>NC_140648.1:9786109-10466776 GCF_978046115.1 Saccoglossus kowalevskii | reverse complement strand
TACTTGCTTATAAAATATGGGTATATTTTAAGGGAGTACCTTCGCCTTGCGTTCATCATCAATACAAAAAAGTCGTGCTTTAATTGATGCTTTGCAATTTTTTGAGGCAGTCGGAGTTAAAAATAACCTTTAAGAAATGAAAATCGACGTCGTTAAAATATAGTAGTCTGTGCATCGAGGAGATATTTAAATTCACTCTTCCGCTTCTTTGAAGAAATATTTGTTTACACTTACTCAAATATTTACACCAGTAATATTAAAGCGCGGTGGTCGTCGCGCTGCGCATGTTCGACATTTGTGTTGATAAACATTGATTTTCCCACAATCCAATGCGCTCTTCAAATGGAAATCACAAGTATGAGGTTTGACCTTGGCGCGACTTGCATTGATTACCGCCGGTGACTCCTTCGATACCTTCCAATCACATGAAAAAAGCTTGGAAACGTGTCAGTTCGTATTCGTTGATCTGCGCAACAGTCAAAGTCGCCATCTTTGTTTATATGAGACCCATATATCTCGCACATGCGCAGCGCGACGACTACCGCGCTTTAAATGAACCGATATACCAGTAACCCATTATCATGGTTTCTGTGCAACTATCGACAGTTTCGATCAAACAATTATCATTGGAATTGGAGTCTGAAGGCTTACTAGCGAGTTGTGACATTTACTTTTACCACGGTGTTGTTTCGATGGTTAGTTCACATCTCAATTCAAAAAAAAAAAAAATGATTCAAGCGATATTTGTTGCTGTTGTTTTCTGATATATAAATTGAATATCAAAAAGTTATTTTATTCAAATTTCGATTTCAATTGTAATGCGCTAACACTGTGTACTAAAGATTTTGTACATATTCATAAATTGTCAGAGTCGTTCATGGGATAAATTTTATTATGAATATGACATATACTTTGAATGTTTTTTTAGTTTAGATTAGAGAATCTGGTATCAAAAAAGGAGGCGGCGTGACTCATGATGAGCCGATCACCTTGATTTTAATGTGAATTTAGGTCACTCCTGGAACCAAATTAATATATGCATATTTTAGATGGAAAAGACAAACTGGTTCTTGCACATTTCCGCTTGTCTGCGCAATAGTTGAACAATGCACCTGGTCGCTATCTAAGTATTCATGTTCATTAGGGGGTTTATATGTTTTGTAAAAATAGTAATATAGTTTATTTGTTTTGTAAAAATGTTATTATAGTTTATGTGTTTTGTAAAAAATATTGATATACCTTATATGATTTATACAAATATTAATATAGTTTATATTGCTTATATTTCCATTGAGAACATAATATATACCAAGCATCATTTTTACATTTAATTATTCAATTTATAAAGTATCAAAAAACAAACAAACAAATATCATAACACAACTGGCTTTATTTTTGATGAAATCATGTCAAAGACGATCATTGAAATTTCTCGCTGATTAGGTCACAATAATTCCTTGTAATTACCTAGCAACTTTAAATGTCCTTATTACCTGCATTTTTAAACTAAACCTCAATGTGCTGTCTACCACTAAGAGTAGTGTAAATATTGAACAGTAATGTAATACGGATCGAGGCCCTTTATTGGAAATGAATGATTCAAACATCGTTTTGCGTTTTGCACAGGAGCTCGAGCAGTGCAGACGTGGAAGTCATTTGTTAATTGTTAACAAACGCGTTTCCACAATTACTGCTAATTTAATTTAATTTTTGAAGATGACTCTTTGATAGAGGACCAAACATATATACGTTCTCTCGACTGCTGTCGTTTTAAGCATGTCTCTTGGGGAAGGAACTGCACGAAATATATAGGTCGCAGTAAACATTAAGTTATTGGGTAAATAGGCCTCTCGTAATACGTGTATGACAGGAAACGAGAATTTGGAATGCATTGTGGGTGAGCAGTCTTCTGCTGAGAAGGTCAAACCAAAGTTCGGAAGTGATCCGCACCCAGACTATTAGTTGTGTCTTGAATAATATGGTAATGCAACCATGACACAAAAAAGAGCTTCCAGATGTTCGCAGGCAAGTATTTATAAACTCAGAGTTCAAAATGTGCCTCATTACCAATGTATTTGCCGGCTGTTTATATATGATTCAACGTGCTGGTGACACGATATGACCCAGAACTCGGGGAACCCACACAGTTACAATCAGGGACGTTCCAATAACAAAAAAACAACGATGCACGCATTTCTTCCACAACCCATAATTTGTGTGAAAACTGACGGCGATATCTTGAATTTATTGTTCTTCAAGACGACGTCTTTCCGCATTCACAATCTTTCTACAACAACACGCTCAATTTATTGAACATTGCATTCCCTAAAACCGTGCGCGTGTAGCTGGTCGCGTTTTTGAAAAATGTATACGTCCAATCGCTCGTTGTCATGGCAACGAATGGAATCGGCGACAAAAGAGGCCCGAGAAGGCTCGTTCGCGAAAAACAACACACACAGACACATTACCTGTTTAAAACAATTACAACACGGAAATGTCAGTGACACTGATTGATGTATTTTGTCATACGTGATAGCATACGAGCACAATTAAATGGAAATGAAAAAGGTGAAATGAAAACAAAAGGTCAATCACCTGAACATGAACTCAAGAACCATAATTAGCAGTAATGTTACAATATGTTTTCAGTGATTTTGAGAGCAAGAATACATTCAGCTGTATGTCATATTTTATGTCATAAGTAATTTGTATAACAACACATTTAGCCACGCATGTCTATTTATTAGCACTGAATTGCGTAATCGCGTGAGCGACCTTTGTTTTAATGGGATAATAATGTAACCTTTGTCGATTAATAAAGTAGTATTCGGTTTATTCAGTTGCTAAGCTGATTCAGTTCAACAGATTTGCAAACACAACACGATCACGGAATTGTTTTAATATGCGTGTATCAAACATGTGACGCAGACATTAACTTTCCCTCGGCGTTATTAACATTTGACGCCAAATGGTCGACAATATACCGGTACACTGTTGGATGCAGGACTCTGAAATGGGCTCGTATTTTCTTCATTCTTTTACATTATACAGTAATTAGGCTATTCTTGATTTATTGTGTTCTGCCACGACTTCAGCAAATATCCAGTACTCCAATTACCTCCAAAAGTAACGCTTTCTGATAATCACCTGCAAATTTCAATGTTAGGTTGTGTCGAAGTGGATACCAGTTACGCAACAACGCCACTAGAGGGCATGGTGTATTACTAGTACACCTTAATTTACCAAGTACTGGATTTCAAGCACACTCTTAAGAAGAATAGCAGTTTTGTGAGGTCACAGTCCTGTTCGATATGAGACTCATAGCGACGTATACAACGCGTGTAAAATACATTGTTTATTTACATGAAATTCGAAAACGCGCTGCGCGATGACCACCGAGCTTTAATTGGATAATAAACGCTGTCCTCGATGTTATCTTGCTTATCTACACTTGGCACGTGACCTATTCTTTTCAACTCACTTATGCATGCATCCATGATTGGCCATTACTAGGCACGTGACTACGTGTATTCGTGTCAATGTTTGCGTGGCAGGGCTTAGCCTAAATGGTGAATTTAATAGAAATCTAAATCGAATGTTTATACTTTATTTATCACGAGGTTTATATGGTGATAAAATAAATCATCGAATATCTAATGATGAAATGAGGGGCTTTAAGGAGTCAAATGCTCATAAGCCCTATGATAAACAGGGTACGTTACCGTTCAATGTGAAAAGGCGTTTAGTACGTGTTGTATATAAGTTTTTAGTATCCTGCATTTCTGCGGTTTATTTTATATACTATACTTCTTTTCCCTATAGTTGTTTCTTGCATCCAACCTGTGCCAAAACGACATGCGGGACAGGATATACTGGACAGTGTACCTGACACTCGGCTTTATTATTTGAGGCCCGTGTATGTTGTTGTCTCACTTGTATTCATGAAACGTTTTCTCTTCAGTTCCATAACGTTTCATTTGGGGTTTGCTACGCATGCGTGTAGTAATATTACTGGCTTGCATACAAAAGCTAAAGAATGCAGTACATCACGAGTGTTCAATATTCACGCTTGAGCGAACCTACTCCGATGAGAATAGATGTGGTTGACACATGGAGCACGTTAGACATACGATGCTAGATAACATTATGAGACGTCCTCAAATGAAATAACTCATCCAATTCACGACATCGCGACAATCTGTCACATTTGATGGAGCTCGTAAAGTGAAGCCTGAGAGGAGAAAGTTGACATTTGCGTTACTTAAGTTGCTATTTATTTTGAATAACTTACGATTGGTTATAAACCCATCGTCGATATCACGATTAGCACCATACCACGTTTAACTGAAACACCGTTCCTCAACATAGTTTCAGTGACGGTGCCCGAAACTACCTATATCTAGTATTGTTGTGACGTTTAATTCATTTATATTATGTTAAATATTATATATATGTATATACTGTATGTCACGTTCTGGCTGTATTGTTAGGTTTGTGTGTACAGATGGTCTACACACCGCCACGTACTAACAATCAGACACACAGCGGCCGGAAAGAACTCAGCGTGTTCGGCGTGCCATGCTTTTGTTTTTATAACAGGACATATGCCACAAGTCAACACTTGCATGATTTTCTGCGTGAGACCACGGTTGGTAACCGTGGTGAGACCCACCAGTTACCGTGATTCACAGACATTGGGGGTCGGTAGATATTAGGAGATCATGACACAGCAAATATATATTGTGGCTGGATTATACCACTGCTCTACAATGTAAATCCGACGACTCGTTACGCTGGGCTGGCTGACAGCGTGAAATACACTCGGTTGTACCTCAGACCACTGGTCCCTCAACACCGGGACTGTGGTTGTACGTTGTTTTGCATTGAGTGAAATAAGATGGCGTCTACGTAAAATTACAAGTCATCTTGTACCGCCTGTGTTATTTACTACATGTACAAAGCTTGATATTGTTAAAAATATCATTTTGAAAAGAAAACTACAATAAAGACGAATTAATGAATAAGTTCAGGTGTTGCTGCCAAGCTTAGTGTTTACGTTTAGGCAATTTAAAACAGATGATAAAGGTTATATGAATTGACCTTGTCATTATGGTGCAGAACATGTAACATATCAGGATGTATTCAGTGTTTTCTGACATTTCTGATTGCCTGTAACCTCATTGAAGTGCATCACGTGTAGGGATGGAGTAAGTTTGTGAATACTGAACAACAAGAACGATTTCATTTAACATGGCTACAACACATTTAGCTGATATATGAATAAACTGACTTGTTATTGAGGAAATATATACTTCCAGAAACTATTATGATGTACGCCAGTCATGGGCTTTTTTGTAGCGTTGGCATTTGTATTGGGCATTATGCTTATGAAGCTCAAATACGTTGCTTAATTACGATCGTTAGGGTTATATGGTTCGTATATTGTTTAAAATATTGTCGATATACCTGATACGCACTGCACTATAATTTATAACTATAAATTAAAATGTTGTTCTGCACTACATATGGTATTCGGTTGATGAGAAAATACACGCTGAAATACTGGGAATTCACTTTGAATTAATAGTACGTACAAGTAATTCAGTGAACATGCGCAATTAAAAGTTCATTAAAAAGTTCATTGTATTAACAAACGAATACTCAGTCAGTTTATGAGTAAAACAACGCTATGTTTTACCAACAAAATACCACCGAATACTCAAAGTTATCAATAATGCTCCTTTGACATTATGGAAATTGTCGACACATATATTGCATTTTTCCCAAATTTATCATACCGGTGATTACTTAATTGGCTAAAATCATTATTATTAAAACGTCTCACACCAATTATGGACGATGCGGGCTTAATATATTGAAATAATTTACGTAAAGTATCACGTGTTTAATTTTGACATAACATTATTCATTAATTAATTAATTAATTAATTAATTAATTAATTAATTAATTAATTAATTAATTAAAAACAACTCAATCAAGTGCTACTTAATCAAGCAATAGTTAGATTTAAACATGGTTGAATGCCTGTAAGCGAAACGGAAACTTGTCTAATTCGTCAAACCTTTCGACACAATAATTAATATGCCACGTATATATCGTTTCGATATTGTCTACTATATTGATTTACCACTTTAACCGTAAAAAACATGGAAACTACCAAATCAGAGAAAGCGAATTGTGATGCTATTAATTTGGAAGTATGTAAATGTAATGGCTTTAATTGCATATGTGTATGTGGGCGGAATTATTTTAAATATTATAACTATAACTCCAATAAATAATAAATAGGGAACTCTGTTACATTTTTGTTTCAAAAATGTCAGCAACAGCTTTTAACCTAATAAGTCACCAAATTTTTGGATTTTGTGCTTTGTACGAAATATGTGATTGGTAAATAAAACTGTTTCAAAATTACATTTTGGGAACAATTTCCAAATCCATGTTAAATTAATATTTCATAACTTGTAAATACCATCGACAGAACTAAAATATAATTATCATACTTTTGTCCTTCAAACCATTCATTCATTTGTTCGTTCATTCGTTCGTTCATTCATACAGTAGCATTAAAACAAATAATATCGCTTTATTCACCTTTAAAGTATATCACCTGTTATGTTATGATATATGATTAATGTTATTCCGAGAATTACGTATGATAGTTTTGCATTTATTTACTCAGTCAGATTAAAAAAATAACATTGCTCACGTCGCCTTTAATCAGGTGTCTCGTGCTATGAGATTTGAAACATTGCAATATTATGCAAATGCATTCAATACGGCGGTGAACCTGTCGTCCTTCTTTAATTAATGAGGCGTGGGTGGAACAGTAATGAGGTTTGAAATTGACTCACGATTCATGTTAACGTCCATGGAACAGCCATATTATCAAAACCGGAAGAGAAATGTGAAATATGCAAATGCGGGGGTGACACTCCTACGAAAACAGACGGGATCGTCTTACATTCAGCTTAATATACTAGTAGTATCACTAACATTCAATTCAGTGCAATTGATATGAATGACAAAAGAAAGGTGTACGTAATTTACATCTTACAGATTCTATTCGGTTAGTCGTAAATACTGATTATCAAATTTACAGAAACGTGCCACCAAAACACGTGTCCAAAAGTCAAATCCAAATCAATGTTAGTTAAAATTGGAGAAATATGTGCGGGTAGACTTTAATGAAGCGACGTTTGTGTGGTTGGTCATGGAGAAATAATTATTTTTAATGGTATATGATTAGACTTATTGAGACGACGAATAATTTGTGGATTGGATAGGACTAGATTGGGTTTCATATACGGTAAGATATTTGGGCTACAGATGGAATGTGTTGGTTTCAAATTGGGGTTAGTGATGGTGACAATGGCTGCATATGAGATGGGATGGCTGCGAATGCGGTTTAGTGATGTGATGACGGGTGAGGTGGTTTCGAATAAGGTAAAGTGATGTTGAAAAAGAGCAGCTGATTGAACGATATTGAAATTCAGATGGGACGAGAGGGTTACGAATGGGGTTTAAACGGCCTGCGGCTCGGTGAGGTAGTCCCAACTGTAGTTAAGTAATGAGATGAAGATGGGATGAATTGGACTGCAGATGGGATGAGATTGTTCCGAATGGGATTTAGTGATGGTGAATCGAAAATGGGCTGCAGGTGGGATGAATGGGGTTTACTTATGGTGTAAACGAAATGAAGATTGCGTGAAATAGTGCCCAGAGATTGTGGATGGGGTGAAATAGTTAATCATGGGGTCTAATAGTAGGTTGAATGTGTTTGTGTTGTTTGATCAGGGATTTCCACGACCAAATTCGATACGTCACCGTTTGAGTAATTGGAATAAATCATAAGAGGACCGTTTAATGTGAATACATTTTAGTTTTTTGAGCATGTTAAAATTTGTTGTTTAACATTGCATTTGTATGAAAAATTAAGTATAATTCATCGTAAATAAAAATAATGATTGGCTGTAAGCATATTCGAATACTGAAAGTTTTTAGCCTGTTTTGCCAATCCCCCTACATCGATATGCAAAGATCATTAGTTATGTCTGAGGGGACTTTTAGATTGGCATTGGGCTGCCCGGGGAGCTACTCCTGTGGTCACCGAACTGCATTAATAATAATGTGTTGACAACCGTGTATGGGGAAATTTATCTCACCAATTCAAATCATTTTAGCTTTTTCTCAAATTGTGTACCGTGTAGGGTTGATATGAACAGCTGCGTCATAAGGTCGAGTACCTTTGGATAATCATAAAACGACGTGGTGTTAGGGGTTGAACCCTTGAAATCCATCTTCGGTATAGTTTAGTTGACATGATGACATAAATTACAAACGCGAACTATTAAAATAGAAGAACCAATTTTCTTTATATAAACATTATTTTCCAAAAGCTAAAAACACAGAATTTACTTTTTGTAATAAGTGACAAAAGTTGACGATATCGTTGAAAGAGTTAATGAAGAAAAATCATCTTTGGTATCTTTCCACAAACAGTCTTTAGCTATGGAGAGGGAATGACGGGTAATGTGGCATATACATAAAAGTATGCTATTGTATATACACACGTACTATAAAATGGATATCGGCAACATTGATGAGGAGTGTTGCGTGTCCATAGCAACCAACCCAACAAGTTAAAATATAACTCCGATAATTAGAACACAGAATTATTTTCTTGGCTGATTTATTGTGGGCGTATCTGTAGTTACGTACAGTGTGTAAATTAGATGTATAATTTGACATGATCATTGTAATATTTGCATGTCTATAGTTACTTAGTTGTTTTTGACAGTGATCGGACAAGGGAATTATATGATAAATATATTATAATACAAAAATGTAAAACGATTATTTTAAAATTTGATGCAAATAAGCTATAATTTTACATATACAGCATACGTCGTGTGGGACGACCGTGACGCCACATATGCCGACGTGTCTTTATTAATAGAATATTTGCGATCTTGGTCATACAAAGATTACAATATGATTATTATCGCTGCATTTTAGAAAGCGAGCGCTCCTAATTTGTTCTGTAATGTAACACCCACAGAGAGCCTCGCTTTGTACCGTATTATGTATGTATGTTGAGTACGGCGTAATGACGATGTAGGTGACTGCAATATATCATTTTAATCCCAAATGACGATTATATATTAATTATGGCATGCATATAACGAACACATAAATTATCAACCATAGTTTATGTCGAACAGTGACACGGAAAGACGACCTGTCAAGTAATTTTTACTTATAATTTGTTATAAGTTGCCGTATCTGCGTTACGAACTGTCACTTATTTCCATCATTTAATACTATCATCTACTGGGATGTAAATTACATAAAAATGTGTAAAGTATTATACAGTGCCATCGGCTTCTAGTACGAAAACTAATTTGATTGTAGGACAATATCATTTCGTTATTGCTGATTTACATGCATTTATTAGAATAAATATTATGTATATATTTCTTCATTGTGGACATGGCATTGTCACCAGAAGCGTGGTGGTTTGTTGATAGATCCCGGATTGAAATCCTGTGTTAATGTCCGTAGACATTATGTTGTGTGGTAAAAAAATACATTTTGAAATAAGGACTCGCGTAGTTCCCAACCGGAACAAGGAATAAATGTTTCTGTGATAAAAATGTACTTTATTTGAAGAATACCACTTCTAATTTCCACTTAAAAATATCAGGACTAGCAACAGTGCATCGCACATAGAATACTCGCTTAGTCACATGTCAACGTATCATATAGAAATCCACTCAATAGGAAAGGTGTCATCGAGTTTAAGTGGTTTAACATTTTCGATGAAAGGAAGATCAGTATGACATTTCGTCTGAAAGGTTTTAAGAGTGCAAAGTGAATAGGACAAGCTGTGTGGTAAACAGATACTCATCGAACAATACAAGGATTTAATGATATTCTATCATTTAGAAAATCACGCTGGTTTTCTACTCATAATGTATCTTGCAATACACACAACCTTTTAAACATTTTAACCCCAATTCACGTACTTGTAATACTAGTATGCAACAACCAATATATATATATGACGTATACAACACGGGTAATACACATTCCGCGCTCAGTCATACGACTATGATATTTTAAAGGCAACAAAACAAATATATATAGCATGGTCACGGCCAGAAGACAAATGAAGAATATTGACCGGTCTTGGTTGACAAACGCTATCTAATGGCACCTTACGAAATGCAACAGTTCGCCACGTTATTTAGCAGAACAAGACTTCACTGTTAACGAGAGTTCAATTCCGTGTGAGTGAGTGTGTGCGTGTCTTTAGTCTGATTGTATAGCAAAACTGATAATTATCACATATACTATTGCTGATTCAATTTTTTTTCATCCCTAGGTGTGTACGGATTACAGACACAGGTATGGGTTTTCTGTCTACGATGAGCTGCATGAAGACACTCTATCTGAGATGGTGTTGCCAAGTACAAGACTTCGGACTACAACATCTCTACAGTATGAGAACTTTACACGTGTTGTCACTAGCAGGTATTATATAGTACAATATGCAGTATTAATATAAGTAGTATTCAGCAATCGTCATTTAATGAGGTCTTAAATTATCAATAACATATACGATAGCACAATTTTTACGAGTCAGAAACATTATATACGGCGAGCAACCTTAAAAGATGCAATAGTTGACATGTTTACAAATATATCTATATTTGGCACATGTGGCTTGGGCGCCTATTCACCTAGCCTTACGTCAGAGCATGTTTTCCCTCGGCCCAAGAACCGAGTTTGTTACGTGCAGAATGTGAAACCCGTCCACACCGACGTAGGCTATTGGATGTCGTACGCAGTGAATGTTTAATTTGATTTGATTTTATAATTTTTGACCAAATGGTCATAATGTCTCATTGTCTACTGGTCTTAAACAATGGAACAAATTTTGAGGTTGGCCGACAACTGGAGAGTATATTTCTATAGACATAACCATCACACATGTTGATGTACATGCCATTAGATTTCATTCAATATGCTTTATTTGACGGTGGCCATGCAAATAGTGAAACCACTGGGTTTTCTCAATGACAAGCAAGAATAGTTTTCATCTGGCTGCTTTATGCATTAAACACCGACTTTGACTTTTTAGATTTTTTTTGACACATTCAAATCATCTGGGATCCAATTAATTGCATCAGTGAATAACTCCAGTCGATTATAATTGATGGATGTAGCCAGGACATGCCGGACAACAATATTTATTGAGCTGTGAATGAACGTAATCTTAAAACAAGATTTTGTGAAATCGACTCATAAAAGATTGCAGTAAAATTCTCTGCAACAACAATTCCGCTACTCGTTCAAAAAACACACTGTGTTTACGGAGGATGGGGCCTTTACAAACCGATGCTAGTAGCAATCAAAACAAAGATTTATACTCCCAATTATTTCACCAACAACGGACATATACGTTGATATATTGTGCTTATTAAATTGCTTACAATGGGGCATATTTTTTATACAGGCCACAGGTTATCCACATTTATTGAGGCTGGTAAATCCAAATGAATTAATTATTATTCACATCATGTATAGCGAATACACTCTAAATAAAAGCCACTATTTTTTGAATACAGCAAAACCAATCACAGAAACCATTCCTCGTATGCACGCACACTATTGTCGCTAAATTAACGTAACGAGGCGGTAATCACGAACAGTGCCGCTCCCCCAATTTGAATCCATTGAGTAGGCGTAATTTCATAGTCGTATACAAACCGTAATTTATGGAAATGACTAATATATATCATTTTCAATTCACTATGAGACTCAGCGTTGTGCATGCAATTGAACATGGGAGCGGGAAACAACGTCAAAAAATCGCCCGAATCATTCGAGAAACGCGAAATATTATTTGGGGTATTTCCACGCCCAATAATGTGCTATACAATTTTGATAATAATCAATTGTGATCTCAACGCCACATTTACCTATGAAAGATCGGCATATAACAACTATAACAAAAGTAGCCTTGTGTATATGGTTGTTTTAGAGGTGGCATTTAGATTATAACTTTATACCAATAAAAACTTGTCCCAAATGAAAACGTGCACCTACATAGTCACATACATGTAGACACTATGACAAATTCAAGTATATATGACGTATACAACGAGAGTAATACACAAATATAAGGAATTCAAGTTCAAATTATTATATTTTTGCGGCAGACGTTTGATCTGCGCCTTCCACGCATTACGCGAAATCTCGCACTAAACAAAAAATCACGCAATACGTGAAATCTCGCACTGAACCAAAAATCACGCATTAGCGAGTCCAGCATAATCTTTCATCGTCCACATTAGGAATTCGTCTCACTAACATCTCGTCATGAATCACACACTACTATACTATACACTGTGATATAAAACGTTTTACGACGATAAATGAACATTATTTACGGAGAAAATGACGTTCAGTAGCTACTTAAAATACATTACTTCGACATTAGTACAGTTTTGACATTTTATTTGGGCCATTGATATGTTAAATTGCAGTGGATGTTCTATTGTGTGCGACATGAATATATATTACAATGTATCTGTTCACAAGAATCAGTTGAAGACTGCAATCTAAATTATCCATCCATTATATAGACGATGCTTTTAATGTTATTGCATGTTACATACGCTCATAAGCAATGTTTCCAAGAATGACACATGGTTTTAAACTACATTGACGTGCACATTGAATGGAATCGTTCGACTCCGTGCCCTTTTCACTTCTTGTCCCATACATTGCACATCTGATATTATGTTCGTTTAGAAATACATCCCATATAATTATGATCATTTGGCGACACCCATATGTACTTAGAGACACATTCTACATCGTGTCCTTTTATAGACACGTCCACAGTGTGTCCTTTCGGATACACATCCCTCATTCTGCCCATTAGAAATACGTAGCATGACATGCCAATTAGGAGGACCCCCTCCTCAGTAGTATCATTAAACACTAACTATCGCAACAAAGATATTTAGAACAATCGTAACTGAATATATCATGTTATCCCCGTTCCTCTGTAGGTTGTCCGTTGTTGACATCGGCTGGGCTATCTGGACTAGTGCAATTACGTAACCTGGAAGAACTGGAGCTAACCAACTGCCCTGGATCTTCTCCTGAGCTGATACAGTACTTCATGATGCATCTGCCATGGTGTGTCGTCATTCAATAAATCATATGATAGCATATGTGTTCATACAAGAATATTCGATTTGACAAGAGTGGATTGTACACCTATTCTGCATATGTAAACACGACATTGGATGTGTTAAAACTTTAAGTTACCGCAATGAACAAATAATGAATGGTAGGTGACCGAGTGGCATAAATGTCGATATTGATAACACTGATGCTTCTACATTGAAGTAAAACATTACAAACCGGTTTAGACAACAGAACAGTCAGCGGAACAGGATCAAAAGCATTGTGGATTACTTAATAATTACTAAGTAATTGAAATTAAACTGTGGAAATCATTTACAACATACAACAACCAAGAGTATAAACAATGAAGTATTTCCCAAGAAGTTTCTAGTTAGTATGAGATGTTTATATCATTATTATTCAGTAGTTACGGTTATGTTCTGTCATTTAATGGGAGCATTTTGTCATAACCGTACTAGTTCACTGGTTGTAACTGGAGCAAATGTTCGTGTACTAAATATCTTTTATATAGTATATTGACATTATTTAAAATTCTAAGAGGGAAATCGAAGGTAATTTGTAAATATGGTAATTAATTAATTAATAATTTATTTGCTCCGTCGTTAAGGGGCTTCCATGTGATGAGTGACGTCATTTGTATTTGTTATGATATGAGAGTACGTATTACACAAATATTCATGAGACGTAGTTGATAAATTTGGGGATTCTTTTAGTACAGTAAGAATCTGTGCGGATTGCTTTGCATACGTGTGTCGTAATTTGGCGTCGCTTAATTTCTTCTGTTATTGTCATACTCATATGAGTGTAGCGTCATATTTGCTTTATTTATGCGGGTGGAAACAACTCGAATCTAACTGTGCCTGTATGTCAAGTAAACATGCATGTAGAAAATCAGCACTAGTGTACATAAATTCAAGAACATTAAATAGAACATTCACGTCAGTATAATTAGATAATTGTTTGAGTTGTTTATAATTAAAGATCATGTTTTTAGTAGACCAAATAGATAACTTGTTCGTCAGTATCCAACTTCTGAAAGTGACTCGGAGTACAATTACAACCACCATTTTGTACGATATTGATTAGGTTATAACAGCGAAGAAGAATATCAGGCGTGTGCGTCTGCGTCGCGAACGAACGCGACGTGTAGGTAGTCGACCACCGAAACCTCTTCAAATATATTGGCTTTGTACAAGGCGTGTATGGTGTCGGGAATTGTAGCTAAAAATACGTATTTGTACGAACGACTGTAATTATAATATTGCCAAACTAGGTGCATAAACGTTAGGAGAACTCCACTCTCGTTAAAAATAACTTTAACGAGAGATACAACATTGTTTCCATAGAAACCGATTTCACTTGACGTATATCATAAGATGAGTACTGATACATTATATTATTGTTATTTTTTCAATTGTTGTATAATTTTACTCTATGAATAGACTGTCATTCACTCCAATATGTCCTCGCACACACAGTCATTCGCCCTGCTGCTCACATATGCACTGTATTTTGTTCCACTATATGCTCGCATGGGCACAGTTTTCGCCTTGGTGTGTGCTCGCATAGGCACATACATTAGCCATATTATGTGCCCACATAGACACAGTAACTTTGTGTTCACTTAGTCTCAGTAATTCGCCATTTTACCCACTCGCATAGGCACAGTCAATCGCCCTGTTATGTGCTCGCATAGGCATTATTTCCCCCTAATAGACACAGTTAATCGCTCTTCTATGTACTCGCATATGCACAGTCAACCGCCCTGCTATGTGCTCGCATAGGCACAGCCAATCGTCCTATGTGTGCTTATATAGGCGCATTCATTTGCCCTAATATGTACTCGCATAGACAGTCATTTGCCCTGCTATGTGCTCACATAGGCACAGTCAACCGCCCTGCTATGTGCTCGCATAGGCCAGTGGCGGATCCAGGGGGGGGGGCAGGGGGGCCATGGCCCCCACAAACGCATGACGATTCATATTATCTGGATTACGCATAGTTTCTCTGCGATTTTCGCTCCGTATATCTTAAGCGAAGCTTGGCCCCCCAATACATTTTGCTGGATCCGCCAGTGGCATAGGCACAGTCAATCGTCCTGCTATGTGCTCACATAGGCACAGTCAATCGCCCTGCTATGTGCTCACATAGACACAGCCATTCGCCCTGCTATGTGCTCACATAGACACAGCCATTCGCCCGGTTATCTGCTCGCATCAACACAATCAGTTTTTCTGTTATTTACTCACACATTTATTGCTCAGTAGCAGATAATAATTTTGAAGCAATTTTGTACACATAAATCTGGGTGGAGTAGAAAGAAAAAAAAACCGTTACTGTGTGATTACATGTAGATTCCGCGAAGAATATCCGAGCTTTGGGACATTCTCTATTGTAAAATCTCGTATATCACGTGATACGTGTACTGCAGAAACACGTGATGTTGATGCAACCGCTGTCAAGACGAGATTATGGTTATAATATATTTGTACTTGGATGTGTAAATTTTGAATGAAATGTTCGTTGTTGAAAACTGTGTAAATTTGCTAAAATGCGTCATAATAAAGTATCGAAACCACAAATGGACGTGTGTTAACGGTCTGATCATTTCTGATGAAAACCTTGAACACAAAACACAGCTAACAACATACCATCTTCCACAACGGTTTAGGATCTCAAAATATTAATTTGTTTAAGCGACAACCGAATACATATCGACACCCAGAATAGAAGGGACACAAAAGGATATGGAAAAATACGTGCCACATATCGACACCTAGCATAGACTGGACACAGTGTGTCAGTGGGTAAGTATAAGTAAATATAGACACACAGAATGCATGGGATACCGCTGGTATGTAAGAACACGTACCTCATACCGACATCCAGAATAGATGGGACATGGTGGGATATAAGATTCAAAACCTACGATAATGTATTCATATTTGTAAACGTGACGGTTTTCAACAGTAACACATCAAACAAGTCAAACTGTAAATAGACATACACTCAATCGACGTGATGTATGCACATATCAGCTTCAGTTTTGTACAGAAACATGTTGATTCAGGCATCCACGTTACTTTTGAAAGTTTACGTAAAATATGGAACACATTTTCTACAAACACTCACAATGAAGTTAGACATAATAAAATTTATAACATCTTAGTATCCGTAAATAATTTTGTTTTCGGTGAAAACCCACAAGTGCGATTATTCACTCTGTGAAACACTGAGACAAACGTGGTCACACACGAATAATAAATGGACCCCTTCCGTCTATTCTGACGGAGGTGCGCTTAACCCGAGTGTTTTGGATGAACCAACAAATGTGCTGTTGACATCATATGTGTATACATCACATTGATTAAAACCTTACGTTATAGAATTAGACATACACTTGACTGGACTGCTAGTAACACCGTCGATTAAAAAGACCACAACGCCAATTTAAATCCGTATATGTCAATACTATTTCGGCAGAAACTACATGGGGAGTTGTTTAACACAATTACTAGTTGTAAAATGCACGCAGAGAATCGGATAAACATTTGCATTTAGGCACCTATTAAAAATAAGGATACAAAGATTCGTGATTGTATTAGTACCTCGAGAATAATCTAATCTTATATTGTGACTTCTATTTCTGAATCAACGAAATGATTAATACTCCAGGCGGATATAAGTGACGTCAGCGATCGTTTCAAGTTGGGTGACTTGGTGTGCATTTGGATTAAGCGATAACTTAAGATAACACATGGGACAACCTAAGATTTGTAAATTCCCACGACCACATACATTATTAATTATGTATCACTCTCGTGCAAGTGTAACTGCATTGACTTCAAATTAGCTGGCAAGCAGGTGATCCTTGCAATAATTAAAATTCGATAACTGTAATATAAGTACTGGTATCAATATTGAATATTATCAACCGCGCATAGTTCTCAAAAACATCAGTTGTACTGTTTTCCCAAATACCACCCGTTATCTCTGGCAACACACGCAAAGTACGATCGATAGTACTGCTTCTAGGTATTCCTATACGTCGAACAAGCGTTAACACACTGAAAAGTAGTTCGCAGCTTCTCGAATAAAAAAGAAAGCACATTAATGTATGCGAGCACTTCAACATACGTAATTGCATATCCTAGCAACGGAACTAAATACATCCTGTTACATCTTTTTTTTTTTAATATGGAGATTTGCTGTCCTTAAAACAAATATCAAAGATCGCGGGTTCATTGATGCAAGTACATCGCGTTAATTTATGCATGGCAAATGCTGGATGTAGGCACGTGACCAATCTTGGTGGAGTGGTGGTACACACAGCGAAAAAATATAGTACAGCAACATGTCTTATTAGAATATTTGACTGTAACGATTATTGATGAATGCGGGTAATATTTTATAGTAAAACCGCCTGATTAATTAAGTCAGGCGGAATGAACCACTGGCTATAACGTCAGTAATCATTTAGGCAAGCATAGGTTTACTTTAAGTACGTCATGTGTAGAACCACTGACAGCAACAATAGTACTTGTACTCTAAATCCACAGTAATTGCTTAGAGTTTCCAGGTAGACGTACATACCAGAAGTTTAATGTAAAAATGCTGGTTTTACGCCACATTCGTTCCATTCCAGTTATATAGCTTTACATCGTCCTTGCCAATGTAGTTTTTCATGACACGCGCTATATCGATTCACCTGTATCCAACTATTTAATGTCATAATCGCCAGCAAAACACGACAAAGATGCGTGTTGCCATGGCGACTACAACAACTTCTTCTGTCCGTGTGATTAAGCTGATAAAACGTTCCGATAACGCGTCGGTGACGTACTAGTTAATGGGCAAGAGCCGTCTATCTATCACCAAGCTGACGCCACTGTAACGTTTGTCGGATTGTATATAATATCATATAGTTGCTTACAGTGATATGCTTATATCATAGTAAGTTATCAATTCAAACGAAGAGCGTTATGACTGTATTATCGATTGTTGAATTTAATGTATAGACCATTTCCTGTACTGTAAACAAATTATTGGAGAATGGTTCTCACTGAATCCGTGAGTTTTCATGTCGTATATAGATGTACCGTGACATTCATCATTCGATGTGTCTAACACCGAATTCGTTAAATCAGTTAGTATGAAGACGTTCTATTAACTCCAAGGACTTTGTATTTACCCACATCCTTCTACGACATGCGGTTCTGTTTACAACAGTCATACATACATTTGTATGTACTAGAAACGATTAAAGTACCCAAACACAACCCTTGGACATAATATTACCATACCCCAGAAGCATCCAATCGATTGGCGGTCGCCACGGCTGCATTAGAATTAATCTGTACACATAACATAAACCATGCTTATACTTTTTTGTAGTTATAATGTGATTGCTAGCAATTTGTAAAATGTATGATTGATTAAAGACGAAAAGTCATTCTTTCACCTTCTCCGTGTTTTGAGGTCAATCTCTTATTACCCCGGGCTAACAGATTTATCAATCGTTATTAATGTACGACCAATTACTCCCCACCATGTTCCATGTAGATGACGTCAGTATATGGCACAGTAAAAGCAAAAGCAAAGCAGTAAAATATAACGCAAGTAGAGTCTTAGAGCAGTGAAAGAAAAATACTAACAATTCTCTTCTTCAAAGAAATAAACACATCTACATTTCCACAAATCTATTCTAGAAGCGCATCCCCTCGATCTCAAAATGGAATGTCCCCACTCGGCTGTCAGAACGGGAAGTCGATGATGGATGAATTCAACAAAAGCATTTTTCCTTACAATATAAATTAACATGCAACCTGAAACGAGATTTCTTTCAATACATTTTCGCATGTAATTCCAGCTGTCTCGTTACGATCGCGTTTGTTCTTAACTGTCTTATCAATTTCTTTATTACTATCGCTTTGCTTTTCACATTGTCGTTACTAAATTGACAGACCAGACGCTCTCTGTTATGAAGTTTTAAACACGTCTTTGTTGAAATCACGTGACCAACACGATGATATTAAACGGAACTGAGCGACAAATGCCGGAATGAATACTTGGTAACACATCATCGTACACGCTCATATCGTGCATTACGATTAATGGCGATAACACACATTAGCATCATAGTGAAAGCTATCACTATTTAATTGAACAAAACGCACTAAATCGTGTTGAATCGCGTTTAGTGACGAAAGGGTGATCATACTGACCGTGACAAAATATGAAAGGACCTAGCTTCAAGGCAAAACAAGCAGTTCCGTCAGCTTGTAACACGAGTGTGCCTGAATACGTATTGGATCTTGTCCTGATCTGTGATTAGTCTGTTCCAATATGGACAAAAAATATGAGGAAGATGAAATTGTTGCACAAGCAGTAGTTTCCTCATTATTGGCAGCTAGATTGTCTGTGTCTCTATAACAGTATTTCACGTTCCAGATTTTCCATCATCACAGTAATCAATGTACAATATATATGTGGTAATTCATTTCTGCTGCAAGATGTTTAAGTGACTTGGTCGGGTGAGGAACACTAATACTGTTATTTTCACTATTGATACGCAATCGAAACTAATATAGACAGACATAATAATAATAACAGACACATCTCGAAAACAATTGTTAGCATACCTTATTGCAATTTTGTATAAATTAAATGATCCGATTGTCGTCAAGAACAAAAATCAGTTATTTACAAATAAGCTCAGTTTCACATGGTGCACAACTCATGTTTAGGCACATTTATGTTTGTTGCAGTTGAAGAGATCATGTACGTAACCTAAACATGCCCATACAACATTTTACCAGAGTGACAGTACATTGATTAAGCACTAAAAACGTGACCTGAACGACCCTAATATTTTACCTGCGTGAGTGTAATCTGGATATCCCCAACAAATACGATCATATGCCTTGGGTACTAAAAGCGCAACTTGTGAATCCTAACATTTTACCCGCATTTGCTACAAAATAAACTGAACATTTTTGGTGCATGACAGTGTATTAATCATGATTGGGTAGTAATCTGAATATTGTAATATTTTACCAGCGTGACAGTTTATTCAGTAGGTATTAGAAACGTAACCAGATCATCCTAACATTCTATCAGGGTGACAAGTATATTCATTGGGTACTAGAAAGTTAACCTGAACATTTTAACATTTTACCAAAGTGACAGTACAATTATTGGGTACTAGAAATGTAACCTGAACATCCCAACATTTTACTAATGTGACAGTACAATTATTGGGTACTAGATACGTAACCTGAACATCCCAACATATTACTAATGTGACTGTACAATTATTGGGTACTAGAAACGTAACCTGAACATCCCAACATGTTACTAATGTGACAGTACAATTATTGGGTACTAGATACGTAACCTGAACATCCCAACATTTTACTAATGTGACAGTACAATTATTGGGTACTAGAAATGTAACCTGAACATCCCAACATGTTACTAATGTGACAGTACAATTATTGGGTACTAGAAACGTATCCTGAACATCCCAACATTATACTAATGTAACAGTACAATTATTGGGTACTAGAAACGTAACCTGAATATCCAAACATTTTACTAATGTAACAGTACAATTATTGGGTACTAGAAAGTTAACCTGAACATCCCAACATTTTACTAATATGACAGTACAATTATTGGGTACTAGAAACGTAACCTGAACATCCCAACATGTTACTAATGTGACAGTACAAATATTGGGTACTAGAAGCGTAACCTGAACATCCCAACATTATACTAATGTAACAGTACAATTATTGGGTACTAGAAACGTAACCTGAACATCCCAACATTTTACTAATGTAACAGTACAATTATTGGGTACTAGAAACGTAACCTGAATATCCAAACATTTTACTAATGTAACAGTACAATTATTGGGTACTAGAAACGTAACCTGAACATCCCAACATGTTACTAATGTGACAGTACAAATATTGGGTACTAGAAGCGTAACCTGAACATCCCAACATTATACTAATGTAACAGTACAATTATTGGGTACTAGAAACGTAACCTGAACATCCCAACATTTTACTAATGTAACAGTACAATTATTGGGTACTAGAAACGTAACCTGAATATCCAAACATTTTACTAATGTAACAGTACAATTATTGGGTACTAGAAACGTAACCTGAACATCCCAACATTTTACTAATATGACAGTACAATTATTGGGTACTAGAAACGTAACCTGAACATCCCAACATGTTACTAATGTGACA
This sequence comes from Saccoglossus kowalevskii, assembly GCF_978046115.1. Lineage (NCBI taxonomy): Eukaryota > Metazoa > Hemichordata > Enteropneusta > Harrimaniidae > Saccoglossus > Saccoglossus kowalevskii. The sequence goes on along the minus strand of NC_140648.1, from coordinate 10,445,260 downwards.
GTACAATTATTGGGTACTAGAAACGTAACCTGAACATCCCAACATTTTACTAATATGACAGTACAATTATTGGGTACTAGAAACGTAACCTGAACATCCCAACATGTTACTAATGTGACAGTACAAATATTGGGTACTAGAAGCGTAACCTGAACATCCCAACATTATGCTAATGTAACAGTACAATTATTGGGTACTAGAAACGTAACCTGAACATCCCAACATTTTACTAATGTAACAGTACAATTATTGGGTACTAGAAACGTAACCTGAATATCCAAACATTTTACTAATGTAACAGTACAATTATTGGGTACTAGAAACGTAACCTGAACATCCCAACATGTTACTAATGTGACAGTACAAATATTGGGTACTAGAAGCGTAACCTGAACATCCCAACATTATACTAATGTAACAGTACAATTATTGGGTACTAGAAACGTAACCTGAACATCCCAACATTTTACTAATGTAACAGTACAATTATTGGGTACTAGAAACGTAACCTGAATATCCAAACATTTTACTAATGTAACAGTACAATTATTGGGTACTAGAAACGTAACCTGAACATCCCAACATTTTACTAATATGACAGTACAATTATTGGGTACTAGAAACGTAACCTGAACATCCCAACATGTTACTAATGTGACAGTACAATTATTGGGTACTAGAAACGTAACCTGAACATCCCAACGTTTTACTAATATGACAGTACAATTATTGGGTACTAGAAACGTAACCTGAACATCCCAACATTTTACTAATATGACAGTACAATTATTGGGTACTAGAAACGTAACCTGAACATCCCAACATTTTACTAATGTAACAGTACAATTATTGGGTACTAGAAACGTAACCTGAACATCCCAACATTTTACTAATATGACAGTACAATTATTGGGTACTAGAAACGTAACCTGAACATCCCAACATATTACTAATGTGACTGTACAATTATTGGGTACTAGAAACGTAACCTGAACATCCCAACATTTTACTAATGTGACAGTACAATTATTAGGTACTAGAAACGTAATCTGAACATCCCAACATTTTAGTAATGTAACAGTACAATTTTTGGGTACTAGAAATGTAACCTGAACATCTCAACATTTTACTAATGTGACAGTACAATTATTGGGTACTAGAAACGTAACCTGAACATCCCAACATTTTACTGATGTGACAGTACTATTATTGGGTACTAGAAACGTAATACTACCATTTTACCAATGTGACATAGAAACTAGTCTAAGCAAGTTAGTTGTATGTGACTTGCAAATTAACATATTCAAATTAGGTAATAGCATTTTACATTATGAAACTGCAATTATTTGAGCACATCCCTTGTAATAGTTTTTATTTTATTCAGAGTATAGTACTAGTAATCAAAATAGTCAGGAGGAAAAAGACATCAGTAACCATATACATGAACAACATCAGTTTACATTTATATGTTCTGACACTTTGGCAAATTGCAAATTTAACAATTAATGAATTGTATAAGTACTTATCAAGTGGCTTTGTGTGGACATTTTTTTCTGAAATCAAATAATCCACTGTTGAGTATCCTGTAAAAAGGTTTCTGATGATAAGTGACAATGACAAGTGTACTTCTACCTCCATTATGTGACTATGTTGGTAATGAGTGTGGTTGTATAGATAGATGTATTACAAAGAGGAACCTAGTTACGATTTGTGTCACAACAAATGTACTTTCTGGATTGAAAGAATGACAAATCTGATGTAGACAGAACACTGACAAAAAAGGGTCACACAATGATATGTCATCTGTCACTTGGGCCTAATTAAATATTATAATGAAGTGCAGAGGATATTAGTGAAATGTAACAGCTCAACCTTTGTATTAATTATGTAATAAGAATGATGACTTAGTAGCAATGGAGCCAAGGACACAGATCATTGCAACGCAATATTTTTTAAATAATTTTTTTTTTTGAATATACCATGTCTGTTGCTTTCCAGAGCTGAAAATGGAAGAGAGCGATTACATCTGTTAACTTACTGCATTGTTGATGTCAGAAGAAAAACCTTTCTCCTCCAAAAACATCAATAACTCAAAAATAAAAAAAAATTAAAAACTACAATCAAATAACATATCAGTGCTGTAGTAGGCATTTCATTTCCTAATGATCAAATACTGTCTGCAACATTTTGAGAGGCTGTTCAGTCTTTACATCAGCATAACATTTAAGAGTGAGCACTGTAGTTCAGGAAGTGATAAGGTGCAGTCCATGCTGCAGTTTTGACATAGGTATGATAAAGTCTAGGCATGAGTATGATGCAGTCTAGGCATTGTACATCACATCACATGTGCAGTCTAGGCAGAAGTATGCCGCAGTCTGGGTACTGCACAGTTTAGGCAAGTGTATGGTGTGCAGTCAGAAAATGGGAAGGAAGTAGTTTAGGCATGGAAGTGGTATACGAAGTCTTGGAATAGATATGGAACTTTCCCATGCTAATGAGGTTTAATTTGGCATCACAATAAGAACACAGAAAATTACAGTGTATTTAGATCAGACTAGTTGTGAATAATTACATACACATACAGATCCCATGGACAACACACGCACAGAAAACTACAGAAATCATCATTTTGTTTCTTTCGTTTATTGATAAAATATACAAATGGTATGTATACGTGATTGCCAAACCATCAACATTTTTAAAACTTAATTTCACCTTTTAGAAAATGTTTATTTCCATAAGCAAATAATATATTCAACATCCCAGAGAAATGCTGACCTTCTTAGTATAATAGACTAACATGTTCTTCACCATTGCATGGTGATCAGGTGATGAGTGTGACAGATATAAATTAATATGTCTGCAATTTTTCATTATGCAGCATAGCGCCCTCAAACATTGTAAATATTCTAATGTTTGACCTTTACACTTACTATTAATAAAACAAAATTACATTAAAACATGAGGTATTACATAATTATTAGAACTTTCTTTGTTGCTATAGTGTTTGAGCATAGACATATGCTATCAGGTTTCCTGTTATGCAAAGAGTCTGTTAAACCAAGTTCATATAGCCTTTATTATACATCTGTCATCCTAACGCCATAAGTTACAGCGTGCCGTAATTTTGAGGTATTTTACGGGGTGTTTTCATCCTACCATATTAGGATATGCAAATTCCAAATATGGAATAACGCGTGTAAGCGTCCTCTAATAATAAAAACAAACCTTGCTGCCACCAGAGTTTGACCGGACAAAGAAGTTCGCTGATCCTGTTCTAAACATTTTGAATTTCGGCATTCTCATGGTGTATCCTTGGAAGGAAAAGATGTATAATAATAAGGTTATTACGAGAATACTTCAAAGTATGCTCTCAAACAGTATGCGGCGCATCAACCTCCGCTGCGCAACGGTCGATACTCCAGCTGCACTGTCTTTGTGCATACTTTGAGGTATTCTAGTAATAACTTAATATTTTTTAACATACTTCATCATCTGTCAGCATCCACTGTGTTTTGTCACTATTGTCTAAAAAGGGTTATCATGACCAACTGTATGCCATCAAGCATTAGTTCCAAACCAGATGATATCCATTATTCATGAACTGTTCCACCATGATAGAAGCCCCAATCCTGGTTCGCTAATTGACCCCTGTAATTTAATAAAAATATAATTATTCTATACTAACAACAAATATTCAAATTTCTGGTCACTGTGTGCATTTCACAATTTTAGAAAAAACAAAAAGTATAATTCAGAATTCATGAAAAAAATAATAACAATTTCAGAATAAAAATAAAGAGCCACCTGCTTGCATCACTTTTAGAAAACAAATTTACCTTAAGCCTCTCAAAAAAAGAAATCTTAGAAAAAACTCCTTTAAGCTGTGAGTACTGGAGATGTATTTAAAATTTAAGATTATTTGAGAGGTGCAACATGAAAACAATGTGATCCACAGTATTGAAGTATATAATACTTGCAATCTGAGTTATTCCAGAGCATCTGTGCCAGAAGTTCAATTTAAATAAGATTTTTGAGATATTAGAAATTAACTACCGATAATCAATATGCTTAGTTTTTAACATTAGACTAGTTTATGGATTACATCAGAGCATCTATGTTTCAAATTTCATTGAAATGTGATGATTAAGCATTTTATGCAAATTAGGTGTTTAGTATGGATGGATTTTAACCCAAGACTAATCAGGTCTGTGCATAGTCCAAGAGCATCCATGTACTAAGTGTCATTAAACTGTGACGATTAATACTAGAGATATCAGTGAAAAAGCCAAAAATTGACCTAATTAAACAAATTATGTAATTATTAAATATGGATTGGATTTTAACTCAAAATTAGTCAGAATGATGCCTTGTCCTAGAATAACTATGTACCAAGTTTCATTGAAATGTAATGATTAAGGTATAGTCATGGAAAAGCTAAGAATTGACTAATTATTATGCAGATTAGACAATTAGTATGCACAGATTTTTACCCCAAACTAATCAAGTCTGTGCATTGTTCTAGAGCACCTATTTACAAAGGTTTATTGAAATCTGACCAGCAGTTCTTCATGTATCAGAGAAACAGATTTACATACACACGCACATGTAAATAAATACACGTCTGAGAAAAAGGTACAGTCCCACAATCACATGACCATTCTTCAGCCATTTTGACTGTAAAGGTGAAAAAACAAAAACCGCCAAGGAAAGTTTCAATATAATCAACTCGGGTATGAAGACACACATCAAATAATTTTGAGGACATTTGATCGGATCAATGGCTTGGAACTTGTTTTTGAAAGAATAACATCAACAAGAAGAACCTTAAAATGACATAAAAATGCTATGACCAACTCATTATTATTAAGACAGGTGATCTTGTTGCAATGGATTATACAGTATAGGGGATTGATATAAGAGCCAAGAATGATCAGTGGTATGACAAGATGTTCTAAATATAATAACTGAGACTGAATAATTCATCATAGGTGATTCATTCTCAGTCATCAATTAATCTCTTGGTGAAGAAATCAATGTCAGTGCATTGCAGACATTCTGACACGACTTTATAATCAAAATAAGTGAATAAATTTAAACCCAGTCATTCTCCCTAAACAAATTTAGTATTCAGAAACATTGTGATTTAATCTCAAAAACACCTTGTACAATTCCATTTCATGAAGGTATAAACAGCTTTACGGAAATTTATAAAATATTCATAAAACATTTACCTTGGACTGAGATCAATTGAATCCAAAAAAGATGTTTTTATTTACGACAGAAGCTAATTACAATACACCCATGGGTTTCCTTTCAACCATTGGTATACTGCTACATGCACAAAATGTAATTGATACGGACATTATGCATCAGTGCAGTAATTACTCAGGTTGTTTTCAATCATCATTTGATATCATAAAACATTTATAAATATTTTATATAAATATAATTCATGCCTTCATGATAATGAATTTATCAGGTCAATTTGAATACAAAATTCATAAAAAAAATTTTACTCAGAAGCCTGGCTGCCATATTCATGAAAATAAGGCTTAGAAGAAACACAGTAGATGACCTACCATACAAATTAATTCTGGATAAATGTTAATGATTTTGACTGTATTTGGTTTACAGGTGTTGCTTGTCAATTACTGCGACTTTCACTGTTTCAAATTTGAATTAATCAATCAAATATGTAAATACAGCATTTAAATATTTGCTAATTTGCCATTAGATTCCTGTGAACTAATACATGAAGAACATTCATAACCATCGAACACTTGTTCCTTTTTTCTATTTAATTCAAAATTATAAAAAAATCCCTATAAATCTGGCAAATACAAAAAATAAACTATAAATGTTCAAATAACTTTCCAAAAAAAGTTATACAATTAAGTAATTAACGTTTTTGTGCAACCACAGGTATAGACTGGCGCAGTCAGGGCGATTAATTTGTTTTTGTAGTTCAAATAAAATTAAATAAATTGCGAAATGGAGGTGTAACTGCGAAATCACCCCGACTGGTTTATTCTGCATGGCCCTCTATCGACACTGCTGGAACCCGTTGATTTTTCAACGGGTAATTATGTTAATGAGTGTTCTAATTGACAATCATCTGAGCCAATCACAGCGTCTCTTCAACTGACCTCTGACCGAGAAGTCGTCGGCTGATTGTAGAGTCAATATTTTTTTTAATTCTACGACTAGTACGAGTTACTTTTTTACACATTGTGATGAATTAGAAACGACGAGTACGACAAACTCGAATTTCAACGTGCCACCATGTTGGGGTCTGCAGTGTGACCTTTACCATGTTGACCTCATTATGCACGTATTTCCGTGCCCACCTCATTATAATATGTGCATCATGAATATTTAATAGCAATGAATTTCCTGCAGAATAAACCAGTCGGGGTGATTTCGTGCTAACACCTCCATTTCGCGATTTTTTTTTTATTTAAACTACAAAAACAAATTAATCGCCCCGACTGCGCCAGTCTACCACAGGTAGTGAGGAAAGAGGACAGTGCAAAAGTAAACTTGCGCCCTCTATATGTGCATAGCAATGCTATTTCTTGCATTTATCATAGTTTACGTCAATAAATTCAGAGTTACCAGATTTTTTTAAAAGTCAAAATGAGATGGAAATTTAAAATATACTGCGTGAGAGAAACAGCGGTAGGTAATGTGCGAGAGAAACAGCCATAGACATGTATCAATGCGTTGATTTTGTTATGAATACAGACAGAGTGAAATCTATTTTTGTTTCCATTAGTATGCCTGAGATCAATATTTGAGTCAGAGAGCCAGAGTACATGCATTACATACAGAATTTACAGAGAGATATCATCGCAACTTAACACTTCAGATAGCGATCAGTTGCAATGTTTAGCCGTACCTTTTACATCTGTATTTATTGTTGAACATTTTAAAAATAATTGTTGATTATATTTGCCTTTTTGCATTTCTATTGACATTTTTTATTTATTTATTGCTTTTTTGTGTTCATGAATCAGATATTGTTAGGCAATATACATCGCAATAAACCATTAATTCACAGTAGCAAAAATAATTGTTTTTTCAGGAGCATGAATAAATAGGATACAAATTTCTTTCTAGTGCATGAAATAAAAATATTTTTTGGTTAATTCAGTAAATAGTGATTCATTTTTATTTGAATGAAAATAGATACAGACAGATATTCCATGATCTGAGCATCAATAGGTTAAGCTAAAATTTCACTCACGCAAAGTTAGTGTTGTTACGATGAAGCCTTGTAAAAAGTACACAAATTGAAAAAAAATAATAATGCTGTGACATCCAAGTTACATGATGGGCAATCAAAAAATACTCCTGTTTTCACCAAAAAGTATAGAATGTTTAGGATAATTAAGGTGGAATCAGAAATCAGATTTACACAATGGAGAGCCTTGTCGATCTAACATTTGATCGCGCAATTATCCAATCAAATTCACACACAAGGTCACTCACAGCATTGAAAACATGGCCCAAAGACATTCAAGCTGAGAGCGATGTCTTCCAATTATATCAAAGATGACTGAGGAAATGTTACAATCTACATGCATTTCAATTTTAAAGCACTGTTCTTGCAACATGCTTGTAGTTATGTTTATATCACAATTAAAAAGAAATTGCATTTCATGTTTCTGTTTGAAATCACTGGAGATGTTGGGTTGGGTGCATGAATTATTAGAGACTGCAAATTAATATAGTTTTATGGTAGTTTCTTCATAATGTGTAGAACAATAATAATATAAATACTTTTTGTATTATGACACTGATAAATGAGAACGTTTTAAGGGAGAAAGAATGTCCAAATAGAGAAAATGAATAAGTCTTTGTAGTTTTTTGTGGGCGACTATTTACACTGTATTTCCATTTATCTGCTTGAGTCACGAGTTTCTTATACAAGACAACTGAGTGATCAGTGATTTATGTATAGCTTTTTTTATTTATGTATAATCTGTTAGCTTTAAAAATGAATGCTATTTACACAAAAAAAAAAGATTGACCTAGAAAAGTCAAAGATATGGCTCCAGTGCAGTTTTCACAAAAGAGTCATTTCAAATCTGATCTTAAAAAAAAAGTGATTTGCATCAATGTCTTATTATGTCCAGTGTAAGTACCATGTTTTAATGAAATCCAACAATAAATGACGAAGATCTGGTTTAACAGAAATACATGCATAATGGACAAAATCGATGCCCTACAGAATACTACAAAATGTCCAATATAACATTTGAAAATGTACATGTTGCCATAGTTACATGTTTCGATGCTTATGGAAAATCTGACTCATAATGACTGTTACGATACATAGACCAGTTCATACACACATACAAGGGACACATTTAAAATAAATTATAACAAGTCATTGAAAATGACACAGTTCCCGTTAAATTTTTGAAAGTTTTCGTCATATTAAAGTGGAGAGGTTGTCAGAGTGTGTCCTTGAAACTTGAGTCCCAAGTCGTGTATACAACAGATTGTTTATTTACATCAAATTCGAACACGTGTTACGTGACGACCCCTCCAATTTAAGACATAGCAAAGAAAAAAAATCACAAGTGAAAGCATGTCCAAGTTATCACATTTTAAACAAACAAGATGGCCGCCAGTCGGTCATATTTGATCAAATTGCAAATTGAATTGACATGTACATGTATCCATTTATGACATACTAAATATCAATGAGAATGATACATGGGTGACAGAGATATAGTATTATTCGTGCATCTTTGATCTGATTATGAAAATGGTACATAAATCTTAGAAATATAGTAGTAAGGCCAAAAATTCAGATGGCTGTCAATCAGCCATCCTTGATCTGATTTTGAAACAAATTGTCATGGACATGTATAAAGTATGTGCCAAATTTGAATAAAAACTGAAAAAGCATGTCCAAGATACCACATTTAAAAAAACAAGACTGCTGCCATTCGGCCATCTTTGATCCAATTGAGAAAGAAATTGTCATGGACATGTATACTAACATGTATAATCTATGTACCAAATTTGAATGAAAACTGACAAAGCATGTCCAAAATACAACATTTAAAAAAAACAAGATGGTGCCAGTCGGCCATTGTGAATCGAATCGCTAAACCACTGCATGTGCATATGTCCCACATAAAGTACTAGGCACATGCAAAGAATGAACAGAATCGGTCGAAAGGATTCTGACGCATAGATGCACGGAGACCGAATTATACGACTAAAAACATTTATCCTGCACAAAAGCGTGCAACATATGCATATGTAAATTCAACCAAATATTAAACAAACAAAATGATAACCACGATAATATTTGGTAATCGTTGTTCTAAGTAAATATTAAAAATCGGTCAGAGCAGAGTTTATTTATTTACTACTTTTAATGTAGAAATGTAATGTAGCAAATATAGATCAAAATAATGATCTATTGAGCTATAAAGAATTCTCTCAAAATAAACAATTGATTATAATAATAAACCACAGACATGTCATATGTACCCGCCCATAAGTACCATCAAATCAGTGGCCTTCACTAATGTATAAATACATGTCTATTTGATCAGGTTGCATGCCTGGCAAGTCACATTCCAAAGGTGACACCTTCCATAGATTTAGTGAGAATACACACATGGGTTTCACACCCATATAGTCTCCATATATATTTCTTGTGTTATTACATTGTTTATGACCTTCCAGTGCCAACTAGGTACAATACGTTCAACAATGAATATAATGTATATATTTTGTACGTCCACCAATTCAGGAATTCCTAATTTCCAGGTATAGTTTTTATTAATACAATGACTCTTCATCCTAGCATATAGCGCCCTCAAACTGAACATCATAGAGTTTATGCCAGGTACATTTATACTAAAACTTCTTGACAACAAAATTAATGACAAATTGACGCCCTATAGTATGACAAAATTAACAGACAGTGTAGAATTAATTTATTTGTAGCAAAATTTGGTTATCTGTATGTTTGATTGCAGGATTGGGTGCAGTAGTTGTTTATGTACACCACATTTTCATAAAATATTTTTTTAAAGGGGAAGTCCCTGCAAACAACATAATGCTCCCAGATGATGTAGCTGCTTGCAATTTACATTTTTTTACTATCACTTTTTATTCTCTAGATCTTGGTTTTCTTGCAAAGGATTGTGGGTAAAGTATGACATCATAGCCACTCTTTTCAGTGTGCATATTACTTGTATATATAATTGTAATAATGAAAATACAGATGTAATGTAATGTTCCAAATACACCAAGAGATATTGCTTAAACAAATTATAATTGCTTTTTTTGTCATTGAAAATAGAATGACACTTTTTGTTCCTTATTTCCGGTTTTGATAAATTGTATAATATATACAAAGAATTGAATTCTTTTGCCATGACTGCTTTATATACATGGTTGGCACTGATACATATATATGCTACTAATCTGAAGTCCTACTTTTGAAGTTTAATAGATGAAATCGATATCATTTTCTCAATTTTTCACAAGAGTGGTTTTCATGTCCTACATTACCCATAATCCTTTGGCAGGAAATTTAGATAGTAGACGACATAATACTAATGGAAAGTTGAATATCTAGAGAATGATAATATAAAAAACAATCAGCCTCACGGCTGAGAGCTCTGCTGTTAGCATTGCACATTTCAATTACCGGTGGAGAATTGGAGATATCATGACGAAATGAAAAACTCTGAGAGAGATCCACCTGAGGTACCTATATGTATAATATCAAAGCAATCGGACTTGCAGTTTTTGAACAAGTAGTCTAAAATATCACTTTTTTTCAAAAATGACAAAAGTATTCATCAAATTTAGATAATTGAAGATATCATCACAAATTGAACAAATCTGAGAGAGATCAACATGTAGAACATATATGTATAATATCAAAGCAATCAGACCTGTGGTTTTTTAGAAGAAGTGGAAAAAGTTGACGTGGAGAATATCAGTAATATGAAATCGACAGCGGGGCTAAAAACTGCATTCTCCTACAGTTATGGAGCTTTTTCATCTTGAAGCCTTAATTTGTTTGCCTGCACAAAATGAAAAAAAAATAATCTGTTTCCTCTAGGGGAAATTGTGTAAAATTTAACAAATGATTTTTTAAACAAACTGGTAGAACACATTTAATAAAAACAAATAGGTCAATGACCTGTCACTCAAGATTGATCATTTCAGTTGTGGGTATTCCTGGAAACAAAGTGGCAATGTGTACATTTATCATATGTGAATGGGGCACAAAAGACCTCTATGCACATATCTCAACATTTCCTGTGATCACGATAAACATACTTCATCAATATAAGAGAACCATAAACCACAACCACAAGATCAAAAATATGTTTTAAGTCGTACATGTACAGCTATGTATATAAGTGGCATTTACATTTTAACAAAAGTAAAGAAATCTTTACATAGTCATCATCATATTTATGATCTGCCATTCTGAAATGTTTAAATTTTCAAATATGTATGTATACTGAACTGAATAGAAAGAAGACAACTTGTAGAACCAAGAATCAACCTAAATGACCAAATTAGCATATTAAATATGCGAGTCAGCAAAAATGATAAGGTACAGTAAAAAAATATTTCTAATTTTTTTAACACATTCAACACTATATTTTCTTGCCAAAAGTTGGTGCAATATATCTTGCACCTTTTTAAAAAAGAGTTTTGGACAAGATGAATCAAATATTCTAACAGACCCTGAACAGAATTTTAGAAAAAATTATAAATAAATGCTGTAGGTTAATTTTGTGAATGGTGAAACACTTTTACATGGTACTAATGGGGATAAATAATGGTGAAAATAGTGAATGGATGCTAAGAAGGTTGGGTGCTCAGAAGGGTAACAATCATATTAAAACTACACCATATTTAAATGACTAGTACTAAAAAAAATTGATTATTAAGAAAACAAAAACTACTTACTGTGAGTACATACGGAGATCTTTTTACGTCTGTCTCAGTGACCTCTGATACCTCTACAATAGTTCTAGGACCAATGGGTGTGGTATCAACGAATGTTTCGTCAACAACTCGGAAACGGATTTTTTCATTGATATCCATAAATAAATCATGCGTACCTTCGTCGGTTTCGTATTCCCAGACCCACACTTGTTCTGCTTCATCACTGATTGTAATGTCAAAGATATATACATGTCATTGATATTAGTCCACTGTTTAAGTGTAGATCGCGCAGTGCATAAAAGCCACCATTGCTAATTTAGCATTTTGAAATAACTTTGAACTGTTCTCACTCGCATTATCGATAGATAAAAGTACAATACTTCCCCAATCATAGCTCAGAGGCCTGAACATGTAAAATCAGGAAAATTAAGGGGTGGGCTTATACTCAAGGACCTCCTCAGAAATAATGGTTTTGGGGGGGGGGGTGACAATTGTAATCATCTTAATACCCACGAAAAATTATCCAAATTACATCTTTCGTTCACCATGCTATGGTTGGGAAATTATTACGTCTGTTTGATGAAAAAAAAGAAAACAAGTCGTCCTAGTCTAGATTTCCACGACACTTTTACAATGAAGAAACAAACATGTTCATAAAAATACACACATTTTATTACAATACGATTAACATGCCATCTGTATTTATGGTGTAAAAATGGGTAGGGTCTGTGGGAAAACAGTCAAAGGCAAGATCTTTATCATTATTTTCGTTGCGGCAAACTCTTTATGCAAAGTAATTTGACCTGAAACAACGTACTTTGACCTAACAGGTCAAGTCTTTCGTTACCCAATCAAAATACTGTGTCATACTGATGAAGTTTCCAAATTATTGACGATGGAATTTTTTAACGCACTGCGGAAGTGAATTTCCGCGATGTTAAATGCAATCAGTTAGCACAGATTTCAACAATAAAAACCAGAAACAGGAGTATTCAAACATGAAAAATGTTGCTGTTTTGTACCAGCAAAATGAAGTCACAATAGTAGTCACGCTACAAAATACAGTGCTGTTTGTATTGATCAACTTTGATTTTATGCAGACAATAACTTCCTGATTTGTGAGACACTATAGGCGATCAAGCTGATTGAGATTTTGTTTACTTCTGGTAAGTTATGCAAATGCGAGCATATGAATGACATGAATATATAATTTACCCATTAAAAATGCCACATACAAATTCAAAGCAAATGAGTCTATTTTTCTGTAGCGAAGCAGAGAAACAGACAAGGGCAGCTGAGATATCACAGTTCATTCAATTTCATATTATTTTTTCAATGTTACTATACAAGATAATCTTTGAAATTCAATTTTGGAGTGCCTAAATGGATATGTTTGGGACCAAGCAGCTATAAACTCAAAACTGAAACTGTTTATTGAAGATTAGCGTAATTAGCGTAAAGAGATGCATAGAGAGATGACATTTTCAATAGTGACGATATTGATGTAAAAATGCAATAAAATGTTTCTTATTTGGCCACAAAAAATTCAAATGTATTTCATAAAAGCAGACAGATCAATGATAAAATGTATACATAGCTATTAGATTTTCTACTTTTCACATAAATATAAAAGTATCTGATCTATAAGGACTGTTATTCCAAGAAAAAGTGGTAGACTGTATCGAAGAAACTAATTAAAACTTAAACAAGATGACGTATGATGTAAATAATTTAATATCAGCAACTTCAATAAATATGCAAAGCAGCTTCAATTAATATGCAAAGCAGCTTCAATTAATATGCAAAGCAGCTTCAATTAATATGCAAAGCAGCTTCAATTAATATGCAAAGCAGCTTCAATTAATATGCAAAGATTTGGTTTAACATTTGATTTTAAAAAGGGATCCAAAATGTATGGATTCACAAAGATTTCATTTTGTTCTGAATTACTTCAGGCTTCAGTAATTCAAATCCTGATGATTCCTTGTTTGTTACCCCAGAAATGCCCACGAAATAAAGCCTCCTGAATGCTCTCAGAGTGCAACTTCAACAGACAGAGAACTCACTATTTAAATCTCTTTTTCCAGACGTTTTGTCGGTGACTTTATTTGTCTCAATCCAATCCTACCTCCTTAAGCGTCGCAGTTAAAAGTGAAAATAATATGGCTTGTCATACTTTACAAATGTGTGATTATCAAAGGATACAATTTGGAAGGTTGCTGCAAAGCATCTGGAGGAATAACGATATCATCGAAGAAACCAAGTGAAACTGAAACAAATCATAGAATACAAGAAATAATAATTAATAATGTGACAAATATTTGTTTTAGATTGAAAAAGTGCCATGCAGTCATGGTTGTCAGTTACAAAGTGGGAACAAAAGAAAGGCTGCCCTCTATAGTCAATACGTCAATGGAAATGCAGAGTGCAGAATAAAAAGTTAATGTTCGATCAAGACAGCAACAATATATGAAACCGAGACAAGCGATATGGCACCTTGACGTAGAGTGTGAAATGAATTTGCTTCTCTTAGTCAGGTCTACAGTCCACATGAGCACAGTTATACAGGCATTCTAATACTTAAAAGTGAAGAACAACATGTCAGAACAATAGCTCAATTCAGATTCAACTTGCCATTGAAAAAGGTTGTTACACTAAACCAAAAGCACCAATGGAAGACAGGTTATGTTCTTATTGTAACAAAGTTGATCAAAGAAAGCTTAGAAAGAACTCCCGTATTGAAGACACATTAAAAATTAATTCAAAATTACTTGTACATGAGATATTGATGAAAAAGCTGAAAACTAATTATGTAAATCAGGTAACTAATATGAACAGAACAGAATTATGAATTATTATGCTAATTAGAGAATTAATATTAATCAAAATTAATCAGGCCTGTCTATTGTCCTAGAGCATTTATGTACCAAATTGTATTCAAATGTGATGATCAGTAATTGAGATATCAGTGTTAATTAATTATGTTAATTAGGTGATTAATAAGCATAAATATTTACCAAAAATTAATTGGGTTTCTGCATAGTTCTCTTTAAAAGTTTCATTAAAATTCAATTTGTGGTTCTTTATATATCAGTGGAACATTATGCAAATTAGGTAATTAATATCCAATTAAAACTAATCAGGTGTCTGCACAATCCTAGAAGATCTATGTAGCAAGTCTCATTGAAATATGATGATTACTACTTGATATATCAAAAGCTGAAAATTAATTAATTATGCAAATTAGGTAATTAATATGTACTCATATTACCCTAAAAACTATTAGGTTTGTGCAGTGTCCTATGACATCTATGTACCAAGTTTTATTGAAATATGATGATTACTACTTGAAATATCAAAAGCTGAAAATTAATTAATTATGCAAATTAGGTAATTAATATGTACTCATATTACCCTAAAAACTATGAGGTCTGTGCAGTGTCCTATGACATCTATGTACCAAGTGTCATTGAAATGTGATGATTACTACTTGAAATATCAAAACTGAAAATTAATTAATTATGCAAATTAGCTAATTAATATATACTGATATTACCATAAAAACTATCAGGTCTGTGCAGTGTCCTATGACATCTATGTACCAAATTTCATTGAAATGTGATGATTACTACTTGAAATATCAAAAGCTGAAAATTAATTAATTATGCAAATTAGTTAATTAATATATACTGATATTACCCTAAAAACTATCAGGTCTGTGCAGTGTCCTATGACATCTATGTACCAAATTTCATTGAAATGTGATGATTACTACTTGAAATATTAAAAGCTGAAAATTAATTAATTAATTATGCTAATTAGGTAATGAATATGTACTCGTATTACCCTAACAACTATCAGGTCTGTGCAGTGTCCTATGACATCTATGTACCAAGTGTCATTGAAATGTGATGATTACTACTTGAAATATCAAAAGCTGAAAATTAATTAATTATGCAAATTAGCTAATTAATATATACTGATATTACCCTAAAAACTATCAGGTTTGTGCAGTATCCTATGACATCTATGTACGAAGTTTTATTGAAATGTGATAATTAGTACTTGAGATATCAGTGGAAAAGCCGAAAATTGATTAATCATTATGCAAATTAGGTAATTAATATTGCACAGATTTTTACCCAAAACTAATCAAATCTGCGCATTAGTTTGGAGCATCTGTGTGCCAAATTTCATCAAAATCCAATGAGTGGTTCTTTAGATATCAGTGGAAAAGTCATGGAACAGCTAAAATCAGCTAATTATCATGCAAATTAGGTAATTAATATGCATAGATTTTTACCAAAACCTAATCAAATCTGCGCATTGGCCCAGAGCATCTATGCATCAAGTTTCATCAACAACTAATGTATGGTTCTTGAGATATCAGTGGAACAGACGGACACACATACACACACACACACACACACACCCCCACACACACACATACAGACAGACACACTAACTGCAAAGACTCCCTTTTTGTGCTTCGCACACGGGAGTCAAAAATGAGGAACATCATTTAATATATTGTAATGTCCATATAATGTCCAATTTATGTACCAAGTTTGAACAAAATCCATCTGTGAACAGCAGAGATCTGGTTCCAGAATGCCAGTAATGCTTGATTTTGATGATTTTTCAGGCCAAGTCTAAGATATAGATAGATTCAGAAGCACAGACACACAGATGTATGCACAGAGGTCAATCCATAAGTCCTTGTTTTCGGACTGCATCTGAACTGGGACTACAAAAATGGGAGTATGGACCTATTTTTTTATATTACTGTATGAGGATTATGGAGTTAATATATGGGTGATTTTTTAACTCTAGGTAATGAAACAGTGCCTGGCATTACATTTTGTAAAGAGAAGATAATTTGCTCAGTGCTAACACATGGGCAATAGAATGCGTTAACATGCAGTCACTTTGAACTCACTGTATTCAAGAATCTGTATAGAGCAACCCTAAACCAACTCTAACAAGTTGTTCATCTCCAATCCATATTGTAATGAAAGTAATATCTCCAAATTGCCCCCCCCCCCCCGAAACATGTAGCCAAAACATTAACAATGTATCAACACTCCAAAATGCACAGAATTTGATCTGATAGTGTTTTGTCTAAACAAACTCAAGCCAATCTGCACACCTGTACTTGCGTTGCTGTTATTATTAGATTAAGTAAATAACTTTATTAATTTTGTATCCTTATTGGAATCTTGAAAATAATACAATAAAGTATGTTGTTTAAATAGACAACAGCGAGCTAAAAAATAACAAACCAAAGTGAACAATTAAAAAATTGTAAATGTAAAATTGAATGATTATTTTTGGGCAGCTGGTGGTTTTTTCATGGCAATATCTTTGCAGTTAAAACAGTTAAAAATAAATTTGGCATAATCAGTGATTCCTTTGTTGTCGGTAGAGGTGAGAATTCAAGTTGTTATCATGATTTCCTCCTCAGCTACATCAGCTGAGGATAAGTTATGTTGAGCGTAGTCTAAGTCTTACATTGTAGGTATTTTACTTGACAGAGATTGTTATAGTATTTTTGTTTTCAAAGTTATTTTTGGCAGTTCATTTGAATACACTCACTACAAGTTGTTGTTTTTTTGTAGACAATCTGCAACAGGAGAGGTCGATCCCCATAATATCCAGATCTCTGAAGCCATAAATCACAGCTAGCACTTACCATGGACACCATCTCTACTACAACTTCTTATTTTCCCAATAAATATCTCATCTAAGAATGGTCGGAATACAATATAACGAAAACAGACTTTTGTGTGTGAAGCTCCATCCCCAGGAAATAGATAAGAATCTTCTAGTTTGGTAATATCGTGTAAAGCTATGCACAAACCAACATTGTGAACAACCTGACAACGAAAGGCACAAAAAAAAAGATTATTGCTATTGGCCATTGAGGGCGGTATAACTATTGTACTGCTTAATATCGTTATTATTTATTTGTTTATTATGCTTATTTAACACACTATACTGCACGGACTCGAGAAATTACAGAAACAGGGTAAATTACAGAAATAGATCTTTTCGTAAATAAAGCAAGTCACAGTTTTAGCAAACATCCATCAAATCTTAGTGCATGTATTCATGATGAAATTTATTTTTATTATTATGAAATTTATTGTTATTTGTATCGCTTAATTTTGAAAACAAAACAAAAACACTCACCTTATTTGCTAGTTTTTTATTCAGCTCTTCTGCAATAGCATCGTTAAGTTTCAGGTGAAACTGCCACGGTTTGATCCGCACAGTGTCTGTCATTTCGGAAAGCACAAACATGACTGCAACGGAAACGCAAACAATTGCTTCGGATAACCTGATTAATAACAACTTAGAAGAGATAACTGATGTGTTCGTTCATGGGCAGCTCTTAAAGTTCGGGATAGTCATCCATTGAGAGTTGCTAACAGTGCTTGAATGAGACTCAGTTGCATGGTCCATGGACCAGCTGATGTTTCAGGATCGCCGCAAAACGTTTCAAAATCACGACATTATGTGCGCCTTTATGGAGTCCAGAAACTATTTTTTTGCACTAGAATGTTAAATTTGATTAATTTGCATTTTGTTGCTCTCAAACTAACAATTCAACTAAAAATATAAAGAAATAACTTTAAAAAATATTGATTTTTATTACTTTGCGTTGAATATCGCAAAACCCTGATTGTTGAGCATGCGCATCAAGAGTGCGTTTCCAACATGGCAGCCTGTTATGTTGGAAAGTGTATCTCCGTTTTTATAGTTTCTTTTCTGTTGTACATTCCAACGATAAAGATATATTCTAGGAAGATCGACGATGGAGGATGGTAAGCTCACGTTGTTTAATACTTTACTAATCACACGTCCACTGATCTGAATTATTCAACAATAACACGGAATTGGCGTCTGCTACTCGAGGTTGCAGTGTTGTTTACGTTTCATCACGCTTTACAAGTTCAGTGACACGCACGTGTTAAAAAAATTTATGCTGTTTTAATAATATTTAAAAAAAGAACATTCCAACAAGATTCTAAATGCACCATTATAGCTGATTTCCTTGGGATGCGGAAAGATATTGCATTGTACAGTAGTATCTCATATCAGGTAACAGTGACGACGTGGCCCAGTGTTACTGGTGAACTGCAGAAAACCATATTGTCCCATTTTATTCAACGCACAGTCAGCATAAGGAATTATTATACTAATCCACATTATTTTTAAAATTAGAATGTAATCACTGATCGTGGCTGATCTCACATTACACTAGCTGTTCCCTTACTATTGATCAGAACATATAGCTATGTGGAAAGGTGAATTGTTTCTTGAGATATTATGCCTGAACTCAAATTGTTTTCTGGTGACCAAATTATATGTATTCATTAATTTCAATACAGAAAACAAATGTATACAATATTATTTTGTGAAAGGTGACAATTAAAAGTTGACTATGGCATTTAAAAACATTGCTATATAAACAGATCACCAACACCATTTTTCCCTTTGCTATATTCCATATAGGCACACGAATGAAGATGATATTATTGCCACAGTAGGACCTTGTAACGTGGAAATTAGAGATTCATCACTTAGCTATGATGAATTTATAAAAAAGTAAGCATACTGTACATTACTGTACTTTGAATTGGTCACTGCACTGGAGGCACAATATTGATTATTATTCTCTTGTATGTTCCTTGCAAGGTACATACATTATGATTACCAGTAGAAAAGAGAATTAAATTTACTATAATCAGTGTGTACTGATCATTGTGTGATGGTTGAAGGATGTGTGGTTTTATTGGTAGCGGAAACACATTGTATAATTAATTCTACTATTTTACTCAGGCATATTTGTCATCATATTCACTTCCTATTTACGCTGTCAAATGAATGAAACGAACACAAAGAAACACAGATGTGTCATTATAGCCATCACCCCTGTCAGTATTTAAGAATAGTTGGTTCCAAGTATGAAGAATTTTGAAAAATGGGCAAAATATAAAAAAATGTCTATTTATTAGGAAATGCAAATTCTAAATATGGGACGATTACGTGGGTAAGCGTCCTCTAATAAAAACAAACATGAAAGCCCCCAGGATTTGAAGCTAAATTTATTCTAAAGTTTTTGGATTTGGCATTCCCATGATGTATCCTTGGGAGTAAAAGATGTATAATAATAAGGTTATTATGGGGATACTGCAAAGTATGCACTCAGGCAGTACGCTGTTGCATCGCCCTCTGCTGCGCGTCCGGTTGATACTCTGCTGTACTGTCTTCGTACATACTTCTCGGTATCATCGTAATAACCTCATATTATCACTTTAAAACTTTTTCCATCAAAAGTACTCAGTCAGTCAAAATACTAGGTATGTTTTCATTTTATCTCAAGTTGTAATTACGAGATGTAATAAAATGCCATAGTAATCAACTATGTACAAACTGTTGTTTTTATTATACATGTATCAACAAATACCATAGTGACCTTTCAAATCCATATTTTTATATGGTACAAGTCAACCCTTATATTTTCAATATTAACAGATTTGTTCATAATACTAGTATAACCAATTGTTTGTTTTATAGATATGCATATTCATATCCTGTGGTGCTAAAAGATGTCTCCGACAATTCAGTATGTATTTTAATTTTTTTCTACCAAATTAAATTCCAAAAAAATGTTACAGTAACTTCATGCATGAATTTTTATAAATATAAAAAAAAAAATTAAATCTATTTCAGAACTTCAGCTGTGTTACCATGTTCCTATAAAATGGCATTATGGCTTCAACCAGACCTAAAACACCTTCAGAGAAACTAAGTTTTCCTCAAAGTTACAAAAATTAGCAAATCAATCTGGGCCAGTGACTCTGCCCCCCCCCCCCCCCCTCCCTCATTGAGTTGGTGGAGTACTTGATCAAATCAATCATTTCAACCATAGGTCTAGCGCTACAGTTAACCACTATGCTATTACTGATCAGTAAAATAAAAGGTTAATATGATATGGATTGTATTTTTTAAATGAAGGCGATACTCATAGCATATGAAGTGGGAATATGGACAAAGTAATATTGTTTATCCATGTTTTTCAGCTTTTTAGAGAACTCTGCACTAAAGAGAATCTGTTGCAAACATTTGGTAATAAAGAAGTAAAACTGAGTACTGCTAACACATACTCATATGAAAAAGGTAGGTATAATATGCACAGGCACTTTGTGATGATGTTGTTGGATGTCCACCTGTTCTCAACAAGTGACATGTGTTAATAATTTGGGTTTCGTGTGTACCAGCATATGCGTGTCTAGAATATAATAAGAATAATTGTTTAATATATAACAAATAAAATATAACAAGTTAGTAAGAAGAATTTAAAAAAGGAAATACAGTATAATAAGTTAAAGCGGGAGGGTCGTAACCTGTGCACGTGCGAGAATTGAGTCCCAAGCGACAACACACACTAAAAACGCAAAGGCTATACGCTTGTATGTATAAACAACGACACACTATGGCCATCTGACGCATACACAGGTGACGACTACCTCGCTTTAAAATCAAGTGTTATATGTGTTGGAATGTCATGACAATGAATTATGTGACATGCTTAATTGACGCTTTGTCTGTTATTTCCATTAAAAATTGAAATTTGTCATTATTACTTTTAATTTTATTTGGGAGTATGATATGTGACAACAAATGTTGTCGTAATGTCATGTATTTTGGACAAACTATGAGTTAATGTTTTTCATCTTCTACTTTATGCGTATCGCAATGTAGAAAAATTTCTGTAATGTTGTTTTTGGGCCTGTGTATCTGCCTGTTTCTTTTGGATTTTGAGTCTACGATTGTTTCCTCTGTATCATACAATGAATTCCGATTAATTTGTGTCAATATGCCTTTTATTGTTGACATCCAAATTTAACTATTATGTGAATTTTGTGTTCATTGTATACCCATTTTGTTATATTGTCTTCTGGAAGTTCCCGTAGTCTTAACCAATTTTTAAACATGGAAGTATGTACTTCAGTCAGTAATGGAAAACTACCAATCTCACTTCTACAAGATGCATTGCTAGCATATTTGTTCAGTCCCAGAATTCTTTTACGGTATTTAAGATGTATTTTTTCAATAGCATTTCTATCCCATTTTGTAAAATCAATGATCTTAAAAATTACTTTTAAGATCCAATGTTGTCTCTTATGTTATGTAATTACTTGACAATGTTTTATTTTTTTCATGTATTAAAAGTGTCTTTGCATTACCAAATGAATATACACAGGTAAAACAAGTAAAACAGGTACACACATTTAAACCACGGTAAACAGTTTTTTTGTTTTTAAAGTGACAATAGCTGTGACTTTCAACATTTTGTTTATTAATATAACCACATCTTACTAAATTATTGTTTTAGTTACAATCGCATGGCAAAGTAACCCTACACAAGAAATGTTATTTTTTTATTAAAAATTAAAATCAGAGAATAAAAAAGATTAATAGTTACAGCTATTGTTACTTTGAACAAATAGTTATTTCTAGTAGTCTGCACGTTGTCATAAGCAGACTGTCACCTCACATAATATCTTGTGTTATTGGTACACATCATTCATTTTGTCAGAGTTGTTCTTGATTAAAAAATGCAGCTTTGATTTCAAACTTGGGGCTACAGTAATTTTTAAGTTGTGCTTGATGATACATGTGTTATGAACAAATCTCAATTTCCAATGCTTTCAGTTTTGTATCATATGTTATGTATATTTTTTACAGTTATCGTTCCTTTTTCGAAGTATGTAAATGAAATATTGAAACCTCAGAAGTTAGATGCACTTGGCAATGGTAAGAATTAATGACACCCTGTATCTAAATAAAGCATTCTCCGATAGTAACAGCAATCCAAGATGTCATTTTTAGCTGCTGTCAAAAAAGCTGATTTTCCATCATTGCTGTCAATTTTTACAAATTAATTTTAGGAACATTTTTAGTAAAAAATGATATTTGTGACTTCTTCTTGAAACCGGCTTGCCAACTTGTCTTGATATATTTTCATGTAGTTACCGGTATCTTGGGTGGACCTTCATTAGATTTGTTCATTTTGTGATGTTGACTTCCATTCTCTAATACTGGTCAATACTTTTGTAATTTTTAGTTAAAAAAAGGCTCTAACTGAAACTGTTGGCTGCCAGAGTATGCTTTTCAAACAATGGAGCTACATTAACTGTGGGATGCACAGACTCGGTGATGTGTTTAATGCTGTGACATGGGAACAAGAAAACTCAGCTGTTTCCTATTTAAGAACATTTTGCAAATAGTGCAGCATAAACATTTCTATGCACACTTGAATAACTTTTTATTCCCCGTTCGGACGTAGTCCGAAAACGGGGACTTATGGTTTGCCCTGTGTGCGTCCGTGATTACCTGTATCTCGAACATGCACTGACCGATTAAGTTCAAACTTCTCTCATACATCACACATTATATGGGACATATGCACATGCATTTTTTTCATGATCCAATTAACGATAGCCGAATAACGGCCATTTTAAGGCCAAAAATGCATCAAAATCACACATTTTCACCATTCCGAACCCGGATCTCAGTTATGCATGGACGGATTTTGTTCAAATTTGGTACATACATTTAACATAATAGGACCTTGATGCACATCATTTTTTTGGGGATCGGGTTTGAAATGGCCAACTGGCGGCCATTTTGTTTTAAAGAATTCAGTTCTGGATCCGTATCTGAGACATGCCTGGATTGATCAAGTTCAAACTTCACACACACAAGGTACATCATGTCACAAATATGTATGTGCATTTGTTTCATGATCTCATTAACGATAGCCAAATGGCGGCCATTTTAAGGCCGAAAATGCATTGAAATCGCACACTTTCACCATTCCGGACCCGGATCTCAGTTATGCATGGACGGATTTTGTTCAAATTTGGTACATACATTAAACATAATAGGACCTTGATGCACGTCATTTTTTTTTTCGGATCAAGTTCGAAATGGCTGACTGGCAGCCATTTTGTTTTAAAGAATTCAGTTCTGGATCCGTATCCGAGACATGTCTGGATTGATCAAGTTCAAACTTCACACACACATGGTACATCATGTCACAAATAGATATGTGCATTTGTTTCATGATCCGCTTAACAATAGCTGAATGATGGCCATTTTAAGGCCGAAAATGCATCAAAATCACGTATTTTCACAATTCCGGAACCGGATCTCAGTCATGCATGGATGGATTTTGTTCAGATTTAGTGCATATATTAAACATAATATAAGCTTGATGCACACCAATTTTTCTTCAGATCAAGTTCAAAATGACCGACTGGTGGCCATTTTGTTTTAAAGAATTTAGTTTTTGATCCATATCTCGGACATGCCTGGACAGATCAAGACCACACTTCACACACATCATACAATGTGTTGTACATATGCAGGTGCATTTTGGATCAGACCACTGAAAGTGGTCTGAGATTTCGGTCATGATCTGCTTTGAATGTATATGTGACTCAAATATGAACGGAACGGGGACGTGTCATTGAAAATAATCTCGCATCATTTTCAGAAACACAGTACATGTTTGGTGATAATAACTATACTGAATGGGATTCCTTGTTTCGTGTGTATAAACAACCTCCGTATATACTTCCTGACACTGAAGGAATTCTCAGTTTTGGATTGGCAGGTAAGTAAACAATAATGTCCAGTATACAAGGCATCAGTATGGAAAGACCCTATAATGTCTGTCAACAGAAACTACAGCCCTAATATAAGTCGCCCCATACCTTCTTGAACAATTGAGAACCAAAAATTCACCATTTCTTGTATGTGTTGATGCTCTAATAAAAGCTGCATCTCTTCTGTTGCATATTTTCACCATTATTATTATTTTAATACAGATGCCGTAGGAGTCATTTTTCATGTCTTCTTTTGACACTACATTCACTATTTTCTAGAGTATTCTCAGTCAGTGGTGGTATTAAAAATTCTTTTATTTTATGATGTGGTCATTATATTCAGAGATGTATATATATATATAGCACTTTGTTCAAATAATGTGATGAACAAAACAGACTGAAATGATGATTACCAACATTGGCAATGCATTTTCTCAGAAACTGTTGGCAGCTTGAACTAGCAATGTTTGTTCATAAATGCGTATAATTGAAATTTTCTCTAAATCTGACACTTAAAATTGGTAGATGCCAGCTGTGTGTTTACATAGCTGTGTGTCAGCATCTTGAGTTAGAAATTATCTGCATGGTAATTGATAACTGGATAAACGTGCAACATATTTTTGTTCAATTGAGAGTGGTAGTTGTTCATTGCAAGTAAAATTGAGAAGATTGAGGTGACATGTCATGGCAAAACTGTTAAATTTATTTTACATCCAGGTTATAGTCTGAAACAAGGTACATAACACAAACAATATGGTTCTTCTTGGTGGATACTTAAACTTTTGTTCTATGATTCAAAAGGGCCTTTTGAAGCCAAAAATACAATGTACATTAAAATCATGCATTTTCACCATTCCTTGAACTAGATCTCAGTCATGCATGGAAAGATTCTTTTCAAATTTGGTACATATGTTGAAAATAATGTCATATTACATACTTTTTAAAAATTGGTGACTGACAAATGCATCACCATCAAATCCCAAATGGCTGACTGGCAGTCATCTTGTTTAAATGAATCATGCCGATGCATGGAGCCATATCTCTTACATGCCCAAACCATTTAGTTTAAACACATATATCACACATTAAAACTTTCCTATATATTGGCACGTTTCTAATGCAAATAGGAACATTTTTTAGTGACAATGACTTTGTTTTTTTCAGGACCAGGTACTGGTGTACCATTTCACTGGCATGGCCCCGGATTTGCAGAGGTTATCTATGGTAGAAAGGTATGTTACATAACTCATAAAGGAATGTTGGCTGCATTTTTTACCAAGCACTGTTTCATATTTTGTATTCTAGTCAAACCAACCTTGTTGTACCGAATGAAAATACGTGGTGATATGTTATGTAATATAATAATAGCCCGAGATCTGTAAAAGTTTTTTTTTTAGCTTTCTTGGTGTTTGCATATGGTATTACGTTTAGAACCGATATAAAATGCATATGGTCACAACAGCTGTTGTCATTTAACTACGTTATAACCGTGCTTGATAAATGTCATCACTTCATATTATGCATAACCCATGTGATGGTTCACACAGAAATTGCTTACACTTTTCAGAGATGGTTTCTGTACCCCCCCGAAAAAACGCCGTCATTTCATCCAAATAAAACAACATTACAGTGGCTAATGGAGGATTATCCCAATCTACATGAGCAGGATAGACCACTAGAGTGTACAATCAACCAAGGAGAGGTATGTGATGTTAAAGTCATCGTAGAAGTATTGTCAACACATTAAACACAAGTCAACTTTTGCCACCCTTCCCAAAGTAAACCTACATTAAATTTTCATAAATATTGACTTGTGGATAAATATATATTTGTTTTAAAATTAACATGAGAAGTTAAATGTACAAAAATTGTGGTGTTTAACGAGTTTGAGTTAATTCCCTATAAGAATAAAGTTTCCATTCACTAAATTGAATAAAGGTAGTGGTTATAGACATGTGCATGTTCTTGTTTGGTTTGAATAACAAAAATAATGTCTTTACCTACATGTACACATTATGTGGATCCCCAATAAAAGCTAGGATATGATGAGTGCTTTACATTGGGCGCAAGATATTTTTACATACAACTTATTTATTTATTTACAACTTCTGCACCCGGTAGGCAATTACTATATATGAGTAAAACATGCTTGTTTGATGAATGTCTGACTGGACGCTTATACGTTGTAATAGTTGAATCCATCTAAAACCCTTTTCCATTGTTTTGAATTACTGTCACGTAGGCGTGTATGTAACCTTATTGCGTCTACAACAGTTGTTGGAGTATCTAGGAAAGTGTCTGGGATGTTGCAAAGTCCCTCGGCAATAATTGCGGCCAGGAGTTAGTTGTACATGTATGTACATATCTTGTGCTCGCTGTAACTATAAATAACAAAAGTACATAGGACCTAGTCAGGGGAGAAATCACAATTAATTTAATTTACATAGAAATATATTCTTTAAGGCCATCAGCTTTACAAAGTTTGAAAAATTGAATAACAAGTGTAAGTGTTTACTTATCGAGTGTGATAGGCACTCATCACAATTATTTTCCATATTGCATAATTTATATTTTTAGTCCCCGTTCGAACGCAGTCCGAAAAAGGGGACTTATGTTTTGACCTCCGTGCGTCTGTGCGTGCGTGCGTCTGTCCGGACCTGTATCTTAGAAATGCCTGGACCAAATACAATCAAACTTCACACATACATCATACATGATATCATACATATGCACGTCAATTTGTTTAATGATCTAATTCAAGATGCCCGAATGGGGGCCATTTATGTGCTAAAAATCTTAAAAATCAAGCATTTCCCCGGCTGTTTACAGATGGATTTTGTTCAAACCTTGTATATACGTTGGACATTATAGGACCTTGATGCAAATAATTTTGTTTTTCAGATAACATTCAAAATGGCCGACTTGTTTTTCACTGATTATGTTCAAATTTTAAATATTCTTTATACATCATGTCATAGATAGACAGATATATTGGTTTGACGATCCTATTCAAAATGGCCGAATGGTTGTCATTTTTGTACTAAAAAATCATCAAATATTAATAGCATTTCTGGCATTTATATATGGATTTCGTTCAAACTTGGTAAATACATTACACATTACGGGTTCCTGATGCACGTCATTTTATTTTTTCAGATCAGATTCAAAATGGCTGTCTGGCGGCCATTTTGTTTTAATGAATGGGTTTCCAGACCCATATGGCCGACTTGTTTTGACTGATTATGTTCAAATTTTTAATATTCATTATACATCATGTCACGGGTGTATTGGTTTGACAATTCTTTTCGAAGTGTGCTATTTTTGTGCTAAAAAAATCCTCTAGTATAAAGCATTTCTTGCATTTATGGATGGATTATAAACACACATTAGACATTACAGGTTCCTGATGCATGTCATTTTATTTTTCAGATTGGATTCAAAATGGCTGACTGGTGGCCATTTTGTTTTAATGATTGGGCTTCTAGAGCTATATCTCTTAAATGCTTTGACTGATTATATTCAAATTTTATATATTCGTTATACATCATGTTATATACCGGTATATACATGTATTCAAAATGGTTGATTTTGAATGCTGTTCCAGAGCAATATTTCTCAATATGGACAAGTACTTGTTTGATGATCAGATACAAATGTCAATCATTTTAATGTTAAAAAAATCATATTCCTGACATGGTTATATTCCAGCTATATTACTATAAACATAACTATGTATCTTATATATCTTATCTTATATTTGATAACTAACAGGGACTGTGCCATGCATGGCTTGTTAATATAGTTATGTTATATAAGTTGACCATACTGCTGTAGTGCCAGTGTTAATAAAGTGTATATTCAAACATCTGACTTATCTATTCACAGGCAATATATTTTCCTGATCGATGGTGGCATGGTACGCTGAACATTGATACAAGTGTATTTGTATCCACATTTCTTGGACCAGAAATTTTTTAAAAATCATTCTTCACAGGTTTTGTTTTTAATTTATAATATTTTAAATTTATTATTCATACAAGAATGCATTTGTGATGAATATACTAATAAAAATGACAATGATTTCTTAACAAATGACATCACGGTACAAAGGCAGAAGTGTCTGCTTACTTGTTGAATTCTATGTTTGTGAAGGAGTGAATCTTGTCCAGTAAATTTGGGTCTGTCACACATGCCCGTGGTATGCGTTGATTTTGCATTTTGTTTGTCAATTGCCGATAGAATTTAAACAAGGGATTTTATTCATTTAAATTTTCACCTGGAGATGACATACAACCTAGTTTTATATGACAAGACCAAAAGGAGGAAACTATTACTACTGCCGCATGCAAAGTTTGTTAGCAAATTTGCTAGACAATTTTCAGACAAACATCTGCTTCTAAAATTGAAACACCACTACACAAGTTCTTCCTATCCTCTCAAGAGGACAGACAATAATTGTTCTTCCCCTAGAGTGGTCATTCTATGAAAAAGAACGGATCTAGTTCATATTGCAAAATTCTCTCTTCACATACTATCAACACACTGGTTTATCATGTTTGAACACAACCTGGTTGACACCACAGACAATATAAATTACACAAATGAACACAATCATTTCAAATAACTATTACACAACAGGATTAAGTATATTACAAATATTTTTATTATAATAATAACTCATATTTTTCAGATATTTTGCAAATGTTTTCGGTAATACATTTTTTCTATAATTTAATCCTGAACAAAATGGACATACAGTACAGTTCTGGGGAAGCTTTGGCTTCACTTCAGCTTCACCTTCAGCATCGCATCATTATGGCATTGTTATGGCTTCAGCATTGCATCAATGTCGCAACATTAAAAAGTTAGGCGGTTATCGCTTCGCTTCATTGTGGCCTCATTATGGCGACAATGTGGTATCAGCATCGCTTCATCAAACAAAGCAGCACAGAACTCATTTCGCCCAACCTCTCGCCCGCTTCCGCTTTTCAATCGCTTGCTTTTACGACCGCTTGTTGAATTTCAGCTTTATTTTCGACTGTGCAAAAATTCGGACTACTAACAATTTTCTGGTTTTCATTGATCACGGTTACTATCTAGCATAGATGTTGAACAACCGTCAAAAGTTCAAATACTTTTTGTTTTAACTATCTATAATTATATGCACGCAATCTGACCCTTTGATCTAGATTTGACTGGGATTGACTATTTTATTTTAAACAATATTCTGACGTGACGCACTGCTACAAAATGGATTTTAACACAGAAGTATGACATGGTTGTCCGGGTTTCTTTTCCTGACTGTGTTGAGTTTACGATTTGTATAATTATTATTTCCCCCAAGGAGAACACAAGCCAAAGGACCATGAAGCTAAATAGAAGTCCCACGCATGGACTGAGTGAAAGAAAATATTTCTAAGGCTAAAATAAAACCTAATATCTCTTTGTGTATTTGTCAATTTTGCATGTATTTGGTTAGCCCTGCGTACAGTGCTGTGTGTACGGGGACGCGTTTGGTGTGGGGACATCTATCAACCAAACGCGTCCCCGTACACACAGCACTGTACGCAGGGCTAATATTTGGTATGACAGTTCGTTCGTAAATATCTGGAAAAATCTCGTCTTTCGTTAATAATTTCATTTGTTTGAAATGTCTACCGACCGTGTCCCAATAATTTGTTTGGAATATCGATCCCCGTTGGTTTCTCCAAACGGTCCCGACGTCCATCATTCAACACAATCAGCATTTATTTATCGTAATTCATGGGGATCATGTCCCGTAATTTGCGGGCTGTAAAACCAAATAATTAAACAAGTACTATTTATTATATATTTTTTTTTACCTCGCGAAACTACAACACACTGTAGAGTTGTCGCGGTGAAACAGTCGCATTGAAATCGATGGAACTTCAATTATCCATTTCTCGCCTTGAAATAAAATTAAAAAAATCGAAGAGCATCGGGGGATATATTATTAACCAGTCTTACCAACCGCTAGCTTTATTTTATTCAAATCCATAAAATTCACGAGTTTATCTACATTTGTTGGCAACTTCCGCGCTAAAAATGGTTGAAAATGTGGGTGTGGTTCTCTCGCAAAGTCCCGTTGATAATACGGACAAATATGGTTCTGTGACCCAGGTCGTGCTCCGATCAGGTAACTCTCAGCCAATCAATGATGTTGTAACAAAGTATATTTGACGTTAATTTAAGGATCGTCGTACCATCCAACCTCCGGCGTCGATTCACTGTGCTGTGACAGGCTTCACAATCGGCAGGTACATTACGCAGGTCGGGTCGCATCGGGTCGGGCCACAATATTTAGGTTGCAGATAATCCGATTTTTGCCATACAACATTATATTTTCACATATTGTTTATCTGAACTGTCTATCTACCTACATTTAATTATTTTGTATGTATGTTTTGGATTTTATGAATGAAGTGGCTATTCGTCCAGTTCATTTCCACTGTACGCTGCTATGTGATCGTTGTTAAATAGTTGAATGTTTTGCTAGATCAAAGATACAATTCTATTTCGTTTCAATCATGAATCTCCGGCCAGGTCCTTCCAGAACGTACAAATGTGGTCTAGCTCCACGGTGCATCTGGCCGAGGCTCGGTGTACACAGTGTACACCCAGACTAGACTGTGTCACTGACACCATGCCATACTGATACCATGTTATGTAGTGCCCGAGTTTAAAGGTACTCCGTCCATCGGAGCCAAAACGTCGATTTTGTAAATACGGGGTCGACCATTTCAAAACATAGGGGCGGGCATAAAGTGTGTAATTATTTTTTGTAATTTACCGCTTTTTACACATAATTTTATTCATGCTGGTTATGTTTTGGTAAACACGTTTTCCCGAAATGTTCATGCCTTCCCCAGGTTCTCAAACGCCCAACCCAAAACAAAAACACCCCCCAATATGCAAGTTGGACCATTCCATAGCTGATTGGAGGGGTACTCAGCATGACAGGAGACGGTTTTTTCCTCTTGTCACATCACAGGGAGCCCATGAACTATGATCAACTGTACGCACTCCCTATGAGCAGGGGGGGGGGTATCGGCTGGTATCTAGTGTTAGAAATAGACAAGGGATGAAGGCTCCAGCCAGCTCATATTTTTTAAACTGGAAAAAACAGACGAACAGAATGAAAAATAAAATCTATAAAAAATACCAGGTTGAAGAATATTAGTTGCTCTTTCAAATTTCGCCAAAGCCTTGCCTATATTTTACCTTAATCTGCAGAATAAATCAAGATGAATGGAAATAATTATATATTATATTTAGATTTGGCTACCGCAAATTGTCACATGCACCACAAATGGTAATTCCAAACAATGATCAGTCCTCATCTACATACATTTATTATAAAAGTAAATTTAGATCAGAAAAATATATTGTGTGATATATAAGTGTACATTACAATAAGATTGTTCTTAGAAAGCAGACGATTATTTTAAAGCCGGTAATTTTTATGTTCAAAGAATGTCAAATGCTTTATTTAACGCTCTTTAAATCAAACGTCAGTAAAATAGGGGGCGGGGACACTGGTTAGAATCACAGTTACTAGAAAAACCGTGCTAGAATAGTAATGTGTTGTAAGAAACTTCGCATGATAAAAACATTGAACTTCAACAACATGATGACAGACCATGCCGCGGGCCATTTGCCACCATAACGCAGAGCCGTTTATATCCAGAATGTAAGTGATGAAATGTCACAGACAAGTGACAGGGGAATAGCAACGTATATAGCGATTCAACTGAAACTGGTGAGATTGTACTTAGGGTTGGACCATTTGAATTTTTAGGGGGGGTCAAAACAAAACAAAACTTTGCAAAGTGAAGGGTTCTTCAAAAAAAATTGTTGCTTCACCAGTGTAAAAAATATATTTGTCACTATGTTTCCATCAGCTGTTGTCGTGTCATCTCTGAACACGGTAGATTCACTTGAATTACTGCATCATAAAATTATGGCAATTCTTCCTGCCAAGATAAGGGGGCACAGAGTACAAGAAGAAACTAGGTCATATATAAATGGATGTCAATGATTCTGGTTTGTGGATTAATTAATAGAAGAGGGAAAATTGATATCTGCATTTCAATATTAATTTCAAAAACAAATTCACTCTGGTTGCATTTAGATTGTATACCATATATGCTTTATTAGAAGAGCATCTCCAATGGAAGCACATGTACAGCAACAATTGCATTGATTGTATACTGATTTATTAAAATATGATGTATTTTGACCATAGAAACACCTGTTATTTACATAAGAGCATGCGCTACTAATGGAGCAAATACGGTATTGCATGCAACATCTCTGACAATTTAGCTGTTTTAGTTTAAATACATTGTACAGACTAAAACAGAAACATTGTGTGGATCTAATTATCACTATGTTGTATTAAGACTCAATAATACAACGTATAGAGAAAGCTGCATTTTCACTGGAATTTATTTTGCAGAAAATTGATTTCAGGTAAAACAGGGAAAATAAAATGCCAGTGCAAATAAAGCATTCTACGATATGTTATGTGACCATAATAATAGACAAAATATATTAATGATTGTATGGAACCATGTTTTATTAAACAAGTAATAAATAAAATAAAATATTATGTTCCAAGACAGTGTTACGCCCTAGCAATGCATGCCAGTGTAGAAAGCGTGTCACTGTCTGTGTGAAAATAAAATCTGAGTCACAGTCCGAATAAAAACGGTACTCTTGAAGGGACTAATTTGTTTGCTCTCAGACCTCATTTGCATATGAGGTGTGAAAATACCGATTTTGATTTCAGGGACGTCTCAAAATAAACTGCAGTACATATGTAATAATAAAATAAATAAAATGTAATAAAATACATATTAAAATAAATGAGAAACAATTTTTGTTAGCAAATGTTATACATCACACTCTTACAGAGCAATCTCGTTCTGACCTACAATCCGACTCTCACCACCCACCTCACTTTCACCACCCACTTCACTCACACCAACCAAATATCGTAATTTTTGTTAGTCCCCGTTCGGACACAGTCCAAAAACGGGGACTTATGTTTTGACCCTTGTGCGTGCGTGCGTGCGTGCATCCGGACCTGTATCTTAGAAATGCCTGGACGAATCATAATCATATTTCACACATACATCACACATGATATTATACATATGCACATCAATTTGTTTCACGATCTGATTCAAGATGGCCGAATTGCGGCCATTTTTGTGCTAAAAAATCATCAAAATCAAGCATTTCTCGGCTGTTTACATATGGATTTTGTTCAAACTTGGTATATACATTAGACATTATGGGACCTTGATGCAAACAATTTTTATTTTTCAGATCGGATTCAAAATGGCTGACTGGCGGCCATTTTGTTTTAATGAATGGGCTTCTAGACCCACATCTCTGACTTGCTTTGATTGATTATGCTCAAATTTTTAATATTCATTATATATACATCACGTCATAGATATACAGATATATGTTCGACAATCCTATTCAAAATGGCCGAATGGTAGCCATTTTTGTGCTAAAAAATCATAAAATATCAAGCATTTCTGGATGGATTTCGTTCAAACTTAGTACATGCATTAGACATTACGGGTTCCTGATGCACATCATTTTATTTTTCAGATCAGATTCAAAATACCTGACTTGCGGTCGTTTTGTTTTAATGAATTTGGGTCTAGTGCCATATCTCTGACTTGCTTTGACTGATTATGTTCAAATTTTAAATATTCATTATAAATCATGTCATAGATACAGATATATTGATTTGACGATCCTATTAAAAATGGCCGAATGGTGACCATGTTTTTGCTAAATAATCATCAAATATCGAGCATTTCTGGCATTTATGGATGGGTTTTGTTCAAACTTGGTACATACATTAGACATTACGGGTTCCTGATGCACGTCATTTTATTTTTCAGATCAGATCAGTCGGCCATTATGTATTAATGAATGCAGTTCTAGTGCCATATCTCTGACATGCTTTGACTGATTATGTTCAAATGTTATATATTCATTATACATGTATTCAAAATAACTGATTTTGTTTTAATTAATGCTGTTCCAGAGCAATATCTCTCAATACTCATTTGACGATCAGATACAAATGTCAATCATTTGAATGTTAAACAATCATCAAAATCATATTCCTGACATGTTTATGTTTCCGCTATATTACTATAAACAAAACTATATATCTTAAATTCGATAACTAATGGGGACTGTGCCATGCATGGCTTGTTCAAAATGGGTCATTACACCTCAGCATTCAGATATGGAAAGAGAGGATTGATGTTTATGATGGTCTGAGGAACCAACCCTTATCAAAGTACCAATCCATCCCACCTGGCAGTAAAATATCAAGTCTTTGCTACCTCCGTTGAAGATGATGAAAAAAAATATTGGATATAGTGGACTCCTAAAAAAAATTGCAAGCAAACCTACTGATAACAAAAAAATCTCCAAACACACATAAAAAAAAATTGCCTTTCACTGAGCTGACCTCCCCCACAAAAATCAAATGGTCCAACCCTTACTTCAAAAAGTTCAAGAACGCTTCTTGATATCTTTCTGCCATGATGCGATGATGCTCACGCAAAACTCCCAAAAGAATCTGGTCGTTTAATACAGTATATTATGATTCTAATCGACGTAATAATCCCGTGGTTATCATGCTTTTTATTCATTTGAAGAACAGGTCGTCAGTTTATTTATATGTATTTATAACGACAATTATATGTGATGAAAGTTGTATGGTTAATAATAAAATTACAACATTTTTTTCATAGAATAATTTATTACTCTCATGAACCTGTCTAAATTGTGACCCGACCCGACGACCTGACCCGACCCGATGCGACCCGACCTGCGTTATGTACCTGCCGCTTCACAATCATTCACTGAAAAACATCGGCATATTTTGACAAATTGCTGGAATTTGACCTCAGTTCAAAAAAAGAAAAAAAGAAAAACTGGGCTGAGATACAAATCAGTTTTGCAAGTTGGGAAATAAGGTAAACCAGATTGGGGTCGATGATATTCAGTATCGAAGGACTTCCGTGTGTATAATGAGTTTCAAATTGTTCATCGACTGGTCACCAAATATTTACGGCTACAACTAAATGAACACTTTTTTTCTAAAGCCCAATAAATTATTTCTTATTTTTTACAAGGCCTGTGGCTCGTTTTTATTCGAAAATATTTTTTGTGAGAATACTTTTAAAGTATGTATAGATCGAGCTCAGGTCACTGATTGTGACTTAATTTTGAAAATTGGATGTAAAATTTTACCAGTTTGACGCCACCACAACCATCCAATCATAATTGGAAATATACGCACTTGTTTTGGAACTTTGTATCAAGATGGCAGGCGACAACGCCGACGCACCAGGCGGCGTACGCGTGTTTTGCATGTATTAGTAGTCCGGGCATGGCATGGCATGGCATGGGATCGGACTCGGCTAAAACTAAACGAAACACAGAAAAATACCAGCAAAATGAGGAATCTGAATCTGTTCTCTTACCAGCAAATAAAATGAACGAAAATAAGGTAATTTTATAACAAGAACAGCTTCATTTCGTATAGCAAATTGTGTTGTATCCGAACGACAATTGCATCGTGTGATTTAAATTTATCACGATTTTCCTTGCAGTCAATATGACACTCGTCACCTTGCAGATTGCAATGTACTTCACATAGTTTTTGGTACCCAATACTCGCAACATTAAATATTCAAACAAGATATCTGTTTAAAATGTCATTTTTCTTTTGGTCATATTATTTTATTCCCCTTTAATACCGCTTTGAATTTCAAATCGATTACATATCGAACTTCTGTACATATGTTTTTCTCTTCTGCCTTTCCATGTGAAAATAATGAGGTCATACTCATGTCACAATACTTTGAAGCTAATGCCATGTTGCATCGTCCGCCTGCACGGTGTTGTTCCGTTCGGACATTCCTCCCTCTACAACACCGTGCGGTAATACCATTCATAATCGTGTATGTCACGTGGTTGCGCGATAGAAAGTTTACCGACCAATAGAAAGCTTTGTTACAAAGACTGCCAGAAAACGCTCGGAGCTCAGCATTTCTGATATTTTCGGCTTCATTACTGCCGATATGTGTTGCAGTGATATCACGAGCTTTGGGGTATAACACCTACTCTTCTATAGTAGTCAACAGTGGTGACAACACTATTACCACTATTATTAAGTAAAGCTTGAATAGCTTTGGTCTGAATATCAGTGAGTTGCATGATGTATGGATATTGTCGCTGTATCGCCTCGACATCCAAGCCAACACAGCTTTAGCTGTGCTCAGCAACATTTATTCTCGGGTCAGGCATTTTCACCGCCTGGCAACCATCATGGTGAAACAAAGACCAATAAATTCTCAGAAAATAGTATTATGGGATGGTTGTTGTCACTCCCTACATATGCAAACTATTTAAATTTAGTTGGATTTCTTAAAGTTAAGTTTGTGCTGTTTTCTCGATTTTTTGACCAGTGCACAGCAGCTCGCGCAGAGTCCATAGAAATACATGGTATTGTGGTGCGCGTCTTAAATAGCAACGTGGAGCGTTTAGTGACTTAGCTCCGCCTCGAAGATTTTGATAGCTTGGCCAAGCGCGTTGAAGAAAGAAGTTATATGATTGGCTGTTGTTAAACTGATTCTAAACTGTGAGGGCATTGTCACATACACATAGTCCTAATGAAATACTTCAAGGTGATACAGAGTGGAGTGCTTCGCCGGAACATTCACCTTGAAATTTCAAGATGGCCATGTTGATGCCATGAGACTGCGAAGCTGAGGCCAAGATGATGCCACAAAATAAGCGAGGCGAACACAGCTTCAATATTCAATGACGCAAAGCTGATGCCACAATGATGCGATGCTGAGGCGACAATGAATCCATGCGTAGGCGACAATGACGCCACAAAAGCCAAAGCTTCCAGGAGAACTGTACTGTAATGTTTATTTATAAATGATTACAGATTAATTTTAAGTAACACATACACATTGCACACACACTGATTCATCTATAGAAAGTAATTAATTCGAAGACCAGTGGTATCTAAAAAATAGTTTTGGTACTACCGGTATATGTAAAACGAAAAGTTTCATTATTTATGAACGATGTGAAAAACACATCAGTGATCAGGGTATCTAATCTATATCAGGATATAAAAATGGAAAACATTACTTATAGATAAATATAGCTCATTATATTATGCACTTACAACATTGCACAGTATCTCCAAATCAGGATTCCATTGACATGGCAACATTCATTTCAGGAATTACAAATACTTTAAATTTCCGTTTGAAGATTTATTAATTTTAAAATATTTAAAATGGTTGTATATGTCATAGATATATGACTTATATAAAGTGATATCAATAATAGAGTGAATTATGTATTATCCGAGTATACATACATGTAACTATTGTTCATATCCATTGTGAATTCACAATATGCTATTGTTTATATGCTGCCATTATTTTCATTTTGCTCGTCTGTCACATGGTATTGTACATGCTCTGTGCGATCCAAATGACTGTGATAATATAATTTTAGTCTCTGTTGAGAGAAATGAAAAATTTACATTAGCAATCAAAGTCGAAAATGGAGATGAAACTACATATGGCGAACACACCTTACACCTCAAGTGGGGAGATGTAACGATACATAACGAGTACAGGACCATAAAATTTAAAATCCAGTGTTGTCTTTCATGACAGACTAATGTATATACATGCGCCAATTAAAGAATGACAAAATTACATACCTGACATGCATAAAACAATAGTCGTAACAATATAAATAACCCTGGTATTCCAATCTGCATCTGAAAAATATTACAGAATGGTGTAATTAGTATTGAATTATAAATTTTGGGAGAACCTATGTCATTGTACAACTTTCTTATTTACAACTGATGTTATGTTAGTAATATTTATGGTAATATTTCTTTAATATTTTAAAATGAACTAATACTTACAAAGTTGAAAACATATGCTGACAGAATATCAGATTTGAAACCTAGGAAAAATATCACTAAACTGAAAATAAAAGAAACAGAATTAAAATCATGATAGTGAAAACTAGATTGTATAAATTGAATGAGTCATGCCCTAGGTCAACATGTTAAGACAATGATAATATATTAAATGGGATTACACTCAGCTCCTGTAGACAGTGATGTTTTATAAGCAAGGAGTTATGGGTAATTTGCAAGAGAATCTATTCAAACATAGACCTCTTTCTAAGGTCTATGATTGAAATGGCACCCCAAAAAAAGCAAAGGTTAATACAACAAAAATAATACCATAAATTAACTCAAAGCCATGATTCACTTATTGACAACAGTGTGGAAATCCTATTAGTCTCATCTCAAGCCAAATGTACAACACAGAATCTACCAGAGAGTATGAGTGTTTCAATATGTATACCATACCCTATGGTAATAATACCATATACAGCTTTTGTGGAAAGTGACCTTGTGATTTCCCCATATTGTTAAACACCTTGCCTGTTGACACTGCTTTTTCATGCTCATTTCTGCTAGCTTTTGAAGCAATGTGTTGAGCCTTACCATTGGTCAAAAACTGTTTTATTGAGTAGATGCATACACATACTCTGAACACGATTAAAGCACCACATACCGATACATATATTCAATAAGTACCATTCACAGGTCCCGGAGTGTATTTTACAAATAGTTACCTTACTAAAGGAAATATACAAAGCTTTGCAGTTAAATATGCATGTTCTTGACCATGGTATGATGCGCTGGGATGCATTCGATAGAACCTGTATCAAAACGGAGAAATAAAACCAAAAGATGATGTACAATTATACTGATACCTGCAATGTTTACAATTTATATACTGGAACAAAACTTGCACAATAAAACTATTATCTATCTAGCAGTAAATGCATTATAGAACTATAAAACAACAGATTATGCTAATATAAAGTTTTACACATTTTCATTTGAACAAAATGATTTGGAGGGAATGCTTTCAGTGCATTCTTTTTAAGATTATTTAAACAATGATGAATCCCTGCAGTGCTATATCAGATGAAGCAGGGTTCGACACACACACTGGTCCTCTTATCCTGAGTCTAGTAAATTTCATTCAGGACCAGCATAAATGTGTGGGTAGAAGTCCAGACTAGTGGACTAGTGTTTTTTTTTCTTGTACCCTTGGTATCTTTGGTTGTTATTCTTTATTTAATATGAAATGTTCTACGATGTGTGCCGAAAATACATTGCAACAGGCATGTATGTGACAGGATATTGATTTTTTTATTCATAATTTGACATTGACTGCAAAAGTTCCTTTGATCCAATTGCAGACATCACCATATTGCATGAAAAAGTTCATTCCAACACCAAGTGGTTTTCTAAAGTGTGCTAGAATTCACTATTCCCAAAAGGATTGCATCAATTCAACCAATCATCTTACTTATTATTCTTGAAAAATAATGTAATGGTGTTTTTTGAGACACGTTTTTTGATCAGACTCCAGCAAACTGTTGAAAGTAACCACAGGTTTTTTCTTTACCCTGATCATAGCAAGTTACGAAATTCATGGAGAATGCAGAGGCACATTTATATTCCTCTCTAGTACTATTGCTCAAAATTGCTCAATGACAAGTTACCTAATTACCGGTAGTATGCATTTTGAGAAACCACAGTGTGTGTGCATGTGCAGTTTGAAATGGAACAGTTTTGAATCCAATAAAATCACCCGTAGAACTCTGGCTCAGTCAATATATATAATTTTGGAGCCTGTATTTTTCTATGAAATGTTTCTAAGATTTGTTGAGAATTATTCTGTAAAGAAATTGCTGAAATTATTTCATCTGTTCGTAAACGGGACGTTGTTGCTTTGACGATGGGCTACGGACGACTGACTTCGAAACGTTCCATTCAGATCTGATGGCGCCCTCTCGTGCCAATCATCCCCTGAAACTAATCATATCTTGTCATATTACCTCATTGTACGTAAATTTGATCAAAATCGACTTAGAGTTAGGCTTTACATGGTAAGACAAAGATGCAGCTGTTTGGTATTCAACATGTTGGTACTCACGGTTTGCACAGTGCTGTGATGAAAGTCAACAATTGGAATATGCTGGCCATGAATAAAATAAAACAATTGAACTGGATGGCATATCTCTCATTATGAACAAACTGAAACTCCACATATGTACTTGTTAATTTGAATGCCAGAGGTGCACACCCAATGAAGGAAAGTGACTGCAAGACAACAACAAAGATCAAATGTATAAGAGCTTAAAACAATTAGTTTTCATCAGAATAATACTAAAG
The DNA here is from genome assembly GCF_978046115.1 of Saccoglossus kowalevskii. NCBI lineage: Eukaryota > Metazoa > Hemichordata > Enteropneusta > Harrimaniidae > Saccoglossus > Saccoglossus kowalevskii. The sequence continues at coordinate 10,404,256 of NC_140648.1, read as the reverse complement.
TTCATGTTTTAAAAATCATAATTAGAAATATCCATAACAAGGATACAATTTTGATTGTAATTAACTTTGGCTTTGCTCTCCCAATTGGTACATGTATTTCAGTAAAATTGATACAGTACAAATATTAAATAACAGCTTTTGGATCAGTCAAAAATTGTATACTAAAGATTAGGTTAAAATCATAACAATCCGAAAAAATTTCTATTTGTTTTTATAGTGTGAGTAGTGAGAACTGATATTGTGATTCAACAGGGCGATATGCTCACCATTGTGTTAAAGAAAGACATTGTTCTATTGCACTCCATTATATACTGCAAGGAGAAACACAGAAAATAGAAACAATTAAAAATCCTAGATATTACACAAACTTGAGGCAAGTATGAGGTTTTTCTGATCAATGTATTAAATTTTTAAAATATAAATCCATACTTACATGGCAAAGTGAATGGTGTACAAACCAGAGCATACCATCAGTGGTAAATTTAAATTCATACTTGCATGGCAAAGTGAATGGTGTACAAACCAGAGCATACCATCAGTGGTAAATTTAAATTCATACTTACATGGCAAAGTGAATGGTGTACAAACCAGAGCATACCAACAGTGATAAATTTAAATCCATACTTACATGGCAAAGTGAATGGTGTACAAACCAGAGCATACCAACAGTGGTAAAAGTACCAATATATGACAAATACACCGAACCATTTTCAAGTAATGCTTTATCTAAACTTCCACCCATCTTTTCAACATCATCCTGATCGGGTATGTCATCTTCACTGCATTAGAAAACAAAAGAAGCCATGCATGGCACAGTCCCTGTTAGTTATCAAATCTAAGTTATATAGTTTTGTTTCTAGCAATATAATACAAGTACTTGTCGATATTAAAAAATATTGCTCTGGAACAGCATTTATTAAAACAAGCCATGCATGGCACAGTCCCCGTTAGTTATCAAATTTAAGATATATTATAGTTTTGTTTATAGTAATATAGCTGGAATATAACCATGTCAGGAATATGATTTTTTAACATTAAAAAGATTGACATTTGTATCTGATTGTCAAACAAGTACTTGTCCATATTGAGAGATATTGCTCTGGAACAGCATTCAAAATCAGCCATTTTGAATACATGTATATATATATATATATAACATGATGTATAACGAATATATAAAATTTGAATATAATCAGTCAAAGCATTTAAGAGATATGGCTCTCGAAGCCCAATCATTAAAACAAAATGGCCGCCAGTCAGCTATTTTGAATCCAATCTGAAAAATAAAATGACGTGCATCAGGAACCTGTAATGTCTAATGTATGTTATAGGTTTGAATAAAATCCATCCATAAATGCAAGAAATGCTTGATATTTGAGGATTTTTTTAGCACAAAAATAGCCACCATTTGGCCACTTTGAAAAGGATCGTCAAACCAATATATTCGTATATCTATGACATGATGTATAATGAATATTAAAAATTTGAACATAATCAGTCAAAACAAGTCAGAGATATGGGTCTGGAAACCCATTCATTAAAACAAAATGGTCACCAGACAGCCATTTTGAATCTGATCTGAAAAATAAATGATGTGCATCAGAAACCTGTAATGTCTAATATATGTACCAAGTTTGAACGAAATCCATCCATAAATGCCAGAAATGCTTGATATTTGATGATTTTTTTAGCACAAAAATGGCCACCATTCGGCCATTTTGAATAGGATCGTCAAACCAATATATCTGTCTAACTATGACATGATGTATAATGAATATTTAAAATTTGAACATAATCTGTAAACAGCCGAAAAATGCTTGATTTTGATGATTTTTAGCACAAAAATGGCCGCCATTCCGCCATCTTGAATCAGATCGTGAAACAAATTGACGTGCATATGTAAAATATCATGTATGATGTATGTGTGAAGTTTGATTGTGATTGGTCCAGGCATTTCTAAGATACAGGTCCGGACGCACGCACACACAGACGCACGGACGGACACACAGAGGTCAAAACACAAGTCCCCGCTTTCGGACTGCGTCCGAACGGGGACTAAAAATGGCTACCGGTCGGCCATTTTGAATCTGATTGTCAAACCAATATAATGTATAATGATTATATCAAATTTGAACATCAGTAATCGCATTCATTAAAACAAAATGGCCACCCTTCAGCCGTTTTGAATTGATCTGAAAAACAAAATGTTATTCATCAGGGACTCATAATGTCTCATGTATGTACAAAGTTTGAACAAAATCTATCCATAAACAACCGATTCCGGTCCAGTTTTAGAATGCCAAAAATGCATGATTTTTCGATGATTTTTCAGCACAAAAATGGCCGCCATTCAGCCATTATGAATTGGATCGCCAAACCAATACATCTTAACATCTATGAGTTATGTTTAATGCATATTTAAAATTTGAAAATAATCAGTCAAAGCATATTAGAGATTTGGCACTAGAACCACATTCATTAAAACAAAATGGCCGCCAGTCATTTTGAATCTTATCTGAAAAACAATCAAAGTCCCACAATGTCCAATGTATGTACCAAGTTTGAACAAAATCCATCATTCATTAAAAAATGCTTGATTTTGATGATACAACAAGGTTAATATCTCAAAGTATGGATAAAGACATTACGACGAATGTACCTGTGGTATTTTTTGATAACCTTATTAGCTCCGCTGTCGACAAAGTCGACACAGCGGAGCTGTTCATATTACTGATTGTCCGTCGTCGTCAACTTTACAATTTTAACTTCTTCTTTGAAACCGCAACTCAGAATGTTTTCAAATTTGATATGCAAGTACCTTGGATGGTTCTTTCTCAGATTTGTTCATTTCATGTCAAAATCTCAAATTCTCTATTTTTGGTGAATATTTTTGTCATTTTTGGTAAAAAGTGATATTTTTGACCTCTTGTTTAAAACCGCATGTCTGATTGCTTTGATATTACATATATAGGTACTACATCTGGATCTCTCTCAGATTTGTTCATTTTGTGATGATACCTTAAATTCTCTAATTTTGATGAATATTTTTGGTAAAAAGTGATATTTTCGAATTCTTGTAATTGCTTTGATATTACATATATGGGTACTACATGTAGACTTCTCTCAGACTTGTTCATTTCGTGATGATATCTTCAATTCCATAATTTTGATGAATATTTTTGTCATTTTGGTAAAAAGTAATATTTTTGACTTCTTGTAAAAAACAGCAAGTCTGATTGCTTTGATATTACATATAAAGGTACTACATGTGGACCTCTCTCAGATTTGTTCATTTCGTGATGATATCTTTAATTTTCTAATTTTGATGAATATTTTTGTCATTTTTGGTAAAAAGTGATATTTTTTAATTCTTGTTGAAAACAGAAAATCCAATTGCTTTGATACTATACATATTGTTCATTTTCTAATGATATCTCCAGTTCTTAATTGAAATGTGCATTGCTAACAGCGGAGTTATCTCAGCCAAAAGGCTGTTTGTTATTATTAAACATCTTTTTTCTGTTTATAATTACTTATTAAGATATAACAGCCAAAAATGCTTATGAAAATTGTTTTGTGCTGTGTGATAATTGCATTTGGTGACTGGATTTATGTGTTCAACGCGACGTCAATCAACTTGAATGTTGATGGCATTTCACGTAATGGTAAATTCTATTTACATGAAGAACTGAAAGTAAACATATGCAATATGAACAAGCATGCATAGCGGAAGAGCAGAAACTAAACGAGGCAATTCCACTGAATGACAGAAAGTGAGAATATAAACACAAATGAATGAAGAAATATTGGCATGAAATAGAATACAACTTACCATATATCCAGGATAATAAGTGTTGCGACAATTGCAAACACGCCATCACTGAATGCTTCAATGCGCTCCATGGAAAGCTTCTCTTGTGTGTATTTGTCTGGTATGTACTCCAAATGTGGCATATTTGCTTGACCACATTCTAAGTCACAAGAAGAAAAAGATTGTGAACAATGGCTGCAGTCACTATTTACTTGAAAATAAAATGTAATTTACTTCTGATACAAGCAATACTTGGGGAAACAATATGCAGTCCCTACATAAAAAATTCGGAGAAATCATAGGAAAAGTTAGTTTTAAGACTTCTGAGGAAAACAAATTCATAGAATTTACATCAATTTTAAGGTTTGTCAATGACATGTTGGTTCATGCAATGTTGTAAATTTGAGTTAATTAACAATGAATTTATGACACAATACAACCATATGTGAGAAAAGTATGGTTAAAAAAATAATCAACTGCATAGCTAACTAAATTGATGAAAACACAAAAATTTAGATGACTAAAATACAAGTCCCTGTTAGTTAAATAGTAAACAAAACGAACAAGTCAGCCATCTTGAATCAGAACATGAAACAATATTACATAAGAGTATTAAGTAAATTAGTGAGTACTAGTAAGTTTTATTTCTGCTTTCTTTTCATGTCATGTAGTTGTAATGTTTAATTGTGATCAGTCAATATACATCGTATGTCAAAGACATGGCTCTAGAACAGCTTTTGCATTCGACCATTTTGAATCTGATCTGAAAAAAGATATGGTCCTGTTTATATATAAATTATATATATATTACATACATGTTCATTGTGTGTACCAAGATATGATGGACAATAGCTGTCCATGTATAACCAAGATCTGTAACCAGAATGGCTGAAATACTTGATTTTGAAGCATAAGCCTAAAAATTACTGCCATTTGGCCATCTTGAATTTGGCCTGAAATGAATGGACAAACATGTATATGGATTCCAAAATGTAAAATGCACGTTGTGTAAATTGTTTAATGTATGCATGTCCATATATAGGTGGGCACACAAGCACAGACACGTGTATGCACACACACATGCTGAGGTCAATCAACAAGTCATTGTTTGTGGACTGCATTTGAACAGGGGACTAATGAAGTGGAAACCTAAAACAAAAATCATTTTTTCATAGAAACTGATCTATGATGTCATGAATACAAAGCAAAAAAGTGTGTACTTACTTTTACACTTATTGTAGATACTGAAAACCAATTTTCGGAGCGGTTGTCCAAATAGTATCAACAGTATGGCAACATGACTCTTAAAGAAAAGAAAATGAATAAAGTTATTAAAATACAAGCCATGCATGGCACAGTCCCCAGTAGTTATCAAATTTAGAGTATATATATATTTGTTTATAGAAATATAGTTGGAACATAAACATGTTAGAGATATGGTTCCAGAAGCTGATGCTCGACTATGATAATTTTTTAACATTAAAGTAATTAAAATTCAGTCATCCAGGGTCTGATCATCAAACAAGTACTTGTCCATATTGAGAGATATTGCATTGGAACAGCATTAATTAAAACAAAATGACCACCAGTCGGCCATTTTTGAATCAGATTGTCAAAGCAATATAATGTATAATGAATATATAAAATTTGAACATCAGTCAAAGCATGTCAGAGATATGGCTCTAGAATCGCATTCATTAGAACAAAATGGCCACCCTTCAGCCGTTTTGAATTGATCTGAAGAACAAAATGTTATGCATCAGGGACTCATAATATCTCATGTATGTACAAAGTTTGAACAAAATCTATCCATAAACAACCGATATCCGGTTTTAGAATGCCAAAAATGCTTGATTTTGAAGAACATGAAATATATGCATAGTAATAAACATGTGCAATGTCGCTGTAAAATGTAATTGCAATCGACCAAAGAATGTCAGACATGAGAGATGAGAATTCATTGTAAAATTGAATGGAAGAAATGCTTGATTTTGATGATTTTTTACAAAATTTAAACAGTTGACATTTGGCCATCTTGAATCTGATTGCCAAAATAATACCTGTGGATATGTGCGACATGATGTATATATATATATATAGTTTACACATGATCAGTCAAAGCATGTTAGATATTGCTCTGGAACAACATTCATAAAAACAAAATGGCAGCCCACTTCAGATACGATCTGAAAAACAAATGTTCCATAATATCCATGTATGTTCCAAGTTTGAACAAAATCCATCCATAATCAAAAGAGATCATGTTCCGGAATGACAGACAGCTTGATTTTTTATGCTTTTTTAGCACAAAAATGACCATCATTTGGCCATTTTGAATTGAATTGTCAAACCAATTCATCTGCAAACTATGACATGATGTATAATGAATAAATAAAATTTTAACTTAATCATATAAAGCAAGTCGGAGATATGACAGTAGAATCACATTCATTAAAACTAAACGGCCCCCAGACGGCCATTTTGAATCTGATCCGAAAAACAAAATGATGTGCATCAAGGTTCTATAATGTCCAAGGTACAACTGTATGTACCAAGTTTGAACAAAATCAATCTGTAACAAAATGCTAGAAATGCATGATTTTGATGATTTTTCAGCACAAAAATGGCCGTCATTCAACCACCTTGAATCAGCTAGATCATGAAACAAATTGATGTGCATATGTATAATATCAAGTATGATGTATGTGTAAATTTTAAAGGTAATTGGTCCAGCCATGACTAAGATATGTAGGTTCGCACACACATAAAAACACACACACACACACACACACACACACAGTTTTCAACCTACATCCAAACGGAGACTAAAAATACTTACAGTATATACTCTACTAAAAGTACCTCTCCAATAGAAGTGCATATAAATAAACCCATAATTTGTTGTACACAGAATCATTTGAATATTATTTATTTTAAGTAAGTAAGTCAGCATTAATTCCTGATTGATTGATTTAATTTATTATTCACTCTGCCAGTTACTGTACATTAAACTATTAAAAAAAGCAATATGCATATTCAGAAATCTAGGGTACAGGAATATGCAGATGATATTGTTTAATTTTTAGATAAAAGGAAATCTGATGAGCGAGTGTGAAACAAAAAAAGATCTATTGTGCATCAAACATTCATTGTTTGAAAACAAATTTAAAACTATCAATTTTATACTTACAAGTGAGTAGCTTATCGCAGACAGCAAAAGTGATACCACACATATGGCAGGATTTGTTAATATAACTTGAAGCAGACCTCGTTTTGTCTTATTCTAAAAAAAAAGAAAAGAAAATTGGTGAATATGAAAAGAATATTTAACTAATTGTAATTCAATTGCATTATTTGATGATTTGTTTTCCAGCATTGGCTATAACAACATGCCTGCTGAAAATCATCTATGGCAACAAAATTTAAGAAGAATAAAAAGCATGTCACACAACTAATTTCTTTTTAAATTTGATTCAGGTCATTGACACCATATGTGGACGCACTAAGTGACCCATTATATGCGAATGCACATTTTTCATTGCTCAATCACTTGACCATGTATCATTATTTACTTCATATTTAATGTTCTTAATATCCGGACAACAAAATCATGATTCTCATTAGCATACTAGTAATCCACACACTTGTAAAAAGAGCAGTTTTACAACTACAAGTTTTCATGGCATTAAGGACATGGCTCCCCCTTTGTCTGACATTTGATGGTGCAGTTTCACTTGAAAAGTCGGAAAGCTTGTAGCAGGTAGCGGACGTGGTTACAATGATAATTTATTATATACTTTTTATTTTTTCATATTTCAGGGCAACTGAAACCAAAACATAAAAGTGTAGGTGGGCATTTCACAGACACTTTAAAATTCTGTTGAAATGTATATAATGTAATTCATGATATTTATTGTTACCTTTTCTGGGTTTGCGTTTAAATCTGCCGTTAATATCTTACTATCATACTTAAATGCATACAGTACAATGAGAGCCTGTGATTTAAAAACAAAAAATCATTATTGTTGAAATCAGAGTGGTATACAATATATCACAAGAGTGGTATACATTATATCACAAGAGTGGTATACATTATATCACAAGAGTGGTATACATTATATCACAAGAGTGGTATACATTATATCACAAGAGTGGTATACAATATATCACAAGAGTGGTATACATATATCACAAGAGTGGTATACATTATATCACAAGAGTGGTATACATTATATCACAAGAGTGGAATACATTATATCACAAGAGTGGTATACATATATCACAAGAGTGGTATACATTATATCACAAGAGTGGTATACATTATATCACAAGAGTGGTATACATTATATCACACGAGTGGTATACATTATATCACAAGTCTTAGAGTGTTATCAGCATGACTTTTGATTTAATGATAATATCCGTGTAATTTTGAAATATAATTAACATACTCTATCTATGTTTAGTCTATTAAGAATATTCAGCAAACGACTTGCCTTCTTAACAAAGATTGTACTGTTTTGGAAGACACACAACAATGTTTATAGGCATACTGACCTGCAGAAATCCTATGAGGATAACACTGAGACAGAATACCAGTATTGGAATGAAGTAATTTGCAAATAATCCATATAAAGTAAACTGAAATATAAACATACAACAGTAAAATATTAGCTGCAAGAACACATAGAATCATCCATTGATGACAACCGTATATTTTATGAATACCGGTATACATTTTATAGTAATATACATATCCAGTAAACCATTAATTCTCATCTAAATCGTGATTGGTTTATAGTAGTTACCTAATGTAATCTGATAACTGATTGGTTTATAGAAGTTACCTAATGTAATCTGATAACTGATTGGTTTATAGAAGTTACCTAATTCAATCTGAACCCTGATTGGTTTATAGTAATCACCTAATATAATCTGATAACTGATTGGTTTATAGTAGTTACCTAATGTAATCTAAACCCTGATTGTTTTATAGTAGTTACCTAATTTAATCTGAACCCCGATTGGTTTATAGAAGTTACCTAATGTAATCTGACCCCTGATTGGTTTATAGTAATCACCTAATATAATCTGATCCTCGGTTGGTTTATAGTAGTTACCTAATTTAATCTGAACCCTGATTGGTTTATAGAAGTTACCTAATGTAATCTGAACCCTGATTGGTTTATAGTAATCACCTAATATAATCTGATCCTCGGTTGGTTTATAGTAGTTACCTAATGTAATCTGAACCCTGATTGGTTTATAGTAATCACCTAATATAATCTGATCCTCGGTTGGTTTATAGTAGTTACCTAATTTAATCTGAACCCTGATTGGTTTATAGTAGTTACCTAATTTAATCTAAACCCTGATTGGTTTATAGTAATCACCTAATATAATCTGATAACTGATTGGTTTATAGTAGTTATCTAATTTAATCTGAACCCTGATTGGTTTATAGTAGTTACCTAATGTAATCTGATCCTCGGTTGGTTTATAGTAGTTCGGTAATTTAATCTGATCCTCGGTTGGTTTATAGTAGTTACCTAATTTAATCTGAACCCTGATTGGTTTAAAGAAGTTACCTAATGTAATCTGATAACTGATTGGTTTATAGTAGTTACCTAATTTAATCTGATCGTCAGTTGGTTTATAGTAGTTACCTAATTTAATCTGAACCCTGATTGGTTTATAGTAGTTACCTAATGTAATCTGAACCCTGATTGGTTTATAGAAGTTACCTAATGTAATCTGAACCCTGATTGGTTTATAGTAATCACCTAATATAATCTGATAACTGATTGGTTTATAGTAGTTACCTAATGTAATATGATCCTTGGTTGGTTTATAGTAGTTACCTAATGTAATCTGAACCCTGATTGGTTGATAGTAATCACCTAATATAATCTGATCCTCGGTTGGTTTATAGTAGTTACCTAATTTAATCTGAACCCTGATTGGTTTATAGAAGTTACCTAATGTAATCTGATAACTGATTGGTTTATAGTAGTTATCTAATTTAATCTGATCCTCGGTTGGTTTATAGTAGTTACCTAATTTAATCTGATCCTCGGTTGGTTTATAGTAGTTACCTAATTTAATCTGAACCCTAATTGGTTTATAGAAGTTACATAATGTAATCTGATAACTGATTGGTTTATAGTAGTTATCTAATTTAATCTGAACCCTGATTGGTTTATAGAAGTTACATAATGTAATCTGATAACTGATTGGTTTATAGTAGTTATCTAATTTAATCTGAACCTTGATTGGTTTATAGTAGTTACCTAATGTAATCTGAACCCTGATTGGTTTATAGTAATCACCTAATATAATCTGATCCTCGGTTGGTTTATAGTAATCACCTAATATAATCTGATAACTGATTGGTTTATAGAAGTTACTTAATGTAATCTGAACCCTAATTGGTTTATAGTAATCACCTAATATAATTTGATCCTCGATTGGTTTATAGTAGTTACCTAATGTAATCTGATCCTCGATTGGTTTATAGTAGTTACCTATTGTAATCTGAACCCTGATTGGTTTATAGTAATCACCTAATATAATCTGATCCTCGGTTGGTTTATAGTAATCACCTAATATAATCTGATAACTGATTGGTTTATAGAAGTTACTTAATGTAATCTGAACCCTAATTGGTTTATAGTATTTACCTAATGTAATCTGATCCTCGGTTGGTTTATAGTAGTTACCTAATGTAATCTGATCCTCGATTGGTTTATAGTATTTATTTAATATAATCTGATCCTCGATTGGTTTATAGTAGTTACCTAATGTAATCTGATCCTCGGTTGGTTTATGGTAGTTACCAAATGTAATCTGAACCCTGATTGGTTTATAGTAATCACCTAATATAATCTGATCCTCGGTTGGTTTATAGTAATCACCTAATATAATCTGATAACTGATTGGTTTATAGAAGTTACTTAATGTAATCTGAACCCTAATTGGTTTATAGTATTTACCTAATGTAATCTGATCCTCGGTTGGTTTATAGTAGTTACCTAATGTAATCTGATCCTCGATTGGTTTATAGTATTTACCTAATATAATCTGATCCTCGATTGGTTTATAGTAGTTACCTAATGTAATCTAAACCCTGATTGGTTTATCATAGTTACCTAATTTAATCTGAACCCCGATTGGTTTATAGAAGTTACCTAATGTAATCTGACCCCTGATTGGTTTATAGTAATCACCTAATATAATCTGATCCTCGGTTGGTTTATAGTAGTTACCTAATTCAATCTGAACCCTGATTGGTTTATAGTAATCACCTAATATAATCTGATAACTGATTGGTTTATAGTAGTTACCTAATGTAATCTAAACCCTGATTGTTTTATAGTAGTTACCTAATTTAATCTGAACCCCGATTGGTTTATAGAAGTTACCTAATGTAATCTGACCCCTGATTGGTTTATAGTAATCACCTAATATAATCTGATCCTCGGTTGGTTTATAGTAGTTACCTAATTTAATCTGAACCCTGATTGGTTTATAGAAGTTACCTAATGTAATCTGAACCCTGATTGGTTTATAGTAATCACCTAATATAATCTGATCCTCGGTTGGTTTATAGTAGTTACCTAATGTAATCTGAACCCTGATTGGTTTATAGTAATCACCTAATATAATCTGATCCTCGGTTGGTTTATAGTAGTTACCTAATTTAATCTGAACCCTGATTGGTTTATAGTAGTTACCTAATTTAATCTGAACCCTGATTGGTTTATAGTAGTTACCTAATTTAATCTAAACCCTGATTGGTTTATAGTAATCACCTAATATAATCTGATAACTGATTGGTTTATAGAAGTTACTTAATGTAATCTGAACCCTAATTGGTTTATAGTATTTACCTAATGTAATCTGATCCTCGGTTGGTTTATAGTAGTTACCTAATGTAATCTGATCCTCGATTGGTTTATAGTATTTATTTAATATAATCTGATCCTCGATTGGTTTATAGTAGTTACCTAATGTAATCTGATCCTCGGTTGGTTTATGGTAGTTACCAAATGTAATCTGAACCCTGATTGGTTTATAGTAATCACCTAATATAATCTGATCCTCGGTTGGTTTATAGTAATCACCTAATATAATCTGATAACTGATTGGTTTATAGAAGTTACTTAATGTAATCTGAACCCTAATTGGTTTATAGTATTTACCTAATGTAATCTGATCCTCGGTTGGTTTATAGTAGTTACCTAATGTAATCTGATCCTCGATTGGTTTATAGTATTTACCTAATATAATCTGATCCTCGATTGGTTTATAGTAGTTACCTAATGTAATCTAAACCCCGATTGGTTTATAGAAGTTACCTAATGTAATCTGACCCCTGATTGGTTTATAGTAATCACCTAATATAATCTGATCCTCGGTTGGTTTATAGTAGTTACCTAATTCAATCTGAACCCTGATTGGTTTATAGTAATCACCTAATATAATCTGATAACTGATTGGTTTATAGTAGTTACCTAATGTAATCTAAACCCTGATTGTTTTATAGTAGTTACCTAATTTAATCTGAACCCCGATTGGTTTATAGAAGTTACCTAATGTAATCTGACCCCTGATTGGTTTATAGTAATCACCTAATATAATCTGATCCTCGGTTGGTTTATAGTAGTTACCTAATTTAATCTGAACCCTGATTGGTTTATAGAAGTTACCTAATGTAATCTGAACCCTGATTGGTTTATAGTAATCACCTAATATAATCTGATCCTCGGTTGGTTTATAGTAGTTACCTAATGTAATCTGAACCCTGATTGGTTTATAGTAATCACCTAATATAATCTGATCCTCGGTTGGTTTATAGTAGTTACCTAATTTAATCTGAACCCTGATTGGTTTATAGTAGTTACCTAATTTAATCTGAACCCTGATTGGTTTATAGTAGTTACCTAATTTAATCTAAACCCTGATTGGTTTATAGTAATCACCTAATATAATCTGATAACTGATTGGTTTATAGTAGTTATCTAATTTAATCTGAACCCTGATTGGTTTAAAGAAGTTACCTAATGTAATCTGATCCTCGGTTGGTTTATAGTAGTTCGGTAATTTAATCTGATCCTCGGTTGGTTTATAGTAGTTACCTAATTTAATCTGAACCCTGATTGGTTTAAAGAAGTTACCTAATGTAATCTGATAACTGATTGGTTTATAGTAGTTATCTAATTTAATCTGATCCTCGGTTGGTTTATAGTAGTTACCTAATTTAATCTGATCGTCGGTTGGTTTATAGTAGTTACCTAATTTAATCTGAACCCTGATTGGTTTATAGTAGTTACCTAATGTAATCTGAACCCTGATTGGTTTATAGAAGTTACCTAATGTAATCTGAACCCTGATTGGTTTATAGTAATCACCTAATATAATCTGATAACTGATTGGTTTATAGTAGTTACCTAATGTAATATGATCCTTGGTTGGTTTATAGTAGTTACCTAATGTAATCTGAACCCTGATTGGTTGATAGTAATCACCTAATATAATCTGATCCTCGGTTGGTTTATAGTAGTTACCTAATTTAATCTGAACCCTGATTGGTTTATAGAAGTTACCTAATGTAATCTGATAACTGATTGGTTTATAGTAGTTATCTAATTTAATCTGATCCTCGGTTGGTTTATAGTAGTTACCTAATTTAATCTGATCCTCGGTTGGTTTATAGTAGTTACCTAATTTAATCTGAACCCTAATTGGTTTATAGAAGTTACATAATGTAATCTGATAACTGATTGGTTTATAGTAGTTATCGAATTTAATCTGAACCCTGATTGGTTTATAGAAGTTACATAATGTAATCTGATAACTGATTGGTTTATAGTAGTTATCTAATTTAATCTGAACCTTGATTGGTTTATAGTAGTTACCTAATGTAATCTGAACCCTGATTGGTTTATAGTAATCACCTAATATAATCTGATCCTCGGTTGGTTTATAGTAATCACCTAATATAATATGATAACTGATTGGTTTATAGAAGTTACTTAATGTAATCTGAACCCTAATTGGTTTATAGTAATCACCTAATATAATTTGATCCTCGATTGGTTTATAGTAGTTACCTAATGTAATCTGATCCTCGATTGGTTTATAGTAGTTACCTATTGTAATCTGAACCCTGATTGGTTTATAGTAATCACCTAATATAATCTGATCCTCGGTTGGTTTATAGTAATCACCTAATATAATCTGATAACTGATTGGTTTATAGAAGTTACTTAATGTAATCTGAACCCTAATTGGTTTATAGTATTTACCTAATGTAATCTGATCCTCGGTTGGTTTATAGTAGTTACCTAATGTAATCTGATCCTCGATTGGTTTATAGTATTTACCTAATATAATCTGATCCTCGATTGGTTTATAGTAGTTACCTAATGTAATCTGAACCCTGATTGGTTTATAGTAATCACCTAATATAATCTGATAACTGATTGGTTTATAGTAGTTACCTAATGTAATATGATCCTTGGTTGGTTTATAGTAGTTACCTAATGTAATCTGAACCCTGATTGGTTGATAGTAATCACCTAATATAATCTGATCCTCGGTTGGTTTATAGTAATCACCTAATATAATCTGATAACTGATTGGTTTAAAGAAGTTACTTAATGTAATCTGAACCCTAATTGGTTTATAGTATTTACCTAATGTAATCTGATCCTCGGTTGGTTTATAGTAGTTACCTAATGTAATCTGATCCTCGATTGGTTTATAGTATTTACCTAATATAATCTGATCCTCGATTGGTTTATAGTAGTTACCTAATGTAATCTGATCCTCGGTTGGTTTATAGTAGTTACCAAATGTAATCTGAACCCTGATTGGTTTATAGTAATCACCTAATATAATCTGATCCTCGGTTGGTTTATAGTAATCACCTAATATAATCTGATAACTGATTGGTTTATAGAAGTTACTTAATGTAATCTGAACCCTAATTGGTTTATAGTATTTACCTAATGTAATCTGATCCTCGGTTGGTTTATAGTAGTTACCTAATGTAATCTGATCCTCGATTGGTTTATAGTATTTACCTAATATAATCTGATCCTCGATTGGTTTATAGTAGTTACCTAATGTAATCTGATCCTCGGTTGGTTTATAGTAGTTATCAAATGTAATCTGATCCTCGGTTGGTTTATAGTAGTTACCTAATGTAATCTGAACCCTGATTGGTTTATAGTATTTACCTAATGTAATCTGATCCTCGGTTGGTTTATAGTAGTTACCTAATGTAATCTGATCTTCGATTGGTTTATAGTATTTACCTAATATAATCTGATCCTCGATTGGTTTATAGTAGTTACCTAATGTAATCTAAACCCTGATTGGTTTATCGTAGTTACCTAATTTAATCTGAACCCCGATTGGTTTATAGAAGTTACCTAATGTAATCTGACCCCTGATTGGTTTATAGTAATCACCTAATATAATCTGATCCTCGGTTGGTTTATAGTAGTTACCTAATTTAATCTGAACCCCGATTAGTTTATAGAAGTTACCTAATGTAATCTGAACCCTGATTGGTTTATAGTAATCACCTAATATAATCTGATCCTCGGTTGGTTTATAGTAGTTACCAAATGTAATCTGAACCCTGATTGGTTTATAGTAATCACCTAATATAATCTGATCCTCGGTTGGTTTATAGTAATCACCTAATATAATCTGATAACTGATTGGTTTATAGAAGTTACTTAATGTAATCTGAACCCTAATTGGTTTATAGTATTTACCTAATGTAATCTGATCCTCGGTTAGTTTATAGTAGTTACCTAATGTAATCTGATCCTCGATTGGTTTATAGTATTTACCTAATATAATCTGATCCTCGATTGGTTTATAGTAGTTACCTAATGTAATCTGATCCTCGGTTGGTTTATAGTAGTTACCAAATGTAATCTGATCCTCGGTTGGTTTATAGTAGTTACCTAATGTAATCTGAACCCTGATTGGTTTATAGTAATCACCTAATATAATCTGATCCTCGGTTGGTTTATAGTAATCACCTAATGTAATCTGATAACTGATTGGTTTATAGAAGTTACTTAATGTAATCTGAACCCTAAATGGTTTATAGTAGTTACATGTACCTAATATAATTTGATAACTGATTGGTTAATAGTAGTTACCTAATGTAATCTAATAACTGGTTGGCTTATATAGTTACCTAATGTAATCTGAACTCTGATTGGTTTATAGTAGTTACCTAATGTAATCTGATCACTAATTGGTTTAAATGCCATGTTCATATTTAATGTATATTTTCATTAGAACCTTGCTGTTCCTTGTATATTAAGTGATCTCAATAAAAAGAACTTTAGCAAACCAGGCATGTAGAGTGTATATAATGTGTGCATATGAACAGAGAAAAATCCATCAACATTATTATTACTCAAGTCATATACAAATTAGAATATATATATAAATGAACTAGGACAAATTGTGTTTCCAATTTTTTTACAGTGCATGGACATAGCTCGGCAACATCAATTCTAAAAATAAATGTTAGAAATATTTGCATATTGTTAACAATTAAAACCAATGCATGTATTTTATCTTCTATGCATTAGGCGATCTTTCATGAATATAATGTACACATTCATTACTTACAGAAAATGGGAGGAAAGTCACTACCATCAAAATTCCCTGAAAGCATGAAAGAATGATATTACATGTCAATATATTTGATATTTATAAATTTTACAAAATTTCTATATTTGATCCACTTAAAAATCATCTATATCCACCTAGTACTTCTCAGCCAATCAAAATGCTCCATTGCAAGACGTTATATACACTAATTATCCTCAGGTGAAATATCTTTGTTCTCAAAATTGTCCAAGGACTTTTACACAAATCACTTAAGATGAAAAAAAAACTACCTAATACACTCACTAAATTAAGGAGTACTATGACATCATCTGCTTTTGCGATAGTTTGAAACACCCTGAAATATAAAACACACAATATACTACAATACAAATGATTAACTATTCAAAAAAATACACATTGTAATCTAAATGTATCAATATCATATTCCCTTTTACACGTTTTAGCAATAGTAGAAAAAATAATAAATATATATATCCATGGAAGAGTGGGGTAAGAAAATAATAATACGAGTACACTGCAATTAGGTTACCTATAGTCTAGTTAATTGATTATGCACATATTATCAACAACACCTTGTTTCATAAGTGGCGTTCACGTTAGAGATCTCGAAACATGTATGGGAATGGTCGGGACCGAGTCTGCACATGCTGAAAAAACTCAGTCCCGATAACAACATTTAAGGTAGCGACCAGGGAAATACGGAGTTTGAACATAAAGAATTCCTGGAGAGCCATGCATAAAGCTACCGCCCATAAAGTATATATATTATGAAAGCTTGAATATTGTGGAATACAACTGACCATATTGCGTGCCCAATGTTGCCGATTTGATCATGTGACACTGTTTTTAGCTAAACCCCCGAAAAAATTTGCAATTGTTAACAGACTTGTAATACACAAATTTAATCATATCATGCAATTCACTATTCAGATCACTGATCACTAATTCTTGAGATATCGCATTCCAACATAACATAAACCCCTTGTTACTGAAAAAAGGCATATTTCAATGATCTAGCTTACAAAATGAAATTTTTGGTTTATATCTGTTTGTAATAGAGCTACATGCTACAGTATAGTTAAATTCTGCAGATCGAAATGTAGTTTGTCAACCCCCTAGTGATCCTTTGTTCTGGGCTTAATAAATTCTTATCTCCACAACGAGCATCAGAAACAAACAAAGACATAATCAATCATTATTTAGACACAAATAAAATAGCTCATAAAATCAATGATTTATTTATTTAAAGTCACACTCACTTGCTCTACAAGATTTATCACAAATAACTACCATATATAACAAATATATTTTATTTACAACCATAGTATTACACTGACTCATTACATACTGTTGCTGTGTAACTTTCTATTCCATGCTTTGAAAACAGTATTATCAATAGTATTAGCAGTAGTACTATAATTATTATAATTTAAACTATTAATTTTTGTATTAACATGTAAATCATGTAAAATCATGAATGTCTATGGGGAAGACATTAATTTGCTCATCCTATGATGTCCAACCATGAAAAATGTGTCTTCAGGAGTGCAGTAAAACAAATACTCTGGACGGTGATAATCAAACCTACAGTAGTCATGTTCATAATGACTATAAATGTGCAAGAACCAAGTAACATTAAAAGAATCACATTTGAATTCACTCACTTCCCTGAACTTAAGAAAAGCTTTTGGATCATGATATTCGTTTGTCTAAACAGTCTTTGTATGGGATCCATGGTATCCGTCTATGCGGGTTTGAGACTTATCTGTCTGGACGCAGCCAATTGTTTTCTTTCCAGAATTGAGCTGACCAACAAACTTTCTGTATCCGTGGGTGCATGTCCCCCCAGGTTCGAATATTTTATTAGGTTCTTTGTTATTTTTTTATCTTAATTAGTGCAATTGACATGTATGTGTACAACCAAATGTTAACCTTGACTAGATGTAATATAATAAATAATATTATTATATCTGTCACCTCATCGGCATACTATAAGTTACAGCGTGTCGTAACTTTGTGGTATTTTACGGGGTATTTTCATCCTACCATATTAGGAAATGCGAATTCCAAATATGGAATAATTACGTGTGTAAGCGTCCTGTAACAATAAAAACAAACATGGCTGCCACCAGGATTTGATCGGACTCCACACAAAGAAGTTCGCTGATTTTGTTCTAAACATTTTGGATTTTGGCATCCCAATGGTGCATCCTTGGAAGGAAAGATTTTACAATAATAAGTTTATTACGAGTATACGTCAAAGTATGCACTCAGACAGTACGCTGCGCATCAACCTTTGCTGCACGCCAGTCGATACTCCAGCTGTACTGTCTTTGTGCATACTTTGAGGTACCTTCATATTAACGTCATATTAATACCACCACCAATAAGAATACCAATCTCCCAGTGAACAAGGGTTAATCATATGTCTACCAACCCTAAAAAAATAACCTGTTGGGCTTTTGCGTAAAATTCAGCGTTGTTTGAATCTGTACGTTAGAGTGTTTCATTGTACAAATGGTATATTTCAGTCCACTACTAGTATTAACCATTTTGCATGGTTTGGAGGAAGACTAACCCATAACCTCTGTATCATTTTAGACATTTTGTCTAATTGTACTTACAGAACTACTTGATTTTGGAACTCATTGTCCATCGTATAAGTGAATATCCTTTTAAAATGAAATTGAAGGAACAAATGCATGGCAGCAGCCATGAGTAATTTATTTTAATTTTTTTAATAACTGAAGAAAATTACGTTTGCACATGTAACTTGCTATTATTATTATTATTATTAACCAATATAACTTAATGGCAATATACATACCAGACGTGACCAGCCCATGCTGCACTAACAACGAAAAAAGAGAGTAAGTACGCCACCAACAGCAGAGCTAGTACTGTCATAAAAGTGGATTCAAAACTCTGTAAGGATAGAAAGGAGATACACAAATAGAAGACACATTCGAGATTGTGGAATATTTATCTCTTGTTAAAATATTTACTTATGGTGACAGTACAAGGTGGATGAAAATCAAGATTAGTCAATGGACTTTTCAATATTCAATACTTGACATAATATGCGACTTAATGTGTGAATATTACCTATGATATGTTATTATTAAAGTTACAAAGGAATGACAACACAAGATTGGAAGAGTCGTCTATATTCTATACAAGACTAAGATTTCAAACATATACTTCATACGAATACAATATCAAGAGTAGAAATCCACTCTGTGGGAGAATTCAATATATATACTGTAAAGGATTAATTATTCACTGGGTTTTAATTTTGCTTATTTCGCTGACTGGAAAATGCACTAAATTAAAACTCAGTGAATATGTAAAATTGAGCATAGCACACATTATCTAAATGATCAAACCGTGAATTCAAAACCCGCTGAATATGCCTGAAATAGTAATTTAAATCAGCAAAATTTAAACCCAGTGAAAATTAGCCATTATACAGTAGTACTTCTTTTCCCACGTTGGGCACACTTTCACCAATTTATTTATTATTATTATTAAGAAATAATGTATTTGTTCATGGAATTATAATTTCAAAAGTTTCACTGCTTCATCTAAAAGCATAGACTTGCTTCCATGCTTTTGGTTCTGATGAAAAATTCTTGAAAAATAATTATAAATTGCGTCAAAAAGGAGTGATATCCCAACAGACTTAGTGTCAGTGTAAGTGCCCTCACATTATCGGCTAGATTCTGGCTTGTATTAAATTTGCAATTTAATTTATTTTTCGAGAATTTTTCATTGAATCGCAACAGATGGCAAGCAAGTACTAAATTCAGTACAGGAAAGGAAAAGATATATTTACATGTATATACTCACTGCATGGGGTTCAATCTTTGCATGCGCAATTGGTAATATCTTGACATGAAAAAAAAAAAATGATGAAATTAAATTTCAAATTTGTTGGTTATAACAAGAGTACAGTTAATCATGGAAGTAATTTCCTTTTACCTCCATGAGTTAATAAAAAAAAACTGCAATACTAACTTGCATGTAGGGTTATACCCCGGTATATTACAGTGTCCCCTGCTATTAAAACACAGTGCAGAGAACATTTTGAATATTACCCGATATACAAGTAACTTATTAGTTTACATCCGTCACCGTATCTCATTAGAAAATCTGAATTCCAGTAACTGACTATGTTACCTTACCATAACTGTTGCGATGATAGAGAATATTGCGTCGCTGTATGCTTGAAGTCTGGACGAGCTAGTCATTGAATGGCTACTTTCTTGTCGGTTATATTGAACAGTGCTCGGTAAGTCTTGGCTAAGATGATCACTGTCTTCTGTTCCTGGGCTCCCATGAACCAGGGAAAGGCGACTGCTACTGGACATGTTGCCTACACTGGTACAGATACACAGTTGTCCTGCCTGGAGTAATACTCACATGACTAATCAATCACAAGGCAAAGGTCACGAAGTTACTTTCGTTTCCGCCATGTGCGAATGTTGGACACTGAGGGCGCACATTCCAACTACCCGAGTATTTGTAAATTTCTTTTTCCTGATTACAATCAGATGTTGTTAGAAGTTTATGCCCGTTACTGTACACGTGAGACGTGTACCTGTAGTCATAAGCCGGTAACATACATACATTGTATTTATGAATTGTAGTTTAGTTGGACTATGTTCTATTCAAAATGAATAATGTCAATAAAGTTAAAGTTACATGGCCTCTACCAACCTGATTAAATTAAATATACTGCCGGACGCCGTGTAATTTTTTAATGTCATATATTATATTGTTCTGTTATTTGTTTTTTGTTTTTTTATACATGTATATCTTATTTTGTGTTATTGTATTGGTTCACCGTCATTGAAGAACTTCCAAATCTTAAAATAAAAATAAAGTACATACCTATTTTAATCAGATTGACTTTACTGTCAACTGTCATCGCGCGTCAGGCTACGACAAATCTCGCGTCTCACTAAACATCTCGTCATCGCGTGTCAGACTGCGACAAATCTCGCGTCTCACTAAACATCTCGTCATCGCGCGTCAGGCTGCGACAAATCTCGCGTCTCACTAAACTCTCGTCATCGCGTGTCAGGCGACGACAAATCTCGCGTCTCACTAATCATGCTCGGAATCGGGCTGATAATAATCTCGGATTTTCCCAAACATTTGCATATTTATGGACTTGTACATCGCGCTTCGGGCTACGAAAATAATTCTCGCATTTTGAAATAAGATAGTGACATCTCGCGTCGTACTAAAACATTCGCCTACAGTATAAACATCTTGTTAAAATCACATAGTCATAGAATATTCTCGGCTTTTGTTTCTTGTTAGCGGATATTGAAATAACGAAACTTACTCGGCAAATGGCAATTTCCGTTATTTTTCTTAATATGCGTCCTTCTAATGCTGGCGGTCCTCTAAAGCTTTCCATAACATATACAGTACCAACGATTTGACAAACAGCTGTAAAGTGTGAAGGTGATCTCATGTCAACACGTTTAACATTAGCATAACATTCTTAACGAGTTTAAATCAAGCTTAATCTATACAAATGATACAAGTAAAAAAATAACACGGACAAAATAGGATAGAAACCTCGAGAACTTTAAAAAAAAAAAAAAAAAAAAAAAATCAGTGTGAGGCAGTAAGAAAACTATTCAAGTCAGTGGAAAAAATAATAATATAGAAGCCCTGAGAAACATAACAACGACGAAAATAAAACATAAAAAACTCAAATTGAAAATAGAATAGAGACCTCGAAAATAAAAAAAAGTTGGTGATAATATATCAAAACAAAAAATACTTGAATTAAAATATAATTATGAAGGAATTCCTTTTGCCCAAGATAAGAAAACGGAAAATCACTGAGAATGAATATTAATAAATATCAAATAATCATTATAAATTAAAAACAGGGTTGAAACCTCGAGAAAAATACGTCATTGGCAATGGAACAGTATCTACAAAATTAAAACTATCAAATTATAGCATATTCTTATCATGTGTAAATCAGAGCACTAAGAATAGCTGTTTTAGATGTAATCACCCCAAATTCCTCCACCAGTTAATACGAGTGAGAGCGAAGACTCTATCATTAAGGTTTGAGAAACGTTTGACAGAAGAGGGCACTACTTGTTTTGATTTGTTCATTCGAAAATTCATGGAGATATACATATATATATTCTACTTGCAGCATTTCCCATTATATTAC
This sequence comes from Saccoglossus kowalevskii, assembly GCF_978046115.1. Taxonomy (NCBI): domain Eukaryota; kingdom Metazoa; phylum Hemichordata; class Enteropneusta; family Harrimaniidae; genus Saccoglossus; species Saccoglossus kowalevskii. The sequence continues at coordinate 10,381,568 of NC_140648.1, read as the reverse complement.
AGACACTTGAGTGTCTTTAAATGTCAACAATGTATAATTAACAGAACTAGTTGTCCCAAATATCTATTCATATGGCACACAATCTTGTAGGCATATAGACACTACCTGAATAATGAGAGTAAAAATGATGTATATACGTAAGTTTGGGTACTAAGTGTACAAGTGCACCCGCATTTTAATTCTCTTAGTTATCTGAATAAATACATGGAAAAAACGTATTTATTTGAGATTTAGTCCATTGATTTTACACAAAATAGAAAATATCTAGTCAAATCTCAAAACGTATATTAAATAAAAAGCAAAGTATCCTCTTTACGAACTGCTCTCCGCGAAACACTCGACTTCAGATACCCGTGCGTTAAGCAAGCTATCGACGTCATACATGTATAATTTGTAACCTAGACTGACCGATACGTTAATATCGTGTTTTACTACGTTAACTATAATGTGGAATACTAATTACGATGTTGTTCGCAGGGTGTCACACATTACCGAAATACATAATTAGTATTAGTTATACCATTGTCGACATTCTTAATTAGAACATTGTTTCAATATATATATATATATGTATATATTATATATATATATATTTATATATATATTTATCGTCAAGATCTAGCATAGTGATATCGACAATCATTGCCAACACTTGAATGATATTAAAACCAAACGTCTTGTCTTATAGCCCAAATCATCCTTAATTCATTATGTCTGAATTTAATTTATTTTCCGCTTTTGACACGTTGCATATACGCCATGTTTGATGATGACTTGATTGAAATATCACAAATATTTATTAAGGATTTGCAGAATTTGTCAAGATTATTTCAGTTCGTTCATGATTCACCGTGAACTCGAGCTCAGATTGTACACTTGAATGTGCCTATGAGTCAAGTGCCCTGGCAGCGACCCCCACCAGAGTTAAACCAACACAAACACATTGCCACACATATACGTGTCATTATCGTTCGATATTGTGTATCGTGTTTGTTAACACTTTTGCCCACCAATTTATTAATACAATATTTGTTATGTGTGTTTCTATAATTCCCATGTTAGACATACTGTTTGATTTGCTGCAGGTAAAGTCATGTGGGTTGTTTTACGGATAGTAAAAGCCAGCCAGGTGTTTGGAGGGTTAAACGGCTCCATTATAGTCACATGTTTTTGTGATGCAAACTGCAATATCTGTAACATATTATTAGTGTATACAAAGCGGGTATTTAAGATGCATTTATTTGCGGTTCATCGTGCTGCAATATAACTTACAATTAAGCTCTCCTGGGAATCTTCACATATATACATTCTAGCGGGATTGCACATGGGATTAAAATAATCTGTAATTCCGCTCACCCCGAGAATTGGGAAAACTAAAATAAGCCATTATCTCAAAATTTGAATTCAGCATTGGGGCCTGATAGCCAAATGGATGAATGAATTTGTAATGTTGTAATAACATGTCAAGTAATATGTGTACAGTATTAAATTACAACGAATGGAGTCAGAACAGTCGAGGATATGAACATGGATTGATTTAAAAGTGAAAAATTAGCTTTTTTGTATAAAGGATAAACCATAGCAGAATGGTGAAACGTATTTTGTGATATCTATATATTTTATCGGTTTATACAATACAGGTAATTACGATCAATATTTTACAACTAAGCACTCCTGGGAATCTTCACATATATATTTGCTAACTAATTCCTTTCTCTTGAGAAATGGGATTTGTTTGCCATGTACGCCATGTCACTTAAAGTATCACAGTTGATAATCTCTTGATTGCTTAATTATCTTCAACGCTATGTGCTCAGTGTTAAATGTAACCTTTGTCGTCACCGTTATTTGTCAGTAAAACACTGCCTGTCAAATCCTTTCACCGCCTAACAAATGAAACATGTCAAATGTCAGCTTATGTATTGGGATCCACCGTCACCTTTGTTTATGGGAATTTTAATTTGAAAGATGTTGACAGCCTGTATGAGAACCTGCATTTAAAATTATACGAATCAACATTGTCAGTATCAAAATCCTGCCTCCACCACCACGGAATGGGTTGGTGTAAACTTTCACGAGTAATGGCCAGCTACTGATTGCAATTTCATATTCTCTGGTCGGTTGATATATGATACTGATCGTCACAGGGAACAACAAGATAAAATGTAGTAATTTCCATAACATGAACGTCATATGGACGCCTCCGCGATACAACGTGTTACTGCGCACTACATATGATTATTTGCTATCATTGATTTCTACTTTGGAATCGACAGAACCCGGAATGAAGTCTTTTTAATTTTAGACGCTGCACTGAAAAGAATTACAATGAGGGTTATTTTTCTAGGACCTGAGATACTGCTATGTTAGCTATTATCTAGCAAGCGGTTTATAAAGAATCGAGAGTACTTAAACACTTGGCCTGCTGGTTTCTGGTTTAGCTGTCTAAATCATTGATTTTGATAGTCAATATTTGCACATCACTCTCCGATCTGCATTAATGTCATACTGATGCCATTTACCCATGGGCTACATACCGACGCATACAAGCTGATGACACCTGGAGATACAGGCAATCTTATGCTAACCACCTTACTTTAGTCTTACTACTACTCGTACGTGACAACAACACCAAGAGCCTTTAATATCGTACAGTCTGTGCTGCTTTGATTGTTAGTTATTGCCTGCTGTTTTCGAAAACTAGCCAGAAAGAAGTGATTATTGAGAAGCCAGCAATATACAGAAAATGGGGGTGGGAATAACCACCTTATGTAATCAAGCAATGCAAACATCTAGTTAATACCAACCCTGGAAAGTCGAACGCTGCCATAAAAGGGCCTCGTTGCACAGGGTTCATATACAGCTTCGAGTCACTGTAATCAAATGTCAAATATTATGCTAAAAGCTGCAAAAGGAAAAAAACACCTATTCAGTCAGGGTTTGTGGAAGCAGTTTTCATATCGGAATTACAGTCTCAAAAAGATGCCACCTGTTCCCAATCCCAATGCTCACTGTCAACATTCAGTCATCAGTCAAAACACACCAGAGGCGCGCTACCCTGACAACCTAGGGGAATCATGTCAATAATGATCTGGTGGTCAAAATATTACTTCGGTGCCATTACAAAAACATGCAGTTGGAAGTAAAACACTTGAAAGGCAAATTTAACACTATAGCAAATGCGCTGTCACCTCAACATCGTATCTTATCAACGGAATGGGTCTTGTCTCAACCATGAACCGCCAAAAGCTATAACACAAAGACTTTTTTGTGACTCAAACAACATTCAACCAACTGCGACATGGGCCACGCAGCTAGATGGCCATTTACTAAACAAACCCACTAGTGTTCTAGTTGTACGCATAGAGGTGCTCAACCAATCTAAAGGTTATTTGCTCAGAGTTGGTGAATGCAGAGTGGATATACTCTGTGAATCAGCTGATAAAATATACCAAAGTGGCTGGGCGAAATACCAAAATTAGTATCTCAATCTACTCTATCTGATGAAGACCTGAACAGAACAGCTTATCAATTAATTATAGACTCAGAATAAAGAGACAGCATGAACAGTGGTTTCTAGAAAACCATCGCAAAACCTTATCTATGCTATATTCTTTTGAGAACCTCCGTATAAAGCATGCCAATGCGTACTTCCACTTTCTTGTGTTGGCTCTGGTTAGCACATGACCAATAACATAACAGAATCCAAATATACCCATGGGTGATTCATAATGTACGAACGAGTGTTACGGGAGATTATTACATAAATCAATTCATACATAACTGCATGGGACACATTCAAATAAATTATAAATGTATTTGTTATGCGCAACCTGGGCATACGTATAATCAATCAATTACCAACAAAATGATAATTATACCAGCTGACCTCACGTCATGTGACCACTGTTACTATAATGAAGGCATTGGACAAGAGATATGATTAACACGTCAGATGACCATATATGGCCATGTAATCTCATTAATAAACATAACTAATACCTCAAGCACTGCTACAGATGCTACTATTCATATACTGGAGGCATAGAGCACAAGATGTGACTGAAATATTAGATGACCATATATGGTCATGTAACCTTATTAATAAAAATATAATGTGCAACAAGTGCTATAGTGAAGGGAAGAAACAAGCGATATGACTGAAATATATGTTATAGTGCTGACATATTTGGTGACCATATATGTTCCTGTGACCTCATTACTATGCACATGCAAACTTGTGTTGTAGTGAATGCATTGAAGAAGAAACATGACCAAATTGTCAGACGACCGAATGTGGTCATGTGACCTAATTGACATGCACGACTAATTCCAATCTCTGTTGCAGATCTGTATCCAGTATTATTTGTAAGGCATTGGACGACAAGAAGCATGATTAACATATATATATATATGATTATGCAATCTCATGAATTATGCCAGCATATTAAATTCTCAGAAATCAGAGCATGTACAACAAACTGGCAATTTTCGACATTATAAAATGCTTTATGGTGTATACATCATGTACCATATTCCAACTTTCTGATTGCATAAATTTAGGATCCTGCTTGTTTTAAACCAACCACATTTAATTAATATTAGCCAATGGCTTTTAAGAACATAAGTTTCCATGAATGATGTAACACTAATGCACGTGTAATTGTAATAATACGTATAACATATCAACGACAATATAATCTACGTGCCTACTTATTACTTGCGCATGGAATATCCATTTGAAACTATTGCAGAAGAAAGTAGTTATTTGCATTTGTATAGTATAACAGTTTAAACTGTTAATACAATGAATTCTAGTCTCTTAAAATGTCAATCTAACTTACAATGTATTTTACGATATGTTAAAGAAACTGATAATATCAGAATTCACGAGCTGTAATTTAATTGTCACAAATGGTGTAACCTGTGCCAATTGCAGTTCGGTGTGCGTAATGCGTAACAGCTTTGCACAATTTAGTGTACACTGACACATATTAACATACATTCAAATACCATGATACAACATAAATAAAGTTTTGATATCTACAGAATGTTTTGAGGACACTCCTATGTTGGTGGATCAAGCTGTGGCCAGTGAATTGTTAATTTTAATATGTACACTAACCAACACAGAATAAAAATAACGACGTAGTCGGACAAGACAATGACAGTGGCAAATTGACTATGATAACATACATTTAACATTAACTACCTATAAGAATCCCGTAAAACTGATTAGTTTCGGCTGTATTCTCCAAGTTTCCATGACAACTACACGCATGTTTAGCCTTTAAAAATATCTCTTAAAATTGTTTTTATATTTAGCTAGGCAGTTTCCATGGATACAGTAAATAGATTACGATTCCCTTTTTCTTGTTTATAGCACAAATCATGGCACATGGCTGAAAGATGATATATGCAATTATTGTCATTTTATTGTTATTGTGAAAATATAGTATGCAAATTATATATCAGTTTCAGCGTCCAGATTACACAATTTTTTAGGTGGGTGACAGATATTCAACGTCAATTCCTTTGCTGAATTTATATATATGTCCCTGAAATTTGTCGTGTATCAAAATCAAAAAAGTTTCACGATAGACTAAACACATACATTACATCTTCTATATATTACTTAACTAATTGTCATAGTAACGTGTAACAACATTCCACTTCCTGGAAACATGCACTTTTCGATTATTTGTATGAGATAAAGTGATAAAGAGAATTCGTAAATGTCTTCACTCTAAGAATCAAACAAGAATGCCTCATTATTGAAATTGGCAGACGCATACAATTACTGTTCAATCGAGGCATTTGTGTTTTTGAAAGTATCTCTGTAGTTGAAAATAAACTGCACCTTATGTTTATATGCCAACTATGACGATTTATGCACAGATATTTTGCATTTGGTATTATGTAATTAACGAAATAATGATAAATTAGCTTGCTATTTAGATTATTCATTTTCCCACATACAACCCATCGTTCAGCATTGTGTTAAATACATTTAGAATCCTCAAATATATGTATTTACCCTTTTAGTTTTATTATTATGACTGTAAAAATAGTTTACTACCTATATTATTGAAATTTTGTGCGAAATACAATGAATACTGAATACAGATATATGACGGAAAACGTCTGTTCAGTTATTGTAATGGATTCATTATTTTGGCCAATGTTCACACGATGATGTCAGATTCTCATTTCGCTATGCTGCAATCCCCGTCATTGTTTCGATTTTTTGTGAGGGGTGGACGGGGGGGGGGGTGAATTTTTAGCTATCACGAATATATAGTTGTATGCAGACATGGTATTTCAGATTTGTGATGTTGATTTTATATTTTAGGCATTCATGTTGCCGTTTTAAAAATGACGTATAATATGAGAAAGAATGATTCACTAATGTAAAGACACCTGCGTTACCTTTAACTGAATATAGGAAAACACACAACTGCTTTATCCTTCATGTTAGCAAACCAACTTAATGTAACAATCCATTAATTGCTTTACTACAGACAGTAAGGAGATGTACCAATTAGTACAGACAATTACAAATTAAGTTTTCTACAAGCTTAAGTATATTACTTAATATATCTAACCTTTCTAGTTATTGCAGAAATGCCAAACACGTCCCATGAAACAAATCAACTGTCAATTCAATGCCAAACACGTCCCATGAAACAAATCAACTGTCAATTCAATGCCAAACACGCACCATGAAACAAATCAACTGCCAATTCAATGCCAAACACGCACCATGAAACAAATCAACTGCCAATACAATGCCAAACACGCACCATGAAACAAATCAACTGCCAATTCAATGCCAAACACGCACCATGAAACAAATCAACTGCCAATTCAATGCCAAACACGCACCATGAAACAAATCAACTGCCAATTCAATGCCAAACACGCACCATAAAACAAATCAACTGTCAATTCAATGCCAAACACGCACCATGAAACAAATCAACTGCCAATTCAATGCCAAACACGCACCATGAAACAAATCAACTGTCAATTCAATGCCAAACACGCACCATGAAACAAATCAACTGCCAATTCAATTCCAAACACGCACCATGAAACAAATCAACTGCCAATTCAATGCCAAACACGCACCATGATACAAATCAACTGCCAATTCAATGCCAAACACGCACCATGAAACAAATCAACTGTCAATTCAATGCCTAACACGCACCGTGAAACAAATCAACTGCCAATTCAATGCCAAACACGCACCATGGAACAAATCAACTGCCAATTCAATGCCAAACACGCACCATGATACAAATCAACTGCAAATTCATTGCCAAACACGCACCATGAAACAAATCAACTGTCAATTCAATGCCAAACACGCACCATGAAACAAATCAACTGCCAATTCGTCAGATACAATCGAAAAATTAATTAGATGTCACAATCTACACGTACTCAATCTGGGCCAGAAATAATAACATAATATGCAAATTAAAAAAAATTGACATTCTGGCATTATACCTAAATGTGAGAATTTAAGCGACCCAATTTCCTCACTATACACATCCGATAATTAGTCTGAACATACTGTCTTACTGAATTTTCTTAATTTTATGGAAATAACAATGAGTTGTAGATATACATATTATGACATGATTGAGAATTAATAATATATAAATTAGGATAATTAGTTGCAACTAAATCATTAGTCGGTATGTAATTTTTGAATTATTATCGAATGTGTGAATGTTTATTGAGATAAACAACATGTAGTTGCATTGGAAATTGCTGACAGACAGACAGACAGACAGACAGACAGACAGACAGACAGACAGACAGACAGACAGACAGACAGACAGACAGACATTTCATGGGGTCTACCCACTTCACTTTATGGTCAATCTAATATCTAAATCAAATACTATATAAGGTGTTTCCCATGGCAACATTGGTGTTTTTATCTTTATAGTTATAGCCACGCTGTTTTATTTGGTAGAACTGAACGCAATTTTTATTTCAGATTATCGCAGCACCCGAGTGACATACTTTGATGATTTATTTTGTTTTCAATGGAATGTCGAAGTCGTAATATCGAGCAGAATAACCTACAAATGAACTTTGTAACATCAGCTATTCTTAAAAGTCTGATATTTGCATCTGGAATTCAATAACATTCGGCTGTCGACGAGAGTAATATCTAACACGATATGACGAACACAAGTCATTAATCAAGTCATGTTTGCATTACAAAACATGTTAGTCTGAGTTGTATTAATACTTGTCAGTCTTGAATAATATTTTTTTTTGAATTTTCCAATTTGCGTCATACCATTTACGTATCAAAGAGATAATTCAAACAACCCCTACTGCCTGTGAGTCACGTACGTATTGCAGCAAACATATATCAGGTACAGATTTGACATTTCAGTGGTCTTGAATTGTATTAATGTACATTTCTCTCTCATATAAACAAACGTTATATAACTTTCATACCTTTGTTTAACTGTTATATATTCCAACATTAAAATAAGACATTCTGCAAATAACCTGATGATTGAAGAACCATTATCTAGAATATATCTGGAATATATCGGATATACCATTACCGGATTAATGCGACCACGTGAACTGTCTGTACAATGTTATGCTAGTAATGTAATTTGAGATAATATACACTACAATTCAAATAACATTATTTGTTCTTGTAAACGATCTCTCACAAGGTCTGTAAATATCGCATGAGACCGAACAAAAGACGACATGCCACTCAAAAGCCAAGGAGAATATATTTGCCCCCTCTATATGCAGGGTTGTTCTTCCCACGTCATGAAAAAAATGCCTTGCCTGTTGTGACCCAATATTTTTCATTAATAATCTCGTTATGCGAAGTCTCTCTTGAGCAGCGAGGCTACACCGACAAAAAATACACGCCCGTATAATCAATATAAAACAGTTCTTGAAACGAAGTTACTATTTCGATCACATCATAGAGGCAGTATTCACTACATCTAATTAAAATACACCAATATTTAACGCCAAATTAAATACAGAAACGAGCAAGTGATAAACATCACAACACATGTAGACTTTAATAATGATGTGTCTTAGCTGACGTGGCAGTACATTACGTGGATACGACAATTTACATAATATGACATTTTCTAGTATTCAAAGTCCATTCATTGAATGAAGAATTGAATATATACACATGTGTGGAATAAAAGACCAGTCATGTCTTCCCTGACACGTTATGTCGATTCTTCAGTTAATCGGCGAATACCGAATACTTGTATCAGCAATGATTAGTTTATCGGAATACACCGTGGATATAATAATACACTAATAATTAACTTGTTCAACCTTATGCAAGAGTGTTTCCGCGTTGAAGTATATTTTTGCAAATAATCAAATGCATTGATTTGGTTCTAGTTATCCAGATTGCCCTTTCCCGTGAGTGCTTCTCCTTTTTGTAAGTTAACGTAAAACCAGACGGAACTTGTCTACACATTACAATACAAATCGTTATCGTATCACAATGTAACATACACGTGACATGAATAGAATAAAGATGTAAATTTCGATGTATCGGCTTCGGTGACCGTACGTGAAGTCTTTCATATCTCTGTTGTATATGCGACTGCGCTTCACTAATAGGCTTCGATGAAACATATTGCGCTATTCTCCCATACCTTCAGCTCTTTGAAGACCAGGTAGCCAGGACATGCACATAAGCGATGTATTCACAGAATATCTTGTCATGCGTGAATTCAAGCTTGAATAGGTTTTGTTCCCTTGGAATATATGCATGGGTTCCCTTCTATCTATCAGTTCTTATAACTATATTTTTCTATCGTTATTTTAGCAAGTAAAAATGCAGGTATCCGCTGCATCATGTGACTACGATGGCAACATACGGGTTTTTAATGCACCGCGTCGTCATTATTCGATCCAACAGAAGTTTTTTTAACCTGCTACAGGTTCGGCAGTTAATTTTACGTATTGTCTGTGATTTGTAAGTTAGCGAAGGTACAGTAATTGTAGACCTGAATAATGTCATGCATGGTAGTTTGACTTCAGTACGACTTTGATGTTAAATGCCGGGTCCATGGACCTCTTTATTGGCCAAGATATCAAGCGACAACAACCTAGAAACTTTCTTACATTTAAATACTGGCCACGACGTCTTAGTTTATTATCATCACACATCACATATTCATTCATCACTCGGATACTCATCTAGTGAAGTCCAGGGGTGAATTATGGGGCACGTAACACGACCCACTTCAGTTTCAGATATCTGTTCAGGTGTTCGCGGCTATAAATTCTACCTCGTGGTATTTTGTCAAGCTTATACAACAATAATAATTAAATTTAAATGATACTAAACGGCTAGTGAATTCCTGGAACTCCAGTTTTCCTATTAATTTTAATCCAAAAGTTGCCTTTAACTGACACTACATTTTAAAATCAGTAAGAGAAAGTTATATGAACTTCCTGGTATGCACATGAAACATGGTGTTTACATCTTTGTAACAGTTTTATTATATTTAACTACAAGTTCATATCTGCCAAAAACATTTTGAATGTTGATATTTTTCTACAAAATCCTTGCTTTTACAGTTTTGACAAAATAAGACAATGGCTTTTCAAAATTCTGTATATGTACTACAGGCCCGGCATATCGAATGAGCTGGAAAATGTATACCAAATAGGCAGGGAGAAGCGCGATATTGCTGCAAAGATGTGGGCATTGTAAAATTAAATACACCTCTCTTGTCATATAGGCGTGTAGAAAGCAGGTCCTAAAATTTAGGGCAAACGTCTAAGTATGAAACAGGAGAATCATCTTAAACTTAATGTCAAGACTAACTAGGTCATTTGCATAAAATCCCTAAACTTGTTTTGATGGAAAGTACATCATCAATATATCGGAATGTGAATTTAAAGGACTCGGTTTCTTCATACATTTTTGTAAAAACTCATCATCATACAAAGGAAGAAATAAACCAACCATCGAGAGATCGAAATTCATAAATGACTAATTATGTCATCTTCAGTGTGAAAAAGCTTCGAATCAGTTTCGTAGGTAAAATCATATCCAACTATTACGTATTTGGAGCACTAGAATTATTTTTATTATAATAAAAGCCTGATGTATAATTTGCTTAATGTTAATTGAAATCACATTTGAGAGTGATCCCGTTTAGTTGTTTGTTATTTTTCAATATCCATATCCAGTCTGTTGATGCATGCTCGAAGTCTGTAAATCCGACAGAAAAAAGAAGTAGTACAGTACTGTCACACACAGTTGGATTGTTAAGAACACTACCTACAAATTCTGCAAAGCTTGTTTATGTATTACATGATTTTTGTGAGTGTGCTGAACCATTTATCCACAAATATCAAAACAATTAATCAGAGTTATGTCATTTATTTACAACAATATGCAAATTAGGTACTTTTGGCTGTAATTCAAATTCATCAAACAAGCAGAAATGAGTTCAGAGGTCAATAATACAACAATAATATTTGTCTAGCAATATCCGCAATGTGGCGGTATCCTATTACTGGCTCAAGGTCTTTAAACCGTGCACGCGAATAGCCACCGCTTACCCGTGCATTGAGAATTGTACGCCAAATGCGCCCCAACTATTGTACACGAGATCACGAACATTAATGTTCAATCATCATTGACAATAATATAAATTACATCTTACTTTATCAGTGATTATAGAGTAACATTTTTAACCCGCTCATCACTGCACAGCCAAATTATATTATGTTGTATTTTACAGCGCACTATTACGTTAATGATTAACCTAACAAATTAAAATTGCATTATCATATTGGCCTCGGAGTGTGTTCGGTTCATTAGTGATTATAATCCTGAAATCGAATTGAGAACCAGCTTCTAAAATACTTTGCGCGTAATTAAAGCATGCAGGCTATGACAAAACGACATGCTTGCTTTAGGGATTTAATATTCCAGGATTTGAATCAATTGATTTTTATCACATTTCATGTTGATCACAATATTTAGTAGGAGGTGTTCTACATATAATATAAAGCAGAAATGCAAATTTGATGACACACATTTTAATAGGTACGAATAAGTATATTATTAATTAATAGAGATGTAGTTGGAAATATTCAAAAAATATAATGATGCTCATATTATTTGAGTTAAAGATACGTACCAATAAATAAATTGGTACATCCATTTATCGAATATTTTTTTCGAGATCATAACAATTATTTACATTCATCGTACACAGACACGCCTCAGCTTTGACATTGCCTCGTTAAATATCTGCAGTCATCGGTCAATAAAAAATAATACTTTTTTTTAAATAGATTTAACTATATTCTAATGACTAGCGACTACACAAAGTGTTGTCAATTTGAACCACTGTGTTTTTATCCAATGATGTCACACGAACGCCTTGTCAATAGATGGCGCAATATTTTAGGAAAGGTGTATTAAGAAAAGTTATGTTACGGAATGATGCGATTGTAAGATCAGTTTAAGAAGATCTGGTTCTGTAATAGATAAATGCTAGATAATTGAGATAATTGATGAAACATGTGGTTAATGTACGAAACCGTCACGTGTTAATATGTGCGATATAGTTTGTAAAACTACGCGTTAATATCACCGTAATCAAAGGAATGCAATTCAATATATGACTGACATTCAAATGAACAAAAAATCAATAAATAAAGATTAAAGTATCAAAACAAAAATTTAACAACTTACATTGAGATATATATATATACATTGGTGCGTAAACGTCAACATGTAACAAACAAGCATATAAGTGGTCGCGTCAAAAGCGGAAATGAATGTTGAAATGCACACAAATAACATACATCGATTGTTATATACATGTCAGATTTCATGAAACATTACAAGTTAATCACAGTTAATTAAATTCAGTTCATGAAAATCAATACGTCATCATGCTGCCTTTGAAGACATTCCACTTGAACTATACGCTGACTTGTATGTTTGCACGACAGGAAATAAGACAATCCAGACAACATTTACATGTCTATTTATATGCCTCAATTACGCTGATCGTTGTACTTCACTTAGACCGAGCGTCATCTCACGTCCCAATCTTAATGTCATTGTAAGGTGATATTGACAATTTCGTTTGTCAGAAACAGGACGTGAATGTGCATAGACAATTGTTATTATACGCTATTAGGTCAATGCATATATAATAATATAATACATTAATAGTAGCACAACCTATAACGTATAGTTTGATTTATAATACAACTTATAGTGTTATTCACAATGTGTATTCATAAAACTAAAGAGAAGCATTCATTATATTCATATAGATATTATATAGCGGGAGTACAAAGCGATGTCTCGGGTAGTCACTAATAGTTTCCCACATGACACTGTGTTAAAGATGCAATATACACAATGAAATGTATTTTATTACGTACATGCAGTGATTGTATTTTGTGCGTAGATAATGAGTGCTCATGTGATTTTAAGGGATGTCATTGATTAATCGAGCGAATGCTTAATTTATAAATTGACATTTTTAGTTCACGATAAATCATAGTAAAATGCATATTGAGTCACTGTGCAATGTCAAAAAACTGTTTTCATGATAGCATTCATCCACAGTTAGCATAATTCTAGTGTCGAGTTTCAATTCCAGGATTCAAATGTCTTGACTACACGACCTTGCTATTCTTCGTCGTGTTTCTTGGCATGCACATCATTAATACTTTCTTTACTCATTCTCATTGAGATATTTTCAATTCCATTTTTCGACATATCGATGCGATCATTTTTCTCACAACAAAATAAGGTAGCGACGCCCTTTCTAAATGGTTCGTACTGGAGTGTGTAGATAACTGGATTGACGCACATATTAGTAAATGCTAACAATATCGCTATATCATGAAATACGCTATGTAGCGGCAACACGTGTAGAACACTATATAGAAAATATTCCCAGGCCTGTGGGGTCCAACAAATGAGGTAGGCCAAGGCTACGATAAAAAGAGTTTTAGTGGCGTTACGGCGCGCGCGTTCAACCAATGGTACAGTTTTATCTTTATTCCCATCTCGCCGTTGTTTCCTGCTCCCTTCTTGGAGACGCTGATTACTTGAACGTCTCCATAGAGTTACAAGTATCGAGGAATACGTAAAAGCCATCGCCGAGACGGGGATAACCCACTCCATGCAGAAGAAAAACACCCCCGACGCCATCTGTGCAACGTCATCGTACCATTTTATTGAGCAGTAGCCCATATTGGAGTTGGAAACGGCGAACGCCCAAAGAAGTTCCAATGAAAACGGAATTAACCAGACAAATGCGCTAATAATTCTGGCTTTTCGCAAGGTGTAAGAAAATCTGTGTTTCATCGGATAAACGACCGCGGAATAGCGCTCGAGCGTCATCGCTGTTAGGTTCATAGATGACGTCATTATAAGCGACCACGTCAGATATCCAGAGAGCCACACTTTACATAATATTTCACCCAAGATACCAGGCGGAACCCAAATATTAGTAGGACCACATTTCTTAGCAAGAAATATGATTGATACAAATAAATCAATGATTGATTGTTGAAAAATAAAATAATTTGTGAGAGATCGTAAACTTTTAACTCTCATAAAGACGACGCAAACTAACGCATTGCCAAAAAGGCCTACCGTGCCGATAGCAGCATTCATGATGAATGCTTGTTCTCGCGTCAGCAGTTTATCACTCTGCAGCACCGATGGCGCTTCAGTGGCATTTGTTACGACGCTTTCGCTTGAGTTGAATGGGAACGCCGTTGAGTTGTTGAATGATGTGGCATTTTCCATTGCCCACGACGTCATTACTTCGGTTAGAGGTGCGTCCGTGGTGTAATTAGTGTTATGCATCATATGGGACGCGTTATAAGCAGTTGTTTCTGATTCACTGGTATTCATCATGAACTGTAACTCTTCTCAACAAAATAATAGTTAATGGAAATCTGTTCATATGATGGCAGTTATCACATCAACGCCAGAGTACATACCGCAGAATATATAATTAATGTTCATATCCAAAGAAGACGAATACGGCATATAACGTACGGAGCACTTTAATAATATGTTTCAAACGTAGCCATAGCAACCTATTATCATTGCCAAACCACCAGTCTTTAGAAGAAATTATCTGCAGGCAGAATTAAAAAAAAATATGGTCACTAGTCACTAGCAGCAATTAACTACAATCACAATTAAAAAAAACACAAAGATCACTAGTAACTAGTAACAGTTATTTGTGCGAACAATTGAGAAAACATATGGTTAATCAGTCGTAGTAGCAATTCTTTGCGGGCACAATTAGAAAACATATGGTTCGTAAGACACTAGCAGCAGTAATGCGTGAGCACAATAAGAAAATATATGGCTCGTCAGACACTAGTGGCAGTTATTTGCGGGCAAGATTAAGAAAACATGAACTTCCAATGTCTATAGAATAGTAATCTATTCATAACAGCATGTTAAGAAACGCTGTTTCATTCAGTTACAATGCTTCTGGGAATATAACATGACCCTTTCATTCGTCTGTATCTCAACTATTCACCAATGTTACCTTTCAAATGTGCAAATTAGTATTTGATATAGTGTGTTCCATATATCAATGTTTTCGACAACTTGAAAGATATAATCAGCTCTATCATCATTTACTATTGTAGTTCTCTGCGCCGAGCTTCCTCAATTTGGAGATTTACTCATATCTCTTGGAGTTAATCATCCTTACAATGATCTGCTCCACTTACAAAAGCCTGTCGAGCGCAGTAAAAATGAGAAATTATAAAATTCTCTATATTAATCCATAAATGATCATGTGATCATTCTACACATGTCAATTAACGTAATGTACATAGATCTCGAAGGACCTAAGCTTGGTTGTTCGATAAGCAGTGATGAGATTACTCAAACCCGATTATGAACAATAAGATGTCAAGGCTTAGGCATCGATTTCATCTACCCAGAACACAAAAAAAAAAAAAAACATATCTGTGCATACGTACACACGTGTACCTTGAAATGGTGGCAATTATATACCTGGTATACCGCTTAGTCGATGTGCAATACCACTTATTAGATTTCCCTACCTGAATCAAATTGATCAGTTCATCAAACACGACATTGTAATGTCCGATGCACGACAGCATGGGGTCAGAATTCGATACAGAATCTCTAGATAATTGAATTTAAATTGACCCCAATCGTGTTTCAGCCAAGATTATGTCAATTTGCGAAAAAATGATCCTACGACAGACCCGATGTTTAATCTTTGATCGACATACCCCTATGCATTTTATGCATCTCCACGCATTGCTACTGATGTGAGGAATGTGTTCTTTTATAATATCTCCCAGATGTGACACTTTGTCAACACACAAAACACTCGTATTCACGTTCTCATGGAATTCCCCCTATAAATGGTTCAAGCTCTTTTTTTCGTGGAAATACCATAATAAAATGAGCCCGGTATATCGACCGTCAGTGTATAATGTCAACATCAAGTTTGTACGGTAAACCAATAATCGATACTTATCTACAAATAAAATAATTAAATATTCCGCACCTGTGCCGTGAGCTGAGAGTATTGCCGTTAACACGTCACATGTTTGGCTATTGCGCCCAACTCTAAATGTGTAAAACATCAGCTGTTTCATTGCCTATGGATCAAGACCCGCTGTATCATTGCATATGGGACCATGACCCGCTATTATTAAGGTAACTTGTTCAGAGTATTGTATTGAGAAACGAACGATGAAAAGGTCTGTGCCCAATATTTTGCTTTCAAGAAGATAAATGTTTGTTTGTTTTGAAAATAAATATAATTTGTCTCATGCAAGTAGTTCTTGTTTTGTACTATAACCCAACTGTAATGGCGATTGACTGTTATACGCAGACCAGACTAAGAATATCACCGTCGATACATAATGAAAATATTGTAATAGCCTTATCTACTCACATGGAGCTTCAATATTCAGACCAACAATGCACTGATATTAGTTATTTCAGTGCTTTGCCGTCGGACAACAGTAACTGTAAATAAATAAATGTAAGTTCCAAGTTCCGATCAGTTCTAAACATATGAGTATATATTAAATTCCAGTGAATATCTACTAGGACTTTACAATCGACTGTCCAAATATACTAGGATAATAAGATTTATATGAACTTATTACCTTAGTGGAAATAACATATGGATAACTATGTACTTATATCAGTGTACACAATCACGAGGACTCGTACTCGTCTTCGCACTATTGTGGAGCAGATGCCCAATAGAGGATATCACTGTCATGAATAATATCTTTGCAACAAGTGGGTGATTGACAGGTACGAAATGTACAGTGTACGCGTTGCCTTCCGCAATATGTGATACTATGTGATCGTATACCACCCCTTGCCTCAATTAGACAGTTTGCAGTGAACATTTTTTATTTGCATTTACTGTGTGGCCTCGGTCTAGTGAAAATCCGAGGTCCAACTCTAAAAAAACAGTGTTTACAGTGAAGGATAATTGGAATCTACCAGGTGTGCTGTTATTTGAATAACAAATGATGTTTATGATCTGTGTTGCCTACGCGACACAGCTGATTGGCTTATGTGGAAACCCAGATGGTGTGCCTGAATTTAGGCCATTTATGCCTATAAAATTCCTGGGATCAATCATTCTACTGTGTACCCTGCGTGTAGCTACTGCGATATTGTGAGACAAGTGATACAGGCTTAAATAATCATTCTGTGAGACTTGTATGAACTGTTCTGCGATCTCTTGCTTTCAGCGGTGCCCTCCACAATAACAGCGTTCCTCAGCAAGCAAGACTCCTGTATTTCTTTGCTGTGGTGTTGCAGAAGTCATTGACTGTCATCCATTTCTACATCCTGGAACTGTGAGTTATCACCGTGCACACTTTCCTAGGCAATCCCATATTTTAGTGACTTTATTCATTGTATTTGTCTGTGCTTTATTTCTTGTAATTATTTTTGAAGGTATTAAAGCTAGGAGCTTTAACTCGATATCTTGGTGTATGTGTATTTCATTTCCAGTACTATTGTCATGTCTACCCCATTCTAGCAGTGGAAGGACCCCCTATCCAGTGTGAGTTCTATGGATGATCCTCCCAATTCCAATAAGCAGGCCTTACACTGTGACATTAATGAAAACTCCTTAATTCGTCGCCATCTTGACCTTTGATTGAGATAAAAAAGTTAGGTTTTTTATTTTATTATCCATTTGTTCTTGGTTATTGCCCTTGTCGGGAATGTGCTGGGTATAATTTCTCTTTACAAATGTGCATCTGAGTGATATTTAATATAGGTTAAGAACTACGTTAAAACTGAATCAAATAATTTTAACAGTCGATCACGATGTGTTATGAAGTAACCTTTGCCAAACTGTCTCAATGAAGCATCTTGATTCAGAAAGCCTTTACAGTGGCTGCGTGACTGATTTCTATTTGTCTTGTTTTTTCTTGCAACGTCATGATAAAAGAAATATGTGAAGTAATTTGTGTAAATGTACGCCACAGTGTTTGTATGACAGGTGTAAACCTTAGCGCTAATTGAAGTTTCATTCTTGTTAATACTTTATTTCATATTTCGGGGGAATGGCTTACGTTCGTTGTGCCTAAACAATCTTTTGTATACTGTAATTATTCTGCAATTTATAAAAGTCAAAGAAACCATTTCCACTTTATTGAGTTACCCTTTTTATTGAATACACATTATACTGTTAGAGGGAAGGACAGGCATATCTGGGGCGAGCGACTCAATGCTCAAAGTTCAAGTTCGGAAAAAATGCCGTTTTAATGCCCGTGAACGTTTTTTTTTATATTGTACCCATATAGTCTTCCTACAAGGCTGCGCCAGGTTGAATAATTACCACACTAGGAAGCCAATTACCAATATACCCCGCAATTGCAGTTATTAATTGTTTATTATCGTCACTGTGGCATAATTCAAGTACACCTACCGTCGTGGTGTAACACAAAATCTCTTATAGTCGTCGTGTTACAGCTAAACAAATACACATCTCGTGATGTGTACGAAACAAATACACTTGTCATTGTATAGGAAAATACAAATAAACTTATTATCGGTGTGGTACGTTCATCGTTGTCGTGGTACAAACCAACAAATACAATTCTCGTCGTCGTGACATAAAACAAATAAACTTTATTAATCGTAGTATAACAGAAACACTTTTAAAGTCGTCGTGGTATGAAATAAATCCACTTATCATCATCGTTGTATAGATAATCCATATATTGTCGTGGTGGTATAAAAATCTAATTATCGTCATCGTGGAATAAAAATCCACTTGTCATCGTGGTAAAAAAGTCCACTCATCGTCGTCGTAGTATAAAAGTCCGATTATCGTCGTCGTGGTATAAAAGTCCGATTATCGTCGTCGTGGTATAAAAGTCTAATTATCGTCGTCGTGGTATAAAAGTCCACTTCTCGTCGTCGTGGTATAAAAGTCCGATTATCGTCGTCGTGGTATAAAAGTCTAATTATCGTCGTGGTGGTATAAAAGTCCACTTATCGTCGTCTTGGTATGAAAGTCCAATTATCGTCGTCGTTGTAAAAAAGTCCACTAATCGTCGTTGTGGTATAAAAGTCCACTTATCGTCGTCGTTGTGATATAAAAGTCCAATTATCGTCTTCGTGGTATAAAAGTCCACTTATCGTCGTTGTGGTATAAAAGTCCAATTATCGTCGTCGTAGTATAAAAGTCCAATTATCGTCGTCGTGGTATAAAAGTCCACTTATCGTCGTCGTGGTATAAATTGATACTGTTATGTTGTCGTGGTAGTAAAACACGATCTTCATCTTGGTACGAAATACGCCCATCGTCAAGAAACAAGTAAACGTGCCTGTCGTCGCCATGGGCACGAAACAAATAAAAAAACTTATCGTCGTCGGGGTACGAAATAAATACTTTTATTGTGGTTGTAGTACGAAACAGATACATGTATTGTTTTATTGCCTTCGTGCCATGAGACAAATAAACTTATCGTTTTCTTGGCACTCAAAAAGTTTGTTAAGTATTTTGTCAACAATGTTATACCTGAATGCCATCCGAATATGCGTTTGAGAATGAAGAATTATGTTTGTGTCGAAGGACGTTCTTTATATAATCAAACGCGGCAACAATAAGTTGAACTGACGAAATAAATAATCGTGTACTTTACAGTTCTACATACATTGACACCAAAGATACATTAATCCTCCACTGCATCAATTATTCTGCATGTTTTACACAAATCGACTGGAGTTGGCTCTTCACTCTTCATAACCAAAATCCTTTCTCGAAGAATCAGGTCAGTATCTAGAATTCCTGAATTATTAAAGCTCTTTAAAAACGGGCATGCATCCAACTCATCAATAATATATGTTATGTTGCATTTTAGGCCCCTAGTTAACAACTAGAGAATATGTTGTAATAAATTCTTCTGAAATATTTATAAAGTTTTCATCGAGATAAGGACACTAAGTCTGGGATATTGATGGGGATTGTTAGCATGAATAATATATTATACAAGACGGTAGTTGTGTTGGCCGTTGCCATGTCAATTGTAGGAAGGAAGTTTTTGTCAAAAGTTCCCAGCCTATCAAGACTTGCCAGTAGGTTGCACAGTCCTTTGCTGAGCCGGACAATACTTATATTAGACCGACTTCAGAGAAGTACGTTACATGACGTGAATATCGAATACGTCATGGAATAACACCACGCCCTACAGGGTTGTATGGAAAGCCGTAGGGGACCCCCGATAAATATTTTTATTCAATTGAAAGGACACATATAAGGCAAAACTAACGGCAGTCACCATTTGTCGAGAAAACTTCGTTTTTTTCAACATCCGATAAAAATTAATTTGTTCCCGGCAGCAGAAAATAAAAGCCGGAATTTCTTTTTCGGAGAAAGATCCATCGCCGAGAATATTATTTCACTAATGTGATTGTGACGAGATTTTATTTTTGTATGCCGAGATTTTACTATTCCGTATCGGCCGAGCCGAGTTTATTTTCAAACAAATTCCGAGCTGGTTTTCTTGACCGTATATAAACGTATTCATTCTGACCAATTGCCGAGATTTTATTTTTCAGCCATGCCGAAAAAAATATGCTAGCACGCTGTTGACGGTGCACGCGCAGTCACACTGATCATAAGCCGAGAAGTTTTTTTTTAGTCGTGCCGAGAAATTTTATTTTGCCGAGTTTTTTTCCCTAACGCATGCGCAATACAGCTGCGCGGGAGAACGCATGCATCGTATTTATTATAGCGCGCGAGATCTAGAGTAGCAGAGAAGTCCAGACCGTCTTTGATACTCGTCAACGAATTCAGTCACTAGTCGATATCACGGTATTCGTCACAAAAAGAAGTATTTTTGTTATCAAAGACGGCCTGGACTTCTCTGCTACTCTAGATCTCGCGCACTATAATAAATATGACGCATGCGTTCTCCCGCGCAGCTGTATTGCGCATGCGTTAGGGGAAAAAATCTCGGCAAAATAAAATTTTTCGGCACGACTAAAAAAAAAACTTCTCGGCTTATGATCAGTGTGACTGCGCCTGCGCCGTCAACAGCGTGCTAGCATATTTTTTTCGGCATGGCTGAAAAATAAAATCTCGGCAATTGGTCAGAATGAATACGTTTATATACGGTCAAGAAAACCAGCTCGGAATTTGTTTGAAAATAAACTCGGCTCGGCCGATACGGAATAGTAAAATCTCGGCATACAAAAATAAAATCTCGTCACAATCACATTAGTGAAATAATATTCTCGGCGATGGATCTTTCTCCGAAAAAGAAATTCCGGCTTTTATTTTCTGCTGCCGGGAACAAATTAATTTTTATCGGATGTTGAAAAAAACGAAGTTTTCTCGACAAATGGTGACTGCCGTTAGTTTTGCCTTATATGTGTCCTTTCAATTGAATAAAAATATTTATCGGGGGTCCCCTACGGCTTTCCATAGGGTTGTTATTCGCGAGAGTCCAAACAGCCGCGTGTTCTAAGATTGACTGCAATAAAACAGCTACGTCGTCTATTTTCTATTTCTTCATTGAAGAGCGACTCCCATAGAGGCCATAGAGTACATAACGGTTGCGCGTCTTGCATTTTGCAGTTTTTAATTAGATTGTAAATTCATACGGTAGTCGTATGGCATGTGGACATGTGGACATTCAGTATAGGCACTGGTTTTGACTAAAAAAATAGTTACTTTGTTTTCAATTTTTTTTTCTCAAAGATTTATTTTGCGCGAAGCCACGGCCACAAATACAATTAAAAGGGCATAGGTTATTGTTTGAGCAGTAACATGGACTTCTTATGCTGATAATATAATTAACCCATTAACTAATTAACACCAGCTACCTAACTACATAATATTGTTACTGTTTTTAAACTAACAAATCTTATACGTGTATGCTGAACCATCGTTATATCAACACATTCTACACAAATTCTTCGAACGACTCTACCTGGATTTAATCCAATCAACGAATACGTTTCAATAATATAACTAAAAAACAGAACACAATATAGGTTTTCCCTAGTTGCCTAAAATATAACATTTAAAAGACAGGTTGTTTTCGTTGTGTCAATACTAATATAACTAACAATGAATGACACACCAAACTGGCAAGGAATGAAGTTAGTCTCACACAATAGGATATCAGGTGTACATAATTGTTAGACGAATACGCAAGGAATATATTTAAAATGGACCCTGTCAGACAGATAAGATTTCAAGTGGTCACATTTTTTGTTCGGGGTATTAATATAGTAAATAACATCTTTACCTGTATCACTGTCATTTCTATATGGTTCCCAATGGCTATATTAATAACGGCGCCCACATTGTTTCACTGGATTAACTGCACAATTAGATATTTAAAAGGTAAGAGCCTAACGTGACTACATGCTGTGACTACATGCCGTTTTCTCAACGAATTGGCAATTTCAGTCGTCATGGAGACCCCATACAGCACAAGGCGATGTATTTGAATTCAGTGAGCATTGTCTGAGTTCATAAGAAATGTTAATTTGGTATACATAATTATTGGATCAGCAGTAATAAATGCTTTTAGGCCAGACAAAAACATTTCCACCGAAAAAATAGGAAGCGAAAAACGTTTGCCGGTTATGTTCAATCTCGAATGTCTTTTATGCGATGAACGAAACTCAGACACATCAGTAGTTAACAATGGCTGAGAAGACGCACTGACAACTCCGGACCCGATAAAGTGGCTCTCGGCATGCATAGATGTCTTGCAACGAAGCAAATATAAATCGAATCGGATATCAAACCAATAAATTTGACGCAATCACAAGATCCTTGCGACTCAGCGAACATTCTGAGTTATTTCAACTTACATAAAGACTCGGATAT
Organism: Saccoglossus kowalevskii; assembly: GCF_978046115.1. Classification (NCBI taxonomy): domain Eukaryota; kingdom Metazoa; phylum Hemichordata; class Enteropneusta; family Harrimaniidae; genus Saccoglossus; species Saccoglossus kowalevskii. The sequence goes on along the minus strand of NC_140648.1, from coordinate 10,358,142 downwards.
AGGCTAACCAACGTCGGCTTTGTAACCTCAATAGTGATATTTTGTCACTTTGCAGTGTTGGTTTCCATATTACGCAGTCTGCTGTAATGACCAGCTTATCTATTACATAATACTGCACACATTTGTAATGTCGTTTATAGTATATTATCTCCTGTTAGCGTTTTAAAAACACCTAGTTTGTAATTTGGTTATTGAGAATGACGTATTAAACTGTATGCGTATTATAATATTGACATCACGTGATAATTGGCTAAGACAGATGCATTCGAGATTAAAAAATCGGTAATTGTTATATTTGCGGATTACCTTTTGCGCTACCGGCTAATTAATTAATGTACGCATCTGTTCTTAGACGGTAGGGGTTATGTGTGTTTCGCTCTCATTCAACAGTAACGCAATGTAGCCAATCAGCAGCGACGAATACGACGAGTTTCAGCCAATAATTGAATAGTAACGAGTGTAGCCAATTAGCAGCGACAAAACGAAGAGTTTCAGCCAATAATTGTACAGTAACGTAGGGTGGACAATCAGCAGCGACGATACGACGAGATGTGTTCCTATTATTCGATTTAGATGAAAGAGATCGTTCTAATGAAATAAAAGTCTTGGATTCTCTTGTCAAAATCAATTGCGCCATAAGTAAATAAAATCTAGCATATTCAATACTATAATCAATGATAATGACATTGACGCATGTATATTCGATGTGGAATCTGGTTACGCAGCATTGAAATTGAAATGGACCCGATTATTGGATTAAATTAACCGAACGAGTTTAAATATTTGACTCAGTGTATGTATACCAAAGTTTGAATGTCCCACGCCCCCTCATCCGTTGAATAACACGCTAAATTACTAGTACCGGATTACATGCGGTGCTAATGTTCAGCAGAAGAATGGCGTCCACGTGTGGACGAAATTTATATTTCGTTTTCAGCCAATCACATTTTAAAAAAGCGCACTGACAGTAACGCAATACATTTGGCCTTATAACAGAATTGTGAATATTAAAATACAGGTTCATGTAGCAACGCTCTGTCAGTAGTAGATTCACCTGCCCGCACACTTTAATTTCTATTTCAAAAAACAATTCTCAGTAGATTATGAGGTTATTACGAGGATCCCGAAAAGTATACATGATGAATTCGCATTTCGTAATATAGTAGGATGAAAATACCCATTGCAATACCGCAAAATTACGACACGCTGTAACTTATGGCGTTACGGTGACAGATGTATAATACTACTAGTTAATTGCATTTGGCAGCAAATTAACGACATGACAATGAACTATGGTTATTCAGACATAGCACAATTACTGTCTTACAGACCTTGTTATCGCGATCTTTCTCAAAATTGACTTGGACATAATCGTCGTCGTCGTCGCATCTTTATATCTCTTTCTATCGCACTCTAACGTGAACCAAATGCAATGTCGCATTGAATACATTCGAGATGCGAACGAAGTGCTGTAGCAATATAATGTTATATTGCCAGATATTATGATTTAAAGAAAACACCGTTAGATTAATGACTACTGATAACATCGCTTGCCCCTAAACGCTGATAAATGAATGTTTATTACACAAACGATACGACGATATAGCGTGTACAATGTACATAAACTGAATTTAGTCCTTATGCAATTGGTATCACGGTCGGAATTGTTGAAATAGACGTAAAGTTTTCTACGTCGACAGAATTAAAAGTCTTACCCCAGCTAAAAATACACAAAACAATATTACTTGTTAAGTACTAATAGGAGTGGTTAAGGCTCAGAATAACTAAGTTACGTCAAAGCTTCTGATTATAGTCCAATATAACTCACTAGACATACTCAAGACAAGAAAATAAAAGTTTGCTGGAAGCGTCATATTAGGCAAAGTGTTTTGTAATCCTCAGGCACCATATAATTTTAAAATCAACTGACAGTTTCTTTTTAAATTAAAACGCCAACAACAATAATTATTAGTTATTATGTGCATAGAGAAACGGAAAAAAGATCATTAACATTTTGTAACTGTCTATAAACAAATTAAATCTATTTTTTTGTGAATTTGCAAGATTCATTGCTTTAAGTTAGAATTTCATTAGTGCCTTATTGACAATATTGCCAACTGTCTAGGCGCTTAGTTGGATATCGAGTGGAAGAGTTGTTATAACGCGCGACTAGAGAAGATTCGACACATTTGATTGTTACGTGACTAAGCGATTTACTGTGCTATTTTCCCAGTATAAAACACGTCATGATTCCAGAATACCCTTTGTTTATGCTGTTAATTTTTCACATATCTACATGTTATTAATAATCCTAATTATATGTTTGTTCAAGACATCTCGTTTAAAGTGAATAAAAATTATAGTAAAAAAATGTAAATACCTGTGAAATTCAACCTGTTTGACTACCATCAACGTTCTATTCATAATTAGTGGCTGTGAAGGCGCCGAATAATGCTTCTCTCGTGTGCAGGAAAACGACACATTTATCTTTATATTACCTAATTGAACAAGAGCCCAATCACAGAGGAACATGCAAAACAGGAAGCCAGATCTTTGTCTCATCCGATCCCTCACAAATCTAATGCTGTGTGTTTTGTGGTCGAGGCAAATGTACTGTATTACTGCCTAGTGAGCAGACCACTGCCCAGATATGAGACGAACACGATACCATGCCCACATCGTCATGACAACTACTAAGCAGTGTACATATATCATACATGCTGTGTATAACAGTGAGTCAGTACGACTTTAATTCAAAGTAAATCGACATGTACCCAGTCCTGATAATGACGGGGAAAGTGAATTCAAACAGTAGAACCCCAGAAAGATATTAATAAGAAATACCCATGAGGCTTTTTTTAATTGCCAATCACTGTGAAAATATATGCAAATCAGCAGATAGTTAATACAACTCAATTTTGAAACCTTGGGATATTTACTGGTATTGCTACATGTCCCTCACAGTACAATATGACTTTTGTTTAAATAGCGTTATGATATACGTACATATTAATATAACCATTAGTACCTTTGAAAGGTTATCCTTTCATGAACACGGAACATTTGGAGTTTTGTCCCAATGAAATTAACAACACGTGAGGTAGTGAACACAATTATCAACATCCAAAACAAAAGCAACTAATCAGACTATGAAAAACGATATGAGAATTTTTAAAATATTCCCTGCCAAAAACATTCAGACGTATGTTGCGAAGAACATGCGATCCCGTTAAAAGGCCCTACAGTTGTACAACTATGTTACGCTGAAAATAATGTATTACGTTACTATATGAATATTAATATGATAGTGAATATGAACCAACATACACATACCTGTACACAGTTCCCTGTCGAACGCTCTGAACAAAACAGTCTTGCAGCGCATTTTTAAGTAAACTAATCACCTGAACTGAGCATCTCATATGTATCCATCCGCACAGACGAACACACTGACTCGATACTGTTATGTTTGACGACTCGGAGGATGACGGGTAATCTGCATAGTTTTCATTATTCAGTGTTATTTTATTTATATTAGATATTGATCATGTTACTGCGTCGTTATTATCGCATCCCATACGTCTCATTTGTATCGCCCATTCCCTGTAGCCTTATAATCAATATTACTTGTGGGAGCAACAAGATAGTAAACTAAAAATAATCCGCTTCAAATACATATGTCTAAATAAACAGTGCATAATTAAGACCAATACATCATAGCGAATACACTGTTCACTCCCCATGGCGTCCATTTTTTTAAAAAAGATAGTAACATTAGATATTCGAAACTTGATCCAGACAATGGTAAACTAAACGTACACACATATCACGCCATTGAACTACAGAAAACCAAATTTCACCATGGTAACGGAGATGTGACGTCTTAAGTCCGAGGAAATGTCAACGTCAAATACGTGATCGTATAATTGAAATACACTCGAACTGAAAAATATTTCTGCACATTTCAATGATCACACATTATATAGCAATTTTGGTATGGATCTGTGCAAGTTATTGTGACCGTTCAAAGCGCATATTACCCACCAGTGATTTTAGTATTATAGATGTAGAGAGATAGTGAAAATTGGGTATCCATTTGACAAAAGTTATTAGCAATTTTGATCTGTGACCAATTATTTCGAGTGTGAACCGTGGCCCAAACATGAATCATGAACTAGAGTCAGTTCTGCTATGCCTTTATAGAACCAGTAATTTTATAACAATTTGTCGAGTTTTTTTGTCATTTCCCATTCTACTGACATACAGTAATCAACTCCAACTATGTGATGATGACGCATGACCGTTGCCTAGACGACTTTCATTTCATTCAAAGCCTGGTTCAAGTAGGCCAATTGATCAATTTCAAATAACGATTTTACTATAACATTATACTATGGCTAATAAAAATACATGTTAGCAGTTGCATACTAACAGGAATGGTTATTCGCCTTCAAAGACAAGTCAGAGAACTATATGTATTCTTAAATGTGAGTCTACTTGGCATTGGTTGTTTTATCTATTATACGCCACGAACATGACATCCAATCAAATTTTCGCATTACAGGTATATAACTTCCAATGTCTACATGACATCTTCCAATATCTACCTTCACCCTTCTCCCATCTTTTTACGGAGACACGTTAAACGATTCATCATATCGGAGGAAAACATAAGATTTTGTAGCGATCTTAAGTCGTTATTGTTACGAGATTCGCCAGCGTCTACAGCGTTGACGTTAAATGCAGTATACAACGAATTATAATTCGTTACACAGTGTTCTTTAAAATTGTTGGCATATTAATAATCATCATAAAAAATTGAAAAGCTTAATGTCATGCGATTCAACATGTACTTTGTGTAATATATTCTTATTTTTCTAATATGGACTTGTGACTTGTTAAAACGTTAAATAAATATATATTAGTTATTCGCCAAGCTAAATATACTGAAAATATAGATTGATAAAACCATCAAATTTTCGCATTACAGGTAGATAACTTCCAATGTCTACATGACATCTTCCAATATCTACCTTCACCCTTCTCCCGCATTTTTGCCATCACCTTTTTATGGAGACACGTTAAGCGATTCATCTTATTGGAGGAAAACATAAGATTTTGTAGCGATCTTGAGTCGTTATTGTTACGAGATTCGCAAGCGTCTACAGCGTCAGTAAATCGTGGATTTTACAGTAATATTGCTTACGGCGCGATGTCTTGTTATAACAGTCCGCTAATTTTCGATAGCGGATGGTTTTCGTTCAATATTTACTACGAAGTACTGAACAATCTGAGTGGACTTTTCCCCCCAGTTTTTGTAAATGGATTTTTTTGAAAAAGATTTTATATGTATGTTTTGAAAGTCAATAGTACGTACGTCAGTTCGGTGTTTTCATGCAAAAATTCATCTTCATTTGATGTTCGGCATACCTTCCGAGTTTTCAGAATGTTCAATTAATCGACTACTTTCAACCACATGTAATGATGTCAACAATATTCTGGTCACATGGGATAACCACTACTAATCTGATTCAAACAATTATAGAGGTATTAAGATGTGTCGGATAGCATTTTTGAGTAAACGAGCAGATGATACTGAGACAATTAGGTACGGATATCTGGAAGGAATTTCTGCTGCAGACAATGAATTTCGTTTCACGCTATCCTTCAAAAGTATCCAAGGACAAAAAAGGCGACGATTTTTTGTATCCTTGTTGATTATGTTCAGACTCTGATAACTAGCGTTTCATTTTCATTAATTTACCACATACTGGAATTGCAATAAAGATGTTAGTAATTATCAAGTAAATGTGATGTGAAAATTAAACATCGCACTGACGATGGTCACTCATTATTTATTAACGAATTCTGTAAAATAACATTGAGTGTAGGTATAGCGGGACGCAGTTGCCCCAACAAATGCTTGATTTGTTAACACTGCTATATGCAGACGATGTTGTTCTTAAATCACAGTGACTTATTAATATCTTATGTATATAAAAATTAAAAGTGAAACATAATTTATTGTATATGCACATAGCAAAATGATTCATGAACAGAGAATGCATTGAAATTGTAAACTCGTATAAATACCCTTTTTATCTGGATTTTGTGGGTAATAGCTAGCATCAAGTAAAACCATATAATAAGTAAATCTGGCGATACAATACAGTGTAAAGTGTTGTGAACGTTTCTTAGGGGTTGAAGTAATGAACAGTACTGGGGAGGGGGGGGTATTGTAAATAACCAAATGTGTGAATTATTGATTACACCTGATTGAACTGCAAGCCTTCAAAACTGTTAAACATACACATAAATTGGCGTACAGTATGTACATAAAGTGGGCAAAGGAAATTTCGGATATTTAAGTATTTAGTATTGTAATTTCAAAAGCGTGTTAAAACCAGACAAATATAGACTAAATGTGACGTTAAATGCAATGTAGAACGAATTCTAATTCGTCATACAGTGTCCTTTAAAATTGTTGGCATATATTAATATTCATCATCAAAAATTGAAAAGCTTAATGTCATGCGATTCAACATGTACTTTGTGTAGTACTGTAGAATACTTTATTTTCGCTTGGAATTTATTTTCGCTATTTTCGCTGAAGGGATGATTCCGTGAAAATAAAATCCAGCGAATATACTTTTTTTCCTATATTTTCACTTTAAACTCATCCAAAATCAGTGAAAATAAATTCCAAGCAAACGCCCAAAAAGCCTTTTCAGCGAAAATTAATTCCGGCGAAAATAAAGTATTCCACAGTATATTCTTATTTTTCTCACATGGACTTGTGACTTGTTACAACGTTAAATAAATATATATTAGTTATTCGCCAAGGTAAATATACTGAAAATATAGGTTGATAAAACCATATAATAAGCTCTTTTTAAACCTTTTTAACTTGTAGATTTGTGCCCTCGGAGGATGCCATATACGATTTAGCGTCACGTTTTTTGTAAGTACAATAATACGAATTTTCAGCACAGTAGCGATGTCATACAGATTTAACAACCCGCAGAGCTCATGTGTTGTGGTTACTATGTGTATAACTTTGCGAATCGCTACCCTTGCAGAACGATAACGGGTAACACTTTTGGCACGAATAGTTTTGATATCTACTGACTCAAACCTCTGACATAAATAAAATAGAACTGTAATATTAATGACCATCATATATCTACGAAGTTAGTAAATAACAATTTGTACAGAACATGATTCAAATATTGGTTGTAATTCATAATATATACATTGATTTTAGCCATCACCCGTATTAAAGTCACGCCGAGCTTGTCGACTGTGCATATAATATTTATAAATCGTAATATATGAAAACCACGGGATTTGCGAATACCAGTAAAACATATTGAATAACTTGTTGTTATGAAAGATCTGAATTTATTTGTTATAATAATGTGTTCCAACAACGCTTATCAAGGACATTTACACTAAAACATTTCAGAAACAGCCTGTCATGTTAACATGAATATATTTTGGCTCATGATACTTCAGCGGTCCGATCATGAACTTCTAACATGAAATAAGAATAACGTTTCATGTGGAGGCTAATTCTACCACCGATAACCATTCGTATATATATATATATATATATATATATATATATATATATATATATATATATATATATATATATATATATATATATATATATATATATATATATATATATATATATATATATATATAAGATTGGTTACCAACATGTTATAAATATCACATTACGAGGCACAATTTATCTTATAAATATGTATGACGATTGTACAGTAACGCAGTGTAGCCAATCAGCAGCGACGAATACGACGAGATTTAGCCAATAATTGAACAGTAACGCAGTGTAGCCAATCAGCAGCGACGAATACGACGAGATTTAACTAATAATTGAACAGTAACGCAGTGTAGCCAATCAGCAGCGACGAATACGACGAGATTTAACCAATAATTGAACAGTAACGCAGTTTAGCCAATCAGCAGCGACGAATACGACGAGATTTAACTAATAATTGTACAGTAACGCAGTGTAGCCAATCAGCAGCGACGAATACGACGAGATTTAACCAATAATTGAACAGTAACGCAGTTTAGCCAATCAGCAGCGACGAATACGACGAGATTTAACTAATAATTGTACAGTAACGCAGTGTAGCCAATCAGCAGCGACGAATACGACGAGATTTAGCCAATAATTGAACAGTAACGCAGTGTAGCCAATCAGCAGCGACGAATACGACGAGATTTAACTAATGATTGAACAGTAACGCAGTGTAGCCAATCAGCAGCGACGAATACGACGAGATTTAACCAATAATTGAACAGTAACGCAGTTTAGCCAATCAGCAGCGACGAATACGACGAGATTTAACTAATAATTGTACAGTAACGCAGTGTAGCCAATCAGCAGCGACGAATACGACGAGATTTAACCAATAATTGAACAGTAACGCAGTGAAGCCAATCAGATGTGTTCGTACTATTCGATTTAGATGAAAGATCACTAATAGAACGAGAGCGTTCTTATGAAATGAAAGTCTTGCTAAAATCAATTTCGCCATAAGTAAATTAAATCTAGCATATTCAATACTATAACCAATGACAATGACATTGACGCATGTATATCTGATTCAGCTGTGGAATCTGGTTACACAGCATTGAAATTGGAATGGACATCTTTCCAATTACAGTATTCGACCAAGAACAGATACAATCGCTCTCTGTCGCCGTGATCGATCATTCGTCTGATCTTGACACAAATGGGGAGCTATTTACATTTTCTATTTTCAATGGTGGTGCATCTTAACGATCACTGACATTCTCGACGCATCGTTTATATTATGATCTACGATTATGTGTCCTTCGAGCACCCACAAAAAGGTAATTCAATCAAATTTAATGACTTTGTCAGTAGTTATATCTACTTGGAAGGCGAATCACATGTCGATATACTGACGAATTAATTTGTTTACGATGATTGTTAACACAGTGGTACAATTATAGTTGTTTTTATCGATGTAGTAGCGGTTTTCAGGAAGTAAAATTCATACTAATTGTTTTGATAGAAGAATTGTTTCAAACCATATCAAACTATATATTTTTCAAAGTTTATAATTCACACTAATTAAAGATTTAATGTTAACTTTACGTGCTCATGTGATACTGTGACTGATATGTTCATATATATATATATATTATATCTACAATCTGACGTGTGCTCGTAAGGTATAACTCATTTGATTAAACAGTTTGATGTCGAAATTAGAACAAAGATATACACTAATTTTCACATGGACTTGCTGCCATTGATTTTTTAAATGATTCTCTGCGACCAATATATAAGATTTTTAAAAATTATTTCATACTTCACAGTGTGATTTATTATTTGAAATACATGCAAATGTAGTCACTATAACAATATGGGTTGTCAATTTTAAAGTATGTCCCATTTATAATACAGCTCAGACATTTTCTTAGAATAATTAGATATACTTATATTTATATAGGTATAAAGATTGAAGTTTATTTTGAAAAAAATGGGACAAAAAACCTCTAATACATACTTAACCTTTCGCAATTGAATGCAGTGTATTGTATTTCCGATTAGAAATACGCGTGCAGTTCGTATAATCAGTTTCTAACAACACAGTAGTTTTAAAACGCATGTTGAACCTGTGGTGGTTAGTACCGACACAAGTTCAACGCCAGGGTTAGAAAGGGAAACCATAGAAAGCAAGTATATTGAAAAAAAAAAGCGTTGAGTGTAGCCGCGATAGAAACATCGTTTAGTAAAACAAATCTCCGTGATCAACAACTATGTGACTCAAAAGACAGATTGATCTTGGCAGGGCGGATTATCGTCATTTTCGTTGTGAACATCAAAATATGGGGTTGTTGAGATGGAGTGTAAATTACTCTAAAAGTGATTATTGTCTGTAATTATAAAGTTGTGAGATATAGCTATGATGTTATGCTCACTGTTATCATCAGTGTTGATGGCTGTCCCTTAAAAGTTTCTTGTGGCTACAATAACTCGGAAATCTTATCAATTAATCAATCGGTACAGACCATTTTTAGTGTGGGTAGCTACATATATATATATATATATTTGAATATATAATTGTGTGCAATTGGATGCCGATAATATTAGCTTGTGTCGAGATCATAGCACTTTTTTCATGAACGTTAAAATATATTCCAGAATACCCATTTCATATTGTTAAAAATGAGACATGAAGAAGTAATAGTCTTTTAAATGTTGAATATTGTCCCAGTACTTCAAAGTACCGCATAAATACTGTAGTTATTATTGAAAGTATTTCAACTCGTTCCAATCTGTAATGCTGCGAGGCACTTAACAACACAATGTATTTGTATGAGCGATGGTAAACACGCACACTTCAATAAGGTATACTAATATTTTCGAATACTGTTTTTCAAATATTGAAATTCAACTCGTGTCCTTTCTCAGTTTGTAAACTTTGCTACACAAACCATAACAACAAACTAAAAAAAAACATTATCCAAGAAGGTTTGGGTATTCAATACATAGGGCAAATCATTAATTTACTCCTTGATAAGAATGTTTGCATATTTCATTACCGGCTTGCGTTTAGCAAATTTTGGGTTACCTTTTTTGTAAATATAATTATTACTACCAGTAAGCTCAAGTTCTTTAATAATGCACTCATAATAATATGACTTGCACACAAACACTATATTATTGGAATCATATCAACCACTGAGATCAGAGATGCTATTAAGTGCATCAAGATCTACAAATACTTTGGCCGTATGTTAATACATGTTTCAATTTGTTGGATTAGACAAAACTCTTTACTTTGTTCAGCTCATTGTCTGTATATTCTATCGAGTCCGTTACGACTTCAGCTAATATATTTAAGTTCTCTGAACATGTGTCCACATGATACAATCTTTTGAACAGTATCACATGGAATACTATTCAGATAACCAGGAATAACATGACCACAGGGGTATATTTCAATAAAGCGGTAGAGCAGCCAACAACAGTTGAATTATGCAAGAAAACTGTCCACATTAAAGTTCTGTAAATCTCGTTTATAACTGAAAACAAAATATTGCCGACATTGATAGCACCAATTCATTGATCGAATTGTCTTGAAATGTAAGTATAAATAATACTAACCGGTATGTTTTGTTTTAGGTCCATTTCTGACAATTCAATGTTATATAACAAGTCATATCTCGATACGCAGACAATGTGGGGGTTACTAATATGCAAAACAGCTGACTGTTCACTAATCTGTAGGATTACTATGATAGGCTTAATGCCAAGCGACATGAACAAAAACTTTAGTGTTATGTCAATAACGAACAATTACAGATGAACTGGGACATTGTTTTGATGATATGAATAACACATTCTGCACAATAAATGGTGCAGATGCACTGCCATGTCTACTTATTATACTCAATTATTTAATATTGCTATTCAGTACATTATACAAAACGATGTCTACAAATTAAATTCCTTATAAAATCACAATCTTCAGACAACACTGTGCGTCATTGGATGCTAACGTCTGGCTTTGATCTTCAACTTGATTCCATTGGTTGCCTTTAACACTAAATATAAAGCTGGACTAACAGTGTGCGTGGGATCAACCTCAAGGGTGTATTTACGCAGGATTCTTGCCAGTACCACCTTCTCCTCATTCAAAGCAAAATTCTGACCAATACAATTTCTATAGAAAAATTATAACAGAATGATCAGAGCCGATCGAATGAATGAAATCGACAGTTAGATTTCTGAATAAATAAATATGTATATCAACCAACAATTGATAAACATGAATAAATATCACATTAAATGAATTCGAAAATAGAAATAGTAGAAGTAGCATCTGTATTTAACGGCATATACATGACATTTAATTCATTACACGTAATGTTTACACGCCTTTGAAAAAAAGCACTACAATGAGTGTATACCTAGGTCCCGCAGCGAAAGGTAGATATGCATATGGGTCCATGGTAGCCACTCGGTCTGGGTCAAATCTCTCTGGTTTATATTCCTGTAAAATAAAACGTTATACTTTGATTTCAGAACCTTTGCAACGGGCAGATTTTAAAGCATGGAACAATGCTGGAAAGTTATCTCTACGATAAATCACATGTAAATATCAACAACAAAAAATGATGCATATCAAAATTATGCAGATATTCGAAATATTGGTTTAATAACCCTTCAGATGATAAGACTACCCGACTTGGTCAATCGATTAGCCAATTGCAAGACTCAGATTTATCGCCATAAACTGCTAGCAGAAATAGTGTACCTCTCCTATGCTATTATAATGAATTAAACATACTATAGAGGCGATGTAGTGAATTGAAAAACAATGAGTTAATTACCCCCAACTTCAGTAAATTCAAACTGTTGTCAATTCTGGTTTGCTATGTTTCTTTCTATGTCAGAAAAAAATAATTCTATCAGTTGTTCGATATTCAGGTTATATTATAATCATGTCCCCGGGGTAATTTCTAGAATGCTATTTGAAGACCTAAGTGGACGAACGTACAACTTTAGACCACTCAAACAAAACACGTCGGTTCGTAGGTTTTTCTAATAAGTCAAACTTAAAAACAGGAGCAGAATATTTTGTAAAAACGGATGGACACAGTCTGTAATACAACAATAACGATTAAACAAAAGCGAACTTCATATTTGGGACTCGGTCTTAATTATAAATGGACGTTAGCTTCACGTCATTTCCTGTAATGACAACACCCGAAAAAATGTTGTTTTTTTTGGTGGAGCATATCACCAATCAGCCCACCGGCTTGTAAATGTATCAGACTGGTTTCTATACATTCAATCACAAGCCCAAAACTTGTTTATTCTAGTATCAAACTGAACAAAGCAGTGTTTGAAATACAAGCATGTCATTCCCTGCAAGTAGTGGGAGTAAATAGTTCTTTTGACTATAGTATATGCAATTATTTAACTGTAAATGTCATTACATTCAAGTTAAAATCATTAAAAGAAAATCTGATTGTAAAATATAGCTAAAGGCAGAAATGGTCGGCTTGCAGTGAATCAATAAATTGATTGCAATAAATAACTCAGTGGCTGCTGACAAAATAAATATTTTTTTTGTATTCAAATTATTCGTGAATGCGTGGCTGGGACACATTCCTGGAACTTAGATATGCGCATTTAAACGAAGTTTATTCAACTTATGTGTACAGTATCATGTAAATGCTGTTCTGCTATAGTAGGCACTCAATTATGGTATGAACTGCTATAGTAGGCACTCAATTATGGTAGGAACTGCTATAGTAGGCACTGCAATTATGGTAGGAACTGCTATAGTAGGCACTGCAATTATGGTAGGAACTGCTATAGTAGGCACTCAATTATGGTAGGAACTGCTATAGTAGGCACTCAATTATGGTAGGAACTGCTATTATAGTAGGCACTGCAATTATGGTAGGCACTGCAATAAGACAAAAAAAACTTGCCCTATACTAATGCAAGAGAAATTTAATTTAATCGTTTTTTTATGTTGTTTTCTTGGCTGATCAATTTTGTTCAAGAAATTAAGAAATGTTCTGCCTTGTTATTCCCATGACAAAGAAAATCTTCGACTAAAACTTTCGAACATTTCTACTTTGATTGAGTTACTACTTTCTTTTTGAGTCGAGACCAGTGCTTCCTCTCGGTCGATACTATGCATTACATACAATATCCAAATGACAAATGTTTCAACACTTAAGCACTCAATTTGTTATGTTTATAAATCATCACTCTACTAAGTATGATAGCTCATTTTCTGTTCAAGTCCCCCAAGTGTAACAACAAGTTTATAACGCCAGTCAGTCCAATGTAATTATTTTCAGACATTTAAATGAAGCAGATACACATTTTAACCAGCTTTAAAAATAAAAAAAGTTGATCCAATTTGGTCCATTCAAGATTGAATGTCACTTATATGGATTGCATTTATTTTTTATGTATTCCATGTCAATATTTTGTCTTGGATTCTGTGTGAATTGCAAGACAGAAGGTAAATTGTGCGTCTCTATAACATGCATACCCCGATTTTGATTTAAAAACACATCTGTTAAACTTCTGTTTACCAAGAACATAATGTCTTATTTATTAGTCTTTCCATTGAAATGTTTTTACACAGTGCACTTTGAAACATTCACATTTAATAAATCGTTCATAATTAACAGAGCCGCTAATTTGCAGCTCTATTGTTTCTGTTCCAATGAAGACAGTAGAACCATACGAAGACATTTACTTAGGATGGACCTGAATAATGACCCCTGAAAATTTCATTGAAAACAAATGAAGTTAAATAGTTTTAAAGTTGAAATTTTTAGTAAAAGATGAAACTGAGACAATCGCCATTTTGTAAAAAAGTTATAAAAAAAATCATTCGTTTCATAAGTGTGAAAGAAACTCATAGAAATACAACATACACCGACATTTGCTGATGTTAAATCGTCAGGTAAAAAAAATCAACCTTGCATGAAAACTTGTCATGGCGTCGTGTTACCAAACCCATTGAAAGGGGGGGGGGGGCACAATGGATTACGTATAACCGATGAGATATTCATACAGTTATATAAACATAGCGATCGATTTTGGGTGGGTTGAGTCTAAATTTACCTTTCCTCAAACCTTTAAAAAAGCTTTGTATGACGCAGTTTCCGCGATCTCCGGTTAAATGAACCATGCGAAGTTAGAAGGGAAGTTATTGGAAGGGAAACTATAGTAAATCGAGGCAGGTTTCATTCAACTACAGACAAGACGGGTCGATGAAAATTAAACGAACCATGATCTCTGGAAATACCTCATTCATAGAGTGCCATAGCACCAAAGGTCACCGAGCACGGACGTACAACGTACTTTGCGACATCGCTACCGGTGCATGCTAGCTGACAAGGAGGTTTCCGATTAAGGTAACCAAGATGCCATCGCAGAGTGCGTGATTTTTCCGCGGTGTTTAAAAACAGCATCTCGTTGCCGATTTTTCTGTAATTTCCATGGTATTTTTTTATTTTTTATTATGCGAGCATTTTACGTTTGTGTACAATTTGTTATCGATGACAGCAACAGCAGTGGTGTCTGTCCATTGCATCACAATGCACGGCACGGTGATCGTTACAGCGAAACGAAAAATGTACTTTAGAGTACAAAATATGTGGAAACATTTTTTAGTTTCGCCCACAATGCAAACAATTAAATCGCGCTATCGGGCCTTCCTCCTTTATGAATTATAAATAACAAATCGAATTTTTTAACAGTATACCACTGGAAGCTGCCAGGCGAGAACTTGTTGACACATTGCAAGATAAGGGTGAAAAAGTTTACTAATCTTTTACAACTGTATGTTTTGTTTCATTCAGCTTGCATGCTGGGAGCGTCTACGTCTTGTGTTTGTTTGTAGTTTGCGAGGCTAGTCGATTGCGCCGACACGACAGGAAGTTACACACCGATGCTCCGTAACTGAGGCCAGAAACTCATTTGCATATAACATCAACAGTGACTTGTCAATCAAAGAGCTACGCAAACAAACTTTCGGGACTTTTAATCACATACGCGTGCCTGGGTTCCCTATATTTTAAAATTACTTTTTTGAGCATGATCCAACATAGACAAAGCTCCAACATTTGAACACAATCTAGCCAAGACAGTCTGAGTAAGAAAAAGCAACAAAAAGATATTTCACTCTTAGTGCTCACAAACCTGCATCTCTACCTTAAAATGGCGGGCTAACCCACTTTGAGTACTCAATTGAGTCAGATTATCGGACAATGTTAATTCTAGTGAGGTTAAATCGAAATAATATTGTTTAAGTGCAATTATTTAGTAATATTAAATAAGCTCACCATATGCTCTGGCCACACATCCGGGTTATGGTGCAACCCATAAATGTTGATTTCCACTCTTACTCCAGGTACAATTGTTTTGCCATCTACCTTGATTTCCTTATCGGCTGTACGTAACACTCCACATACTGGTGGATACATTCTGTTCGATTCCTTGATACACTGTGTCAAGTAGGTCAACTTGGCAAGATCGTCCCTGTCAACAAATCAATAATACCTGGTGTTACACATAATGTGTTTCATTGATCGATACACAACTCCTTGATCACTATAAAAATAATTGATGTTTTTATCAATCAGAACCACATCTCTACCACAGTCTACTTGCTACTCTTGTCTCAAAAACAACCTATCATGCATTATATGCAAAACTGTTTTATTTATAATTGAAATGACCCGACATTCAATGAGTTCGTCCTGTATATAGGGAAACCTCTACTGACAATTTCATGAGAATGCATTCGTCTCTACTTTAGTTACCTTCCCTGCAGATATACAAATAACAAAAAAATGCAGATTGCGAACATATAATCACACAAGATACGAGCTGACGAACCCTGTCAAGTGTTTCGCCGCTATATGCAGACAAGTACCTTGTATCGTAACACTAACCAACCGTCATATGTACATGATGGCAAACTGAGACAACATTTGAAGCTCAAGTTTAAAGATAATTCCGCTCTTTTTTCTCTTGTATATTACCGTAATATTGGTGGAAAACTACTGCCATAGTCACATGATTTGTGGTTATGGATGGGAAGCGAGGGGTTGTTTGCATATGTAGAAAGTTTTTGTTCGTTATTGTTTATACGTGATTCACTAAAATTAACGGTTCAGACCAATACAATCTCTATGTGATACAAGATTGTAATGCCCTCACCCTTTATGTCATTGACATGATCATAATAATAATAATAATTGTTAAACCCCACGGATCATTATATGTGAACACAATAAGTCTCTATTTGCTGCCAGAGTTAAACTGCATTCTGGCATGACCACTTTAAAACAATATAAGCAGCATATGTATGGATATTATAAATATGAATAAATATAAACAAGTTAATATAATATAATAATAACGGCGTAGAAGACATAATTATCAAAGTTATTCAGATATATGTAAATATATCAGAAGAAAACACAATATTTCTTACTTCATAATCATGCATGTAACCAATGCCTCGGAGAATTTATCAAATCAGCGTTTGGAAAATATTGGTTAAAAATTACGCAATTGTTTCAACCGCAAGGTAACGACAATGACTAAAATAACATGTATACGATAGCAAATATATTGATATACTCGGACAAATATACCACGTGTTAATTTTATTTTTCCTAATGTTTAGTGATTTTGCATGTGCACATTTCCCGGTAAAATCTTGCAAAGGTTGTTGTTATTAGATCCTTACTTTGGTGCCAACAAGTCACATTTCATGCTGAACCAGCTTCGAAGAGTCCAAACAAATAAACATATTACGCTAACCATGAACGCAAAATACAGTACATTACTTACCAACGTATTTCGTCCGTGTTCCTGTCTTGCAGTAAGTCATCAATTTCTTGTTGACACTTGTATTGGAACTCAGGATGTGAGGCCAAGGCGTAGAGAACCCAGGACAAACTACTAGCTGTGGTATCATGACCTTCAAATAAAAACGTGTCTGCCTCTGATCTAATCTCCAAGTCTGTTAACCCCTCACCATCACTGTCACGTGCAGTTAATAAAATGTCCAAGAAATCTAAATAAGTTTTCTCTGTCCGTTCTACGGTTCTGTCTTCCTGTTGCGGGATGCCAAGAAAGGAGTGAGATAATAAGAGAAAATGGTAGACCGTAATAGACAGACCTAGAACTGAATATAACATATCAGATTGCAACCATTACACCACGATGTGCGGCAAAGGAAAAATACACTACTATTCTACGTGAATTTGTGAAAGTACGTATTAATATGTGAATACTGTGTTCAATAAAACAGTTTGAGAGTGTGGCACTTTTTATATATGTCGCATACGACTTATTTACCACTTCAGTGTCACTGAGAATGTTTTAGAACCGTACTGTGTCTGGGTGGAATATTCTAGATTTATTTTAGAAACTGGTTGAATAGGTAATAGAACACTGTAGGAGGCAATAGAAGGTAATGGAACATTCTAGAAATTTGTAGTAAGTGCCAGACTCATTATGTATGCTGATGTAATGGTCTATTTATAGACAGTGTGGGTATATATAGGGGAGTTGTTCAGTACTGAGTTCAGATCGGAGATCTCGTTGAATTGTGTTGGAGTTTAAGTATCTAGTTATTGGAGTAGTGGAGTTTTACCGCGTTATTATTATTATTATTATTATTATTATTATGAAAGTAAATTAAAAATAAATGTCAAGTATCTGATCTTTTTCCACAATTGATATCGTTTATAGCAGAGTATTGATGTTCTATTGATGTTACCTGTATATGCTTATATATTATCAGACATTCGATTTTTTTGGAAATGCTAGAATTGTTGGTTTTCAAGTCTCGGGTACTGGAAACAAAATAAATCATGTTTGTAATATCAATAACTGTATTAAGCTTGGTTGGTGTAGCGATCTTCTGTCAGTGGCAGTGGTTGCTTAATACACATAATTGATTTGCTTACGAATTTAATGAGGCGGCATTCATTTTTAATTTTTTAACATTTCTGTGCACCTCATGTTTAATTGTCTCAAATTACAGTATTTATGTATTATATTAAAAATGCTTTCTTTATTTTTTAGTAAACGCTTTTTTTAAATGCTTTGATAATGATGATGAACAATTATATTACGACGTTTGTGATGGAGTCAAAAATATTTAATAAATAGATCTTCATAAATTATTATATATTAATCTGAAATATGTATCGAAATTTTTGATCTGAAAAATACACAAAATATTATATATGATTTACAAATAAATATAACATAACTCCATGAGAATAGAAGAGGTTACTGAAAACGTTGATTGTTTATAGATGCATTGTGGGTAAGGGTGGGTTGGTGGGTGGTTGGTTGGGTGATGGGATGTGTATTTTTGATTTATCAGTCTGCTGTTATTTACTTACCAATTCTTGCCGACGACGTTTGATAATATCGTCAGATGTCCCATGCACGAAATCGCACGATTTCTTGAATCGTTTACCCGCGCTCGTCAGGTAGAATATAATATCATTGTACCACAGAGGGGTTCTACGAGTAAATAAAATAACATTTATATTGTATATTCATATTTATAATCATATTGTATTTATATAGTCATTTTGTATTAGCTTCTAGCTTTTAAATTTACACTTACATAATACGTTCTTGGGCAATGTCTGCTAATTCACGCACAGCTGCTACGTATGGGTTGTTATCTCTGTAAACACAAACACAAACATAATAATTATTCCGGAACTGTAGAAAACGAATAGAGTCGCTTATTTGATAAATATACATGCAATACATCGGTTATGTTACTAATAATAACAAAAAGAGTGAAAATAGACTGTCGTCATTTTCATACGGTATACTGTGAATACCTACCCTCCAATCTGACAGTTATTGTCCTTCCACGTGAACGCACATCGTAATAGTATATCCAGTGTAAGAAGACTGATATTTTGAATCACTTCGAAACTCTCACCGGTCTGACTGTATTTTTCCATTTTATTCTGTAACATACAACTAGTGATCTTTGCTATATTCACAGAACGGTCATCAGATTGTGTAACCGATTGTTTATTCTAAACATTATATGGTATGACTCGATATTGCTGCTTTTTATTGCGCCACGGGCCACAGTATTCGTCACTCTCACCATAGATTTTGTCATATTATTACCGTGTTCAAACCCTTCATATACATTTAGAAAAGGCATACGTTAGAAAAAGTTCCGTATTGTGCTTACTAATTATTGTTCCTGGTCTATAATAATAATATATTCCTTCAAACACAATACAACAAATTCGTATACTTTTTATATCCATTCAACTGAGATATTGTATTTGACGTTTTGTTTCCACATGCTCAGGCAAGTGTAACACAGTAAATAACATTTAGTATGATGAATTCAGTAACTATTGAAAACACACAGGATAAAAGTCGCATAACTGACTTGATCCACACTATGATGAATCTGACGCATTTTGTCAAAATCAATAACAATATTAGACTCTGCCATCAATGGATTTAATTAGAATATATTATGAAAATGAAATGTTTCAAATTAAAACAAGTAGACGGATACGTGTACGTGTGTTACACATATATGCAACGACGGAAAGCGGGAATATATATCATAAATTTTTTTTTAACAAATCTCAAGGACAAATTATTTTCTCTTCAGTTGGAAAATCACTTGTCTCCTGCCGATGTAATTTGCAGCACGTGCAGCAACAACCTGCAATATCCAATAGTTCTGACTGACATATGCAGTACATATCTCCCCTATTAGGTCATCCTTATATAGAATCCCCTTAAATATCTTTCAGAAGCAATACAAACGAGCTTGATTAACACAAACACATGTAAAACTACGGTCACCAAAATTCAATATCCGGTTATGCAAATTATTCTTACCAGTAGTATATCAACCGATTGGTTGTAAATCTTAGCGTATGGTTTCAAAATCTCGAAATGAAACGCCGGTGTCAGTAATTTGCGGCTACGGAACCATCTCTGCCCGTTGCTAACCAACAGCCCCGAGCCTAGCCAGGGCCCAAGTACGCCGTATCCAGCAGAGTTCCCGGGCTTTGTTTCTGTAATCAAAGCAATGTACGAGTCATAATGTTGCTGACAATTTACAAGCAAATACATTATACCTGTGCAACGTTCCCATTTTTCACAATAGTGTCTCGAAAAATCGACATCGTAATATGCCAATTAGCAACTGTAGTGTCAACGACGTCATTATAGTAATGCTCTTGTTTGAATAATATTTCATCTTAAGTTAGTGAAATAGGTGGTGGCTAAATTAACTAAATAACATGCAGGAAGAAGAAGAGACAATAAACACAATTGTCACCATCTTTTTCCAAAATACCGCCGGAAATATATAAAAAGGAAATGTCTATTCGATTAACAATAATTACAAATACATTCCACAAACATCGATTTACTGTGTATTTATTACAAATAAAATATATATTTCTGAAATAACAGCAAAATAATTCTCCACAAAAGTTTAGGTTAACAAACTTAGAAACACGTCTAATTACGGATGAATAGTGGTAAATTTCAATGACAGGGAGAACCATCCTGTATTTTGTACAATCTATTAAGAGACTTTCACCTGTAAACCCGTTAATTTGAGAAGGAATAAATAGGTAAAAAATCGCATTTTTTTCTTATTCATGTATCTTGTTTTAATAAACACTAGTATGTCTTACATATGTTGCAACACTGTTTTCAGACTCTGCAGTTTTGCAGATAAATTGGTCTCCCGATGGGCGAAATAACCCTACCAGCGATAAAAAAACATCTTCTGCTACAATACAAACCGATGCGTTTGTTTAATGTAGCATACTCAATAACGAGTGGAAACGTAATTTGCACAATGATAATGCTTGTATCGCTGACGCTTGTCAGAGTGAGGAAGTGAAAACCTGAGGTATATGCTCAATCGAGCAATGTATTCATTATGTATATGACAAAATTAATTTTTGTATTTCATTTGTTTTGTTAAACAGTTTTGTTAACAATTCACACCAGTAACATTGGTGTTCAACTTACTTCAATGAGTTCTATTAATAAAGTGTGTGCATGAAATTAAACAACATATACAAAATATTATCATATTATATTGTTATATTTATTAAACATCTAGTCTCATCCGTTGAGACCATTAATTCCACTATTATGTAATAAATATCTGGTACACTTCAAAAAGAAATTCTTTTCGTTTCGTTTCACGTTAAAATGTAAATGTATTACTCTCAACACCTTTCGTCAGAGTAGTAACCCGTGTAAATAATAAATGAACAACAATTACATTCCACTTACCGATGTTTTTACAAACTGCTCTCAGTAATGTTGGACTGTTGCATATGATGGATGGGTAAATGGGGCCGTACCAAAACTGATAACCATTGGTCCATTTCTCCGACATCTGGCGCCGCCAAATTAAAGTATCTTCTTTGTTTTTAGGACACTGTGTAGTATAAATACAATATTGCGTACACAGTTCAAATTGAGATGTGCGAGTGTGTACAGAGAGTGTTATCTTATCTTTGCCTTGCGAAATGCACGTACGCTTAATTTGTCCCATGTCGTGGGCAGATGGAAATGTTGATAACTACTAACTAAATGAGTTCCACTGATTCAATTATACGCAGTACTGTGTTCATGAAACTCCCTGTTCGCAGTAATTATACTTTGATGTAAACAGATTATGTGCTTGTAGAAAATTCATATTGTTATTAACTGTGTACCTACGTAACGCAGACTACCGGTGAGCAGTTCGGTTTGTAACCCTGGCCATTGCTGTACGCATCTGGTCTTCTTACGAATATCACCGATGAACGTTACCAGTGCAATCACATATTTAACAACCGCTGTGATAACTACTATGTACACCACACCATTAAATAAACTAACACCGGGCAGAGTAAGCATTCTGTAACTCTAAACAAATGCAATACGACGTATTTAAAACGGAATCGAGGTACAGCCAGTGTACTGCAAAGTTGTCAACATGTCCTTGATGGACCTACCAAATGTGTTTCAATGACGGACTTTGAACCACAGCGTGATTGCGCTTACCTGCAATAAACCATTAATAGTACTTATGTTATATATGTGCCGATAAATGGAGACTTAAGCAAAATGTCAGCAAATTGTTCTAGAATTTCAGCATTGAATTTTGGCAAGTAGTATTTTTTTGCTTGCATTTCGTCTGTCTGAAGGTACTGGAAGCACAAATGTATCATTTGTATACAAAGTACCGCCCGCTGATGGCGCTCTCCATATTCTGCCACGTTATAAGCGCGTTTTAATTTTTCGACGGTTTTGCTGTGTTTATGAATTTAAGAATATATACAGCATTTAGTGTTTTATCTTACAGAACGGCTACTGGTTTAACACTGGAAAATAAGGCAGGCCTTAGGCTTATCTGAATTTCAGATTTGACTAAATTTTGTGTTTGATCACAAACTCAATGTGAAGAACGCAGTTCTAACTGCTTATACCATAATAATATTGGTTTTGCGCCGAAAAGTAGGGTAAACAAAATAGAGTTCATTTCAATCACCCCAAGATCAAACACAAACAAATTCTCGTTAAAGGTATGACAATTTGTTGCGAAAATGTGTCGCTGCTGTTGTAAAAAAAACATAGCACTGCTGATGTTAAAAATAGTGACCGACTGTGTATTGATCACGTGACAATGTTTTGCCCATACCCGCAACAATGCAACGTCTATGGCACCAAATCAACTATACTCCCTCACAGTAATAACAAATAGCTACACTGTTACACTGTGAAGCAAGTAACGATGGCTCGGCATAATATACTATACGTACACTAATTCTACTAACCTCAGTTCCCGAGTACATAAAAACATAGTAAAATATACAAATTCGTGTAGTCTCGATCTCACGCTGAATAGACTACTCTTAGACATGCCATCGTGACAAATCTCACTGAAGTCTCATCGAAATCACGTCAGTACCAGAGAGTTGAGCGAGAGTTAGCTTAAAATAAATTTAGAACTGTGTTCGTTACATGGCTCCTCTGGATTGTAATAAACAATACAAACTCTAATATACCTTCTACTAAACACTGGCTAATATATTCAAATGCTAAACTATCGAATTCAATATACAAAGATTACAACTCTGGTAATCTAAACAGGTTATAAATCTTAAAGTTCAGTCATAGATTAAAGTGATCGTTTATAGTTCAGTTTAGTACAGTTATTGGCTCTCTCAACGGGGGTTGTGTTCTGATCTATACAACTTGATGAGATTTGTTACCGGTCGATCATCTGGGGGTATTCTCCTCGATGACAAGAACTACATGTATTTCTCCTGTAACCAGATTATTTCATCTTGCCATTTTTGTCCCAACTGTAAGGTAGGTAAATATTCCAACCGGCATCTACGCCAAAATTCATTGGCAAGATACTGAACTCTCTTTCTACAATATAAATCCTGACATACACAAGAACCTGGCAGAGTAAGTAACTGGCTTGGTGTAAGAGGTTCACCAGTATCTGTAGAAGACATATCTGCATAGGTCAGAGGTCTGTTATTCACAATGGCCTCAGCCTCTGTCAAGAAGGTGATGAGAAGTTCATCATCTAATTGCTGAATATGCTTTTCAAAGATTCCCGACAAGGCTGTTCTCACTGACTTTATAAGATGTACCCAGACGCCATCCATATGACTTGCAAGAAGTACATTAAATTGAATTTCTATCCAATCGATGCCATCCTTGAGGAGCAGACTCAAGTTCACCTTTAGCTCCTACAATGTTGGTACCTCTATCACATCTAAGACTTCTGACTGGTCCCCTACGGCATACAAATCTGCGGTATGCATTCAGGAAGGAATCAGTGCCCTATCTTTTTGGTTCACTTCATCTTACTCGCGTATAGAAAGAATCTAAATAGTTAACACCGTTATAAATGAATGGTGAATGTTCTGCTAAGCAGTCTTCTGGTAAGTCTGACATCTTTTGTGCTACTGGTTTGCCACAAGAGGATGCTTAAGATTAGGTTGAAGAGTTGCTCTTCGTACTCTGCCGCCAAACCATCAGGAGCAAGATATTGATCTAATTTTCGCAACCGACTGGAGTCGATATGGTTCCATTGTAAGACTTCAGTGTTATGTCTTATCTGTTTATGCAATTTGCTACTTGCGTGCTGCATTGGAAATGTACCCCATTTCAACCATACTGTGTGTCCAGAAAATATGTTTGGCATCATAATCTAACTTGCGTTTCAGGAATTAACTAATTTTCACAGCAGTGACTGCAGCTGTGAGCTCTAGTCTTGGTGTGCTTAACTGTTTACTAGGAGTTACACGAGATTTAGCCATCAACAAAATGCTATAAATCTTACTATCTGAATCAAAAAAGCATAGATATGACCGCTGCCATATCCATCCTGTGATGCATCTAATGAGAAGTGATGCAACTCTCTCACAATTTGCTTCATACATACTTTCTGGTTTCTCGCATATTGGTATGTAAAACTGTGCTCATGTAGGTAACTGGGTTCTCTATTTAGACTACTGTATACATATTTCATCAGGATGACCATCTCAGCAAAGTATTTTCCTTCCTTCTAGGAGGCATGGTGAGATGAAGCCCGATGGGTCACAGATTGTTACTACTGTGGATCACAGATTGTTGCTACTGTAGATAAAATACCTCTACGAGTGAGTGGAATATCCTTTAACTCAATACATAATCTGAGCATGTCATTCAGGAAGTTGAAAGACTGGATGTCTTTGGTGCAATACCCTGGTGAAATTGTTGTCAACACCTCTGTATTAGTGGATAAGAATTCATTAAGTTTAAATCCTCCTTTTCCACAAAGACTAGTACTCTCCCCGAACAACTGTACTGCTTGTTGTGTAGACTTTATACCATCATCTACTACTACAGTGTACAGCGTCATCACCCCGTTTTCCACACTCTTCAAATAAGTCTGTTGTGAAACGTAATGCAAAGTTGGCTACTCCAGATGAAGAGATGGCCCCAAAAAGATGAACTCTCATACGGTATCCTACTATGGGACCATCAATGTTACTGTTCTCAAACCATAGGAATCGAAGATAGTCTCTATGTGGTGGACTTACTAATACCTGGTGGAACATTCTCTCTATGTTGCATACTATTGCAATCAGTTCCTCACAAAAGCGACATAATACTCCTACAAACTATTTGACTGATCTGGACCACTAAGCTGCTACTGTTGATACTTTGAGCGTATCCGGTTTCTTGGGGTGATAAACTGAAGCTAGAATCAATGAGGATTGTCACTGCATGGCGTTCGAGTCCACTCACCCAGATAAACATAATTATCAGTAAAACGTGGAAACTATGAACGAAATACAACACTAAAACAAAAGTGTGTCTGTTCGTGACACGATTTCCTGCGTTTATGAAGTGAAACGTTCAAAATGCTAACAGATGATCATAAAAAAACACCACAATGATTACAGAAACCAACAATATGTTATAAAATAAGATAACTCACCGTCAAATTGAACACAAAGATATGGTGCTCCAAATAAACACGTTTGACAAATCCAGTCAAGTCAAAATCGCACTGTGTGCAATACTACCGCTCCCATCAGGCTTACAGTGTGTTCGGAAATTATATATTTCCCAAAGCTTTCGAATTTCCGAAACCATAGTAGTGAGTCCGTTTTTTTATTCTCATTTGGATTTCTATGAATATTCAATAAATTCGTCCAGTTTTGTACGCACTATTTATGACGCGTACACGAATCAAGCGGTACGTTCGCGTTATGAGGGCTTCGGGTCAGGTCTCCGGTCAGTCATATGTTTATTAAATTGTTTCGTTTCTATGAATATATATATTTAAAAAAATATCTCCGAGGATATATATCTGCAAATCTAACACGTTCGAGTTTTTAATGGCTAAAGCCTTTAATTTCTTATTCTAATGAATTATCCGTAGGCCTTCTGATCAGTCGTATAGTGTTAGTGCTAAAGCACCTTTCACAATTGGTGCCAAACAGACTACAACGGCTTGCGACTCGAAATTTTTCCCGTTGTACGACTCGTTGTAGCCGTTGTACCACTTATTGTACGATCCAGATGCGACAAAATGGTCGCATCTCGGTCGGGAAAAAAACCCGTGCTGCTCCGATATTTTGAGCGACTGATGCGATGAAAAATAATAGCACGACAAGGCAGTACGAGTGTTGTGCGACTTTGCACGCACTCGTAAGACCCCGAACGAGTGTTGCACGAGTATTTTCATGTCGTACGATGATGCGTCCTGTCGTACGAGTCCGTTGTACCACCCTAAGACTATTGGAAGACCTGTCTTGCCTCCTTTGCAACGTTGTACGATTTTTTTTCACCCCCAATATAAACTCGAGAACTACTGAGCTTTCATCCCAAATGTTAGGACCATCCATACTGTAAACATGGCTGCTGCTCGACCAATAGCTCCTGGGAGGCTCTTGCATTTGCTAAGTCTGAGAAGGCACTGTATACTAAATAAATATAATATTTGTGTTTCAAAACATGCATGGTTACAACAAAAATTACGATTCTATATTATTATTAATAATAATCCTAATATTACACTGGACATATGGTATGCATCCATGCGATTTAATTGTGTCCGATGTTACAGCGGCCGTCACCGCAATAATTGGACTGGGTATCACCCAGGACAACCATATGTTAGCATTTGTTTCACTAAATGATCCGAAGTGACCTGAGCCATCGTATTTATAGACCAACACCTCGCGCGACAGGTGGTGCGGTGTGTCGCACAACGGGTCGTAGCCTTGTACGATCGGTTGTAGTAGTCGTACAACGGGTCGCTAGGTCGCGCGACATATGGCGCTACAAAACGCATATGTCGTGCGACTTGGTCGCATCATCGTTCAACCGTTGCAGCCGTTGTACGACTGTTGCACCCGGAAACATGAAAATAATCGCACGATTACGTCTTACGACTGTTGTATCCTGGTGCAGTGGTCGTTCACCTCTCGTACGATTTTATATATTGCTTGCGACTCAAAGACAACACTTCTACAACAGGACGGAAAAAATATTTTCGAAAAAAAAAAATTATCGCACGAGTGAGGCGCCAATTGTGAAAAGGGGCTTAACGCATGGCGTTTGGTACAAATTATACATAAAATTAACTGCAAGATCATTCAGGTCACTCTTGTATATCTGTCGTGAGTTTCGTTATGTCGCGTTTTCTGAAATTCAGTTTAGCGTATAACGTTTGACATTGGTTACCATGTACACCATGACGTCATTGTCCGGCACATGGTCAAACAACCCTAGGACAATGATTCACAATTAATCAGCCAGTCTGTGAATACTTCGAAACAACTGACATGGGTCACGTCTCATCTAAATCTACACTGGTCGTAAGTCTAAATGGCAATGACGGATTAGCGCAGTTTGGCAAAGACCCACAATGGAAAGCTATTATCACCGTGAAAGTGAATACACAATGAAAGGTATTACATTTCCACTCTTGAGTGTGAAACCCTGCAGCTACTAGAGCCACCAACAAATCGAGTACTGGTTGGGATGTCTCGATGGAATAGACTTGTGCCATTATTCAGCGTGTTGTGTGCTTATGATAGGTTGGACACTGTGGGGTATACCTGTGGGGAGGGACTCGCATCTGAATGGGGACTCAGATCTTGGCTACCGATATGAGAAAGGATTTTGGGAAAAATACTTTTTAGATGTCATTTCAGTTATTTCCTTTACAGAAGGTGCCTAACTGCATTATTGACGTAAATGAGAGTGACAATGTATTACGTCGCACGTTATTGCATGAATGCAATTCTGAGAACAACAAGTAACCTGTAGAAGGCTGTGTGGGTAATATTTTTATATTGATTTTTGTTGCATTTGCAGCAAATAGTTACCAAACAATGAGAAATCTATTGGATTGGATTTACCTCTCAGCTGGCTTCAAATACATAGTTCAAGCCTGCCTAACCGGTACTTATACCAGGATTTAGCTACAGAACATAGACAGTCTGTGGTTACAGCTTCATGTTCCGAGTAATCGCAAGAAATTGACATTACAATAGAAAAATAAAAGACTGGCACTCCAATGCAATTAATCCTCGGATTGAAACGTAGACTTTGAAGTCAATGGTGTAAGCAATGAATAACTTCAAGTTGGCATAGAGACGACATAGTTTATTTAACCAGTGCTGAACTAGAAGCTGAAATTATAATTAAGTTCGTTGTCATATAATTTGTTTATTTCAATTTCTCCTGAGAAGTCAAATAGAATACATCGGTGAATGGATGTTTTGGGGGTGTAGTTTACACTGTGTATGGAATGGTAGGGTTGGGTGTCATATAATTTGTTCATTTCCAACTCTCATGAAGTCACATAGAATTTCACTTAATTATTTTCGTTTTCAAGCATCACGTGTGAATCCAATTTTCACTGTGCTGTGTCAAGTCTCAATGGGGTATGTAGGAAATGGCATTTTCACTGGAATTTATTTTAGCGGAAAAATGTTTACAGTGAAAATGAAGTATTTCACATTATTACATATGTACTGCAGTTTATTTTGATTCGTCCCTGAAATCAAAATCGGTATTTCCACACCACATATGCAAATGAGGTCTTGGAGCAAACAAATTAGTCCTTTCAAGAGTAGCGTTTTTCGAAACATAGCAGAAATAAACAATATTTAGAAGTACGATATTTTACGCTTGGGTACATGGATATACTTGCCGAGTGAAATGAAATTTGAACAAGAATAATGGTACTTCTAGGCAGTCACTTATTTTGACTAAAACTATTAAATTTGCATATCACCCATGCAATAATGTTTTCGGTATTTTCACGGTCGATATGCAAATGAACATGGTATTGGCGATCCGCTCCACTGGGACTGCTCTTACAGCCAATACAAGTCAGATTGGACGTTCAGTTGCGAGACGTAACAAAAAAAATGCAGCCAGTGATACATTTTCAAAATAAAAATACAAAATAAACGCAATCAGAGGCGCCGACCACGCGCGTTGGCAATAAATAGAACGCGTTGTGACACAGTCTCACCAGCCTCTTTCACTGACGCAATATAATTATGCTATTTCCCAACGCACTTATATTTAATACATTGACAAAAAACACCCCAAGAAAAATGTAAATCAAGCTTGTAATTACAAGTAACTCAACTCGAATGCAATATTCATCACTGTAAAAGTGGATAAATTCGAACCAGCCAGCTCATGATTGGAGACGTCCCGTCGTCTTCGTTGATAACTCGCCAATTCACCATAATCGTGGTGGTGAACTGTTTTAATAGCTGATTTGTAAAAGATGGACATTCAATTCATATTCATCCCAACTTATTTGAATATTCTTTCGGAAATTTGAGACATTGTTAAAAAATCCTGTACAGGGTTATGTCTGATGTAAACTAATAATACGCAATTATCCAGGCAGTACTAGAAATTATTGCTGATACTAAAACAAATTTGTATTGGGAAGTTGGATACTTGAACGTGTAGTCCCGGGGCATGTAGTAGACGAACATAATCGTACTGTCACATGTTTTTCGTCTTAGCCTTGTCTTTTCGTCTTAACCGTCGCAGTCCGCTTCATTGAATGTTTAGTTTGATAATTTATAAACATATATTCAGTGTGAAACTGTTGCTTTCAAGTTGTGTTAATACAAAGATGATTTAAACTTGTCCCTTCCGTTGCCAACGTATTCAATATACGGAAATAGCATGTGTGTGCGTTTGCGTGAGTGAAAGATGCAGGCGAGATTACTCGTCGCAACGCGTTCTCTTTATTTCCAACGCGCGTGGTCGGCGCCTTTGATTGCGTTTATTTTGTTTTTTCATACTCGAAATCTATCACTGGCACCGTTTATTTTGTCATGTCTCACAACTGAACGTCCAAGCTTTGTTGATAACTTCTCACTAAACGTATCTCCTGCTACAAATTTAGGATACAACACCTCAGACATAGCTTATTTTACTTAGCTTGAGTGTGGGCACAAAGTTACTTTTTGTAAAATCCGAAAACAAATTCTGACCACCGTTTCCATGGCAACATCCAAAAACTGATTCTTTTAATACCTTCACGCCAAATGTATTACACCTTACATTTCTTTAATTAAAAAGCACGGACATAGCTCATTCTACTCAGCTTGAGTGTAGGCAACAATTTACTGTTTTTTATATCTATTTTCATTACCGAGAAAATGGACCCCAACGTTGGGGTAACTTTTCACCAGCAACAGCTTCTAACTCTCTCTCTTAGCTAATTTTGTTCATACATGACAGGCAGGTTGTACCGTCACTAATTGGAAAAAACAATCCTGGCCCACAGCTACCATGGCAACAGTCAGAAACTGTTTTTTTGAATACTTTCGCGCCAACTTTATTACCTCCTACCAGTCTTGTGATAGCAGTGTTTAAATGATTATGTCTTTTATTTTGGTTACGTTGCACACCGGCGCCGACGGACATTGTTACACTGTGTCAACGTAATCTCAACGCAACCTTGCACTTTGAATGAAATGTAAATACTGCCTCCAATCTAGAAAATACTATCGCAAAACGGATGGAAATAATACATTTAACGGCAGAATACGTCCTAGCAATACAATTAAGTGACTTCTAAAGACTGAATGTTTTTTGCGAACTTCATATACGATGCCCGGTTTTAGTTAGGATGTTTCTGCTGGCGACGTTGCGACATTACCCAGTTACAAATAAAGATTACCAACGCCAAATGAACAACATTTTAACCGGTAATGAAGATTCATTCAATCCACGGCTAACAAGTTACATCACAAGCGAAGTTGTAGCGTGCGGCTCAGCGACGACCGCTGTCGACGAAAGTCATTCCGTCAGTGAAGTACCGCAGTAGCATGGCATGTTTGCCAATGCAAAATTCTGTGGAGAAACTTTTAACTTCAACATTAATTTGTGTCAACCCTTCACCATTGTATTCAAACGAATCACGTGGTGTGCCGTTCTTCTTCAAACCCGACATTCAATCAATAGGGGAGTTTCAGTTAAAAAAAACATCGCAAATCATGCAAATTCAACATTTTCAAACCAGTATACTAAAACAGAAATGCTAAGTAATGCAAAAGAAAGATAGATGTTACTTTTCAGTATACACATCTCTGTTGATACTACCCCTCACATATTGTACCCCCAATTATTCCTGCGTAAAATGGACTAGCCTCTTTCTTGTTGACATTCAGAGTAAAATCACGTGACAGGCTGTTAAAATAGGCTGTTGTATACACTTTCGCCGGTCTGGAAAATGTGTTTAATTAGCTCTCATTCAAGCAACAATGCAGATTTCCCAGTTGGGGTGAAACTATTGGACTATTGCCATTAAAAAATAGGGGTGTTTTGAGAAAAAAAAGAATAACCCTGGAGTGCACACAACACACTGAATTTCGGAACAAATCTTGCATTATTTACAGCAGCAGAATACCACAGAAATATCAGACGAAACATGGAAACACTATATATTGTATTTCGGCCTGAACCCTCTCTATTGCAATTCCAGGAATTACACCCATATGTGCAACCATTTTCAACCTTGGTATCACCCAACCCTGAAAACAAATTCTTAATACCACGCTGAAGCGTTTGGTAATAAATTGGATATAGTGAAGATATTGCTACAAAAGAGTGCTATCAATGATAAATTAGACACCCCACGTTATTCACCACTGGCGATCGCCTGAAAGAGAGGGAATGCTCTCATAGTGAGAGCCTTGTGATATACATGCTGAACATTTCTTGAAAATATTACAAGTATCAACTGAGCAATACTTATTTTGCAGGGAGCACGACCATAAAAAAAGTGTAACCTGGTTAGTTTTTTGTCCTGGAAGAAATATTTTGAAGACAGTGGATCCATGATGTATATTCTGTGTGGTACCAATGATGGGTGTCTCTCAGATTCTAGTTCTGGCAAGCTAATTTTCAAACCCAATCCTATAATGACTACTACTGAAAGGATAGCAGCTGTTTTAGATCACTCACTTAGTAAAAATATGGATGGCACACTTATGATAAGACCCAATGTTTTAAAGCCATCCCATATCAAGACAAACCTTGGTAATATATACAGTTCATTGTATTTTAGTAACTACGTTACTAAGGCAGTACAAACACCAATGAAAAAGTACACATTATGCCAGCATAAAAGTCACAACCCCAAAATAATTCTGTATTAATTAATATCAAGGAAACCAGAGCAGAACAAAGTAGCATTATGTTATGACAAGTGCAATGTGAGAAAACCAGAGACTGAAAATGTTGTAAGACTACTGATTTTGTAAAACATTACGGACGCATCAATCTTGCATAAAAGTGAGTGCATTTGGAGAGATGTCAGACATCCAGAAAGTGCTGGAATATTGACCTGATTCAATAAATAAACTTGCTAAGGGACGACGTCAAAAGATCGATGTCGGATAAAAAACTTATTTGTTTTGTTTGGGGTGGGGGTGGGGGGTTGACCTCAAAAAGTTTCCATCCTACAAAAACGATTTTATTTTTTAATGAAGTCAAAAAAAACTTGGAGTATTTCTAGTTGGTTTTTTTCTATCCAATCCAAAAAAAAAATCTAAGACGAGAAAATGGTTTGGTCCGAGTGTAAATAGTGCGTCAAATGAGGTCAATTTCAGGTCATGAACCTAGAGCATGCGCAGAACCCTGAAACGTAGTTTGCGCATGCGTATATTCCGCTTCATTATTACAACCAACTGCTATGCCATGCTACTGTCCGATTATTAATTTGCATATAATGGTTAATATAGTCTGACGCCATGATCAATAATTATCAATTAAGTAGTCAGTGGGGGGTTTTGGGAAAAAACTAAAAGAATTAAGTTTTTTATCCGACATCGATCTTTTGACGTCGTCCCCGACTATGCAAGAACACCTCTATAATATGAAACTCATTCTGATAGATATGATGCAGTGAAATTACTACTAGATGGTGATTCATCATGTGTGAATGGGTGTTCAGCATTGCTGCTAACAATCGTCAACTGAGCCGTCAGTGTAAATAACTATGCCAAGTTTATTGTAACTGAGAGGAAAACTGTTAGAAAATGTGTCTACTCTGATCCAGAATACGCATGCAGCAAAACATTCAACAGATGAACACATGGTTATAGTATATAGTATATGTTACAAGAATACATGATGAGTAATCATCTCATGTGCATGGCAAGTGGCATGAAATTGTCAATATATTTAAATCACCCACACTCATTAATTATTTGTTATTATTGTTATTTATTGCCTTTCTCAAAGATGCTGAACAGCCACGTTCTAACATTTCCGACTCCACGTTCATTACAGTAAATTTGTAATATGTTTGTACATATTTATATATAAAAATAAAATGCGATGAAATGAAATGAAATCAATGTTGTACACTAAACAAGCACACATTCAAAATTAAATTAGCCGGTGTATTAGCTAGTAAGCAAGTTCGAATTCAACGACGTTGATTACCATATTCGGACATGCTAGTAATTCAAAGTTCTAGTTGCTTTGTTCCACTAACGTTCCACACAGTTTGTGATGATGCGGAAAATTACGCCATTATGATTTCAAAATAAATACCGCGGCCTCTTTGATGTATGAATCAACTAAATCAACGTTGTTGTGTTTTTTTTTTTTGGGGGGGGGGGGGCTCGAAACCAACTATTATGACAAGAAAATGTCATGGCGCACGTATAGACAATCATAACGGCTATATAATATATATTGTATTGCCACAGTGGCGACACGCAGCATTAAACACTGGTTTCTCCAAACCAACACCTGACCAAGATTGCATTTATTATCGGAAGACTACACTTTACTAAATACACTTAATTGGGTTCACATGTGTTTATTTGTCAGTTTTAAAAAAAGAGTTTTAACTACAACACAATCGCATGCGTGACCATGTCAAAACGAGTATATTGTCACCAAAAATCGTAGTTCATATCACATGCTGCGATGTCGATGCACCTCAGTGGTATTCACCATGGTTTGCACCGTTAATTTATGAGGTTATGTGAACGCAGTGTCGGCATTCACAGCCGTTCTACTGCTATCGCGCTGTACATGTATTAACTTGTTACCTGCCACCACATGTAATCAACACGAAGATACTGATATAAATACGCTCTCGCTTTATTGTTCATACGCATACGTTCATACCTTCATACCTTGCCTACGCACGTATACTGTATTTAAATTTACGTCGATTGTGATATTGGTCTCCAAGGTTACCAATGGAGACACAGCTATTGTGTAAGGGACACCATTGTTTCAAGGCGGAACAAGAAACCAGAATATATGTTTGTTTGCATATTGTAGTGTAAGGAGAAAGTATTCAACCAACTGTGTGAGTTATTCGCGACGTGTGTACCAGTTTTCCTGTTCTAACGTAACCAGAACACCATGGGTTGTTTGTCGTCAAAAGTAAAGCCAGTTAGCAATGGCCGAGAAGAACAAGGTAAGAAGCGACTAACGCGCACGGGCATTTGATAGAGTGTGCACAGGAATTATCTGCGATATTGTATAACGACATACAACACATCAAATTGCTGTTTCTTGTTTGTATACTTGAACCAGTGTTCTCCTCAGTATTCTAAAAATTAATATTTTATACTAAAATAAACAAATACAATAAATACACGTGATTTTGAAGAGCAAATACCGATTCAAAATATATGTTCAGATATGAATAAGATTATTATATTTTAGTACTATACGAAAAGGAATAATCCGTTTAAAAATGGCGGTCGGTGTTTTGTGGTTGGGTGTACTTTTGAACATACCAAGATACCTGAAAATATACAATTCAACATAATTAAGATATACCTTACAATGTGATTGCATTTTTTTCTATATAATTGTATGCTGAAACTGACACGTGTTTTTAAATATTTTTAGCAGGTTTTGGAGGCAGACGAATAGCATGGGAAGGAAGTCTACCTGTTGAATCCCCTACACTAGGTAAGTCCTTTGAACTGTTAATTCTGACCACGAATGACCCATTTTACGGTAGTTGACCCCCAATTGTCACTAGAATAGCAGCGTATATGATATATAGATATAACCTGTTTCTATTGGTTATTTAATCCCTAGCGTATTTCCGATTGTGTTGTGTGTCGATAGAAAACAAATCACGTGTTACTTTCATTTACAAGGAGGAACCAAATTTGACACTCGTATCACTGTGAGGATCTCATTCTAGCATTTCGATGTGTTTTGTAATTTGCTATAATCGTTCAACACCCGTAGAACACAAGTTGTGTACATATATTGGCACCAATCATGGAATACTATATAAACTCTTAGCTGGGTTTCTCAGTCTAAAAGAATATTGTGTTTTTGGAAATCAAACACAGGATTCTTAATTCTAATTTTTGGGTTCCCAATAACAGATACATCTTTAAAAAAATCATTTCAAGAATGTGCTGTACAAACATGTTGCGGTCTTCAATATAAATTTAAAATACATCCATGGATACACAACAAAATAACGTCACTGTTTTCATTATTAAATGCACTCCAATAAAATTTACTTTTAAGAATTTAATGACACAATTTTAAATATAGAATAGAAAACCGATGGTGAACTCGACATCACGAAAAGAATAACAATGGATTTCAAATTAAGACCATAACATATAATAATATATACTCATTATAAACTTAATGCATAACCCTTAAAATGTCGTATATCCTGGTAGTTTGTAAGGGTACACATCTATTTAAATGTGATGTTTTTTTAATTACAATTCAAACAGAAACCAGTAGTTATTTGAGATAAAAAGACAAACATTGAGGCATAGTAATGGATTTATTGCTGTTATTGAACAATGTCATGATGTTTGACTTGTATGTGTCATTCATTGGGAAGTATAATACATCAGAATGAGGCTGCCTGAATAGCACCATCTGTGGTAACAAAGTGTAGTCGTTTTGTTTTCATCTCTAGAGCAATTTCACACAATCGCTACTCATGGCAATCACGTTAGAGAGATTTATTTATTTTATAACGGTCTGCTTAATCATCTTGCCAAAAATAGAAAGTTACAAGACTTTTCAAAATGTGTGGACAAAATATATGTATTTTTATTAGTTTTATTCGATTTCAAGCAACACATTTTGTACATATGTACACGCGTAGGTCATTGGTCAATACACATATATAGCTCACTATATCCGTGTATATATAAGTTGAAAGGGAATATTATATATAACCGGTAGTTTCTATAAATAGATATACAGATCTATAGACATGTAATAAATAGACACCTATATAAATCTATAAGTTATTTCAATGGGAGCTGAAGATGCTCATACTATGCACAAGGAATCGTGTGTCTGGTATGCTGGCAATATTCTTATTAATATGCCTTTGTCTTGAAAAGTGCGCTGCTAGGCCACCTGGATGCATCTTTACCCATAAATGGAAAATAATAGTTTTTTAATCGATTGGGCAGGTGTTCCGGGATACCAATTTACGTATGAATGATTGTAGACTTTTTAGCTCCACTATTGATTTTGTCGAGCGGAGCTTATCATATGGGTGACTGTCCATCAACTTTTAACTTTTTCGACTTCTTCTAGAAAACTACATACCTGATTACTTTGATATTTGATGTTTATGTACTTTGGGTGGACCTCTCCAATTTTCTTCTTCTTGAAAACTACATGTCTGATTACTTTGATACTTGGTTTATATGTACCTTGTGTACCCCTCTCCAATTTTGATGAATATTTTCGTCATTTTTTGGTAAAAAGTGATATTTTCGACTTCTTGTTAAAAAACGCAATACTGATTGCTTTGATATTATACATATATGTATCTCGGGGGGGGGGGGGGGCTCTCACATTTGCTCATTTCGTAATGATATATTCAATTCTTAGATTTGTTCATTTTGTGATATCTCCAATTCTGTAATCCAAATGTGCACTCCTAGCAGAGCTATCTCAGAGAGACTGTTTGTTTTGCTGTTATGAACTATTTCAATGCCATACGTTTAGTATAACGTAAAACGAAAAAGTAATGGATCTGTAAATTTGGCATAATTTACACTGATGTTTTACAGTGATGTTTAGGATTTTACTGAAAGGTTGATGAAAAGTAAAGCTGCTATGCATTAGTTGACGGTGATTTTCAGATCAGACATTCATGTGAACTGTATATGCTTTTGTAGCATAAGAAATATTAGTTATTAGTTGCTTGAACTTTTGACCTAAATTTGGCAATTAGGGTTAGTAATTTAGCAGCTTTAAATTGATTACTTCCTAAGTGATCAGAAACAAGGTTGTATTTATTAACCATGCTCTATTTTTAACAGAAAAAGAAAAGGAACAGGTCACTGGTGAAGATGGTGAGGTACATATTCCAGTACAATTTCGTATTTCAAAGACCAGAACTGATTACACGGAAAAGTTGTCTTATGAAGACATTATTTTACCAGTAAGTAGACAGACTACATTATCAGAATGTAGATCCAAGTTGTCATTGACAACTCAACGATTTCAAGTGACATTTCTTCAGAAAGGGGGACTGATGCAAAGAGACAAAGAAAATAGAGTCAAGGTTTTTCAAATTCTCCACAAGATGCCAAAATCCATTCCCAATGAAAAGTTCCAATATACCGATGTTAAATACCATACAACGAATTGGCGGAACAAGAAAGTTACATTTGCTGCAGTGGTATTCGCTATAGCCGTTCCTGATGGTCGATGTGCTACGGAGGTTATCAACAGTCTGGGACCACATACAGTAGAAGGCAATGGTGTGCCAACAGGTGGCTTCGACTTTTTACCCTACAATGAATGTACACGAATGACAATTAGCAGTGTTGAAGGTATGTTAATGATGTAATGATGTTCTAGTTAGGGAAAGATATAACCTTGTAACAGAACAAAACATAAACGTATATATATTACTTGAAACCGCAAAAAGGACATTCGTTGAACACAGACTTAATAATTAGTTCAAGTTCAGGTTCAACAATTTGACAAATTCATCTATTTGTAGATTCATAGTACATCTTATTTTTTAGAAACTAAGTACGCATATTGATACACTGAATACAGATGAAGCACTTCATATGGCCCTAAAACAACCCATTTTAAAAAGTGTACATCAATATATACATGGGGCATTAGTGTGTTAGATTTATTTTTCTTCAGTGATATGTTAAACATATTCACCATACAAAAATGACTCTTGTCTTGCAATGAGCCAATGTTTGTCTTTATTTTGTATGGCAGGTTTGCATGAATCAGCTGCCTATGGAAAGACTGAGGTTGTCATCTCTATTCTATCATCTCTACGAACCCTCACAAAATCCAATCTTACTGATTCTCGTGGTGCAACTCCATTGCATTATGCTACGACGAATGGTCACATAAGAACAGTAAAGACGCTGCTAGAATATTTTGATTCCGATGTTGTAAATCAACAAGATATAAATGGGAAAACAGCATTACACCTGAGTATTTATTGCAAACGTTATGATATACTCGCTATTTTCCTTCAATGTGGTGTTGATATTAATGAAATGCGTGATATGAACGGCTATACGCCATTACAGCTTATGAGTACCCTTCCAATTGAGTTTTGGGAGACCTTGCTTCCGGAAATACCTAAACTACCTCCTGAAATTGCTAGGCTTATTATTCAACCTCTAGCTGTGAATGGTAACTTAAATCTGCTCAGTAACTTAGTTGATGATTCCTTACTTGTCCAACTTGTCAATACCCGCAATATGGTGAAACAAACTCTGCTTCATGAAGCTGTTGAAAATGGTGCTATGCCAACGTTACAATTCCTAGTACCAAAACATGGTGTCAAGTGGTTCATAGAAGACAGCAGTGGGAAAACACCATTAAGTATTGCATGTCGAAAAGGTAATATAAAAATCATTGAGCTGGTACTTTCACAAAAAGGCATGAAAGCAGAGCATATCAAACAGGCCATGCTGGAGGCACTACACAAAAAGAATGTAGCGGTTATCAGTTTTCTTCTACATCACAAAGAAATGGTATTTGATAAACAGTGTAGGGCTTTATTCATAAATGAACTAGAACAAAATATCAAGCCGAGTCCTGATGAAATGGAGCACATTCTGTCAAAATGTCGAGATAAAATAATAACCCAACGCTATCTTGGATGGACCACATCATTTGGGAAATTACAGTTACTTAAAATGTTTTGTGAACATGGCGTTGACATATCTCTTCCTGATTACATGGGACGAACAGCTTTACACGAGGCTTGTCAGGCCGGGGAATTAAAAATCGTTCAATATATTTTGGAGTTAAACAATGCCAACCTGAATGCACGTGACTGGCGAGGCGCAACACCAATGCACTATTCATGTGAAAAAGGTCATGCGTCAATAGTTAAATGCCTTCTACAAAATGACGGTATACGAGCAGACATACAAGACAACAGTGGTAAAACACCACTCCTTGTGGCACTTCATAGTCAACACACTAAACTTGCATTGATGATGATAGAATCATTTGGAGCGAAAATTAATATACCAGCAGAAGATGTTCTTGGAATGACTGCTCTTCACTTTGCATTTACATTTGATAAGGATGTACAGAAATTTGTGACATCGATTAGAAATTATCTCAAGAATATGGAAACGGAAGCAAATGTACCTCCTCAGACATCATCATCCCTTCAGCATTGGAAGGATTACATCAGCATAGACGAAACATGGGGAGCACACAATGACAATGAACAAGTAATAACATATACAACAAAAGCTGGATGGAGGAAACATAAAACTGCATTCCAGTTGAAAGATTGTAGGACATCGTCTATTACACCACTCAGTCTAGCTGTGTCAGCTGAAAACACTGAAGCTATCAAAGTTTTAGCTGATAGCAAAGAAGTACTTCTTCAAAAAGACAACTTTTCACGACTCCAATTTGAAGTAGCAATTGACTGTAACAAATCTAAATCTATTTCAGCACTCATGGATAGTTATAAAACACTTGGTAAGTGAATACGACTTACATACAAACATTTTAAATATATTAATGAGTAAGTTTAATGAGGTTTAGCAATTCTTTTTCATAATACCCATTGTTTGTTAACACACATTGCAGGTCTCCATTTGCCAGATATATCAGATATTCGACAGTACAACTTGGAAAATGCACTCTCTCAAATGTGAGTAAAGACACTACAAATTTGACAATGCACTGTTGTTTATATATCAATGTTTATATGACTTATGATGTATAGCAATGCACTTTACAAACTATTATAATCTTCACCACAACAGAGAATGAAAACGTTGTCGAGCAGCAATTATTTACTTTGTTGTGTTTAAATATGCTGCATCATTCATTGCATTACCTATGAGTTGTTGTTTACCATTATGATACGTTATGGGATGAAATATGAGTCAAGCTTTAATTTACAACTGAGGATACAAAACAGAAGTATCCCTGTCCCGACATTTTGATTTTGACCATTGCACCATAGAAACATATCATGAATTCAAATTCACTGTCCAATTTCTATGTATGTGACAATTAAACCTTCATTGGGTTATTATAGATTATTTTGTATTTTTTTGGTGTTTTAGTCCCTATAATTTGAACCTAAAAACCTAAAATGTTTTCAGTTTCAGATTAATATTGAGAACAAATGTCCACTGAATTTTTTAAAGATAGAAGCACTGTTTTGAGTTTAAAACAATAACTCTCAAATGGCTTCGTGGGGATATACTATCATAGCAAGTTTAATGAATTCAAAATTATAAATATATCACATCTACCATCCTTCCATACCTAAATACAAACTGAAACAGGTGGAAAGTGTCATTTGCAATTCGTGTGTTTTGTCATTATAGGGGTGATGCAGATCACCCATTATATGGACCAGCAATATATAGAGCATGCATGGATGGTAATATCGAAGAATTCAGAAGACTTATAAACCATAGAAATGATTTATCTATGAAGTTCCAGGGAAGGTGAGTACATGTACTAGTTAGCTGTTGTTTGTGACTTGTATCTGACACATTTCTTTGTTTCTTTGAATTACATAACCTCACATAGCTATAACAAGCGTTGATTTACCTCTTACTTTGGTATTCTAGAAGCCTTCTTGATGTTGCTCTGGAAAACAAACATGATGTTATATCACTTGAAATACTACAATGGTGTACCGAAAAGAAACAATTGTCAGATGTTGTTGGAAGTGTAGCTAAACTTGGTGTAAAAGCTGCAAACTTGAATGAGTGGAATGTAGTCAAGCATATTCTGAATATGGAAGAGTTTTTAAATCTGGAACCTGAAGAAAAAATGGTGACTGATGAGCATGGGCAATCACTCATACATCACATTGCAAAATATGGCAAAGTAAAATGTTTAGAAATCATGCTGAACACTGACCTGAGAAGAAGATTAGATAGGTTAGACAGAAGTAACCGTACACCACTTTGGTACGCAGTAGCATATGAGCATTTTGATATGGTTAAAATGTTATTGTTACATGGCTCAAATCCACTTGAATCTAGCACCTCAATGATACCGTTCATATACCACAAGAGAGCAGTAACCAAATTGTATAACAACGAAATTATGCCCCAAAATATCCAGCAGAAAAAGAAACCAGTAACTAAGAAGAAAACAATTGAAGCACAAGAACTATTTAAAAAGAAAAAGGAAATTCAATACTTGTTCAACTTGGCAATATTTGCACAGCGAAGCCAAGCTACAATTCTTCACATGGTTGCAACATTTGGTTCTCTTGAATATGCCAAGTTAATACTGAAATACAGACCAGATTTAATATCAGTACCCGATGTTGGCGGAAGAACGCCATTATTTTATGCTGCTCAAGCAGGCAACACTGAAATGGTTGTGCAGTTAAAAACAGAGGACCATGTAAATCGACCATCTCCATTACTTGCAGCCATGATATCCTGGTGTTACCACTCACAGCGTGTTATAAAGAATGATGTTCTTTTTCATGAATACCTCAGAATACACAGATGTGTTTTTATCCCAAATGAATGTAATTGGAAAAATGTAGTTCTGTTATTATGCAAGACAGATCATGTAGGTAGATGTGAAGATAAGAAGTTGCTGCAGTATGCCATCTGTACACTTCAGGATGAAGCTCTTTTCAGAGAGATCATAGGAAGTGAACTCCATAAAGAACCTGTACTGACCAGTACAGATGTATCAACAATCTTAAACGAGATGCTATTAGGCAGCTGTTCAAACAAATACGCAAACTTACAAGGAGTAATAGAGTGTTTGCTTATTGTATCTGAGGTGGACAAAACAAAATTCTGCCTTAGAAGTCTTATTAAAATAATCTTGTTAGCTGCAGAGCGATGCCAATGGCAAATAGTAGAATATGCAATGACGACAAAACTTTATCAAGAGGCTGCTCCTAGTGACATAGTCATCACAAACAGAAGTGGACAAACAATATTTCATCACCTTGCAAGATCAGGACAACTTAATATTATGAATGGCATATTGGCAATATTGGATGATGATACACGCAATGCATTTGATGGTGAAGATAACAGTGGGAGAACATCATTATGGTTTGCTATTGCAAATGGGCATTGGAAACTTGCAGAAAGATTACTTCTTCATGGTGCTAATCCTAGGTGTAGAGTTTCCATGAATAGGTTTATGTATAATGCTCCTGACACCAATCCATCTCTAAGTAACACATATACATGTTATGAACTTGATGGTTTCCTTGGACCACTTGAATCTCGCAGTTCGATTTTGAAATACACTCAGACTCCAAACTGTAGCAAGAATATGAAAACGATATTACAACCAAACAATGGGAATGGTATCCAATATAAAATATCAGAAAATAGACGAATCTTATACATGCAGAGAAATAACAGCTGTGGCGTGTTAGAGGCAATCTTCAATCGCAAAGAAGAATCTAACAAAAATAAGAGACATGGAGATGAAAATATGAATGATGTAAATGTAAAGCAATCAACTAATGATGAAGTTCAAAAAGTGGGCATG
Source organism: Saccoglossus kowalevskii (assembly GCF_978046115.1). Lineage (NCBI taxonomy): Eukaryota > Metazoa > Hemichordata > Enteropneusta > Harrimaniidae > Saccoglossus > Saccoglossus kowalevskii. The sequence goes on along the minus strand of NC_140648.1, from coordinate 10,314,485 downwards.
AAGTCAATAAATGAGAACAGTAGTGTAATAGAAACCAAATGCCTGCCAAAATTACACAGGTCAAAACAAGATGTTGATACCAAGAAACAGACACGAATAATGTACAACATTTCAATGGTTGCATTATCAAAACAAACTTCCATTCTACACGCTGTTTGTGCTATGGGACAATTACAAGTTGTAAAGCAAGTACTGACTTATAGACCAGACCTCGTGAACAAACTAGACAGCAACAACAGGTCACCTTTATTCTATGCAGCTCAGGCGGGCAACCCCGATATTGTGAATATGTTGATACAGAAAGGGGCAAATATAAATAATGGTATTTCTCCATTAGTGGCAATGCTTCTCTCATTGTGTGCAGACAAACTACCCAATGTTATGAGACAACTTGTACATTTGGATGATTCTCACATGTTTTTCATTCCAAAACGAGAGCAGCTTATAACACAAGTTTTGTCAACACATGTTGGATACTCCTTGCATGAAAATATATTTCATCACCACATAGGGTCCATGTCAGTCTCGTCCCCTGAAGGTTTGAAACAATCCATTTCATTAATAATGGCAAAAGACTGTCTCAAGACATGTGACTATTCTCAATTACTAGCGGTACAAGTTCTCATAGGAATTCTTCAAGATGAGACTGTGTTAAGCTATGTATTGAAAATGGGCCTTGAAGTTGAGACGAGTAGGAATAGAAAGAGTGAAGATGCCAATAAATCAAGTGCCACAGCCATTGATTTGGTAGAAATTATAATAACCTTCGCAGCAGAAAGATCGGAAACTCAAGAAGTTGTGAAATGTGTTGAAGCAATATTAAAGAATAGGAAATACAGCCCAAGCAAGAATACACTTCTAACCTGTGCCAGTCACCAACTGTGGACAATTATCGAAGTGTTTATTGATCACCTTGACATTGAATTGAATTATTTACTTCCAATCCTTTTAAAAGCCTGTGAGCAAGAACAAGTGTCAGTCTTCAAAAAACTACTGAACAAGATCTGTTCTAACGATGCATTTTCCGATGATCTAAAACATGTATTAACAATTCTCCTTCATTGTGCATGCAGAAAAGGTAATGAAATAATTGTTGAATCATTAATACAAATTGGTGCTGACATGTATGAAAGATATGACTACATAACTGATCAGGCAGAACCTATTACAAAGTACATACCTGAAGGGTACAGGAAACCAAACTGGACTGCTTTTCATCGTAAGCATAGGAAAAGTGATGAAATTATTGATAAGTCAATAATGAATGTCAATGTTGATGCAAAGTACATACCTGACAACTACAGACAGCTAAAGTGGACTGCTTTTCATTGGGCATGTCGCCATGGACAAGCCTCTATTCTGAAGCTATTAGTGAAGCTAGCTGGTGGAGTAATGCAAGTGCAGAATTTACTTGCAAAAGTGTGTGATGTAACTGAATTAGTGTATCTTGCTACAATGAATGGACATGTCACAGCTGTGAAAGAAATATTTGACAATTGGCAGTTACCTCAGGACACAATGAAAAAGATGTTTACACTAGCTGTGGCTCGAAGTCATCATAGTACAGTTGTTTACCTGCTAGAATTCATGAAACAACAGGGTGGTTTGACTTCTCTAAATGATCTTCAGCTATCCCATAAAATGACCATTTTCCATGTAGCAGGCTATCATGGTTGGGTGAATGTGATACAGCTACTTAAAGAGCTTGGTGTGACTGGTGTATCTACCACTGACCTGGACGGGATCAGTGCCACAGAGTATGCTATGGCTCAAGGAAAACACAAGAGTTACTACAACCTGGCAAATTTGGAATTACAAGAAACTGGTACTTTAAGAAATCACCATCAAAATCTGGCAAATGCAACTGGGACGTGGAGGCAGAATGTTGGTTGGTTTCACAGCCTAATGAGAGCAAATGCAACATCAAAGGTCATCCAAGATAACAATCTTGATTTTCATAAAGAAATATTTGCACATTCCAAACAATACCTGGATGCACCAGATCTCGCTTTCCTTCTTGGATCATATGGTTTTGCAGAGTGGCACATGCAATCAGCTCTACACCTTGGAATTCAACCCACTCATCAATTCGATTTCAGAAGAATCCTGTATGGAGCTGTTTCTATTGGACGAAATATCATAGTTGACCTGATACTCAATAATCGTACACCAGATGCCAGAGAGATGTTGATAAATTACAGAGAAGATAAAGGATATTCGATTCTTGCTACAGCAGTTATACATAGCCAGCTAGAAAGCGTGGATAAACTTCTCCAGTATGGTGCAAAGGTTGAAGGCATCCATGGTCCTCTTAATCTAAACATTATGCACTGTGCAGTCATGTTTTGCAGAAACAAAGTAATATTTGAACTTCTTAATAACAAGATATCCATGGAAGATCGTCAATCACCTGATTGTGGAAACATGTCACCTGCAGACTATGCGTGTGCTTTAGGGAGAAGCCATCTCTTGCCATATCTGACAGCTATGTCAACAGCAGAGGATTGTGTTGACAAAAATGACCACTACCGCTACCATATGGATAATGAAGATGCCACATGTTTTCATTGTCTTAGAATTAGAAGCTTTGGGTGGTTCCACAAATTCATCACTCATCAATCAGTTACAGAATATGCAGGAACATCCACAAAAGAGATTCAAATATCGGATACGCTTCACATCACTGACATGTATAGATGGATCCTGACAAAGCCGCTTAACCAAACATCAATAAAAATGATTGAACACATGTTCTCCAACTCAGCATCTACACTTGAAGATGTTGGATTAAGAGATAGTGCCATTGCTCCATTCCTGAAAGCAATCGTTCTTTACCCTTCAAACCCAGCATTAGTAAGTCTTGAGATAGGGTTGTCACGAAGTGATGTCACAGATCGATGCAAGATAGTTTTGTTTTTCATAGAATTGCACCGTATAATCGATAAAGCGAAACTTCTACATAGAGTGCTGATCTTGAAACTACCAAACATCACAGAAACAATGAAGCAGATTTGCAATAATGATGTTGATTATATGGGATACACTACCAAAGAAACAGTGAATGCATTTAGTTCTTCCATCTCAATGGAAAGTGAATAGTACAAAGGGCAGAAGGAGTTTTTTAGATTATGTAACACTGATCTACGTATTAACTGTAAGGTGCAATTATAAGTGAAAGGTATAAATCATCAATGTATAGTAGTATGATCATCATTGGACAGCATATGGTTAAAATGTATATGTCATCAGTACCTTGTGACATGGTATACAATACATTACACAGCATATGGTTGAGAGGTATGTGTCATTAGTGCATAGTGACATGGTATACAATACATTATAGAGAATATGGTTGAAAGGTATGTGTCATCAGTGCATAGTGACATAGTATACAACACATTACACAGCATATGGTTGAAAGGTATGTGTCATCAGTACATTGTGACATGGTATACAACACATTACACAGCATATGGTTGAGAGTTATGTGTCATCAGTGCATAGTGACATTGTATACAACACATTACACAGCATATGGTTGAGTGTTATGTGTCATCAGTGCATAGTGACATGGTATACAACACATTACACAGCATATGGTTGAGAGGTATGTGTCATTAGTGCATAGTGACATGGCATACAATACATTACAGAAAATATGGTTGAAAGGTATGAGTCATCAGTGCATAGTGACATGGTATACAACACATTACACAGCATATGGTTGAAAGGTATGTGGCATCAGTGCATTATGACATGATATACAACACATTACACAGCATATGGTTGAGAGGTATGTGTCATTAGTGCTTAGTGACATGGTATACAATACATTACAGAGAATATGGTTGAAAGGTATGTGTCATCAGTGCATAGTGACATGGTATACAACACATTACACAGCATATGGTTGAAAGGTATGTGTCATCAGTGCATAGTGACATGGTATACAACACATTACACAGCATATGGTTGAAGTTATGTGTCATCAGTACATTGTGAAATGGTATACAACACATTACACAGCATATGGTTGCAAGTTATGTGTCATCAGTGCATAGTGACATGGTATACAACACATTACACAGCATATGGTTGAGAGGTATGTGTCATTAGTGCATAGTGACATGGTATACAATACATTACAGAGAATATGGTTGAAAGGTATGAGTCATCAGTGCATAGTGACATGTATACAACACATTACACAGCATATGGTTGAAAGGTATGTGTCATTAGTGCATAGTGACATGGTATACAATACATTACAGAGAATATGGTTGAAAGGTATGTGTCATCAGTGCATAGTGACATGGTATACAATTCATTACAGAGAATATGGTTGAAAGGTATGTGTCATCAGTGCATAGTGACATGGTATACAACACATTACACAGCATATGGTTGAAAGGTATGTGTCATCAGTGCATAGTGACATGGTATACAACACATTACACAGCATATGGTTGAGAGTTATGTGTCATCCGTGCATAGTGACATAGTATATAACACATTACACAGCATATGGTTGAGAGGTATGTGGTATCAGTACATTGTGACATGGTATACAACACATTACACAGTATATGGTTGAGAGGTATGTGTCATTAGTGCATAGTGACATGGTATACAAGACATTACACAGCAAATGGTTGAGAGGTATGTGTCATCAGTGCATAGTGACATGGTGGATGACACATTACACAGCATATGGTTGAGAGGTATGTGTTATCAGTACATTGTGACATGGTATACAACACATTACACAGAATATGGTTGAAAGGTATGTGTCATTAGTGCACAGTGACATAGTATACAACACATTATACACGTACAGCATATGATTGAAAGGTACGTGTCATAAATGCATAGTGACATGGTATACAACACATTACACAGCATATGGTTGAGAGTTACGTGTCATCCGTGCATAATGACATAGTATACAACACATTACACACGTACAGCATATGATTGAAAGGTACGTGTCATAAATGCATAGTGACATGGTATACAACACATTACACAGCATATGGTTGAGAGGTATGTGTCATCAGTGTATAGTGACAAGGTATACAACACATTACACAGCATATGGTTGAGAGTTATGTGTCATCAGTGCATAGTGACATGGTATACAACACATTACACAGCATATGGTTGAGAGGTATGTGTCATTCGTGCATAGTGACATGGTATACAACACATTACACACGTACAGCATATGGTTGAAAGGTATGTGTCATCAGTGCATAGTGACATGGTATACAACACATTACACAGCATATGGTTGAGAGTTATGTGTCATTAGTGAACAGTGACATGGTATACAATACATTACACAGCACATGGTTGAGAGTTATGTGTCATTAGTACATAGTGATATGGTATACAACACATTACACAGCATATGGTTGAGAGGTATTTGTCATTAGTGAATAGTGACATGGTATACAATACATTACAGAGAATATGGTTGAAAGGTATGTGTCATCAGTGTATAGTGACACGGTATACAACACATTACACAGCATATGGTTGAGAGTTATGTGTCATCCGTGCATGGTGTCATAGTATACAACAGATTACACACGTACACCATATGGTTGAAAGGTATGTGTCGTCAGTGTATAGTGACATGGTATACAACACATTACACAGCATATGGTTGAGAGTTATGTGTCATCCGTGCATAGTGACATAGTATACAACACATTACACACGTACAGCATATGGTTGAAATGTATGTGTCATCAGTGTATAGTGACATGGTATACAACACATTACACAGCATATGGTTGAGAGGTATGTGTCATTACTGAATAGTGACACGGTATACAATACATTACACAGCACATGGTTGAGACTTATGTGTCATTAGTACATACTGATATGGTATACAACACATTACACAGCATATGGTTGAGAGGTATGTGTCATTAGTGAATAGTGACATGGTATACAACACATTATACAGCATATGGTTGAGAGTTATGTGTCATCCGTGCATAGTGACATAGTATACAATACATTACACACGTACAGCATATGGTTGAAAGGTATGTGTCATCAGTGTATAGTGACATGGTATACAACACATTACACAGCATATGGTTGAGAGTTATGTGTCATTAGTGAATAGTGACATGGTATACAATACATTACACACCACATGGTTGAGAGTTATGTGTCATTAGTACATAGTGATATGGTATACAACACATTACACACGTACAGCATATGCTTGAAAGGTATGTGTCATCAGTGTATAGTGACACGGTATACAACACATTACACAGCATATGGTTGAGAGTTATGTGTCATCCGTGCATAGTGACATGGTATACAACAGATTACACAGCATATGGTTGAGAGTTATGTGTCATCCGTGCATAGTGATATAGTATACAACACATTACACACGTAGAGCATATGGTTGAAAGGTATGTGTCATCAGTGTATAGTGATACGGTATACAACACATTACACATAATATGGTTGAAAAGTATGTGTCATCAGTGTACAGTAACATGGTATACAACACATTACACATCATATGGTTGAGAGGTATGTGTCATCAGTGCATAGTGACATGGTATACAACACATTACACAGCATATGGTTTAGAGTTATGTGTCATTAGTGAATAGTGACATGGTATACAATACATTACACAGCACATTGTTGAGAGTTATGTGTCATTAGTACATAGTGATATGGTATACAACACATTACACAGAATATGGTTGAGAGGTATGTGTCATTAGTGAATAGTGACATAGTATACAATACATTACAGGGAATATGGTTGAAAGGTATGTCATCAGTGTATAGTGACACGGTATACAACACGTTACACAGCATATGGTTGAGAGTTGTGTCATCAGTGCATAGTGACATGGTATACAACACATTACACAACATATGGTTGAGAGTTATGTGTCATCCGTGCATAGTGACATGGTATACAACACATTACACAGCATATGGTTGAGAGTTATGTGTCATCCGTGCATAGTGACATAGTATACAACACATTACACACGTACAGCATATGGGTGAAAGGTATGTGTCATCAGTGCATAGTGACATGGGATACAACACATTACACAGCATACGGTTGAGTTATGTGTCATCAGTGAATAGTGACATGGTATACAATACATTACACAGCACATGGTTGAGAGTTATGTGTCAATAGTACATAGTGATATGTTATACAACACATTACACAGCATATGGTTGAGAGGTATGTCTCATTAGTGAATAGTGACATGGTATACAACACATTACACAGCATATGGTTGAGAGTTATGTGTCATCCGTGCATAGTGACATAGTATACAACACATTACACACGTACAGCATATGGTTGAAAGGTATGTGTCATCAGTGTATAGTGACATGGTATACAACACATTACACAGCATATGGTTGAGAGTTATGTGTCATTAGTGAATAGTGACATGGTATACAATACATTACACAGCTCATGGTTGAGAGTTATGTGCCATTAGTACGTAGTGATATGGTATACAACACATTACACACGTACAGCATATGGTTGAAGGGTATGTGTCATTAGTGAATAGTGACATGGTATACAATACATTACACAGAATATGGTTGAAAGGTATGTGTCACCAGTGTATAGTGACTCGGTATACAACACATTACACAGCGTATGGTTGAGAGTTATGTGTCATCCGTGCATAGTGACATGGTATACAACACATTACACAGCATATGGTTGAGAGGTATGTGTCAGTGAGTAGTGACATGGTATACAATACATTACACAGAATATGGTTGAAAGGTATGTGTCATTAGTACATAGTGATATGGTATACAACACATTACACAGCATATGGTTGAGAGTTAATCGTCATCCGTGCATAGTGACATAGGATACAACACATTACACACGTACAGCATATGGTTGAAAGGTATGTGTCATCAGTGTACAGTGACACGGTATACAACACATTACACAGCATATGGTTGAGAGGTATGTATCATCAGTGCATAGTGACGTGGTACACAACACATTACACAGCATATGGTTGAGAGGTATGCGTCATTCGTGCATAGTGACATAGTATACAACACATTACACACGTACAGCATATGGTTGAAAGGTATGTGTCATCAGTGTACAGTGACACGGTATACAACACATTACACAGCATATGGTTGAGAGGTATGTGTCATCAGTGCATAGTGACATGGTATACAACACATTACACAGCATATGGTTGAGAGGTATGCGTCATTCGTGCATAGTGACATAGTATACAACACATTACACACGTACAGCATATGGTTGAAAGGTATGTGTCATCAGTGTACAGTGACACGGTATACAACACATTACACAGCATATGGTTGAGAGGTATGTGTCATACAACAAATTACATAGCATATGTTTGAGAGGTATGTGTCATTAGTGAATAGTGACATGGTATACAATACATTACACAGAATATGGTTGAAAGGTATGTGTTATCAGTGTATAGTGACACGGTATACAACACATTACACAGCATATGGTTGATAGGTATGTGTCATCAGTGCATAGTGACATGGTATACAACAGATTACACAGCATTTGGTTGAGAGTTATGTGTCATCCGTGCATAGTGATATAGTATACAACACATTACACACGTAGAGCATATGGTTGAAAGGTATGTGTCATCAGTGCATAGTGACGTGGTATACAACACATTATACAGCATATGGTTGAAAAGTATGTGTCATCAGTGTACAGTGACACGGTATACAACACATTACACAGCATATGGTTGAGAGGTATGTGTCATCAGTGCATAGTGACATGGTATACAACACATTACACAGCATATGGTTGAGAGTTATGTGTCATTAGTGAATAGTGACATGGTATACAATACATTACACAGCACATTGTTGAGAGTTATGTGTCATTAGTACATAGTGATATGGTATACAACACATTACACAGAATATGGTTGAGAGGTATGTGTCATTAGTGAATAGTGACATAGTATACAATACATTACAGGGAATATGGTTGAAAGGTATGTCATCAGTGTATAGTGACACGGTATACAACACGTTACACAGCATATGGTTGAGAGGTATGTGTCATCAGTGCATAGTGACGTGGTATACAACACATTATACAGCATATGGTTGAGAGGTATGTGTCATCAGAGCATAGTGACATGGTATACAACACATTACACAGCATATGGTTGAGAGTTATGTGTCATACAACAAATTACACAGCATATATTTGAGAGGTATGTGTCATTAGTGAATAGTGACATGGTATACAATACATTACACAGAATATGGTTGAAAGGTATGTGTCATCAGTGTATAGTGACACGGTATACAACACATTACACAGCATATGGTTGATAGGTATGTGTCATCAGTGCATAGTGACATGGTATACAACACATTACATAACATATGGTTGAGAGTTATGTGTCATCCGTGCATAGTGACATGGTATACAACAGATTACACAGCATATGGTTGAGAGTTATGTGTCATCCGTGCATAGTGATATAGTATACAACACATTACACACGTAGAGCATATGGTTGAAAGGTATGTGTCATCAGTGCATAGTGACGTGGTATACAACACATTATACAGCATATGGTTGAAAAGTTTGTGTCATCAGTGTACAGTGACACGGTATACAACACATTACACAGCATATGGTTGAGAGGTATGTGTCATCAGTGCATAGTGACATGGTATACAACACATTACACAGCATATGGTTTAGAGTTATGTGTCATTAGTGAATAGTGACATGGTATACAATACATTACACAGCACATTGTTGAGAGTTATGTGTCATTAGTACATAGTGATATGGTATACAACACATTACACAGAATATGGTTGAGAGGTATGTGTCATTAGTGAATAGTGACATAGTATACAATACATTACAGGGAATATGGTTGAAAGGTATGTCATCAGTGTATAGTGACACGGTATACAACACGTTACACAGCATATGGTTGAGAGTTGTGTCATCAGTGCATAGTGACATGGTATACAACACATTACACAACATATGGTTGAGAGTTATGTGTCATCCGTGCATAGTGACATGGTATACAACACATTACACAGCATATGGTTGAGAGTTATGTGTCATCCGTGCATAGTGACATAGTATACAACACATTACACACGTACAGCATATGGGTGAAAGGTATGTGTCATCAGTGCATAGTGACATGGGATACAACACATTACACAGCATACGGTTGAGTTATGTGTCATCAGTGAATAGTGACATGGTATACAATACATTACACAGCACATGGTTGAGAGTTATGTGTCAATAGTACATAGTGATATGTTATACAACACATTACACAGCATATGGTTGAGAGGTATGTCTCTTTAGTGAATAGTGACATGGTATACAACACATTACACAGCATATGGTTGAGAGTTATGTGTCATCCGTGCATAGTGACATAGTATACAACACATTACACACGTACAGCATATGGTTGAAAGGTATGTGTCATCAGTGTATAGTGACATGGTATACAACACATTACACAGCATATGGTTGAGAGTTATGTGTCATTAGTGAATAGTGACATGGTATACAATACATTACACAGCTCATGGTTGAGAGTTATGTGCCATTAGTACGTAGTGATATGGTATACAACACATTACACACGTACAGCATATGGTTGAAGGGTATGTGTCATTAGTGAATAGTGACATGGTATACAATACATTACACAGAATATGGTTGAAAGGTATGTGTCACCAGTGTATAGTGACTCGGTATACAACACATTACACAGCGTATGGTTGAGAGTTATGTGTCATCCGTGCATAGTGACATGGTATACAACACATTACACAGCATATGGTTGAGAGGTATGTGTCAGTGAGTAGTGACATGGTATACAATACATTACACAGAATATGGTTGAAAGGTATGTGTCATTAGTACATAGTGATATGGTATACAACACATTACACAGCATATGGTTGAGAGTTAATCGTCATCCGTGCATAGTGACATAGGATACAACACATTACACACGTACAGCATATGGTTGAAAGGTATGTGTCATCAGTGTACAGTGACACGGTATACAACACATTACACAGCATATGGTTGAGAGGTATGTGTCATCAGTGCATAGTGACATGGTATACAACACATTACACAGCATATGGTTTAGAGTTATGTGTCATTAGTGAATAGTGACATGGTATACAATACATTACACAGCACATTGTTGAGAGTTATGTGTCATTAGTACATAGTGATATGGTATACAACACATTACACAGAATATGGTTGAGAGGTATGTGTCATTAGTGAATAGTGACATAGTATACAATACATTACAGGGAATATGGTTGAAAGGTATGTCATCAGTGTATAGTGACACGGTATACAACACGTTACACAGCATATGGTTGAGAGTTGTGTCATCAGTGCATAGTGACATGGTATACAACACATTACACAACATATGGTTGAGAGTTATGTGTCATCCGTGCATAGTGACATGGTATACAACACATTACACAGCATATGGTTGAGAGTTATGTGTCATCCGTGCATAGTGACATAGTATACAACACATTACACACGTACAGCATATGGGTGAAAGGTATGTGTCATCAGTGCATAGTGACATGGGATACAACACATTACACAGCATACGGTTGAGTTATGTGTCATCAGTGAACAGTGACATGGTATACAATACATTACACAGCACATGGTTGAGAGTTATGTGTCAATAGTACATAGTGATATGTTATACAACACATTACACAGCATATGGTTGAGAGGTATGTCTCTTTAGTGAATAGTGACATGGTATACAACACATTACACAGCATATGGTTGAGAGTTATGTGTCATCCGTGCATAGTGACATAGTATACAACACATTACACACGTACAGCATATGGTTGAAAGGTATGTGTCATCAGTGTATAGTGACATGGTATACAACACATTACACAGCATATGGTTGAGAGTTATGTGTCATTAGTGAATAGTGACATGGTATACAATACATTACACAGCTCATGGTTGAGAGTTATGTGCCATTAGTACGTAGTGATATGGTATACAACACATTACACACGTACAGCATATGGTTGAAGGGTATGTGTCATTAGTGAATAGTGACATGGTATACAATACATTACACAGAATATGGTTGAAAGGTATGTGTCACCAGTGTATAGTGACTCGGTATACAACACATTACACAGCGTATGGTTGAGAGTTATGTGTCATCCGTGCATAGTGACATGGTATACAACACATTACACAGCATATGGTTGAGAGGTATGTGTCAGTGAGTAGTGACATGGTATACAATACATTACACAGAATATGGTTGAAAGGTATGTGTCATTAGTACATAGTGATATGGTATACAACACATTACACAGCATATGGTTGAGAGTTAATCGTCATCCGTGCATAGTGACATAGGATACAACACATTACACACGTACAGCATATGGTTGAAAGGTATGTGTCATCAGTGTACAGTGACACGGTATACAACACATTACACAGCATATGGTTGAGAGGTATGTATCATCAGTTCATAGTGACGTGGTACACAACACATTACACAGCATATGGTTGAGAGGTATGCGTCATTCGTGCATAGTGACATAGTATACAACACATTACACACGTACAGCATATGGTTGAAAGGTATGTGTCATCAGTGTACAGTGACACGGTATACAACACATTACACAGCATATGGTTGAGAGGTATGTGTCATCAGTGCATAGTGACATGGTATACAACACATTACACAGAATATGGTTGAGAGGTATGTGTCATTAGTGAATAGTGACATAGTATACAATACATTACAGGGAATATGGTTGAAAGGTACGTCATCAGTGTATAGTGACACGGTATACAACACGTTACACAGCATATGGTTGAGAGGTATGTGTCATCAGTGCATAGTGACGTGGTATACAACACATTATACAGCATATGGTTGAGAGGTATGTGTCATCAGAGCATAGTGACATGGTATACAACACATTACACAGCATATGGTTGAGAGTTATGTGTCATACAACAAATTACACAGCATATATTTGAGAGGTATGTGTCATTAGTGAATAGTGACATGGTATACAATACATTACACAGAATATGGTTGAAAGGTATGTGTCATCAGTGTATAGTGACACGGTATACAACACATTACACAGCATATGGTTGATAGGTATGTGTCATCAGTGCATAGTGACATGGTATACAACACATTACATAACATATGGTTGAAAGTTATGTGTCATCCGTGCATAGTGACATGGTATACAACAGATTACACAGCATATGGTTGAGAGTTATGTGTCATCCGTGCATAGTGATATAGTATACAACACATTACACACGTAGAGCATATGGTTGAAAGGTATGTGTCATCAGTGCATAGTGACGTGGTATACAACACATTATACAGCATATGGTTGAAAAGTTTGTGTCATCAGTGTACAGTGACACGGTATACAACACATTACACAGCATATGGTTGAGAGGTATGTGTCATCAGTGCATAGTGACATGGTATACAACACATTACACAGCATATGGTTTAGAGTTATGTGTCATTAGTGAATAGTGACATGGTATACAATACATTACACAGCACATTGTTGAGAGTTATGTGTCATTAGTACATAGTGATATGGTATACAACACATTACACAGAATATGGTTGAGAGGTATGTGTCATTAGTGAATAGTGACATAGTATACAATACATTACAGGGAATATGGTTGAAAGGTATGTCATCAGTGTATAGTGACACGGTATACAACACGTTACACAGCATATGGTTGAGAGTTGTGTCATCAGTGCATAGTGACATGGTATACAACACATTACACAACATATGGTTGAGAGTTATGTGTCATCCGTGCATAGTGACATGGTATACAACACATTACACAGCATATGGTTGAGAGTTATGTGTCATCCGTGCATAGTGACATAGTATACAACACATTACACACGTACAGCATATGGGTGAAAGGTATGTGTCATCAGTGCATAGTGACATGGGATACAACACATTACACAGCATACGGTTGAGTTATGTGTCATCAGTGAATAGTGACATGGTATACAATACATTACACAGCACATGGTTGAGAGTTATGTGTCAATAGTACATAGTGATATGTTATACAACACATTACACAGCATATGGTTGAGAGGTATGTCTCATTAGTGAATAGTGACATGGTATACAACACATTACACAGCATATGGTTGAGAGTTATGTGTCATCCGTGCATAGTGACATAGTATACAACACATTACACACGTACAGCATATGGTTGAAAGGTATGTGTCATCAGTGTATAGTGACATGGTATACAACACATTACACAGCATATGGTTGAGAGTTATGTGTCATTAGTGAATAGTGACATGGTATACAATACATTACACAGCTCATGGTTGAGAGTTATGTGCCATTAGTACGTAGTGATATGGTATACAACACATTACACACGTACAGCATATGGTTGAAGGGTATGTGTCATTAGTGAATAGTGACATGGTATACAATACATTACACAGAATATGGTTGAAAGGTATGTGTCACCAGTGTATAGTGACTCGGTATACAACACATTACACAGCGTATGGTTGAGAGTTATGTGTCATCCGTGCATAGTGACATGGTATACAACACATTACACAGCATATGGTTGAGAGGTATGTGTCAGTGAGTAGTGACATGGTATACAATACATTACACAGAATATGGTTGAAAGGTATGTGTCATTAGTACATAGTGATATGGTATACAACACATTACACAGCATATGGTTGAGAGTTAATCGTCATCCGTGCATAGTGACATAGGATACAACACATTACACACGTACAGCATATGGTTGAAAGGTATGTGTCATCAGTGTACAGTGACACGGTATACAACACATTACACAGCATATGGTTGAGAGGTATGTATCATCAGTGCATAGTGACGTGGTACACAACACATTACACAGCATATGGTTGAGAGGTATGCGTCATTCGTGCATAGTGACATAGTATACAACACATTACACACGTACAGCATATGGTTGAAAGGTATGTGTCATCAGTGTACAGTGACACGGTATACAACACATTACACAGCATATGGTTGAGAGGTATGTGTCATCAGTGCATAGTGACATGGTATACAACACATTACACAGCATATGGTTGAGAGGTATGCGTCATTCGTGCATAGTGACATAGTATACAACACATTACACACGTACAGCATATGGTTGAAAGGTATGTGTCATCAGTGTACAGTGACACGGTATACAACACATTACACAGCATATGGTTGAGAGGTATGTGTCATACAACAAATTACATAGCATATGTTTGAGAGGTATGTGTCATTAGTGAATAGTGACATGGTATACAATACATTACACAGAATATGGTTGAAAGGTATGTGTCATCAGTGTATAGTGACACGGTATACAACACATTACACAGCATATGGTTGATAGGTATGTGTCATCAGTGCATAGTGACATGGTATACAACAGATTACACAGCATTTGGTTGAGAGTTATGTGTCATCCGTGCATAGTGATATAGTATACAACACATTACACACGTAGAGCATATGGTTGAAAGGTATGTGTCATCAGTGCATAGTGACGTGGTATACAACACATTATACAGCATATGGTTGAAAAGTATGTGTCATCAGTGTACAGTGACACGGTATACAACACATTACACAGCATATGGTTGAGAGGTATGTGTCATCAGTGCATAGTGACATGGTATACAACACATTACACAGCATATGGTTGAGAGTTATGTGTCATTAGTGAATAGTGACATGGTATACAATACATTACACAGCACATTGTTGAGAGTTATGTGTCATTAGTACATAGTGATATGGTATACAACACATTACACAGAATATGGTTGAGAGGTATGTGTCATTAGTGAATAGTGACATAGTATACAATACATTACAGGGAATATGGTTGAAAGGTATGTCATCAGTGTATAGTGACACGGTATACAACACGTTACACAGCATATGGTTGAGAGGTATGTGTCATCAGTGCATAGTGACGTGGTATACAACACATTATACAGCATATGGTTGAGAGGTATGTGTCATCAGAGCATAGTGACATGGTATACAACACATTACACAGCATATGGTTGAGAGTTATGTGTCATACAACAAATTACACAGCATATATTTGAGAGGTATGTGTCATTAGTGAATAGTGACATGGTATACAATACATTACACAGAATATGGTTGAAAGGTATGTGTCATCAGTGTATAGTGACACGGTATACAACACATTACACAGCATATGGTTGATAGGTATGTGTCATCAGTGCATAGTGACATGGTATACAACACATTACATAACATATGGTTGAGAGTTATGTGTCATCCGTGCATAGTGACATGGTATACAACAGATTACACAGCATATGGTTGAGAGTTATGTGTCATCCGTGCATAGTGATATAGTATACAATACATTACACAGCACATTGTTGAGAGTTATGTGTCATTAGTACATAGTGATATGGTATACAACACATTACACAGAATATGGTTGAGAGGTATGTGTCATTAGTGAATAGTGACATAGTATACAATACATTACAGGGAATATGGTTGAAAGGTATGTCATCAGTGTATAGTGACACGGTATACAACACGTTACACAGCATATGGTTGAGAATTGTGTCATCAGCGCATAGTGACATGGTATACAACACATTACACAACATATGGTTGAGAGTTATGTGTCATCCGTGCATAGTGACATAGTATACAACACATTACACACGTACAGCATATGGGTGAAAGGTATGTGTCATCAGTGCATAGTGACATGGTATACAACACATTACACAGCATATGGTTGAGTTATGTGTCATCAGTGAATAGTGACATGGTATACAATACATTACACAGCACATGGTTGAGAGTTATGTGTCATTAGTACATAGTGATATGGTATACAACACATTACACAGCATATGGTTGAGAGGTATGTCTCATTAGTGAATAGTGACATGGTATACAACACATTACACAGCATATGATTGAGAGTTATGTGTCATCCGTGCATAGTGACATAGTATGCAACACATTACACACGTACAGCATATGGTTGAAAGGTATGTGTCATCAGTGTATAGTGACATGGTATACAACACATTACACAGCATATGGTTGAGAGTTATGTGTCATTAGTGAATAGTGACATGGTATACAATACATTACACAGCTCATGGTTGAGAGTTATGTGTCATTAGTACGTAGTGATATGGTATACAACACATTACACACGTACAGCATATGGTTGAAGGGTATGTGTCATTAGTGAATAGTGACATAGTATACAATACATTACCGGGAATATGGTTGAAAGGTATGTCATCAGTGTATAGTGACACGGTATACAACACGTTACACAGCATATGGTTGAGAGGTATGTGTCATCAGTGCATAGTGACGTGGTATACAACACATTATACAGCATATGGTTGAGAGGTATGTGTCATCAGAGCATAGTGACATGGTATACAACACATTACACAGCATATGGTTGAGAGTTATGTGTCATACAACAAATTACACAGCATATGTTTGAGAGGTATGTGTCATTAGTGAATAGTGACATGGTATACAATACATTACACAGAATATGGTTGAAAGGTATGTGTCATCAGTGTATAGTGACACGGTATACAACACATTACACAGCATATGGTTGATAGGTATGTGTCATCAGTGCATAGTGACATGGTATACAACACATTACATAACATATGGTTGAGAGTTATGTGTCATCCGTGCATAGTGACATGGTATACAACAGATTACACAGCATATGGTTGAGAGTTATGTGTCATCCGTGCATAGTGATATAGTATACAACACATTACACACGTAGAGCATATGGTTGAAAGGTATGTGTCATCAGTGCATAGTGACGTGGTATACAACACATTATACAGCATATGGTTGAAAAGTTTGTGTCATCAGTGTACAGTGACACGGTATACAACACATTACACAGCATATGGTTGAGAGGTATGTGTCATCAGTGCATAGTGACATGGTATACAACACATTACACAGCATATGGTTGAGAGTTATGTGTCATTAGTGAATAGTGACATGGTATACAATACATTACACAGAACATTGTTGAGAGTTATGTGTCATTAGTACATAGTGATATGGTATACAACACATTACACAGAATATGGTTGAGAGGTATGTGTCATTAGTGAATAGTGACATAGTATACAATACATTACAGGGAATATGGTTGAAAGGTATGTCATCAGTGTATAGTGACACGGTATACAACACGTTACACAGCATATGGTTGAGAGTTGTGTCATCAGTGCATAGTGACATGGTATACAACACATTACACAACATATGGTTGAGAGTTATGTGTCATCCGTGCATAGTGACATGGTATACAACACATTACACAGCATATGGTTGAGAGTTATGTGTCATCCGTGCATAGTGACATAGTATTCAACACATTACACACGTACAGCATATGGGTGAAAGGTATGTGTCATCAGTGCATAGTGACATGGTATACAACACATTACACAGCATACGGTTGAGTTATGTGTCATCAGTGAATAGTGACATGGTATACAATACATTACACAGCACATGGTTGAGAGTTATGTGTCATTAGTACATAGTGATATGGTATACAACACATTACACAGCATATGGTTGAGAGGTATGTCTCATTAGTGAATAGTGACATGGTATACAACACATTACACAGCATATGGTTGAGAGTTATGTGTCATTAGTACGTAGTGATATGGTATACAACACATTACACACGTACAGCATATGGTTGAAGGGTATGTGTCATTAGTGAATAGTGACATGGTATACAATACATTACACAGAATATGGATGAAAGGTATGTGTCACCAGTGTATAGTGACACGGTATACAACACATTACACAGCGTATGGTTGAGAGTTATGTGTCATCCGTGCATAGTGACATGGTATACAACACATTACACAGCATATGGTTGAGAGGTATGTGTCAGTAAGTAGTGACATGGTATACAATACATTACACAGAATATGGTTGAAAGGTATGTGTCATTAGTACATAGTGATATGGTATACAACACATTACACAGCATATGGTTGAGAGTTATGCGTCATCCGTGCATAGTGACATAGTATACAACACATTACACACGTACAGCATATGGTTGAAAGGTATGTGTCATCAGTGTACAGTGACACGGTATACAACACATTACACAGCATATGGTTGAGAGGTATGTATCATCAGAGTATAGTGACATGGTATACAACACATTACACAGCATATGGTTGAGAGGTATGCGTCATTCGTGCATAGTGACATAGTATACAACACATTACACACGTACAGCATATGGTTGAAAGGTATGTGTCATCAGTGTACAGTGACACGGTATACAACACATTACACAGCATATGGTCGAGAGGTATGTGTCATCAGTGCATAGTGACGTGGTACACAACACATTATACAGCATATGGTTGAGAGGTATGTGTCATCAGAGCATAGTGACATGGTATACAACACATTACACAGCATATGGTTGAGAGTTATGTGTCATACAACAAATTACACAGCATATGTTTGAGAGGTATGTGTCATTAGTGAATAGTGACATGGTATACAATACATTACACAGAATATGGTTGAAAGGTATGTGTCATCAGTGTATAGTGACACGGTATACAACACATTACACAGCATATGGTTGATAGGTATGTGTCATCAGTGCATAGTGACATGGTATACAACACATTACATAACATATGGTTGAGAGTTATGTGTCATTAGTGAATAGTGACATGGTATACAACACATTATACAGCATATGGTTGAGAGTTATGTGTCATCCGTGCATAGTGACATAGTATACAATACATTACACACGTACAGCATATGGTTGAAAGGTATGTGTCATCAGTGTATAGTGACATGGTATACAACACATTACACAGCATATGGTTGAGAGTTATGTGTCATTAGTGAATAGTGACAGGGTATACAATACATTACACACCACATGGTTGAGAGTTATGTGTCATTAGTACATAGTGATATGGTATACAATACATTACACACGTACAGTATATGCTTGAAAGGTATGTGTCATTAGTGAATAGTGACATGGTATACAATACATTACACAGAATTTGGTTGAAAGGTATGTGTCATCAGTGTATAGTGACACGGTATACAACACATTACACAGCATATGGTTGAGAGTTATGTGTCATCCGTGCATAGTGACATGGTATACAACACATTACACAGCATATGGTTGAGAGTTATGTGTCATCCGTGCATAGTGATATAGTATACAACACATTACACACGTAGAGCATATGGTTGAAAGGTATGTGTCATCAGTGTATAGTGACACGGTATACAACACATTACACATAATATGGTTGAAAAGTATGTGTCATCAGTGTACAGTGACACGGTATACAACACATTACACAGCATATGGTTGAGAGGTATGTGTCATCAGTGCATAGTGACATGGTATACAATACATTACACAGCACATTGTTGAGAGTTATGTGTCATTAGTACATAGTGATATGGTATACAACACATTACACAGAATATGGTTGAGAGGTATGTGTCATTAGTGAATAGTGACATAGTATACAATACATTACAGGGAATATGGTTGAAAGGTATGTCATCAGTGTATAGTGACACGGTATACAACACGTTACACAGCATATGGTTGAGAGGTATGTGTCATCAGTGCATAGTGACGTGGTATACAACACATTATACAGCATATGGTTGAGAGGTATGTGTCATCAGAGCATAGTGACATGGTATACAACACATTACACAGCATATGGTTGAGAGTTATGTGTCATACAACAAATTACACAGCATATGTTTGAGAGGTATGTGTCATTAGTGAATAGTGACATGGTATACAATACATTACACAGAATATGGTTGAAAGGTATGTGTCATCAGTGTATAGTGACACGGTATACAACACATTACACAGCATATGGTTGATAGGTATGTGTCATCAGTGCATAGTGACATGGTATACAACACATTACATAACATATGGTTGAGAGTTATGTGTCATCCGTGCATAGTGACATGGTATACAACAGATTACACAGCATATGGTTGAGAGTTATGTGTCATCCGTGCATAGTGATATAGTATACAACACATTACACACGTAGAGCATATGGTTAAAAGGTATGTGTCATCAGTGCATAGTGACGTGGTATACAACACATCATACAGCATATGGTTGAAAAGTATGTGTCATCAGTGTACAGTGACACGTTATACAACACATTACACAGCATATGGTTGAGAGGTATGTGTCATCAGTGCATAGTGACATGGTATACAACACATTACACAGCATATGGTTGAGAGTTATGTGTCATTAGTGAATAGTGACATGGTATACAATACATTACACAGCACATTGTTGAGAGTTATGTGTCATTAGTACATAGTGATATGGTATACAACACATTACACAGAATATGGTTGAGAGGTATGTGTCATTAGCGAATAGTGACATAGTATACAATACATTACAGGGAATATGGTTGAAAGGTATGTCATCAGTGTATAGTGACACGGTATACAACACGTTACACAGCATATGGTTGAGAGTTGTGTCATCAGTGCATAGTGACATGGTATACAACACATTACACAACATATGGTTGAGAGTTATGTGTCATCCGTGCATAGTGACATGGTATACAACACATTACACAGCATATGGTTGAGAGTTATGTGTCATCCGTGCATAGTGACATAGTATACAACACATTACACACGTACAGCATATGGGTGAAAGGTATGTGTCATCAGTGCATAGTGACATGGTATACAACACATTACACAGCATACGGTTGAGTTATGTGTCATCAGTGAATAGTGACATGGTATACAATACATTACACAGCACATGGTTGAGAGTTATGTGTCATTAGTACATAGTGATATGGTATACAACACATTACACAGCATATGGTTGAGAGGTATGTCTCATTAGTGAATAGTGACATGGTATACAACACATTACACAACATATGGTTGAGAGGTATGTATCATCAGAGCATAGTGACATGGTATGAAACACATTACACACGTACAGCATATGGTTGAAAGGTATGTGTCATCAGTATACAGTCACACGGTATACAACACATTACACAGCATATGGTTGAGAGGTATGTGTCAGTGAGTAGTGACATGGTATACAATACATTACACAGCATATGGTTGAAAGGTATGTGTCATTAGTACATAGTGATATGGTATACAACACATTACACATCACATGGTTGAGAGGTATGTGTCATCAGTGTATAGTGACACGGTATACAACACATTACACAGCATATGGTTGAGAGGTATGTGTCATTAGTGAATAGTGACATGGTATACAACACATTATACAGCATATGGTTGAGAGTTATGTGTCATCCGTGCATAGTGACATAGTATACAATACATTACACACGTACAGCAGCATATGGTTGAAAGGTATGTGTCATCAGTGTATAGTGACATGGCATACAACACATTACACAGCATATGGTTGAGAGTTATGTGTCATTAGTGAATAGTGACAGGGTATACAATACATTACACACCACATGGTTGAGAGTTATGTGTCATTAGTACATAGTGATATGGTATACAATACATTACACACGTACAGTATATGCTTGAAAGGTATGTGTCATTAGTGAATAGTGACATGGTATACAATACATTACACAGAATTTGGTTGAAAGGTATGTGTCATCAGTGTATAGTGACACGGTATACAACACATTACACAGCATATGGTTGAGAGTTATGTGTCATCCGTGCATAGTGACATGGTATACAACACATTACACAGCATATGGTTGAGAGTTATGTGTCATCCGTGCATAGTGATATAGTATACAACGCATTACACACGTAGAGCATATGGTTGAAAGGTATGTGTCATCAGTGTATAGTGACACGGTATACAACACATTACACATAATATGGTTGAAAAGTATGTGTCATCAGTGTACAGTGACACGGTATACAACACATTACACAGCATATGGTTGAGAGGTATGTGTCATCAGTGCATAGTGACATGGTATACATTACATTACACAGCACATTGTTGAGAGTTATGTGTCATTAGTACATAGTGATATGGTATACAACACATTACACAGAATATGGTTGAGAGGTATGTGTCATTAGTGAATAGTGACATAGTATACAATACATTACAGGGAATATGGTTGAAAGGTATGTCATCAGTGTATAGTGACACGGTATACAACACGTTACACAGCATATGGTTGAGAGGTATGTGTCATCAGTGCATAGTGACGTGGTATACAACACATTATACAGCATATGGTTGAGAGGTATGTGTCATCAGAGCATAGTGACATGGTATACAACACATTACACAGCATATGGTTGAGTGTTATGTGTCATACAACAAATTACACAGCATATGTTTGAGAGGTTTGTGTCATTAGTGAATAGTGACATGGTATACAATACATTACACAGAATATGGTTGAAAGGTATGTGTCATCAGTGTATAGTGACACGGTATAAAACACATTACACAGCATATGGTTGATAGGTATGTGTCATCAGTGCATAGTGACGTGGTATACAACACATCATACAGCATATGGTTGAAAAGTATGTGTCATCAGTGTACAGTGACACGGTATACAACACATTACACAGCATATGGTTGAGAGGTATGTGTCATCAGTGCATAGTGACATGGTATACAACACATTACACAGCATATGGTTGAGAGTTATGTGTCATTAGTGAATAGTGACATGGTATACAATACATTACACAGCACATTGTTGAGAGTTATGTGTCATTAGTACATAGTGATATGGTATACAACACATTACACAGAATATGGTTGAGAGGTATGTGTCATTAGTGAATAGTGACATAGTATACAATACATTACAGGGAATATGGTTGAAAGGTATGTCATCAGTGTATAGTGACACGGTATACAACACGTTACACAGCATATGGTTGAGAGTTGTGTCATCAGTGCATAGTGACATGGTATACAACACATTACACAACATATGGTTGAGAGTTATGTGTCATCCGTGCATAGTGACATGGTATACAACACATTACACAGCATATGGTTGAGAGTTATGTGTCATCCGTGCATAGTGACATAGTATACAACACATTACACACGTACAGCATATGGGTGAAAGGTATGTGTCATCAGTGCATAGTGACATGGTATACAACACATTACACAGCATACGGTTGAGTTATGTGTCATCAGTGAATAGTGACATGGTATACAATACATTACACAGCACATGGTTGAGAGTTATGTGTCATTAGTACATAGTGATATGGTATACAACACATTACACAGCATATGGTTGAGAGGTATGTCTCATTAGTGAATAGTGACATGGTATACAACACATTACACAGCATATGGTTGAGAGTTATGTGTCATCCGTGCATTGTGACATAGTATACAACACATTACACACGTACAGCATATGGTTGAAAGGTATGTGTCATCAGTGTATAGTGACATGGTATACAACACATTACACAGCATATGGTTGAGAGTTATGTGTCATTAGTGAATAGTGACATGGTATACAATACATTACACAGCTCATGGTTGAGAGTTATGTGTCATTAGTACGTAGTGATATGGTATACAACACATTACACACGTACAGCATATGGTTGAAGGGTATGTGTCATTAGTGAATAGTGACATGGTATACAATACATTACACAGAATATGGTTGAAAGGTATGTGTCACCAGTGTATAGTGACACGGTATACAACACATTACACAGCGTATGGTTGAGAGTTATGTGTCATCCGTGCATAGTGACATGGTATACAACACATTACACAGCATATGGTTGAGAGGTATGTGTCAGTGAATAGTGACATGGTATACAATACATTACACAGAATATGGTTGAAAGGTATGTGTCATTAGTACATAGTGATATGGTATACAACACATTACACAGCATATGGTTGAGAGTTATGCGTCATCCGTGCATAGTGACATAGTATACAACACATTACACACGTACAGCATATGGTTGAAAGGTATGTGTCATCAGTGTACAGTGACACGGTATACAACACATTACACAGCATATGGTTGAGAGGTATGTATCATCAGAGTATAGTGACATGGTATACAACACATTACACAGCATATGGTTGAGAGTTATGCGTCATCCGTGCATAGTGACATAGTATACAACACATTACACACGTACAGCATATGGTTGAAAGGTATGTGTCATCAGTGTACAGTGACACGGTATACAACACATTACACAGCATATGGTTGAGAGGTATGTATCATCAGAGTATAGTGACATGGTATACAACACATTACACAGCATATGGTTGAGAGGTATGCGTCATTCGTGCATAGTGACATAGTATACAACACATTACACACGTACAGCATATGGTTGAAAGGTATGTGTCATCAGTGTACAGTGACACGGTATACAACACATTACACAGCATATGGTTGAGAGGTATGTGTCATCAGTGCATAGTGACGTGGTATACAACACATTATACAGCATATGGTTGAGAGGTATGTGTCATCAGAGCATAGTGACATGGTATACAACACATTACACAGCATATGGCTGTGAGTTATGTGTCATACAACAAATTACACAGCATATGTTTGAGAGGTATGTGTCATTAGTGAATAGTGACATGGTATACAATACATTACACAGAATATGGTTGAAAGGTATGTGTCATCAGTGTATAGTGACACGGTATACAACACATTACACAGCATATGGTTGATAGGTATGTGTCATCAGTGCATAGTGACATGGTATACAACACATTACATAACATATGGTTGAGAGTTATGTGTCATCCGTGCATAGTGACATGGTATACAACACATTACACAGCATATGGTTGAGAGTTATGTGTCATCCGTGCATAGTGACATAGTATACAACACATTACACAGCATATGGTTGAGAGATATGTGTCATCAGAGCATAGTGACATGGTATACAACACATTACACAGCATATGGTTGAGAGTTATGTGTCATCCGTGCATAGTGACATAGTATACAACACATTACACACGTACAGCATATGGTTGAAAGGTATGTGTCATCAGTGTACAGTGACACGGTATACAACACATTACACAGCATATGGTTGAGAGGTATGTGTCATCAGTGCATAGTGACGTGGTATACAACACATTACACAGCATATGGTTGAGAGGTATGTATCATCAGAGCATAGTGACATGGTATGCAACACATTACACACGTACAGCATATGGTTGAAAGGTATGTGTCATCAGTATACAGTCACACGGTATACAACACATTACACAGCATATGGTTGAGAGGTATGTGTCAGTGAGTAGTGACATGGTATACAATACATTACACAGCATATGGTTGAAAGGTATGTGTCATTGGTACATAGTGATATGGTATACAACACATTACACATCACATGGTTGAGAGGTATGTGTCATCAGTGTATAGTGACACGGTATACAACACATTACACAGCATATGGTTGAGAGGTATGTGTCATTAGTACATACTGATATGGTATACAACACATTACACAGCATATGGTTGAGAGGTATGTGTCATTAGTGAATAGTGACATGGTATACAACACATTATACAGCATATGGTTGAGAGTTATGTGTCATCCGTGCATAGTGACATAGTATACAATACATTACACACGTACAGCATATGGCTGAAAGGTATGTGTCATCAGTGTATAGTGACATGGTATACAACACATTACACAGCATATGGTTGAGAGTTATGTGTCATTAGTGAATAGTGACATGGTATACAATACATTACACACCACATGGTTGAGAGTTATGTGTCATTAGTACATAGTGATATGGTATACAACACATTACACACGTACAGTATATGCTTGAAAGGTATGTGTCATTAGTGAATAGTGACATGGTATACAATACATTACACAGAATTTGGTTGAAAGGTATGTGTCATCAGTGTATAGTGACACGGTATACAACACATTACACAGCATATGGTTGAGAGTTATGTGTCATCCGTGCATAGTGACATGGCATACAACACATTACACAGCATATGGTTGAGAGTTATGTGTCATCCGTGCATAGTGATATAGTATACAACACATTACACACGTAGAGCATATGGTTGAAAGGTATGTGTCATCAGTGTATAGTGATACGGTATACAACACATTACACATAATATGGTTGAAAAGTATGTGTCATCAGTGTACAGTGACACGGTATACAACACATTACACAGCATATGGTTGAGAGGTATGTGTCATCAGTGCATAGTGACATGGTATAGAACACATTACACAGCATATGGTTGAGAGGTATGTGTCATCAGAGCATAGTGACATGGTATACAACACATTACATAACATATGGTTGAGAGTTATGTGTCATCCGTGCATAGTGACATGGAATACAACAGATTACACAGCATATGGTTGAGAGTTATGTGTCATCCGTGCATAGTGATAAAGTATACAACACATTACACACGTAGAGCATATGGTTAAAAGGTATGTGTCATCAGTGCATAGTGACGTGGTATACAACACATCATACAGCATATGGTTGAAAAGTATGTGTCATCAGTGTACAGTGACACGGTATACAACACATTACACAGCATATGGTTGAGAGTTATGTGTCATTAGTGAATAGTGACATGGTATACAATACATTACACAGCACATTGTTGAGAGTTATGTGTCATTTGTACATAGTGATATGGTATACAACACATTACACAGAATATGGTTGAGAGGTATGTGTCATTAGTGAATAGTGACATAGTATACAATACATTACAGGGAATATGATTGAAAGGTATGTCATCAGTGTATAGTGACACGGTATACAACACGTTACACAGCATATGGTTGAGAGTTGTGTCATCAGTGCATAGTGACATGGTATACAACACATTACACAACATATGGTTGAGAGTTATGTGTCATCCGTGCATAGTGACATGGTATACAACACATTACACAGCATATGGTTGAGAGTTATGTGTCATCCGTGCATAGTGACATAGTATACAACACATTACACACGTACAGCATATGGGTGAAAGGTATGTGTCATCAGTGCACAGTGACATGGTATACAACACATTACACAGCATACGGTTGAGTTATGTGTCATCAGTGAATAGTGACATGGTATACAATACATTACACAGCACATGGTTGAGAGTTATGTGTCATTAGTACATAGTGATATGGTATACAACACATTACACAGCATATGGTTGAGAGGTATGTCTCATTAGTGAATAGTGACATGGTATACAACACATTACACAACATATGGTTGAGAGGTATGTATCATCAGAGCATAGTGACATGGTATGAAACACATTACACACGTACAGCATATGGTTGAAAGGTATGTGTCATCAGTATACAGTCACACGGTATACAACACATTACACAGCATATGGTTGAGAGGTATGTGTCAGTGAGTAGTGACATGGTATACAATACATTACACAGCATATGGTTGAAAGGTATGTGTCATTAGTACATAGTGATATGGTATACAACACATTACACATCACATGGTTGAGAGGTATGTGTCATCAGTGTATAGTGACACGGTATACAACACATTACACAGCATATGGTTGAGAGGTATGTGTCATTAGTACATACTGATATTATATACAACACATTACACAGCATATGGTTGAGAGGTATGTGTCATTAGTGAATAGTGACATGGTATACAACACATTATACAGCATATGGTTGAGAGTTATGTGTCATCCGTGCATAGTGACATAGTATACAATACATTACACACGTACAGCATATGGTTGAAAGGTATGTGTCATCAGTGTATAGTGACATGGTATACAACACATTACACAGCATATGGTTGAGAGTTATGTGTCATTAGTGAATAGTGACAGGGTATACAATACATTACACACCACATGGTTGAGAGTTATGTGTCATTAGTACATAGTGATATGGTATACAATACATTACACACGTACAGTATATGCTTGAAAGGTATGTGTCATTAGTGAATAGTGACATGGTATACAATACATTACACAGAATTTGGTTGAAAGGTATGTGTCATCAGTGTATAGTGACACGGTATACAACACATTACACAGCATATGGTTGAGAGTTATGTGTCATCCGTGCATAGTGACATGGTATACAACACATTACACAGCATATGGTTGAGAGTTATGTGTCATCCGTGCATAGTGATATAGTATACAACACATTACACACGTAGAGCATATGGTTGAAAGGTATGTGTCATCAGTGTATAGTGACACGGTATACAACACATTACACATAATATGGTTGAAAAGTATGTGTCATCAGTGTACAGTGACACGGTATACAACACATTACACAGCATATGGTTGAGAGGTATGTGTCATCAGTGCATAGTGACATGGTATACATTACATTACACAGCACATTGTTGAGAGTTATGTGTCATTAGTACATAGTGATATGGTATACAACACATTACACAGAATATGGTTGAGAGGTATGTGTCATTAGTGAATAGTGACATAGTATACAATTCATTACAGGGAATATGGTTGAAAGGTATGTCATCAGTGTATAGTGACACGGTATACAACACGTTACACAGCATATGGTTGAGAGGTATGTGTCATCAGTGCATAGTGACGTGGTATACAATACATTATACAGCATATGGTTGAGAGGTATGTGTCATCAGAGCATAGTGACATGGTATACAACACATTACACAGCATATGGTTGAGAGTTATGTGTCATACAACAAATTACACAGCATATGTTTGAGAGGTATGTGTCATTAGTGAATAGTGACATGGTATACAATACATTACACAGAATATGGTTGAAAGGTATGTGTCATCAGTGTATAGTGACACGGTATACAACACATTACACAGCATATGGTTGATAGGTATGTGTCATCAGTGCATAGTGACATGGTATACAACACATTACATAACATATGGTTGAGAGTTATGTGTCATCCGTGCATAGTGACATGGTATACAACAGATTACACAGCATATGGTTGAGAGTTATGTGTCATCCGTGCATAGTGATATAGTATACAACACATTACACACGTAGAGCATATGGTTAAAAGGTATGTGTCATCAGTGCATAGTGACGTGGTATACAACACATCATACAGCATATGGTTGAAAAGTATGTGTCATCAGTGTACAGTGACACGGTATACAACACATTACACAGCATATGGTTGAGAGGTATGTGTCATCAGTGCATAGTGACATGGTATACAACACATTACACAGCATATGGTTGAGAGTTATGTGTCATTAGTGAATAGTGACATGGTATACAATACATTACACAGCACATTGTTGAGAGTTATGTGTCATTAGTATATAGTGATATGGTATACAACACATTACACAGAATATGGTTGAGAGGTATGTGTCATTAGTGAATAGTGACATAGTATACAATACATTACAGGGAATATGGTTGAAAGGTATGTCATCAGTGTATAGTGACACGGTATACAACACGTTACACAGCATATGGTTGAGAGTTGTGTCATCAGTGCATAGTGACATGGTATACAACACATTACACAACATATGGTTGAGAGTTATGTGTCATCCGTGCATAGTGACATGGTATACAACACATTACACAGCATATGGTTGAGAGTTATGTGTCATCCGTGCATAGTGACATAGTATACAACACATTACACACGTACAGCATATGGGTGAAAGGTATGTGTCATCAGTGCATAGTGACATGGTATACAACACATTACACAGCATACGGTTGAGTTATGTGTCATCAGTGAATAGTGACATGGTATACAATACATTACACAGCACATGGTTGAGAGTTATGTGTCATTAGTACATAGTGATATGGTATACAACACATTACACAGCATATGGTTGAGAGGTATGTCTCATTAGTGAATAGTGACATGGTATACAACACATTACACAGCA
This sequence comes from Saccoglossus kowalevskii, assembly GCF_978046115.1. Lineage (NCBI taxonomy): Eukaryota > Metazoa > Hemichordata > Enteropneusta > Harrimaniidae > Saccoglossus > Saccoglossus kowalevskii. The sequence continues at coordinate 10,283,217 of NC_140648.1, read as the reverse complement.
TATGGTTGAGAGTTATGTGTCATCCGTGCATAGTGACATAGTATACAACACATTACACACGTACAGCATATGGTTGAAAGGTATGTGTCATCAGTGTATAGTGACATGGTATACAACACATTACACAGCATATGGTTGAGAGTTATGTGTCATTAGTGAATAGTGACATGGTATACAATACATTACACAGCTCATGGTTGAGAGTTATGTGTCATTAGTACGTAGTGATATGGTATACAACACATTACACACGTACAGCATATGGTTGAAGGGTATGTGTCATTAGTGAATAGTGACATGGTATACAATACATTACACAGAATATGGTTGAAAGGTATGTGTCACCAGTGTATAGTGACACGGTATACAACACATTACACAGCGTATGGTTGAGAGTTATGTGTCATCCGTGCATAGTGACATGGTATACAACACATTACACAGCATATGGTTGAGAGGTATGTGTCAGTGAGTAGTGACATGGTATACAATACATTACACAGAATATGGTTGAAAGGTATGTGTCATTAGTACATAGTGATATGGTATACAACACATTACACAGCATATGGTTGAGAGTTATGCGTCATCCGTGCATAGTGACATAGTATACAACACATTACACACGTACAGCATATGGTTGAAAGGTATGTGTCATCAGTGTACAGTGACACGGTATACAACACATTACACAGCATATGGTTGAGAGGTATGTATCATCAGAGTATAGTGACATGGTATACAACACATTACACAGCATATGGTTGAGAGGTATGCGTCATTCGTGCATAGTGACATAGTATACAACACATTACACACGTACAGCATATGGTTGAAAGGTATGTGTCATCAGTGTACAGTGACACGGTATACAACACATTACACAGCATATGGTTGAGAGGTATGTGTCATCAGTGCATAGTGACGTGGTATACAACACATTATACAGCATATGGTTGAGAGGTATGTGTCATCAGAGCATAGTGACATGGTATACAACACATTACACAGCATATGGTTGTGAGTTATGTGTCATACAACAAATTACACAGCATATGTTTGAGAGGTATGTGTCATTAGTGAATAGTGACATGGTATACAATACATTACACAGAATATGGTTGAAAGGTATGTGTCATCAGTGTATAGTGACACGGTATACAACACATTACACAGCATATGGTTGATAGGTATGTGTCATCAGTGCATAGTGACATGGTATACAACACATTACATAACATATGGTTGAGAGTTATGTGTCATCCGTGCATAGTGACATGGTATACAACACATTACACAGCATATGGTTGAGAGTTATGTGTCATCCGTGCATAGTGACATAGTATACAACACATTACACAGCATATGGTTGAGAGATATGTGTCATCAGAGCATAGTGACATGGTATACAACACATTACACAGCATATGGTTGAGAGTTATGTGTCATCCGTGCATAGTGACATAGTATACAACACATTACACACGTACAGCATATGGTTGAAAGGTATGTGTCATCAGTGTACAGTGACACGGTATACAACACATTACACAGCATATGGTTGAGAGGTATGTGTCATCAGTGCATAGTGACGTGGTATACAACACATTACACAGCATATGGTTGAGAGGTATGTATCATCAGAGCATAGTGACATGGTATGCAACACATTACACACGTACAGCATATGGTTGAAAGGTATGTGTCATCAGTATACAGTCACACGGTATACAACACATTACACAGCATATGGTTGAGAGGTATGTGTCAGTGAGTAGTGACATGGTATACAATACATTACACAGCATATGGTTGAAAGGTATGTGTCATTGGTACATAGTGATATGGTATACAACACATTACACATCACATGGTTGAGAGGTATGTGTCATCAGTGTATAGTGACACGGTATACAACACATTACACAGCATATGGTTGAGAGGTATGTGTCATTAGTACATACTGATATGGTATACAACACATTACACAGCATATGGTTGAGAGGTATGTGTCATTAGTGAATAGTGACATGGTATACAACACATTATACAGCATATGGTTGAGAGTTATGTGTCATCCGTGCATAGTGACATAGTATACAATACATTACACACGTACAGCATATGGTTGAAAGGTATGTGTCATCAGTGTATAGTGACATGGTATACAACACATTACACAGCATATGGTTGAGAGTTATGTGTCATTAGTGAATAGTGACATGGTATACAATACATTACACACCACATGGTTGAGAGTTATGTGTCATTAGTACATAGTGATATGGTATACAACACATTACACACGTACAGTATATGCTTGAAAGGTATGTGTCATTAGTGAATAGTGACATGGTATACAATACATTACACAGAATTTGGTTGAAAGGTATGTGTCATCAGAGTATAGTGACACGGTATACAACACATTACACAGCATATGGTTGAGAGTTATGTGTCATCCGTGCATAGTGACATGGTATACAACACATTACACAGCATATGGTTGAGAGTTATGTGTCATCCGTGCATAGTGATATAGTATACAACACATTACACACGTAGAGCATATGGTTGAAAGGTATGTGTCATCAGTGTATAGTGATACGGTATACAACACATTACACATAATATGGTTGAAAAGTATGTGTCATCAGTGTACAGTGACACGGTATACAACACATTACACAGCATATGGTTGAGAGGTATGTGTCATCAGTGCATAGTGACATGGTATAGAACACATTACACAGCATATGGTTGAGAGGTATGTGTCATCAGAGCATAGTGACATGGTATACAACACATTACACAGAATATGGTTGAGAGGTATGTGTCATTAGTGAATAATGACATAGTATACAATACATTACAGGGAATATGGTTGAAAGGTATGTGTCATCAGTATACAGTGACACGGTATACAACACGTTACACAGCATATGGTTGAGAGTTATGTGTCATCAGTGCATAGTGACATAGTATACAACACATTACACAACATATGGTTGAGAGTTATGTGTCATCCGTGCATAGTGACATGGTATACAACACATTACACAGCATATGGTTGAGAGGTATGTATCATCAGAGTATAGTGACATGGTATACAACACATTACACAGCATATGGTTGAGAGGTATGCGTCATTCGTGCATAGTGACATAGTATACAACACATTACACACGTACAGCATATGGTTGAAAGGTATGTGTCATCAGTGTACAGTGACACGGTATACAACACATTACACAGCATATGGTTGAGAGGTATGTGTCATCAGTGCATAGTGACGTGGTATACAACACATTATACAGCATATGGTTGAGAGGTATGTGTCATCAGAGCATAGTGACATGGTATACAACACATTACACAGCATATGGTTGTGAGTTATGTGTCATACAACAAATTACACAGCATATGTTTGAGAGGTATGTGTCATTAGTGAATAGTGACATGGTATACAATACATTACACAGAATATGGTTGAAAGGTATGTGTCATCTGTGTATAGTGACACGGTATACAACACATTACACAGCATATGGTTGATAGGTATGTGTCATCAGTGCATAGTGACATGGTATACAACACATTACATAACATATGGTTGAGAGTTATGTGTCATCCGTGCATAGTGACATGGTATACAACACATTACACAGCATATGGTTGAGAGTTATGTGTCATCCGTGCATAGTGACATAGTATACAACACATTACACAGCATATGGTTGAGAGATATGTGTCATCAGAGCATAGTGACATGGTATACAACACATTACACAGCATATGGTTGAGAGTTATGTGTCATCCGTGCATAGTGACATAGTATACAACACATTACACACGTACAGCATATGGTTGAAAGGTATGTGTCATCAGTGTACAGTGACACGGTATACAACACATTACACAGCATATGGTTGAGAGGTATGTGTCATCAGTGCATAGTGACGTGGTATACAACACATTACACAGCATATGGTTGAGAGGTATGTATCATCAGAGCATAGTGACATGGTATGCAACACATTACACACGTACAGCATATGGTTGAAAGGTATGTGTCATCAGTATACAGTCACACGGTATACAACACATTACACAGCATATGGTTGAGAGGTATGTGTCAGTGAGTAGTGACATGGTATACAATACATTACACAGCATATGGTTGAAAGGTATGTGTCATTGGTACATAGTGATATGGTATACAACACATTACACATCACATGGTTGAGAGGTATGTGTCATCAGTGTATAGTGACACGGTATACAACACATTACACAGCATATGGTTGAGAGGTATGTGTCATTATTACATACTGATATGGTATACAACACATTACACAGCATATGGTTGAGAGGTATGTGTCATTAGTGAATCGTGACATGGTATACAACACATTATACAGCATATGGTTGAGAGTTATGTGTCATCCGTGCATAGTGACATAGTATACAATACATTACACACGTACAGCATATGGTTGAAAGGTATGTGTCATCAGTGTATAGTGACATGGTATACAACACATTACACAGCATATGGTTGAGAGTTATGTGTCATTAGTGAATAGTGACATGGTATACAATACATTACACACCACATGGTTGAGAGTTATGTGTCATTAGTACATAGTGATATGGTATACAACACATTACACACGTACAGTATATGCTTGAAAGGTATGTGTCATTAGTGAATAGTGACATGGTATACAATACATTACACAGAATTTGGTTGAAAGGTATGTGTCATCAGTGTATAGTGACACGGTATACAACACATTACACAGCATATGGTTGAGAGTTATGTGTCATCCGTGCATAGTGACATGGTATACAACACATTACACAGCATATGGTTGAGAGTTATGTGTCATCCGTGCATAGTGATATAGTATACAACACATTACACACGTAGAGCATATGGTTGAAAGGTATGTGTCATCAGTGTATAGTGATACGGTATACAACACATTACACATAATATGGTTGAAAAGTATGTGTCATCAGTGTACAGTGACACGGTATACAACACATTACACAGCATATGGTTGAGAGGTATGTGTCATCAGTGCATAGTGACATGGTATAGAACACATTACACAGCATATGGTTGAGAGGTATGTGTCATCAGAGCATAGTGACATGGTATACAACACATTACACAGAATATGGTTGAGAGGTATGTGTCATTAGTGAATAATGACATAGTATACAATACATTACAGGGAATATGGTTGAAAGGTATGTGTCATCAGTATACAGTGACACGGTATACAACACGTTACACAGCATATGGTTGAGAGTTATGTGTCATCAGTGCATAGTGACATAGTATACAACACATTACACAACATATGGTTGAGAGTTATGTGTCATCCGTGCATAGTGACATGGTATACAACACATTACACAGCATATGGTTGAGAATTATGTGTCATCCGTGCATAGTGACATAGTATACAACACATTACACACGTACAGCATATGGTTGAAAGGTATGTGTTATCAGTGCACAGTGACACGGTATACAACACATTACACAGCATACGGTTGAGAGTTATGTGTCATCAGTGAATAGTGACATAGTATACAACACATTACACACGTACAGCATATGGTTGAAAGGTATGTGTCATCAGTGCATAGTGACATGGTATACAATACATTACACAGCACAAGGTTGAGAGTTATGTGTCATTAGTACATAGTGATATGGTATACAACACATTACACAGCATATGGTTGAGAGGTATGTCTCATTAGTGAATAGTGACATGGTATACAACACATTACACAGCATATGGTTGAGAGTTATGTGTCATCCGTGCATAGCGACATAGTATACAACACATTACACACGTACAGCATATGGTTGAAAGGTATGTGTCATCAGTGTATAGTGGCATGGTATACAACACATTACACAGCATATGGTTGAGAGTTATGTGTCATTAGTGAATAGTGACATGGTATACAATACATTACACAGCTCATGGTTGAGAGTTATGTGTCATTAGTACGTAGTGATATGGTATACAACACATTACACACGTACAGCATATGGTGGAAGGGTATGTGTCATTAGTGAATAGTGACATGGTATACAATACATTACACAGAATATGGTTGAAAGGTATGTGTCATCAGTGTATAGTGACACGGCATACAACACATTACACAGCGTATGGTTGAGAGTTATGTGTCATCCGTGCATAGTGACATGGTATACAACACAGTACACAGCATATGGTTGAGAGCTATGTGTCATCCGTGCATAGTGACATAGGATACAACACATTACACACGTACAGCATATGGTTGAAAGGTATGTGTCATCAGTGTATAGTGACACGGTATACAACACATTACACAGCATATGGTTGAGAGGTATGTGTCATTCGTGCATAGTGACATAGTATACAACACATTACACACGTACAGCATATGGTTGAAAGGTATGTGTTATCAGTGTATAGTGACACGGTATACAACACATTACACAGAATATGGTTGAGCGGTATGTGTCATTCGTGCATAGTGACATAGTATACAACACATTATACACGTACAGCATATGGTTGAAAGATATTTGTCATCAGTGTACAGTGACACGGTATACATGACATTACACAGCATATGGTTGATAGGTATGTGTCATCCGTGCATAGTGACATGGTATACAACACATTACACAGCATATGGTTGAGAGGTATGTGTCATTAGTGCATAGTGACAAGGTACACAACACATTACACAGCATATGGTTGAGAGATATGTGTCAGTGAGTAGTGACATGGTATACAATACATTACACAGAATATGGTTGAAAGGTATGTGTCATTAGTACATAGTGATATGGTATACAACACATTACACAGCATATGGTTGAGAGTTATGCGTCATCCGTGCATAGTGACATAGTATACAACACATTACACACGTACAGCATATGGTTGAAAGGTGTGTGTCATCAGTGTACAGTGACACGGTATACAACACATTACACAGCATATGGTTGAGAGGTATGTATCATCAGAACATAGTGACATGGTATACAACACATTCCACAGAATATGGTTGGAAGGTATGTGTCATTAGTACATAGTGATATGGTATACAACACATTACACATCACATGGTTGAGAGGTATGTGTCATCAGTGCATAGTGACACGGTATACAACACATTACACAGCATATTGTTGAGAGGTATGTGTCATTCGTGCATAGTGACATAGTATACAACACATTACACACGTACAGCATATGGTTGAAAGGTATGTGTCATCAGTGTATAGTGACACGGTATACAACACATTACACAGCATATGGTTGAGAGGTATGTGTCATCAGTGCATAGTGACGTGGTATACAACACATTACACAGCATATGGTTGAGAGGTATGTATCATCATAGCATAGTGACATGGTATACAATACATTACACATCACATGCTTGAGAGTTATGTGTCATTAGTAAATTGTGATATGGTATACAACACATTACACAGCATATGTTTGAAAGGTATGTGTCATTAGTGAATAGTGACATGGTATACAATACATTACACAGAATATGGTTGAAAGGTATGTGTCATCAGTGTATAGTGACACGGTATACAACACATTACACAGCATATGGTTGATAGGTATGTGTCATCAGTGCATAGTGACATGGTATACAACACATTACACACGTAAAGCATATGGTTGAAAGGTATGTATCATCAGTGCATAGTGACATGTTATACAACACATTACACAGCATATGGTTGAGAGTTATGTGTCATTAGTGAATAGTGACATGGTATACAATACATTACACAGCACATGGTTGAGAGTTATGTGTCATTAGTACATAGTGATATGGTATACAATAAATTACACAGAATATGGTTGAAAGGTATGTGTCATCAGTGTATAGTGACACGGTATACAACACATTACAGGGCATATGGTTGAGAGTTATGTGTCATCCGTGCATAGTGACATGGTATACAACACATTACACTGCATATGGTTGAGAGTTATGTGTCATCCGTGCATAGTGACATGGTATACAACACATTACACTGCATATGGTTGAGAGTTATGTGTCATCCGTGCATAGTGACATGGTATACAACACATTACACATAATATGGTTGAAAGGTATGTGTCATCAGTGTACAGTGACACGGTATACAACACATTACACAGCGTATGGTTGAGAGGTATGTGTCATTCGTGCATAGTGACATAGTATACAGCACATTACACACGTACAGCATATGGTTGAAAGGTATGTGTCATCAGTGTATAGTGACACGGTATACAACACATTACACAGAATATGGTTGAAAGGTATGTGTCATCAGTGTATAGTGACACGGTATACAACACATTACACAGAATATGTTTGAAAGGTATGTGTCATCAGTGTATAGTGACACGGTATACAACACATTACACAGCATATGGTTGAGAGGTATGTGTCATCAGTGCATAGTGACATGGTATACAACACATTACACAGCATATGGTTGAGAGGTATGTGTCATCAGTGCATAGTGACATGGTATACAAGACATTACACAGCATATGGTTGATAGGTATGTGTCATTAGTGCATAGTGACATGGAAGACGATACATTACACACGTACAGCATATGGTTGGAAGGTATGTGTCATCAGTATACAGTCACACGGTATACAACACATTACACAGCATATGGTTGAGAGTTATGTGTCAGTGAGTAGTGACATGGTATACAATACATTACACAGAATATTGTTGGAAGGTATGTGTCATTAGTACATAGTGATATGGTATACAACACATTACACATCACATGGTTGAGAGGTATGTGTCATCAGTGCATAGTGACACGGTATACAACACATTACACAGCATATTGTTGAGAGGTATGTGTCATTCGTGCATAGTGACATAGTATACAACACATTACACACGTACAGCATATGGTTGAAAGGTATGTGTCATCAGTGTATAGTGACACGGTATACAACACATTACACAGCATATGGTTGAGAGGTATGTGTCATCAGTGCATAGTGACGTGGTATACAACACATTACACAGCATATGGTTGAGAGGTATGTATCATCATAGCATAGTGACATGGTATACAATACATTACACATCACATGCTTGAGAGTTATGTGTCATTAGTAAATTGTGATATGGTATACAACACATTACACAGCATATGTTTGAAAGGTATGTGTCATTAGTGAATAGTGACATGGTATACAATACATTACACAGAATATGGTTGAAAGGTATGTGTCATCAGTGTATAGTGACACGGTATACAACACATTACACAGCATATGGTTGATAGGTATGTGTCATCAGTGCATAGTGACATGGTATACAACACATTACACACGTACAGCATATGGTTGAAAGGTATGTATCATCAGTGCATAGTGACATGTTATACAACACATTACACAGCATATGGTTGAGAGTTATGTGTCATTAGTGAATAGTGACATGGTATACAATACATTACACAGCACATGGTTGAGAGTTATGTGTCATTAGTACATAGTGATATGGTATACAATAAATTACACAGAATATGGTTGAAAGGTATGTGTCATCAGTGTATAGTGACACGGTATACAACACATTACAGGGCATATGGTTGAGAGTTATGTGTCATCCGTGCATAGTGACATGGTATACAACACATTACACTGCATATGGTTGAGAGTTATGTGTCATCCGTGCATAGTGACATGGTATACAACACATTACACTGCATATGGTTGAGAGTTATGTGTCATCCGTGCATAGTGACATGGTATACAACACATTACACATAATATGGTTGAAAGGTATGTGTCATCAGTGTACAGTGACACGGTATACAACACATTACACAGCGTATGGTTGAGAGGTATGTGTCATTCGTGCATAGTGACATAGTATACAGCACATTACACACGTACAGCATATGGTTGAAAGGTATGTGTCATCAGTGTATAGTGACACGGTATACAACACATTACACAGAATATGGTTGAAAGGTATGTGTCATCAGTGTATAGTGACACGGTATACAACACATTACACAGAATATGTTTGAAAGGTATGTGTCATCAGTGTATAGTGACACGGTATACAACACATTACACAGCATATGGTTGAGAGGTATGTGTCATCAGTGCATAGTGACATGGTATACAACACATTACACAGCATATGGTTGAGAGGTATGTGTCATCAGTGCATAGTGACATGGTATACAAGACATTACACAGCATATGGTTGATAGGTATGTGTCATTAGTGCATAGTGACATGGAAGACGATACATTACACACGTACAGCATATGGTTGGAAGGTATGTGTCATCAGTATACAGTCACACGGTATACAACACATTACACAGCATATGGTTGAGAGTTATGTGTCAGTGAGTAGTGACATGGTATACAATACATTACACAGAATATTGTTGGAAGGTATGTGTCATTAGTACATAGTGATATGGTATACAACACATTACACATCACATGGTTGAGAGGTATGTGTCATCAGTGCATAGTGACGCGGTATACAACACATTACACAGCATATTGTTGAGAGGTATGTGTCATTCGTGCATAGTGACATAGTATACAACACATTACACACGTACAGCATATAGTTGAAAGGTATGTGTCACCAGTGTACAGTGACACGGTATACAACACATTACACAGCATATGGTTGAGAGGTATGTGTCATCAGTGCATAGTGACGTGGTATACAACACATTACACAGCATATGGTTGAGAAGTATGTATCATCAGAGCATAGTGACATGGTATACAACACATTACACAGCATATGGCTGAGAGGTATTTGTCATTCGTGCATAGTGACATAGTATACAACACATTACACACGTACAGCATATGGTTGGAAGGTATGTGTCATCAGTATACAGTCACACGGTATACAACACATTACACAGCATATGGTTGAGAGTTATGTGTCAGTGAGTAGTGACATGGTATACAATACATTACACAGAATATGGTTGGAAGGTATGTGTCATTAGTACATAGTGATATGGTATACAACACATTACACATCACATGGTTGAGAGGTATGTGTCATCAGTGCATAGTGACACGGTATACAACACATTACACAGCATATTGTTGAGAGGTATGTGTCATTCGTGCATAGTGACATAGTATACAACACATTACACACGTACAGCATATGGTTGAAAGATATGTGTCATCAGTGTACAGTGACACGGTATACAACACATTACACAGCATATGGTTGAGAGGTATGTGTCATCAGTGCATAGTGACGTGGTATACAACACATTACACAGCATATGGTTGAGAGGTATGTATCATCATAGCATAGTGACATGGTATACAATACATTACACATCACATGCTTGAGAGTTATGTGTCATTAGTAAATTGTGATATGGTATACAACACATTACACAGCATATGTTTGAAAGGTATGTGTCATTAGTGAATAGTGACATGGTATACAATACATTACACAGAATATGGTTGAAAGGTATGTGTCATCAGTGTATAGTGACACGGTATACAACACATTACACAGCATATGGTTGATAGGTATGTGTCATCAGTGCATAGTGACATGGTATACAACACATTACACACGTACAGCATATGGTTGAAAGGTATGTATCATCAGTGCATAGTGACATGTTATACAACACATTACACAGCATATGGTTGAGAGTTATGTGTCATTAGTGAATAGTGACATGGTATACAATACATTACACAGCACATGGTTGAGAGTTATGTGTCATTAGTACATAGTGATATGGTATACAATAAATTACACAGAATATGGTTGAAAGGTATGTGTCATCAGTGTATAGTGACACGGTATACAACACATTACAGGGCATATGGTTGAGAGTTATGTGTCATCCGTGCATAGTGACATGGTATACAACACATTACACTGCATATGGTTGAGAGTTATGTGTCATCCGTGCATAGTGACATGGTATACAACACATTACACTGCATATGGTTGAGAGTTATGTGTCATCCGTGCATAGTGACATGGTATACAACACATTACACATAATATGGTTGAAAGGTATGTGTCATCAGTGTACAGTGACACGGTATACAACACATTACACAGCATATGGTTGAGAGGTATGTGTCATCAGTGCATAGTGACGTGGTATACAACACATTACACAGCATATGGTTGAGAAGTATGTATCATCAGAGCATAGTGACATGGTATACAACACATTACACAGCATATGGCTGAGAGGTATTTGTCATTCGTGCATAGTGACATAGTATACAACACATTACACACGTACAGCATATGGTTGGAAGGTATGTGTCATCAGTATACAGTCACACGGTATACAACACATTACACAGCATATGGTTGAGAGTTATGTGTCAGTGAGTAGTGACATGGTATACAATACATTACACAGAATATGGTTGGAAGGTATGTGTCATTAGTACATAGTGATATGGTATACAACACATTACACATCACATGGTTGAGAGGTATGTGTCATCAGTGCATAGTGACACGGTATACAACACATTACACAGCATATTGTTGAGAGGTATGTGTCATTCGTGCATAGTGACATAGTATACAACACATTACACACGTACAGCATATGGTTGAAAGATATGTGTCATCAGTGTACAGTGACACGGTATACAACACATTACACAGCATATGGTTGAGAGGTATGTGTCATCAGTGCATAGTGACGTGGTATACAACACATTACACAGCATATGGTTAAGAGGTATGTATCATCAGAGCATAGTGACATGGTATACAATACATTACACATCACATGCTTGAGAGTTATGTGTCATTAGTACATTGTGATATGGTATACAACACATTACACAGCATATGTTTGAGAGGTATGTGTCATTAGTGAATAGTGACATGGTATACAATACATTACACAGAATATGGTTGAAAGGTATGTGTCATCAGTGTATAGTGACACGGTATACAACACATTACACAGCATATGGTTGATAGGTATGTGTCATCAGTGCATAGTGACATGGTATACAACACATTACACACGTACAGCATATGGTTGAAAGGTATGTATCATCAGTGCATAGTGACATGTTATACAACACATTACACAGCATATGGTTGAGAGTTATGTGTCATTAGTGAATAGTGACATGGTATACAATACATTACACAGCACATGGTTGAGAGTTATGTGTCATTAGTACATAGTGATATGGTATACAATAAATTACACAGAATATGGTTGAGAGTTATGTGTCATCCGTGCATAGTGACATGGTATACAACACATTACACTGCATATGGTTGAGAGTTATGTGTCATCCGTGCATAGTGACATGGTATACAACACATTACACTGCATATGGTTGAGAGTTATGTGTCATCCGTGCATAGTGACATGGTATACAACACATTACACATAATATGGTTGAAAGGTATGTGTCATCAGTGTACAGTGACACGGTATACAACACATTACACAGCGTATGGTTGAGAGGTATGTGTCATCAGTGTATAGTGACACGGTATACAACACATTACACAGCATATGGTTGAGAGGTATGTGTCATCAGTGCATAGTGACATGGTATACAAGACATTACACAGCATATGGTTGAGAGGTATGTGACATCAGTGCATAGTGACATGGAAGACGACACATTACACAGCATATGGTTGAGAGGTATGTGTTATCAGTACATTGTGACATGGTATACAACACATTACACATAATATGGTTGAAAGGTATGTGTCATTCGTGGATAGTGACAAGGTATACAACACATTACACAGCATATGATTGAGAGGTATGTGTCATCAGTGCATAGTGACATGGTATACAAGACATTACACAGCATATGGTTGAGAGGTATGTGACATCAGTGCATAGTGACATGGAAGACGACACATTACACAGCATATGGTTGAGAGGTATGTGTTATCAGTACATTGTGACATGGTATACAACACATTACACATAATATGGTTGAAAGGGATGTGTCATTAGTGCACAGTGACATGGTATACAACACATTATACAGCATATGGTTGAGAGTTATGTGTCATCCGTGCATAGTGACATAGTATACAACACATTACACACGCACAGCATATGGTTGAAAGGTATGTGCCATCAGTGTATAGTGACATGGTATACAACATATTACACAGCATATGGTTGAGAGTTATGTGTCATTAGTGAATAGTGACATGGTATACAATACATTACACAGCACATGGTTGAGAGTAATGTGTCATTAGTACAGCATATGGTATACAACACATTACACAGCATATGGTTGAAAGGTATGTGTCATAATTGTATAGTGACATTGTATACAACACATGACACAGCATATGGTTGAGAGTTATGTGTCATTAGTGAATATTGACATGGTATACAATACATTACACAGCACATGGTTCAGAGTTATGTGTCATTAGTACATAGTGATAAGGTATACAACACATTACACACGTACAGCATATGGTTGAAGGGTATGTGTCATTAGTGAATAGTGAAATGGTATACAATAAATTACACAGAATATGGTTGAAAGGTACGTGTATTCAGTGTATAGTGACACGGTATACAACACATTATACAGCACATGGTTCAGAGTTATGTGTCATCCGTGCATAGTGACATAGTATACAGCACATTACACACGTACAGCATATGGTTGAAAGGTATGTGTCATCAGTGTATAGTGACACGGTATACAACACATTACACAGAATATGGTTGAAAGGTATGTGTCATCAGTGCATAGTGACATGGTATACAACACGTGGTGTACAATGACACGGTATACAACACATTACACAGCATATGGTTGAGAGGTATGTGTCATTAGTGCATTGTGACATGGTATACAATACATTTCACAGCATATGGTTGAGAGGTATGTGTCATCAGTGCATAGTGACATGGTATACAACACATTATACAGCATATGGTTGAGAGGTATGTGTCATTCGTGCAGAGTGATAAGGTATACAACACATTACACAGCATATGGTTGAGAGGTATGTGTCATCAGTGCATAGTGACATGGTATACAAGACATTACACAGCATATGGTTGAGAGGTATGTGACATCAGTGCATAGTGACATGGAAGACGACACATTACACAGCATATGGTTGAGAGGTATGTGTTATCAGTACATTGTGACATGGTATACAACACATTACACATAATATGGTTGAAAGGTATGTGTCATTCGTGGATAGTGACAAGGTATACAACACATTACACAGCATATGATTGAGAGGTATGTGTCATCAGTGCATAGTGACATGGTATACAAGACATTACACAGCATATGGTTGAGAGGTATGTGACATCAGTGCATAGTGACATGGAAGACGACACATTACACAGCATATGGTTGAGAGGTATGTGTTATCAGTACATTGTGACATGGTATACAACACATTACACATAATATGGTTGAAAGGGATGTGTCATTAGTGCACAGTGACATGGTATACAACACATTATACAGCATATGGTTGAGAGTTATGTGTCATCCGTGCATAGTGACATAGTATACAACACATTACACACGCACAGCATATGGTTGAAAGGTATGTGTCATCAGTGTATAGTGACATGGTATACAACATATTACACAGCATATGGTTGAGAGTTATGTGTCATTAGTGAATAGTGACATGGTATACAATACATTACACAGCACATGGTTGAGAGTTATGTGTCATTAGTACAGCATATGGTATACAACACATTACACAGCATATGGTTGAAAGGTATGTGTCATAATTGTATAGTGACATTGTATACAACACATGACACAGCATATGGTTGAGAGTTATGTGTCATTAGTGAATATTGACATGGTATACAATACATTACACAACACATGGTTCAGAGTTATGTGTCATTAGTACATAGTGATAAGGTATACAACACATTACACACGTACAGCATATGGTTGAAGGGTATGTGTCATTAGTGAATAGTGAAATGGTATACAATAAATTACACAGAATATGGTTGAAAGGTACGTGTATTCAGTGTATAGTGACACGGTATACAACACATTATACAGCACATGGTTCAGAGTTATGTGTCATCCGTGCATAGTGACATAGTATACAACACATTACACACGTAAAGTATATGGTTGAAAGGTATGTGTCATCAGTGTATAGTGACATGGTATACAACACATTACACAGCATATGGTTGAGAGTTATGTATCATTAGTGAATAGTGACATGGTATACAATACATTACACAGCACATGGTTGAGGGTTATGTGTCATTAGTACATAGTGATATGGTATACAACACATTACACAGCATATGGTTGAGAGGTATGTGTCATTAGTGAATAGTGACATGGTATACAACACATTACACAGCATATGGTTGAGAGTTATGTTTCATTAGTGAATAGTGACATGGTATACAATACATTACACAGCACATGGTTGAGAGTTATGTGTCATTAGTACATAGTGATGTGGTATACAACACATTACACACGTACAGCATATGGTTGAAGGGTATGTGTCATTAGTGAATAGTGACATGGTATACAATAAATTACACAGAATATGGTTGAGAGGTATGTGTCATCAGTGTATAGTGACACGGTATACAACACATTACAGAGCGTATGGTTGAGAGGTATGTGTCATTCCTGCATAGTGACATAGTATACAACACATTACACACGTACAGCATATGGTTGAAAGGTATGTGTCATCAGTGTATAGTGACACAGTATACAACACATTACACAGAATATGGTTGAAAGGTATGTGTCATCAGTGTATATTGACACGGTATACAACACATTACACAGAATATGTTTGAAAGGTATGTGTTATCAGTGTATAGTGACACGGTATACAACACATTACACAGCATATGGTTGAGAGGTATGTGTCATCAGTGCATAGTGACATGGTATACAACACATTACACAGCATATGGTTGAGAGGTATGTGTCATCAGTGCATAGTGACATGGTATACAGCACATTACACAGCATATGGTTGAGAGGTATGTGTCATTCGTGTATAGTGACATGGTATACAACACATTACACACGTACAGCATATGGTTGAAAGGTATGTGTCATCAGTGTATAGTGACACGGTATACAACACATTACACAGAATATGGTTGAAAGGTATGTGTCATCAGTGTATAGTGACATGGTATACAACACATTATACAGCATATGGTTGAGAGGTATGTGTCATTCGTGCATAGTGACATAGTATACAACACATTACACACGTACAGCATATGGTTGAAAGGTATGTGTCATCAGTGTATAGTGACACGGTATACAACACATTACACAGAATATGGTTGAAAGGTATGTGTCATCAGTGTATAGTGACATGGTATACAACACATTATACAGTATATGGTTGAGAGGTATGTGTCATCAGTGTATACTGACACGGTATACAACACATTACACACGTACAGCATATGGTTGAGAGGTATGTGTCATCAGTACATTGTGACATGGTATACAGTACATTACACAGCATATGGTTGAGAGGTATGTGTCATCCGTGCATAGTGATATGGTATACAACACATTACACAGCATATGGTTGAGAGTTATGTGTCATCCGTGCCAAGTGACATAGTATACAACACATTACACACGTACAGCATATGGTTGAAAGGTATGTGTCATCAGTGTACAGTGACACGGTATACAACACATTACACAGCATATGGTTGAGAGGTATGTGTCATCAGTGCATCGTGACATGGTATACAACATTACACAGCATATGGTTGAGAGGTATGTGTCATCAGTGTATAGTGACAAGGTATACAACACATTACACAGCATATGGTTGAGAGGTATGTGTCATCAGTGCATAGTGACATGGTATAGGACATTACACAGCATATGGTTGAGAGGTATGTGTCATCAGTGTATAGTGACAAGGTATACAATACATTACACAGAATATGGTTGAAAAGTATGTCTCATCAGTGTATAGTGACACGGTATACAACACATTACACAGCATATGGTTGATAGGTATGTGTCATCAGTGCATAGTGACATGGTATACAATACATTACACAGCATATGGTTGAGAGTTATGTGTCATCCGTGCATAGCGACATGGTATACAATACATTACACAGCATATGGTTGAGAAGTATGTGTCATCAGAGCATAGTGACATGGTATACAACACATTACACAGCATATGGTTGAGAATTATGTGTCATTAGTGAATAGTGACATGGTATACAATACATTACACAGCACATGGTTGAGAGTTATGTGTCATTAGCACATAGTGATATGGTATACAACACATTACACAGCATATGGTTGATAGGAAGGTGTCATCAGTACATTGTGACATGGTATACAACACATTGCACATAATATGGTTGAAAGGTATGTGTCATTAGTACATAGTGATATGGTATACAACACATTACACAGCACATGGTTGAGAGGTGGCATCAGTGCATAGTGACATGGTATACAACACATTACACAGCATATGGTTGAGAGTTATGTTTCATTAGTGAATAGTGACATGGTATACAATACATTACACAGCACATGGTTAAGAGGTATGTGTCATCAGTGCATAGTGACGCGGTATACAACACATTACACTGCATATGGTTGAGAGTTATGTGTCATCCGTGCATAGTGACATGGTATACAACACATTACACATAATATGGTTGAAAGGTATGTGTCATCAGTGTACAGTGACACGGTATACAACACATTACACAGCGTATGGTTGAGAGGTATGTGTCATTCGTGCATAGTGACATAGTATACAGCACATTACACACGTACAGCATATGGTTGAAAGGTATGTGTCATCAGTGTATAGTGACACGGTATACAACACATTACACAGAATATGGTTGAAAGGTATGTGTCATCAGTGTATAGTGACACGGTATACAACACATTACACAGAATATGTTTGAAAGGTATGTGTCATCAGTGTATAGTGACACGGTATACAACACATTACACAGCATATGGTTGAGAGGTATGTGTCATCAGTGCATAGTGACATGGTATACAACACATTACACAGCATATGGTTGAGAGGTATGTGTCATCAGTGCATAGTGACATGGTATACAAGACATTACACAGCATATGGTTGATAGGTATGTGTCATTAGTGCATAGTGACATGGAAGACGATACATTACACACGTACAGCATATGGTTGGAAGGTATGTGTCATCAGTATACAGTCACACGGTATACAACACATTACACAGCATATGGTTGAGAGTTATGTGTCAGTGAGTAGTGACATGGTATACAATACATTACACAGAATATTGTTGGAAGGTATGTGTCATTAGTACATAGTGATATGGTATACAACACTTTACACATCACATGGTTGAGAGGTATGTGTCATCAGTGCATAGTGACGCGGTATACAACACATTACACAGCATATTGTTGAGAGGTATGTGTCATTCGTGCATAGTGACATAGTATACAACACATTACACACGTACAGCATATAGTTGAAAGGTATGTGTCACCAGTGTACAGTGACACGGTATACAACACATTACACAGCATATGGTTGAGAGGTATGTGTCATCAGTGCATAGTGACGTGGTATACAACACATTACACAGCATATGGTTGAGAAGTATGTATCATCAGAGCATAGTGACATGGTATACAACACATTACACAGCATATGGCTGAGAGGTATTTGTCATTCGTGCATAGTGACATAGTATACAACACATTACACACGTACAGCATATGGTTGGAAGGTATGTGTCATCAGTATACAGTCACACGGTATACAACACATTACACAGCATATGGTTGAGAGTTATGTGTCAGTGAGTAGTGACATGGTATACAATACATTACACAGAATATGGTTGGAAGGTATGTGTCATTAGTACATAGTGATATGGTATACAACACATTACACATCACATGGTTGAGAGGTATGTGTCATCAGTGCATAGTGACACGGTATACAACACATTACACAGCATATTGTTGAGAGGTATGTGTCATTCGTGCATAGTGACATAGTATACAACACATTACACACGTACAGCATATGGTTGAAAGATATGTGTCATCAGTGTACAGTGACACGGTATACAACACATTACACAGCATATGGTTGAGAGGTATGTGTCATCAGTGCATAGTGACGTGGTATACAACACATTACACAGCATATGGTTGAGAGGTATGTATCATCATAGCATAGTGACATGGTATACAATACATTACACATCACATGCTTGAGAGTTATGTGTCATTAGTAAATTGTGATATGGTATACAACACATTACACAGCATATGTTTGAAAGGTATGTGTCATTAGTGAATAGTGACATGGTATACAATACATTACACAGAATATGGTTGAAAGGTATGTGTCATCAGTGTATAGTGACACGGTATACAACACATTACACAGCATATGGTTGATAGGTATGTGTCATCAGTGCATAGTGACATGGTATACAACACATTACACACGTACAGCATATGGTTGAAAGGTATGTATCATCAGTGCATAGTGACATGTTATACAACACATTACACAGCATATGGTTGAGAGTTATGTGTCATTAGTGAATAGTGACATGGTATACAATACATTACACAGCACATGGTTGAGAGTTATGTGTCATTAGTACATAGTGATATGGTATACAATAAATTACACAGAATATGGTTGAAAGGTATGTGTCATCAGTGTATAGTGACACGGTATACAACACATTACAGGGCATATGGTTGAGAGTTATGTGTCATCCGTGCATAGTGACATGGTATACAACACATTACACTGCATATGGTTGAGAGTTATGTGTCATCCGTGCATAGTGACATGGTATACAACACATTACACTGCATATGGTTGAGAGTTATGTGTCATCCGTGCATAGTGACATGGTATACAACACATTACACATAATATGGTTGAAAGGTATGTGTCATCAGTGTACAGTGACACGGTATACAACACATTACACAGCATATGGTTGAGAGGTATGTGTCATCAGTGCATAGTGACGTGGTATACAACACATTACACAGCATATGGTTGAGAAGTATGTATCATCAGAGCATAGTGACATGGTATACAACACATTACACAGCATATGGCTGAGAGGTATTTGTCATTCGTGCATAGTGACATAGTATACAACACATTACACACGTACAGCATATGGTTGGAAGGTATGTGTCATCAGTATACAGTCACACGGTATACAACACATTACACAGCATATGGTTGAGAGTTATGTGTCAGTGAGTAGTGACATGGTATACAATACATTACACAGAATATGGTTGGAAGGTATGTGTCATTAGTACATAGTGATATGGTATACAACACATTACACATCACATGGTTGAGAGGTATGTGTCATCAGTGCATAGTGACACGGTATACAACACATTACACAGCATATTGTTGAGAGGTATGTGTCATTCGTGCATAGTGACATAGTATACAACACATTACACACGTACAGCATATGGTTGAAAGATATGTGTCATCAGTGTACAGTGACACGGTATACAACACATTACACAGCATATGGTTGAGAGGTATGTGTCATCAGTGCATAGTGACGTGGTATACAACACATTACACAGCATATGGTTAAGAGGTATGTATCATCAGAGCATAGTGACATGGTATACAATACATTACACATCACATGCTTGAGAGTTATGTGTCATTAGTACATTGTGATATGGTATACAACACATTACACAGCATATGTTTGAGAGGTATGTGTCATTAGTGAATAGTGACATGGTATACAATACATTACACAGAATATGGTTGAAAGGTATGTGTCATCAGTGTATAGTGACACGGTATACAACACATTACACAGCATATGGTTGATAGGTATGTGTCATCAGTGCATAGTGACATGGTATACAACACATTACACACGTACAGCATATGGTTGAAAGGTATGTATCATCAGTGCATAGTGACATGTTATACAACACATTACACAGCATATGGTTGAGAGTTATGTGTCATTAGTGAATAGTGACATGGTATACAATACATTACACAGCACATGGTTGAGAGTTATGTGTCATTAGTACATAGTGATATGGTATACAATAAATTACACAGAATATGGTTGAGAGTTATGTGTCATCCGTGCATAGTGACATGGTATACAACACATTACACTGCATATGGTTGAGAGTTATGTGTCATCCGTGCATAGTGACATGGTATACAACACATTACACTGCATATGGTTGAGAGTTATGTGTCATCCGTGCATAGTGACATGGTATACAACACATTACACATAATATGGTTGAAAGGTATGTGTCATCAGTGTACAGTGACACGGTATACAACACATTACACAGCGTATGGTTGAGAGGTATGTGTCATCAGTGTATAGTGACACGGTATACAACACATTACACAGCATATGGTTGAGAGGTATGTGTCATCAGTGCATAGTGACATGGTATACAAGACATTACACAGCATATGGTTGAGAGGTATGTGACATCAGTGCATAGTGACATGGAAGACGACACATTACACAGCATATGGTTGAGAGGTATGTGTTATCAGTACATTGTGACATGGTATACAACACATTACACATAATATGGTTGAAAGGTATGTGTCATTCGTGGATAGTGACAAGGTATACAACACATTACACAGCATATGATTGAGAGGTATGTGTCATCAGTGCATAGTGACATGGTATACAAGACATTACACAGCATATGGTTGAGAGGTATGTGACATCAGTGCATAGTGACATGGAAGACGACACATTACACAGCATATGGTTGAGAGGTATGTGTTATCAGTACATTGTGACATGGTATACAACACATTACACATAATATGGTTGAAAGGGATGTGTCATTAGTGCACAGTGACATGGTATACAACACATTATACAGCATATGGTTGAGAGTTATGTGTCATCCGTGCATAGTGACATAGTATACAACACATTACACACGCACAGCATATGGTTGAAAGGTATGTGCCATCAGTGTATAGTGACATGGTATACAACATATTACACAGCATATGGTTGAGAGTTATGTGTCATTAGTGAATAGTGACATGGTATACAATACATTACACAGCACATGGTTGAGAGTAATGTGTCATTAGTACAGCATATGGTATACAACACATTACACAGCATATGGTTGAAAGGTATGTGTCATAATTGTATAGTGACATTGTATACAACACATGACACAGCATATGGTTGAGAGTTATGTGTCATTAGTGAATATTGACATGGTATACAATACATTACACAGCACATGGTTCAGAGTTATGTGTCATTAGTACATAGTGATAAGGTATACAACACATTACACACGTACAGCATATGGTTGAAGGGTATGTGTCATTAGTGAATAGTGAAATGGTATACAATAAATTACACAGAATATGGTTGAAAGGTACGTGTATTCAGTGTATAGTGACACGGTATACAACACATTATACAGCACATGGTTCAGAGTTATGTGTCATCCGTGCATAGTGACATAGTATACAGCACATTACACACGTACAGCATATGGTTGAAAGGTATGTGTCATCAGTGTATAGTGACACGGTATACAACACATTACACAGAATATGGTTGAAAGGTATGTGTCATCAGTGCATAGTGACATGGTATACAACACGTGGTGTACAATGACACGGTATACAACACATTACACAGCATATGGTTGAGAGGTATGTGTCATTAGTGCATTGTGACATGGTATACAATACATTTCACAGCATATGGTTGAGAGGTATGTGTCATCAGTGCATAGTGACATGGTATACAACACATTATACAGCATATGGTTGAGAGGTATGTGTCATTCGTGCAGAGTGATAAGGTATACAACACATTACACAGCATATGGTTGAGAGGTATGTGTCATCAGTGCATAGTGACATGGTATACAAGACATTACACAGCATATGGTTGAGAGGTATGTGACATCAGTGCATAGTGACATGGAAGACGACACATTACACAGCATATGGTTGAGAGGTATGTGTTATCAGTACATTGTGACATGGTATACAACACATTACACATAATATGGTTGAAAGGTATGTGTCATTCGTGGATAGTGACAAGGTATACAACACATTACACAGCATATGATTGAGAGGTATGTGTCATCAGTGCATAGTGACATGGTATACAAGACATTACACAGCATATGGTTGAGAGGTATGTGACATCAGTGCATAGTGACATGGAAGACGACACATTACACAGCATATGGTTGAGAGGTATGTGTTATCAGTACATTGTGACATGGTATACAACACATTACACATAATATGGTTGAAAGGGATGTGTCATTAGTGCACAGTGACATGGTATACAACACATTATACAGCATATGGTTGAGAGTTATGTGTCATCCGTGCATAGTGACATAGTATACAACACATTACACACGCACAGCATATGGTTGAAAGGTATGTGTCATCAGTGTATAGTGACATGGTATACAACATATTACACAGCATATGGTTGAGAGTTATGTGTCATTAGTGAATAGTGACATGGTATACAATACATTACACAGCACATGGTTGAGAGTTATGTGTCATTAGTACAGCATATGGTATACAACACATTACACAGCATATGGTTGAAAGGTATGTGTCATAATTGTATAGTGACATTGTATACAACACATGACACAGCATATGGTTGAGAGTTATGTGTCATTAGTGAATATTGACATGGTATACAATACATTACACAACACATGGTTCAGAGTTATGTGTCATTAGTACATAGTGATAAGGTATACAACACATTACACACGTACAGCATATGGTTGAAGGGTATGTGTCATTAGTGAATAGTGAAATGGTATACAATAAATTACACAGAATATGGTTGAAAGGTACGTGTATTCAGTGTATAGTGACACGGTATACAACACATTATACAGCACATGGTTCAGAGTTATGTGTCATCCGTGCATAGTGACATAGTATACAACACATTACACACGTAAAGTATATGGTTGAAAGGTATGTGTCATCAGTGTATAGTGACATGGTATACAACACATTACACAGCATATGGTTGAGAGTTATGTATCATTAGTGAATAGTGACATGGTATACAATACATTACACAGCACATGGTTGAGGGTTATGTGTCATTAGTACATAGTGATATGGTATACAACACATTACACAGCATATGGTTGAGAGGTATGTGTCATTAGTGAATAGTGACATGGTATACAACACATTACACAGCATATGGTTGAGAGTTATGTTTCATTAGTGAATAGTGACATGGTATACAATACATTACACAGCACATGGTTGAGAGTTATGTGTCATTAGTACATAGTGATGTGGTATACAACACATTACACACGTACAGCATATGGTTGAAGGGTATGTGTCATTAGTGAATAGTGACATGGTATACAATAAATTACACAGAATATGGTTGAGAGGTATGTGTCATCAGTGTATAGTGACACGGTATACAACACATTACAGAGCGTATGGTTGAGAGGTATGTGTCATTCCTGCATAGTGACATAGTATACAACACATTACACACGTACAGCATATGGTTGAAAGGTATGTGTCATCAGTGTATAGTGACACAGTATACAACACATTACACAGAATATGGTTGAAAGGTATGTGTCATCAGTGTATATTGACACGGTATACAACACATTACACAGAATATGTTTGAAAGGTATGTGTTATCAGTGTATAGTGACACGGTATACAACACATTACACAGCATATGGTTGAGAGGTATGTGTCATCAGTGCATAGTGACATGGTATACAACACATTACACAGCATATGGTTGAGAGGTATGTGTCATCAGTGCATAGTGACATGGTATACAGCACATTACACAGCATATGGTTGAGAGGTATGTGTCATTCGTGTATAGTGACATGGTATACAACACATTACACACGTACAGCATATGGTTGAAAGGTATGTGTCATCAGTGTATAGTGACACGGTATACAACACATTACACAGAATATGGTTGAAAGGTATGTGTCATCAGTGTATAGTGACATGGTATACAACACATTATACAGCATATGGTTGAGAGGTATGTGTCATTCGTGCATAGTGACATAGTATACAACACATTACACACGTACAGCATATGGTTGAAAGGTATGTGTCATCAGTGTATAGTGACACGGTATACAACACATTACACAGAATATGGTTGAAAGGTATGTGTCATCAGTGTATAGTGACATGGTATACAACACATTATACAGTATATGGTTGAGAGGTATGTGTCATCAGTGTATACTGACACGGTATACAACACATTACACACGTACAGCATATGGTTGAGAGGTATGTGTCATCAGTACATTGTGACATGGTATACAGTACATTACACAGCATATGGTTGAGAGGTATGTGTCATCCGTGCATAGTGATATGGTATACAACACATTACACAGCATATGGTTGAGAGTTATGTGTCATCCGTGCCAAGTGACATAGTATACAACACATTACACACGTACAGCATATGGTTGAAAGGTATGTGTCATCAGTGTACAGTGACACGGTATACAACACATTACACAGCATATGGTTGAGAGGTATGTGTCATCAGTGCATCGTGACATGGTATACAACATTACACAGCATATGGTTGAGAGGTATGTGTCATCAGTGTATAGTGACAAGGTATACAACACATTACACAGCATATGGTTGAGAGGTATGTGTCATCAGTGCATAGTGACATGGTATAGGACATTACACAGCATATGGTTGAGAGGTATGTGTCATCAGTGTATAGTGACAAGGTATACAATACATTACACAGAATATGGTTGAAAAGTATGTGTCATCAGTGTATAGTGACACGGTATACAACACATTACACAGCATATGGTTGATAGGTATGTGTCATCAGTGCATAGTGACATGGTATACAATACATTACACAGCATATGGTTGAGAGTTATGTGTCATCCGTGCATAGCGACATGGTATACAATACATTACACAGCATATGGTTGAGAAGTATGTGTCATCAGAGCATAGTGACATGGTATACAACACATTACACAGCATATGGTTGAGAATTATGTGTCATTAGTGAATAGTGACATGGTATACAATACATTACACAGCACATGGTTGAGAGTTATGTGTCATTAGCACATAGTGATATGGTATACAACACATTACACAGCATATGGTTGATAGGAAGGTGTCATCAGTACATTGTGACATGGTATACAACACATTGCACATAATATGGTTGAAAGGTATGTGTCATTAGTACATAGTGATATGGTATACAACACATTACACAGCACATGGTTGAGAGGTGGCATCAGTGCATAGTGACATGGTATACAACACATTACACAGCATATGGTTGAGAGTTATGTTTCATTAGTGAATAGTGACATGGTATACAATACATTACACAGCACATGGTTGAGAGTTATGTGTCATTAGTACATAGTGATGTGGTATACAACACATTACACACGTACAGCATATGGTTGAAGGGTATGTGTCATTAGTGCATAGTGACAAGGTATACAACACTTTACACAGCATATGGTTGAGAGGTATGTGACATCAGTGCATAGTGACATGGAAGACGACACATTACACAGCATATGGTTGAGAGGTACGTGTTATCAGTACATTGTGACATGGTATACAACACATTGCACATAATATGGTTGAAAGGTATGTGTCATTAGTGCACAGTGACATGGTATACAACACATTATACAGCATATGGTTGAGAGTTATGTGTCATCCGTGCATAGTGACATAGTATACAACACATTACACACGTACAGCATATGGTTGAGAGGTATGTGTCATCAGTGTATAGTGACAAGGTATACAATACACAGCACATGGTTGAGAGTTATGTGTCATTAGTACATAGTGATATGGTATACAACACATTATACAGCATATGGTTGAGAGGTATGTGTCATTAGTGAATAGTGACATGGTATACAACACATTACACAGCATATGGTTGAGAATTATGTGTCATCCGTGCATAGTGACATAGTATACAGCACATTACACACGTACAGCATATGGTTGAAAGGTATGTGTCATCAGTGTATAGTGACATTGTATACAACACATTACACAGCATATGGTTGAGAGTTATGTGTCATTAGTGAATAGTGACATGGTATACAATACATTACACAGCACATGGTTGAGAGTTATGTGTCATTAGTACACAGTGATATGGTATACAACACATTACACATGTACAACATATGGTTGAAGGGTATGTGTCATTAGTGAATAGTGACATGATATACAATAAATTACACAGAATATGGTTGAAAGGTATGTGTCATAGGGGTATAGTGACACGGTATACAACACATTACAGAGCATATGGTTGAGAGTTATGTGTCATCCGTGCATAGTGACATGGTATACAACACATTACACAGCATATGGTTGAGAGGTATGTGTCATCAGTGTATAGTAACACGGTATACAACATTACACAGCATATGGTTGAGAGGTATGTGCCATCAGTGTATAGTGACAAGGCATACAACACATTACACAGCATATGGTTGAGAGGTATGTGTCATCAGTGCATAGTGACATGGTATACAATACATTACACAGCACATGGTTGAGAGTTATGTGTCATTAGTACATAGTGACATAGTATACAAAACATTACACACGTACAACATATGGTTGAAAGGTATGTGTCATCAGTGTATAGTGACACGGTATACAACACATTACATAGCATATGGTTGAGAGGTATGTGTCATTCGTGCACAGTGACATAGTATACAACACATTACAGACGTACAGCATATGGTTGAAAGGTATGTGTCATCAGTGTATAGTGACACGGTATACAACACATTACACAGAATATGGTTGAAAGGTATGTGTCATCAGTGTATAGTGACACGGTATACAACACATTACACAGAATATGGTTGAAAGCTATGTGTCATCAGTGTATAGTGACACGGTATACAACACATTACACAGCATATGGTTGAGAGGTATGTGTTATCAGTGCATAGTGACATGGTATACAACACATTATACAGCATATGGTTGAGAGTTATGTGTCATCAGTGTATAGTGACAAGGTATACAACACATTACACAGCATATGGTTGAGAGGTATATGTCATTAGTACATAGTGACATGGTATACAACACACTACACAGCATATGGTTGAGAGGTATGTGTCATCAGTGCATAGTGACATGGTATACAACATTACACAGCAAATGGTTGAGAGTTATGTGTCAATAGTGAATAGTGACACGATATACAACACATTACATAGCATATGGTTGAGAGGTATGTGTCATCAGTGCATAGTGACATGGCATACAATACATTACACAGCATATGGTTGAGAGGTATGTGTCATCCGTGCATAGTGACATGGTAGACGACTCATTACACAGCATATGGTTGAGAGGTATGTGTCATCAGTGCATAGTGACATGGTGTACAACACATTACACAGCAAATGGTTGAGAGTTATGTGTCAATAGTGAATAGTGACACGATATACAACACATTACATAGCATATGGTTGAGAGGTATGTGTCATCAGTGCATAGTGACATGGCATACAATACATTACACAGCATATGGTTGAGAGGTATGTGTCATCAGTGCATAGTGACATGGTGTACAACACATTACACAACATATGGTTGAGAGGTATGTGTAATTAGTGCATAGTGACATGGTATACAACACATTACACAGCATATGGTTGACAGATATGTGTCATCAGTGCATAGTGACATGGTATACAACACACTACACAGCATATAGTTGAGGGTTGTGTGTCATTCTAAATAGACACGCAATGCCCCCCCCCCAAAAGACTAAATTACATGCACTCTTACATATATGAAATAGCCTCAGATGCAATCAGATCATGGTGTAGATTGGAATAGAATATGTGTCAACACCGCATAATGGCATAGTATGGATCACCATTGTACTCCATATAGTTGAATGGTATATGACATCAGTTCAAATTTCAAATGCGTGTATCATATAAGTGGATGATGATATATCACAGAGACATTACAAACCTACACGCGCACCACATCATTCTGTATACATCATCAATTCATGAAGGAATGATATAGGTCACCAGAGCGCACACATCACGTGAGAAAGTGGTATGCCGTATGGGAATGGTATGACACAAGTGAATAGTGTATGATGAAAGCATATTTGTTATCAATAATATCATCTACGAGTGTGCAGATAAGTACAAATGCATAGTAATGCAGAATTGATGTATATTATCCGTGTAAGGTGGAATAGATGAGCTCGAGGTTACCAGTGTCCAGTGTATGATGCAATATACCATGGGACGATATATGCCATATATAGAGGATCGAAATAAAGTTCGACGTTTGACACTCTTTTCAAAATACTGTGCACGTGCAGGTTCACATAATATTTTTGTGAGGGCGCAATTCTGTGTTATAACCATTAGTCTCCGCGCATGCGCACTTCTTTCGTTTTCCGCCATATTTGTTTACCAAAAGATTTTACTAACTTTATTGCAAGATTATATCCGCTGTAATCTGATTGTCATCTTTGCCATCCAGCCGTATTATTGTTGAATTTGTATCTGGTAAGATTTGATTCTTTTGTATATTAAGTATACTTGTCATTTTGTATACATTTTTGTATTTCGTGTATTGAGCTGACGACTGTATTTATGATCACAAATTTCTTTGTTCGGTATTTTATGCGTTACTGCTTACAAAAAATTGAGTCGATTGCTCATGAAATGACACCCTGTCATAGTGATTCTGTGTGTGATATTTTCGTGACATTTTGCAAATTGTAAAGAGGTATTTTCACTTATTTCATTTCATGCACTGTTTATCTGTAAAAGTCATACTTATCTGCACTTAAGTTTACAATACACTAAGATTCTTACACTACTGCTTTATTACTAAACAGGTGTTAAGATCTGATATGTTCTGATATTTTGAAGCTAGAAATTGTGAATTTAGAACAGAAATTTCTTTGTTGCGTCCTGTCGGGGTGAGTGATATACATTTATAGTACATGAGCCTGTTTAAATATAATACAACAAATCTTTGCAAATGTTTCTTCATACTGTAGTGTATATAAACACCTCGTTTGTGCATTATTTCAGTATTTTATCTCTCTGATATGACATTGTATTGATTTTGTATAGTTTGACAATAATAATGTGCAATTTGGGTTGCTTGAGTGTATTTGACTGTTAACTCGAAATGTTTCAGTTATTAATAGAAATGTATTTTGTATCCCACGAACGATGTCATCATTTTAAGGCCAACTGATATTATTTATTTTTAACAGTGTTTTCTATACTTCTGTATGCAGGTTTCTGTAGTATATCTTTGTTATATGCACACAGAATTAGGAAATAAAAAGAACCGGATATGTGATTGGACTCGATACCGTTGTCTATGTGTCATATATTCCAAGCGTTACACATGGCGTAGTCGGCAGGATTTCCTTATCAAAGTTCTCCATTGAAACCCTGACTGTTCCAAGATGCTGATCTGGATGAATTTTTGTGGACAGAATTCTCGAAGTTGTGATGTGTCTTCTTGTATGCAGACAAAGATTCAAGTCAGAATTAAATTACTGAGACTTTTCCTTTGAACATTTTCCCAGTATTTAAGCAATAATTAATATTTTTAGTGGTGGTATTAGGCATTTTTGTAGCTCTAGTTGTATACATTTGTAGCCTTGTATAGTTGTGTATGCTACTTTAGGTTGTATCTGTCTACTGTTTTGATATATATTGCTACCTTAGTGTACTTTTCAGGTCACACTGGTATCCAACATGTCTGGCACTGAAGGAAATGCAGTTGTCACTGAACAGGAAGTGGAAGAGATGCGTCAGGCTATGGCTATTCTAAAAGCAACAGTAGCTAGGAAAGAAGAGGAGACTGAAACAGCATTGGCCAACACTAGGGAAGCAGAGAAGGAGATAAAGAGTTTGATATCAGAGCAGAGGTTGTCCAAGGCTGAACCCCCTTCAATCAGTCCACCTGGTCGTATGGTATATGTGTCTCCCAATAGAAAACATGACAGATTCACCGGTAAGCTTGATAGTTCTGAACCTTTGATTGTAGATTGGATAGAAGATGCGAAAGCAGTCATGGCATGAAGAGGTCTTAGTTCTCAAGAGCAAGCCACCTTTCTTATAGAAAATCTGTCTGGTAAAGCTCGACGTGAGATACTTGGTAGAAGTGAAAATGTGAGTACTGATGCCAGTCAGATATTCACTGTATTAACTAAAGTGTTTGGGGATGGCGATGGATTGCCACAATTGCAACAGCGCTTTTTTGCATACCGTCAAAGGGAAAATGAAGATTTAATATCATGCTCGTTGGAGTTGGTGAGTTTGTATGACAGTATTATTCGCCTGGATTCATCATTCAAAGCAGGACGAGAGGTCCAGTTAAAAAACCGCTTAGCTGAGGCAGTCATCGATGACAACTTAAGAACATAGTTCAGATGACTAAATGCTGATCAGCCTGGGCTGATGAGGTCAGGTGAAAGGCGACCAAAACCTAAACATGCTGCCACAGTATGTGAAGTAGCAGTTGATAAGGACTTGCGTGAATTGATTTCGAAACAGAGTGAGCAGATAGCAGCACAACAAAAGCAGTTGGAATTACTGACATCAATGATGCAGACCCGGCCTAGAGAAAGAAAACCCACGATATCCAAAGATGGTAAAAAGCGATGCTGGAATTGTGATGCAGTGGGACATTTCAGACATGACTGTCCTAAAAGAAATTGTGGTGATGCTAACAAAACATCTGAGAAGACGAAGACTGAAAATTTAAACTAGAATGGCCTGCTGCAGAGAGCCATGTGGTAGGCAAGACCATGAATAATGGAGGCTCAATAATAAGGCTGTAGGAGATTGTCCAGAAGCTGTTGTGAAATTAGGGGATAAAGATATAGTGTGTTTGATTGACACTGGAGCTGAAGTGTCAACCATTACTGAGAGATTTTTCAATGAGCATTTCGCTTGTGATGGAGGCCTTGTTGATGTATCTTCGTTTATCCGCATTTCTGCTTCACAGGGATTAGAAATCCCCTACATTGGTTATGTTGAGCTTTCAGTGACAGCATTTAACATGAGGTTTAATGGTCTTGGTTTTCTGGTTGTGAAAGATCCTGTCAATACCCTAGTTGAAGATAGAAAAAAGAGAATTCCTGGTGTTCTTGGATCAAATGTATTTAGAGACATTAGGGAAAAACTTGTTTGTCAGTATGGCGATAGTTACAGAGAGAAATTGTCAAAGTCTTTAAGTTTTAGTGATGTTAGACTCCTGCATGCTGTTGAGTTGTATCGACCAGTGGTGATAAATCAAGAAGCGTTTGCTACTATTCCTGAGGTTAGGTGTGTACGTGTTGCTGGTAGAAAACCTATTTTGATACCAGCTCGCTCACTTAATGTTGTTGAAGGTTCTGTTCATCCTGCTGCCATAGGGCAAGTATACCATGCTTTACTAGAGAGACATCAGGCTAATGTTGCTGAGTTGCAATCGGGAGTCACACTCGGAGCGACATATGTGTCGATAGACCATAAAGGCAGAGTTCCCATGCAAGTTGCTAACTTCAGTGACATTGATATTTACTTACAACCTCGTACACCAGTTGGCATAGTTCAGTCTGCCACATTAAAGCCTACAGTTGAATTTCATACAATCAGCGAAAATTCTGTGCATGTACAAATGGTGCTTGAAAGCGAGACAAATCCCTCTATAGTAAAAGACATAGTATCAAAGATAGATATCGGTGAACTCAATGATTCAGAACAGCGAGACTTGTATGATGTGATAGGGAGATATAGCCATGCGTTTAGTAAGCATGAAAACGATATTGGGTCATGTGATTTGGTTGAACATAGATTAGCCACAGTAGATGATGTGCCAGTAAAGATACCTTACCGTAGGGTACCACCACATCAGTGGGACGAGGTGAGAGAGTACCTACACAAGTCTTGGAACTTGGTATAATAAGAGAGTCATGCAGTCCTTATGCCTCTCCTGTGGTTCTTGTGAAGAAAAAAGATGAAAGTTTGCGCTTGTGTGTTGACTATCGTGCATTGAATGCTAAAACCCATAAAGATGCATATCCTCTGCCCAGAATCGATGAAGCGTTAGACGTATTGAGTGGTGCTAGGTACTTTTGCAGCCTTGATCTGGCTCATGGTTTTCATCAGTTACCAGTCACAGAGAAAGATATAGAAAAAACGGCTTTTCTCTCAGGCACGGGTGGTCACTACGAGTATGTAAAGATGCCTATGAGCTTATCAGGAGCTTCAGCAACTTTCATGAAATTAATGGATAGGGTGTTTGGTGATCAGAATTTCCAGACTCTACTTGTTTATTTGGATGATATTCTGGTGCTTGGGTCGACATTTGAAGAAACACTGCAACGACTAGAAATGGTTCTTTCATGCCTGACAAAACTCAATCTGAAATTAAAACCAAGCAAGTGTCAATTATTTCGCTCTTCTGTTCGTTACCTTGGTCACATCGTTAGTGCTGATGGCACTTCTCCTTTACCTGAGAAAGTACAAGCAGTACAGAATTGGCCAAGACCACAAACTGAGCGTGAAATACGTGGTTTCCTAGGTCTTTCCGGATATTACAGGAGATTTATACCGAATTACGCTAAATTAGCTGCATCCTTGCAGAACCTACTCAGAAAACCTGATAACATATCCAGTCAGAAAAAAGGCAAGCAGAAGCATTACGTCAAGTCTAACCTGCATCGCCAGATCACAGAATCATGGGATCAGTGGTGTGAGAATTCTTTTCTCTGTTTAAAACAAGCTCTTGTATCGCCACCTGTGTTAAGTTATCCAAATTTTAAATCACCTTTTATTTTGGAGACTGATGCCAGTTATAAAGGGTTAGGGGCAGTATTATCACAGAAACAGGGTGACAAAGTAGTAGTCTTGGGTTATGCTAGTAGAGGTCTTAAACCGAATGAGCGAGATATGCAAAATTACTCTAGTATGAAATTAGAATTGTTAGCATTGTATTGGGGAATTACTCGGAAATACCGTGACATTCTAATAGGTGCTGAATTTACTGTTTTCACAGACAACAACCCTTTAAGTTATTTGTTAACAACTGCTAAGTTAGGAGCCATAGAAACTAAGTGGGCAGCCAATTTAGCCCAGTTTAACTTTTCTATAAAGTATAGGTCTGGTAGAAGTAACCAAAATGCAGACGCGTTGAGTAGAAAGGAGAGTCACAGTGACAAGGCAAAGTATGCTAGACTTGAGGAGACCTCAGTAGACATTCTTACTCACAAATTTCCAATTCAAAAACTCTCTACTTCGTTACCTAAACCAACTTGCATCCAAGCACAAGCAACTGCAAAAGTGTTACTAAATGAGATACGAGCAAAATCAAGTAAAATCGAACCACAAGCAATTTCAACATTTCCATCTATTTCAAAAAGAGACTTGAAACAGATGCAGTTAGCTGACAAAACAACTGCTAAGTTATGAGCCATATAAACTAGGTGGGCAGCCAATTTAGCCCAGTTTAACTTTTCTATAAAGTATAGGTCTGGTAGAAGTAACCAAAATGCAGACGCGTTGAGTAGAAAGGAGAGTCACAGTGACAAGGCAAAGTATGCTATACTTGAGGAGACCTCAGTAGACATTCTTGCTCACAAATTTCCAATTCAAAAACTCTCTACTTCGTTATCTAAACCAACTTGCATCCAAGCACAAGCAACTGCAAAAGTGTTACTAAATGAGATACGAGCAAAATCAAGTAAAATCGAACCACAAGCAATTTCAACATTTCCATCTATTTCAAAAACAGACTTGAAACAGATGCAGTTAGCTGACAAAACAACTGCTAAGTTAGGAGCCATAGAAACTAGGTGGGCAGCCAATTTAGCCCAGTTTAACTTTTCTATAAAGTATAGGTCTGGTAGAAGTAACCAAAATGCAGACGCGTTGAGTAGAAAGGAGAGTCACAGTAACAAGGCAAAGTATGCTAGACTTGAGGAAACCTCAGTAGACATTCTTACTCACAAATTTCCAATTCAAAAACTCTCTACTTCGTTACCTAAACCAACTTGCATCCAAGCACAACAAGCAACTGCAAAAGTGTTACTAAATGAGATACAAGCAAAATCAAGTAAAATCGAACCACAAGCAATTTCAACATTTCCATTTATTTCAAAAACAGACTTGAAACAGATGCAGTTAGCTGACGAAACAACTGCTAAGTTAGGAGCCATAGAAACTAGGTGGGCAGCCAATTTAGCCCAGTTTAACTTTTCTATAAAGTAAAGGTCTGGTAGAAGTAACCAAAATGCAGACGCGTTGAGTAGAAAGGAGAGTCACAGTGACAAGGCAAAGTATGCTAGACTTGAGGAGACCTCAGTAGACATTCTTACTCACAAATTTCCAATTCAAAAACTCTCTACTTCGTTACCTAAACCAACTACTTGCATCCAAGCACAACAAGCAACTGCAAAAGTGTTACTAAATGAGATACGAGCAAAATCAAGTAAAATCGAACCACAAGCAATTTCAACATTTCCATCTATTTCAAAAACAGACTTGAAACAGATGCAGTTAGCTGACAAAACAACTGCTAAGTTAGGAGCCATAGAAACTAGGTGGGCAGCCAATTTAGCCCAGTTTAACTTTTCTATAAAGTATAGGTCTGGTAGAAGTAACCAAAATGCAGACGCGTTGAGTAGAAAGGAGAGTCACAGTAACAAGGCAAAGTATGCTAGACTTGAGGAGACCTCAGTAGACATTCTTACTCACAAATTTCCAATTCAAAAACAAAATCAAGTAAAATCGAACCACAAGCAATTTCAACATTTCCATCTATTTCAAAAACAGACTTGAAACAGATGCAGTTAGCTGACAAAACTGTAGGAAGGCTTTGGTACTACTGGTATTCTACTCACCCGCCCACTAATCATCAACTGATGAAAGAAACTAAGTCGGTGCGCAAACTACTTCGCAATTGGAAACGGATCCATGAAGAAGATGGTGTCCTGTATTGTGTTGTATATGATGCAGGAAATAAAATTAAGCAACTGATCCTTCCAAGTATGTTGAAAGAGAAAGTCTTGAATGCTGTACATGACCAAGTGGGTCATCAAGGTGCCGAGAAAACTACTGCGCTAGTTAGAAGTCGATGTTATTGGCCAAGTATGCTAACTGAAGTCGCTGCCTGTTGTAAATCATGTCAGAGATGTACAATAGCCAAAGCAGGGAAGCGATTACATCCAACAATGGGTTCCCTAGTTGCTTCCAGACCACTTGAGATACTAGCCATGGATTTTACATTTCTGGAACCCAGCTCAAACGGTACTGAAAATGTTCTTGTTATGACGGATATGTTCACTAAATTTACTCAGGCTATTCCCACAAAAGACCAAAAAGCTATTACAGTTGCCCGTGTACTTGTCCGTGATTGGTTCACACGATTTGGTGTACCTCAGCGCATTCACTCTGATCAAGGACGCAACTTTGAGAGCAAAATGATTCAAGAACTCTGCAAAATTCACGGTGTAAGAAAGAGTCATACCACACCCACAGTCAGCTGGCGCACACGTGATAATAAAATAAATACGATATTTAGTATATGGGGGCCGCCATCTTGAATGACGCATAAAACTAAATAAGAGACAAGTTGTGAAACGCGTTTTTCAGATTCCTACAAATCAGGACATAAATACCAATCTTTCACAAAAATACGGTCCGTTGGGGTTATATTAAGCCAACCGATAACAAAATTCGGCCGAATTCGTCGTTTTTGTGTGGAAAAATCCCTTGCATACAAACACCTAATTACGCGAAGAACATAGAACACTAAGCCGGGGTATTTTTCTATACTTCTGTGTGCAGGTTTCTGTAGTATATCTTTGTTATATACACACAGAATTAGGAAATAAAAAAAAACGGATATGTGATTGGACTCGATACCGTTGTCTATGTGTCATATATTCCAAGCGTTACATTTTGAACTGTATAATAATAACACAATTGGAACTATTTTGGGATAATTGGATTCGCTTAAAATGTGCTACTGTAGGGTAGTATTGTTCTTAATTTCCTCATTTCTGATATCAATGCAAGAAATTATCAGAAAAAAATCTAAAACGAACAAATAAAATATTTTGGTGAAAACAAACCATTACAGTAGCACATATTAAGCGAATCCAATTATCCCGAAATAGTTCCAATTGTGTTATATATAAATTACATAGATGAATGTACACACTCCCGTCAATTCAGTTACTATATGAACTACCTTACAAGTTAGAAAAAATATTGATAAAGTGCGAAAACTTGTACTTTGTAGTCCTGTATTATATCTGTCATTATGAATCAATACATGAGTACACCAGAAGACAAAGTGCAATATATAATGTTAGCTATTCTAAAGTGGATAAATAACGATAGGCTTTGTATAAAAATATACATGTCCAGGTGTATATTATGCCTATAAATCAATCATCATATACACTCGCCATAACCATAAACGAACTTATATTTTTAAGCACATATTGCATGGCCATGAGGGCCTGCGACCTGGTGAAATAGCAGGTATTGTTGGTACCTCTTAACCCCTCGGGGAAATAGACTTATACTAGTGCCCGAATGAGATCATGCAATATGTGTTTTATAACACATTACACGTTCTTACTGTACCAGTAATGGTAAACACACTGCATGTCTTCTTCTCGACGTCTGCTAGCGGTGTCCCGATTTCTTCACACAACTATGTAAAGACGCTTCTAGAAAACCTGATTGCGTCCTTCGTTTTTCTGTGCATCTTTATTTTCTACTAGTGCGTCAAGTTCTTCTTCTGAACTGAAGCTAAATCGTCCAGTCTTTCGAGGCGGACCATCGATATCAGCGACCGAACTAGCAGACGACATATTGGAAATCACACGACCAGGTGACGAGTGACATCATCCCCCGGGCACCAGTTGATGTACTTGTCTCCCTAGGAAACTAGTAGTTTGCCTGGCGCTACTATGGTAATTTAGCCGATAACACGTGATCATGTTTTGACCAATTGCAGTACAGTATTAACGAGTGATGTGTTATAATATAATTTAGGACCAACAAATATTTGTTGAAAAGATGAAGTCGATAATCTCAGTTAAATTTGTCGTTGCATATATTACAGAATAAATTTGCTTCCTGAAAATCACATATTAAAATGTGCATTAAAGGAAATACAAAATAATTCTACCTGGATTACTCAAATAAAAACAATTTTTGGAGAAAAAAACTTGTCTAAAATAAAAGAAACTAACAAGATCAATAATATTAATCAACTAACTAATGTTGTAAAAACAAAGCTATCAAATGGAGAAATCATGGAGAAAACAAATAAATAAAAAAGAGAGGAACAAACTTAGAACATATAGTATATTTAAACAAAAATTTGAATTAGAAAACTATCTAAATGAAATGAAAAACTTCAGCCAACGTAGAGTTTTAGTAAAGTTTAGGCTCAGTGACCACAACCTTGAAATTGAATTGGGAAGGAAGAGTAAACCAAAAACCCAAGAAAATGAAAGAACGTGCAAAAAATGAAGATGAAATGCATTTCATCTTAGATTGCAATTTCTATGAAGTAGAGAGAAAACATGTCTTGGAGTATTTTAAAATAAAAATTAATGACTTGTCCAGAATGGAAAGCTTTGTGAAAATAATGGGAAATAATATGGCTTTGTCATATTATTTAAAAAATACAATTTTCTAAAAGATAAATATGTAACTGTAGTCTGGGAGAACCTTGCTTTTGTTTAATCAATTTTTCAGAGATTTTCTAATTTGTATTTCTTTCTTTGTTGAATTTCAGTGTATTTTAATTTTAGTGTGTCTTATTTTATTTGTCTTTTGTATTCATTTTTGTGTTATTATTATAAAGTTATTATTATTATTATTATTATTAAAGTCATTTGTGGAATATTTTTTTCATTGCAATAGATAGTAAGATCTACTAGTTTATTAATCACAGTTAAGGCAGACAGCGAAATATTATTGTTTTTTGTGTGCACAAAAGATGTAATTATGTGTTTAATTATTCTCGTAGTGTAAAATGCTAACAGCCCAGAGGTAGAATTGATAGCCCCGAATTCGGCGCATTTAACACTATATATACAAATAGGTGGGGTCGGGCTACGTGAATTAGATGACGTCTCTGGATTTCACTGAATAAATATATGGGTGATGAATGTAACAATGGTTGAAGACAAAATATCGAACGGAATTCTTAAATATGGACGTCTTACCCCAGTAATGCTTTATATAAATTTTTCAACATTTTTATCGATCTCAAAAGGTGCAAAAGAATGATCAACAAATTCCAAAAATGTCAACAAAGAGAAACATATTATCAACTCGTACAGGTAGGCCAACTAGTGGCATGTCAAGAATTACTATTTTGATTAACTTACTTCATAAGGATGACATATACCACTCACCTAGAGCACACAAAAGATGGTAAATGGGGTTAAATGTCATCACAGAGAAACCCACACGTTGTGAAATACGCCATCACAAGTAAACTCAGTAAAACTTTTGTTTTTGTTAAATACAATAATTTCAAATAGATAACAAGGTTGTGTACCGTGAACTTTTGTCACACAAGAGGTAATTAATAAGGAACATTCAATCATAAAACTAATGTATTACATGAACATTGGTCACATTATAATTGTATTTGTTGTTATTGTTCGTATATTATTCGTTATTGTTCGTAAATTGTTGTGAGTTTTGTTAGTTAGTGTTTATTTTGTTGAGTAATTATTTTAATTCTTTTCGAGGACATTTAAACGTTCTTAATAATTTGGTAAATTGGTAAAGCGCCGTCCGCCAATTTGTACTAATCCAGTAAGTCCGCGATTTCCGGTTTCTGGTGTATGGTCATGAATATGCACGCAATAATTAATATCAATATTCCCTTATTTGTAGATGCATCGAATTCGATATTCGGGATAATACAGTTTACTCCACTCCAAGGACTCGCCAAACTCCAACTCCGTCAGTGTTTCGCGCGAAAGACTATGGAGGCAGTATCGACTAAGAGAACCCTCTATGCGAAAGTTATTTCTTCGGCAGACTCTTCGTACATCAGCTGGATGTATGTTTCCAAACATGTAGAATCTTTGCACAAAAATGTTCGCCTCATCTGAGCTTGTATATCTTTCTAACAGTTCTTCGTGCATTTCAACGTACCATACCGTGTATGTATGTGTCTAACCAAACTGCGTGCGCTCAATCTGAGCATGTTTATTTTTCTAACCGGTCCGCTATGCATTTCGTCGAATCGAGCCCTGTGAGTATTTAGACTACACTAACACCCAGTAAATAAAATAAAATGTGTCCAACCACATCTTTCTGTATAACTATTTTTTTTAAACAATTTACACTGGATATATATTTCTAATCCGACCACATATGTATATTCTCCCAATTTCGTAACAAAACAAAACCAATCGCATATGTTTAATTTCCTATTCCAGCCATCTTGTTTTCATGTAAGCAAAGCATGTATACGTATACCACACCTCATTGAATTTCCACACCATACCTATACATGCAGTTTCAGATGAGACAGTACATAATGTCAAAGCAAACACTATGTATATAATATTTATTTAAACAAAGGAGATGTATATTTTTCCTACTAGACGCTTCTACGTATACAGAATTCTCCAAACCATGTAGTACATATAATGTGTATGTCATGACTACATATATATATATTATTTCTGCTAACCACATTTATATACTACTATGACTAGCTTTTCTATGCATTTTACAATATGATGTGTATATGCAGGTATATTGTCAAGCCAATGCTATTGTTACTTAAATTAACAGACTGTACAAATATTCTTTTTTTAAATATCAACTACCAATGTATATTTTATTTCTACAAACTGTGTACACTGTCAATATATACGGCGATAGAGTAACTAAGACAAAACTACATGAATACTGAGACAGCACAGTATAATAACTGTTTCGTAAGATACAAGTACTTCATTCACCAGGAGCTTCACGTACTTTAATAATTCACTGCACCAACGAGCATACATCATAAACTTCACAAATTAACATACCATTTAAAATTGTATAAAAGTGCCATTGATCTGTGTCAGCATGATGACACGGGCTCATTGTCCAGTGTGGAGTGGTGGGGTCTAACAATTATGATAGATTTTGTCTTCAAACTTAAAATGCAGCATTTGAAAGTGATATTGTATGGGCTACCATGAGCAAGAATTATTCTATGCTCAATACTATTACTTAGTTCTGTCGCATTTCTAAAGGCCTGATTACGAAAAGAGCCGTGTGGTTTCTGTATGGTTTTAAATTCATTTCCAGTGAGTCCGACATATATTTCGCTGGTTTTGTTGTCTAATCGCTTATAGGCTGTAAACACAGTGGGCATTGCCTTTCCTTCTTACAATTACTTATTTACTTTCGTGTTGTCTGCCATAATGTTCTTATTGGTCACAAGTTGGCGTTTATTTTTACAGTTAATTGTATCTTTTATATTTTTTATACAAACTATAGCTGACTTTGATGGTATTTATGTTGACAATGTTCATGAAATTGTCGATTAGAGCATATATATATATATATGTATTTTGAATATTGTAGAAGGTATTTTTCACAAAACTATATATAAAATGGTTATATCATGTAAATTGGTTAGTTTACAAACGGCGTCTCGTATTGGATGCCGTTTTTCCACAAGGTTTTTGCTGTCTATGTTTTTGCCCAGTGAATAGGGTCCACGCCTTGAGGGACAATTAAATCTGATAAGCGAATCTACAGACTACATAGCCGAACTCAGCGTTTAACATCAAAGTCTGAAAGGTCTGAAATCAAACTTGGAAGGAAGCCTGGTGATACAATGTTGAAGGTAGAGTTCTACACTTCAATTCGTGAACTCTACTGGCTATGTCAAATTCGCTGGGTTGACCAACTCCGCTACGACATGACCAACAATATACAATTTCAGGTACCGAAAATTCCTATACTCGCACTCGTTAGTCAAGGGCTTCAGTTATTATACTAAGCTTGTTAATTTATAAAATGTATAGTTTTCCTTCCCCAGTTTATTTATGGGATATTTTACAAAAATATATAAGAAACGTATTGAATGTTGTTTTATTCTCTTTTTGCTTTGTCGTTACTGGGATGGTTTCAAGAGATGGGGTTTTGAGGGACCTTGCCTCTGGACCGTGATTTTTACTAAATGCTCGTGCCACGCCTACCCGTATATAAATAATATAAGTGCCCCCCTTGGGTGTAAGCCTTCTCTAAAAAACTTCCATTTGAAGCCTGTCTAGTTACGTCATGACACGACCTCGCCGAAAGGTAAAACTACTTTGATACCCAGATCCGATCTGAGTCAAATTATAAACAGGCTATAGGTCCAGCGTGGTTCATACAATTGCACTGTAATCAGCACCAATCCCGCTGGCGTGGGTCATACAATTGTACTGTAATCAGCACCAATCCCGCTGGCGTGGTTCATACAATTGCACTGTAATCAGCACCAATCCCGCTGGCGTGGGTCATACAATTGTACTGTAATCAGCACCAATCCCGCTGGCGTGGGTCATACAATTGTACTGTAATCAGCACCAATCCCGCTGGCGTGGGTCATACAATTGTACTGTAATCAGCACCAATCCCGCTGGCGTGGGTCATACAATTGTACTGTAATCAGCACCAATCCCGCTGGCGTGGGTCATACAATTGTACTGTAATCAGCACCAATCCCGCTGGCGTGGGTCATACAATTGTACTGTAATCAGCACCAATCCCGCTGGCGTGGGTCATACAATTGTACTGTAATCAGCACCAATCCCGCTGGCGTGGGTCATACAATTGTACTGTAATCAGCACCAATCCCGCTGGCGTGGGTCATACAATTGTACTGTAATCAGCACCAATCCCGCTGGCGTGGGTCATACAATTGTACTGTAATCAGCACCAATCCCGCTGGCGTGGGTCATACAATTGTACTGTAATCAGCACCAATCCCGCTGGCGTGGGTCATACAATTGTACTGTAATCATGATCAGCACCAATCCCGCTGGCGTGGGTCATACAATTGTACTGTAATCATGATCAGCACCAATCCCGTTCTACGGTTTCATACGAGTGCAGATAGTCCGCCGTCTCCCCCAGTTTGAACCTCACAAAACACAAAAAATAAAATAGCTTCCACA
This sequence comes from Saccoglossus kowalevskii, assembly GCF_978046115.1. Taxonomy (NCBI): domain Eukaryota; kingdom Metazoa; phylum Hemichordata; class Enteropneusta; family Harrimaniidae; genus Saccoglossus; species Saccoglossus kowalevskii. The sequence goes on along the minus strand of NC_140648.1, from coordinate 10,238,749 downwards.
CTCCTTCAATGCACCCACAAGTTATCAAGCTTATGGGTACCTAGGAGAGGCCAAAATGGCAAAGATTGTTTTGCCTTAAATTGTACGGAAACCTAATCTCAAGGGGGTTCCAGTAGGTGATATACATCTGTGGAAAAAACTACCCATGGCTTACTGCATGGCGCTACTATCGGTCCATTTCCTGCGTATTCATTGTTATGGGCCTGGTGGTCTCGCCAAATGATGTGTTGTGTAGAATCAGCCTTGCGGGATATACGTAATCGGGGAAAATTACCATTTGCTTAGACTGGAACAGTCTGGGCGATTTATTTCTTTTTAAATTTAAAATTAAATAATAAAAAAAGCGTAATGGAGGTGTTTACGCGAAATCCCCTGTAACCGCGAAATCACCCAAATCATGTGGTGGTTTCGCGTTCACCCCCTACCTTTCTCAAAACTATTTTTTTTCATACATATTTTTTTTAAATCACCACTGCTTGATTATTCTTACATTTGTTGTAAGTTCATCAGGAGAGCAGTATTTTTTAAATGACTGATTTAATGAAATGAAGATTTTCATGTATGGCTCTGCTATGCATATTTGTGTTGCGTAGCGTTTTACAAGTCGTGCATGTCCAACGTTTTCGATATTTCTTAAAAAAAAAATATAACTATGTGCACATTCTCTACTTACGTTTGTAGAACTACTTTTAATTTCTAATAATACAGGCGGGACATGCTCACAGCCATTCTTTAACCTGAACAGTGGCGATACATTTGGGGACATTAATAACTTGCCCGAGGGTGTTTATGTGCTGGCGCGGCTGTATACGTCTGTACAGTGTGATGAAATGTGGCACCGCTAACAATTAAAATGGAGTTTGAATATATTCTTTTTATTTTATTTAACTGTTTTTTTTTTTATTTTCTCAGTCAACATTGCCGTCGATCCCGGTATATGTTACCTCACATGTTCTAAAAATAGGAAACTACATGATAAAATCTAATGACCCCCACCCAACATGTCCCGTGGTTCGTCCCTTGACCAATTTGTTATTGCCCTAACTGGCGTTGCCTTGACAATTACGCGTATATGTATATATACGAACCTGGTTGCCTTGGGTCACTACTCGCCGTTTGTCGATTGATCTGATATGAGTGAAGCATACGTTCTTAAAAACACGAGGTTACTCAGAGGAACGTTTATATTCTGCGCATTATCATTAAACTAGTATGGGGTGTAAGTCATCGAAGGTATCGCCGTCTGTACGCGGAAACTCTGGCAGTGGCTCAACAGGGAAAGGTGAGGCATCTTATTACTTACACTAATAAACCCCTCAACATTTTACACCAGTTTAGCATTACATTCAGTGTACTCTTTGGTCTCAGATTTTCAAATCTATGAATTTCAAAGTCAACTAATAATAATCACTCAAAATTATATTTGTGCTATTTTAGATATCCGTTAGGGTTGCAGTTGCAATAACCATTGTATGTTGATTCATATTATTATTTACAAGAGATTTAACTTATGTAAACCCAAGCTACATAAATACGCTTATATTCTTTATCCCTAGGTTTGAGTGCAAGGCGAGAAGCATGGGGCGGAGAGCTTACGCAAGTACAGTCGACAGGTATTTATAAGAGAATACATATGTGTCTGTACTTGTCCTCAACAACCACAGTATGCGATTCACGCTCCTCGTATTGATTTGCTATAAGGAATCGCCATTTATTGATTGAGTCGGCTACACCTGTTACAATCACGTGCATATTTAGACAATGTCATTTTCACCCATGACAACAATCTCTGGCAACGGCATTACAATACTATCGCACTATGTTTACAACTATGTCACCATGGTGTTCAAATAATATAAGATTAAAAGTCCTAAATCATACTGTTTACCAGTCTGCAATATCGTAACGATTTTTCATTGTCATGGTGTTTAATTATTTGAACAAGGTTTCGCAGATTGCCTGTCATGCGATACGTATCACGACTAGAACAGGATATGTCCTTTACACATCCTGAACAGTACGTGAATGCATCATGACGTCACTGGTAACAATGAATTATGGGTTTAAAAGTATTATAAAAGTCTGGCGTCGTGCCAAGACTACATGTCTACTTGTTCGTTGTACCCGTGTTACCTTGGCTGCCGTGAATGCCTTCCAAACTATTGATTTACGATATACATGTTACAAGATTTATATGGGTCATTTTCTTACATAAATTCGAAATCTAAGATTTATTTATTTTTTAGAGAGACTTTTCCGTACCGTATTTATTGTTCACAATATTTGTGTTGGTGGTTGAATTACATACAAGTAACCCACATATAGATAATATTGAAACTATCATTTTGTATTAACTATAAAAGATATAGTTATGAAGTATCTGGCGATAATTAAAATAATACAAAATAAGTTCTTAGATATCAATACAAAATCATAAAAAATATAGTAATACATGAATAAAATCAAACATAACAATTAAAAAAAATACTTGCCGTAAAGTACATCAGATTATTTCACCAAATATTTGGTTTACCTAGGAGAGAGTATTCTCGATGATATGAGGGTAACTAGTATAAAACGCGAATGTTTTAAAAACTCTACAACCATGTTATATTTTGACTGACGATAGATATAAATATATAAATGAGATATAAGAGGGGTAACGCACTAGGTTCCTTTGCGATTTTTCTTAGTATTTATTAGGGTACTCTAGTAGCCATTTTGATTTGATAATTGGTCAAAATACACACAACTTTGGTTCATAGTTTTGGGACCAAAAGTTCTTTGAACTTTTAAATATATCCTTGGTGAATTGCATTTTTATTTTTTTCAATAGATTACTTTGTGTGTAAAGTATAACTCTCTGCATTCTTTATCCGGGGTGGGTACAATTTCCACCCAATCCCGGTCATAAAATTGAGACTTCTTGAAACGTCCTTAAAGTAGTGCAGGGGTATTTTGCAATTGGACTGTTTACATAATAATAACTCGTATCTGGAAATTATACAAATTCCAACGTTGATGGCCTCCACTCAACAGTAAAACAACCTGTATTACAGTCTCAAAAGCACTGCCCATATATTTTCTTGTTACTTAGTTTCATTTTGCATGGGTTTTCAGCAGTTGAAAAGTTTTTAGAAATTATGAAATTATGCGGGCCGCCGGGGTCCCCATCCGACAAGCAAACACAATATAAACATAAAGCATATTCGTGGCTATTTTACAACAGAAAACAATGTGAGCCGGTGTAGATTGTAAACGTGAATACTAAACATTTTCAAAGGAGTACATTTAAATAAGAAAATCACACCCGTGAACTTATAGTCACTAAACACCGAACTTAATCACATGGTTTCAGAGACACCACTAGAATGTTTAGGGAAACTGCTGCTGGTCCCGGAGTTGCGAAAAATCTTACCAAAGGATAAGTTGACATCATCGTCCTATACAATGTAATTAGAGAACTGATTAGTTATCTAACATTTCAATTGATGCCAGAACTCGTTTAACAACATATTCACATATTCTAACACAATGTAGATATACCAACTAGCATTAACACACTGTTTGTACTTTGTAACCGTGCGTTTTACATTTAAACGATGTTATTTTATATCAACAGGAGTAGCTGGCAATGTCAGCGAGTCGCATGCATCCAATGACTATAATAATACGGCGAACAAGACTAGTAAAAAACCAGAAGCCGCTAAAAGCCATAAAAATATCCCTGTCAACTTTCGTATTCTTCGTTTGGAAACTACACAAGCTGATAAGCTTGAGCAACCAACAAATGTAGATAACACTAACGATGATGATGATGATGTTGGCGACCATAGTGATGATGTACAGGAGCCTGTTGCCAGGAAACTAACCCAGGAGGACGTTGTCTTGCCAATTTGTGAAACAACTACCTTGGAAGAATGTAGGAAAAAATTGACTCTCAAAATAGCAGACAATCTAATTATATTCCTTCAAAAATCCAAGGTGATAACCAGGAGTAGCGAATCAGATTTAAAGGTGTTTCAAATTCTTCACAAATTGCCAAAAAGTATGAAAAGCGCCCCAAATTTAGGTTTCAGGCATAAGGACGTTGAATACCATACGACACGATGGGGAAAGGATAACGTAACATTTGCTGCAGTAGTATACACTGTAGCCGTTCCCAAAGGTCAATCTATAACGAATGTTATCAACAGTCTTGGTCCATCAGTAATAGAAGGCGATGATATACCAACAGGAGGCTTTGAATTCATACCATTCAATAAATACACAGTCATGACAACCAACACTATACAGGGTAAGTAAAATGATTAGTTTGCTGTAGTATCGATTGCCCTATTAAGATGTCATATATGCAATACGATAATTGTTCGCTACTTAATTATATCACACACCATGTCTACCAAATGTCGACTTCTATGTATCTTATGTATCGATCCTAACAGCTTTTATCATGTCCCTCGGCACAGAGCTTTCATATTGTACTTTTATTGACTATTGCCACAAATTGAAGATGTACAATTTGATTTATACATGGGAAGAGATATTATATGTCACTGGCGCCCGTATGAATTAATTACAGTCAATGAAACTAGATAAATAATCTAATTCGAATTCATACCGTCCATTGAAATGGAATAAATTAAATATTTCCTTTTTTCAATAGAAAAAAAACGCTGTCACAATATTCATAAATGTATTTCATACAATTAATCATATGTTCTATTTTATCTGATGGCTACCCGTTTGGTTTGCAATGTTGAAAACTGTTGTTTAGTACTTGAAAAAAAAATGTTCTATCCATAAAATACTCATGACAAATAAATACCCAACACATAATTATTTATTTTATTACACTTCCTAATACACACCTTTGATTAATTAAGACAATGTTGGAATGAGTACTTGCGAATGTCATTGTTCAGTAGAATAAAATAGGGTTTACTTATGGTTGCAGGTTTACACGAATCTGCTGCTTTTGGTAAAACCGAGGTGGTTGATTATATCTTGTCTTCCAGTGAACCAGTACCTATCACAAGTCTGACTGACAGACGATATTCAACACCGCTGCATTATGCTGCATCAAATGGACACCTACAAACAGTAAAGAAACTGCTTGAGTTTAGTTTTGGTTCAGACATCTTAAATATGCAAGACATTAATGGCAAAACCGCTTTACATTTGGCACTTTATCGTAAACAGTACTCCACTATCTCGTATCTTCTGAAACATGATGTAGCCATCAATGACCATGACGACGCCAATGGTTACACACCACTTCACCTGTTGAAACAACTTCCCATTGAATTTTGGGAAACCTGCCTTCCACAACTTATTAAAATACCAGATGAACTAGCCAAGCATCTAAGCGTGCTTTTAGCAGGGAATGGTAGACTAGACCTACTGTCTAACATAGTCGATGATAAACTACTTGTTCAGCTTGCCAACACGCCAAATTTGCTACAACGAACTCTAATCCACGAATGTGCTGAAAACAATGACATCTCCTCACTACAAGTTTTATTTTCTAAACCTGGTGTCAAGTGGTTTATGGAAGATGGGAGTGGAAATACACCACTGAGCATTGCATGTCGAAAAGAAAATATGGATATTATCGAGCTGATACTATCACATGATAGCATGAAAAGTTACCATACATTACGGCCATTATTTGAAGCTTTGAAAAAGAAAAGTGCTGAGGTTATTATTAGGTTGCTTCGCCAATTTAAGGACATATCGTTTGATAAAGACTTAAGGGCCATATTTGTGAATGAACTTGAAAAACTAAATACTGATAAAAAGCTGAGGATTTTATCGGAATGTCAAGACAAAATAATAATGCAACGCTTTCTATCTTGGGCTGTATATACTGGAAAGCTGGAATTAGTCAAAACATTTACAGAAAAAGGTACAAACACATCACTTGCCGATTATATGGGACGGACACCTCTACATGAGGCATGTCAAGCTGGGGACTTTGAAACAGTACAATACCTTTTGGAATCTGGAAATGTGAACCCGAATGTGCCTGACTTAAGAGGTTCAACACCATTTCACTATGCATGTGGAAATGGGAACAAAGATATCGTTCAGTACTTTCTGCAGAAGGACAATGTACGTGCAGATATTCAAGACTGCAATGGAAGAACACCTCTACTTGTTGCACTATATAAGAAACACACAGAAATGGCATTCATGATGATAGAGAAATACATTGATAAAGTTAATATTTCAGCTGAAGACATTCTTGGATTCACTGCTCTGCATTTCACATTTCTTTACAACACAGACATTCACAGTTATGTATCACGGATTACACAATCACTCAGATCATTAGAAACACAATCAAATACTATCAATGATTGGTCAGTGCCATTGCTTTCTTCCTCGGATTATGATCTAGTAAATGACACCTGGGGAGCACATCTTGGAAGCGTGGAAATGAGTAAACGTGTTAAAAAGAAGAGTAAACACAAAACCGCGTTTCAGTTGAACCGCCGCCAATCACTGAGATGCTTCGAAACACCGCTCAGTTTGGCAGTTACCAGTGAGAATGTAGAAGCTATTAAAGTTCTTGCAGTAAGTGAAGAAGTTCTTATTCAGACAGACAATTTTTCGCGTACACAACTGGAAGTTGCGATTGATGGTAAGAGAACGAAATCTGTTACAGCACTGATTGAAAGTTACAGAACTCTTGGTAAGTTTATTGTTAAATAATTTGAGGTTATTACGAGGATACCGCAAAGTATGCACGAATACAGTACAGCGCGTCTGTTGATATGCGCCCGCGTACTGTCTGAGCGAATACTTTGCAGTAACCTCGTAATAACCTTATTAATATACATCTTTTCCTCCCAGGGATACATCATGGAAATATACAACCCAAAACGTGTTTAAGCCTCTTTCGTGAATGAAATGCAGAAGTGAAAATGTCAAATGAAGTACCTTTGCATCGTCCGAATCGCACGGTCCGGTGTCTTCGATCTATAGGCCTCTACACGATACCGTGCGGCGTCGCATAGGCTAATTGCGTATCTTAAGCAGTGAGAACTGATTGGGCGCGCCTCGAAACAAGGCGCCCAATCAGCTTGGACGTACCAAATTATAGAACAAAATTCTATTTCCTGTTTTTGTGGCTATGAAGAAATCCTTCCAACGCAAAACTGCGTTGATTGCCTGTACCTGATGAGGCTTGAGGACAACTTTCGCAATTTTATCATCAAAAAATCACGATTCATGGGCACCGCCATTTTGTTTAAAATGAAACGCCAAAGAGGGATTTGTAACACGCAAACTGATTGGACAATGATTAGCCGCAACTGACTACGATAGAATATGCATATTTTATGGTCGTTCTGCCAAGGTCTGTTTAGAGGCTTGGCCAAATAAACTTAGACCTTGGCGAGCGAAGATGGTACTCTTGGGGCTGCAATTAGAGAACGCTTATGAACGTAATCATTCCATATTTGGAATTCGCGTTTCCTAATATAGTAGGATGCAAATATCCAGTGCAACAATTCAAATTTACGGTATGCTGTAATTGATGAAGTTACAGTGACAGATGTATAATAATGTTGTGCATTATTGAATCAACCTACACAATACAAAATATGTGATTATTTTTGCAAACTCTTTATTCGTTTAACAGTTAGTTGGTTATCCTCACATTATATCTATTGCTAATTCAATATGTCTGTTCACATGCTAAATACAGCGTCATTATTGCAGGCATTAATTTACCTGAGATGTCAGACATTCGACAGTACAACTTAGAAGATATAATAAAAACAAAGTAAGCACACTGTATATTCATATTAGAATGCACTAAATATGTTCTTATTGTTTCAACTGTCTATTTTTCGATATTATGTACAACTGTTGTCTAAACCCTGTTTAAACCATTAAGAAAAACAAATATGGAGGTGGAGGAGCAGTCATTACTGAAGAAGGCATAATTTTTCAGACAATGTTCACATTTTTGTTACTGTAGAGGTGAATATGACGAAGATCATCCCCAACTTGGGCCAGCAATATTTAGAGTATGCAAAGATGGTGAAATTGAAGAAGTAAAAAGACTTATAAATCGTGGAGATGATTTATCTGTTAAGTTTGAGGGAAGGTGAGCACAAATTGTATTTATCATTAAACGGTTTTGTATTGTATTAATTATAAAATATCGTTCACAGTTAGATAATATTTCACATTTCTATTATTTTGCTTTAGGACCACTCTTGAAGTTGCATTGGAAAACGGACATTGTGATGTGTCCCTCGAAATCTTACAATGGTGTGTTAGGGAGAAGAATTTTTTAGATGTTTTTGGAAGCATTGTCAAATTTGCACTGATAGCTGCTGTCCTAAATCAGTGGAAAGTGGTCAAAGAAATGCTGAAGATGAGTGAGTTTTCTAGCCTTGAACATGAAGAAAAGTTGGTGACAGATGCTCATGGTCAGTCACTCATACATCATATTGCAAGACATGGTGAGGTTGAATTATTGCTGATGATAGTTGATGTAGAGTTGGGAAGCAAGTTAGATAGATTGGACCGAAGCAATCGTACACCACTCTGGTATGCAGTTGCTTATCAAAATTGGGACATGGCAAAAACATTATTGTTACATAACTCAAATCCACTAAAGTCACGCAGCTCTATGATTCCATTCATATACCACAAGAGAGTGGTGACCAAGTTGGAACGGCAGCATGAAGAATATTTTATGTATCCTCAACACAGGCATACACGTTCCTGGTATAATCAGTTTACTACCCAAAAGTGGTATATGAAACAAACAAGATCAAACAAGAGTCTAATGTTACAGGAAACTATCATGAACCGCTGGAGTAGTGATGCTGTTAAAGAGTGCATGTCTGAGGAGGTCACACCAACATCCAATAATGGAGAAGCGACTGTGTTGATATACAGGTTACTACATGGCACATATGATAGCAGTGCAGTCATGGAAACAGTTTTTCAGCGACATGACAAGCTTGGATCCCTCCTTCAAGGAGTTTCTGGAAGGAAGTCAAATGAAAAGAAAGAGGAAAACAATGAAGTAAGAAAGACAAGCCAGGTGTCTCAGAATATCCAGGAAGAAATAAATCCGGTAACTTGGAAACAACAATCTGAAACTAAAGAACACTTGAAGAAGAGAAAGGAAATTCAATACCTGTTCAACTTGGCAATATTTGCAAATGCACAGCAAAGGCAAGCTACAATTCTTCACATGGTTGCAACATTTGGTTCTCTTGAATATGCCAAGTTAATACTGAAATGCAGACCAGATTTAATATCAGCATCTGATGTTGGCGGAAGAACTCCATTATTTTATGCTGCTCAAGCAGGCAACACTGAAATGGTTTTGCAGTTAATAAATGGGAACCATGTAAATCGACCATCTCCATTACTTGCAGCCATAATATCCTGGTGTTACCACTCACAGCATAATATAAAGACTGATGTTCTTTTTCATGAATATCTCAAAATACACAGATGTAGTTTTATGCCAAATGAATGCAATTGGAAAAATGTAGTTCTGTTATTATGCAAGACAGATCATATAGGTAGATGTGAAGATAAGAAGTTGCTGCAGTATGCCATCTGTACACTTCAGGATGAAACTCTTTTCAGAGAGATCATAGGGAGTGAACTCCATAAAGAACCAGTCCTAGCCAGTACAGATGTATCAACAATCTTAAATGAGATGCTATTAGCCAGCTGCTCAAACAAACGTGCCAACTTACAAGGAGTAATAGAGTGTTTGCTGATTGTATCTGAGGTGGACAAAGCCAACTCCGGCATTAGAAGTCTTATTCAAATAATCTTGTTAGCTGCAGAGCGATGCCAATGGCAAATAGTTGAATATGCAATGACGACAAAACTTTATCAAGAGGCTGCTCCTAGTGACATAGTCATCACAAACAGAAGTGGACAAACAATATTTCATCACCTTGCAAGATCAGGACAATTCAATATTATGAATGGCATATTAGCAATATTGGATGATGATACACGCAATGCATTTGATGGTAAAGATAAAAGTGGGAGAACATCATTATGGTTTGCTATTGCAAATGGGCATTGGAAACTTGCAGAAAGATTACTTCTTCATGGCGCTAATCCTAGGTGTAGAGTTTCCATGAATAGGTTTATGTATAATCCTCCTGACACCAATCCATCTCTGAGAAACACATATATATGTTATGAACTTGATGGTTTCCTTGGACCACTTGAATCTCGCAGTTCGATTTTGAAATACACTCAGACTCCAAACTGTAGCAAGAATATGAAAACGATATTACAACCAAACAATGGGAATGGTATCCAATATAAAATATCAGAAAATAGACGAATCTTATACATGCAGAGAAATAACAGCTGTGGCGTGTTAGAGGCAATCTTCAATCGCAAAGAAGAATCTAACAAAAATAAGAGAAACAGAGATGAAAATATGAATGATGTGAATGTAAAGCAATCAACTAATGATGAAGTTCAAAAAGTGAGCATGAAGTCAATAAATGAGAACAGTAGTGTAATAGAAACCACATGCCTGCCAAAATTACACAGGTCAAAACAAGATGTTGATAACATGAAACAGACACGAATAATGTACAACATTTCAATGGTTGCATTATCAAAAGAATCTTCCATTCTACACGCTGTTTGTGCTATGGGACAATTACAATTTGTAAAGCAAGTACTGACTTATAGACCAGACCTTGTGAACAAACTAGACAGCAACAACAGGTCACCTTTATTCTATGCAGCTCAGGCGGGCAACCCCGATATTGTGAAAATGTTGATACATAAAGGAGCAAATTTAAATAATGGTATTTCTCCATTAGTGGCTTTGCTTCTTTCATTATGTGCAGACAAACTACCCAATGTTATGCGACAACTTGTACATTTGGATGATCCTCACCTGTTTTTCATTCCAAAACGAGAGCAGCTTATAACACAAGTTTTGTCAACACATGCTGGGTACATCTTGCATGAAAATATATTTCATCACCACATAGGGACCATGTCGGTCCCGTCCCCTGAAGGTTTGAAACAATCCATTTCATTAATAATGGCCAAAAGCTGTCTCAAGGCATGTGACTATTCTCAATTACTAGCGGTACAAGTTCTCATAGGAATTCTTCAAGATGAGACTGTGTTAGGCTATGCACTGAAGATGGGCCTTGAAGTTGAGACGAGTAAGAATAGAGAGAGTGAAGATGCCAATCAATCAAGTGCCACGGCCATTGATTTGGTAGAAATTATAATAAACTTCGCAGCAGAAAGATCTGAAACTCAAGAAGTTGTGAAATGTGTTGAAGCAATAGTAAAGAATAGGGAATACAGCCCCAGCAAGAATACACTTTTGACATGTGCCAGTCACCAACTGTGGACAATTATAGAAGTGTTTATTGATCACCTTGACATTGAATTGAATTATTTCCTTCCAATCCTTTTAAAAGCCTGTGAGCAAGAACAAGTGTCAGTCTTCAAAAAACTACTGAACAAGATCTGTTCTAACGATGCATTTTCCGATGATCTAAAACATGTATTAACAATTCTCCTTCATTGTGCATGCAGAAAAGGTAATGAAATAATTGTTGAATCGTTAATACAAATTGGTGCTGACATGTATGAAAGATATGACTACATAACTGATCAGGCAGAACCTATTACAAAGTACATACCTGAAAGGTACAGGAAACCAAACTGGACTGCTTTTCATTGGGCATGTCGCCATGGACAAGCCTCTATTCTGAAGCTATTGGTGAAGCTAGCTGGTGGTGTAATGCAAGTGCAGAATTTACTTGCAAAAGTGTGTAATGTAACTGAATTAGTGTATCTTGCTACAATGAATGGACATGTCACAGCTGTGAAAGAAATATTTGACAATTGGCAATTACCCCAGGACACAATGAAAACGATGCTTAGACTAGCTGTGGCCCGAAGTCATCGCAGTACAATTGTTTACCTGCTAGAATTCATGAAACAACAAGGTGGTTTGACTTCTCTAAATGATCTTCAGCTATCCCATAAAATGACAATTTTTCATGTAGCAGGCTATCATGGTTGGGTGAATGTGATACAGCTACTTAAAGAGCTTGGTGTGACTGGTGTATCTACCACTGACCTGGACGGGATCAGTGCCACAGAGTATGCTATGGCTCAAGGAAAACACAAGAGTTACTACAACTTGGCACATTTGGAATTACAAGAAACTGGCACTTTAAGAAATCACCTTCAAAATCTGGCGAATGCAACTGGGACGTGGAGGCAGAATGTTGGTTGGTTTCACAGCCTAATGAAAGCAAACACATCATCAAAGGTCATCCAAGATAACAATCTTGATTTTCATAAAGAAATATTTGCACATTCCAAACAATACCTGGATGCACCAGATCTCGCTTTCCTTCTTGGATCATATGGTTTTGCAGAGTGGCACATGCAATCAGCACTACACCTTGAAATTCAACCCACTCATCAATTCGATTTCAGAAGAATCCTGTATGGAGCTGTTTCTATTGGACGTAATGTCATAGTTGACCTTATACTCACTAATCACACAGCAGATGCCAGAGAGATGTTGATAAATTACAGAAAAAATGTTGAATTTTCGATTCTTGCTACAGCAGTTATACATAGCCAGCTAGAAAGCGTGGAGAAACTTCTCCAGTATGGTACAAAGGTTGCAGGCATTCATGGTCCTCTTGGTCTAAACATTATGCACTGTGCAGTCATGTTTTGCAGAAACAAAGTAATATTTGAACTTCTTAATAACAAGATATCCATGGAAGATCGTCAATCACCTGATTGTGGAAACATGTCACCAGCAGATTATGCATGTGCTTTAGGGAGAAGCCATCTCTTGCCATATCTGACAGATATGTCAACAGCAGAGGATTGTGTTGACAAAAATGACCACTACAGCTACCATATGGATAATGAAGATGCCACATGTTTTCATTGCCTTAGAATTAGAAGCTTTGGGTGGTTCCACAAATTTATCACTCATCAATCAGCTACAGAATATGCGAGAACATCCACAGAAAAGATTCAAAAATCGGATATACTTCACATCACTGATATGTATAGATGGATCCTAAAAAAGCCACTTAATTCAACATCAATACAAATGATTGAAACCATCTTCTTCAACTCTGCATCCACACTTGAAGGTACTAGATTGAAGGGTAGTAGTATTGCTTCATTCCTAAAAGCTATCTGCCATTACCCTTCAAACCCAGCATTAGTGAGTCTTGAAACGGTTTTGTCACAAAGTGATATCACAGGTCGATGTGAAATAGTATTGTTATTCATCTCAATGACAGGCATATACAGACAAGAACTCCTGCACACAGCTGTAATTCTGAAACTTCCTTACACCTCTGAAACACTGTACCAGCTTTGCTATAATGATAGTGAGTGTGCGGGATACTCAATAGAAGAAACTGCTAAAGCATTTGGATTTCCATTAAATGAAATTCAAAAGTACAGTTCGGTCAGTGAACAGAACATTACCAGTACTTTGTTATAGGATCATGACGTCACATCGGTTAAAACAACATTACATAGTATGATTAGAAAGAATCATGACGATCATGCAATAGTTGACATTAGTGAGTTGTATGTATTGTTTCAGTAGTATCCATTATTACTGAGATTACTGAAGATTTCTTCTACAAAGTAACTACTTCCAAACGTGATGAATTGAACAGCAATACGGCTGATAAATCAAGAATTGCAAGGGAATGAATCCGTACATCCTTCAATTACATAACAATGTACTGTTTTGCGCAATGGTTAGCTTATTCGTTCAAGAAAGGAACTTTGAATCACATGGTTCGCTGAACCTTTATCAGTTGGGAAATAAAATACGTTCTGCCTACTTAAGCCATTCATACTTTGGAGAATAACATCATTTCAGGGAGGAAGTAAAATGGTGTACTGTTCCTGTTCGCATTGCATGTAAAAGATGCAGTTGTTTTTGTCAAACATTACTGTGCTGACAAATAGACAGAGCATACAACATTTTTGTAACTTTCAATTGAAAATGTTTTTTAATCACTTAATAGCATTTAGTGCTTATTGCCTTCTGTTCCATTAGGGGCAATTCAAGCGTTCTTGCACAAAACATATTTCAAAAATCAGAATTTCTGCTACAGACACAGCTTAGTTCCTTTGTACTGTGATTATAGGGACATGATGATTTGTAGTTATAAATAGCTGCAACAGAATGTTGTATTAGAGTTATTAGGTATTAGTGGTAGTTTGTATTATTTGTTGTGACCATTACTGCAATAAGAATAATATATAGTGCATTAAATTGAATGTACATTTAATTATTGAAGATTTGATATAAAGAATATATGGGCATCATTATATGACAAAAGTTTTTTAGGACTTTCTATAACTCAATTGTGATTGACGCGCAATCACAGTGTGAACACATCTTGTGGATTAGATCAATCCTCATATATACGTGTAAATAATATCATATTCCATCACAGGTTTAAACTCATTCCTTGGAGTATCTACATCATGACTTGAGGTAGAGTTACCCATACTTATGGAGAAAATTTGCCGTATTTGCATTACAATTCACCAAACTAATAGATCCCCAACCTTGTCTACAGTACATCTAATTTTCATTCATAAAAAAATACAGTAAAGATCTACATTTGTGAATTAATAATAAGGCTATGTAGACTTGTTTTAGATAAAAATGAGTGTTAGTTTGTATTACAGGCTATGATGAAGACTTAATTTAGCTTGAAATTATATAATACAAAAACATATTTGAACTCTGGTGACCTTGCCCTATGTTATATAATATTATTCCCTTTATTATAGTTTGTTTCAATAAGAATATGTCTTGTCATAATTAATTTTGAATACAAACAAGTTTTAGGGTTGAAACAACAGTGGGAAAGCAGTTTGTTCTTGATAGATGTAAATATCTTACAAAAACATTGGTGCCTGATTTGTTTAATTATTTTAAGGGACATAATTTTCAGCTTCATTCAGATTTTTTATTATAAAAACAAATGTCGCATCTCAGAAAAAAAGTGCTGCATTTATACGTGAATAGATTCATAAACCATGCAAGATACCAGAAAATCTTAGCTGGCTTTTGCCCAAAGTATTTTGTACAGGTGTCTGTCAAAAATTAATGATTCACCGAGACAAATATAAACTGCCTTATTATATTCATTGTATGACTACTGTATTATTTGAAAAGTAAAAAAAAAACGCCCTCTATGAATAGCTATCATGTTGCAAGCTCTGCTTTGTAATGCAAATCAACTTAAATAGTTAGTTGGTGTTCAGGGGGGAGAGAAGTGAACAGTACTTCCAGAGAATCTACATCTTCAAACACTGCAATCATTGTTTTTAAAGTGCATTTTTAAATTATTCTTATAAAAGCTCTATCATTCTGTTCTAATAGCTGAAACAAATTCCTGTGAATTTTTATTTGTCGAATACAGAATACCTAATTTTTGAGTACAATTTTCTTTTCAAAATGTGGATGCAACGTTTTGCTTTTTATGTATTGTTTTTTATTTGATAACTTTGGACTAAACAGATTTTCTATTAGCTTCAGATCTTGATCAAAGTTTGGCACCCAATTCATAGGAGTGCTTATATTAATTTTTGCACATCTTGTTTTCCGAAAAGATTTTAGGTTTGCAAATGTGTATCAGACTGTGCAAAAACTCTCTCCATGAGTTGGTTTTGAAACCCAGTCTAGTATTTCCATAGGATTTGGGAGATACATTACCAAAGATATTATTACAAGACAAATGATTTGCTTCATTGAACATTGACAACAATGCATATTTCCACAGAGATCAGTGACCTTTGAATGTGTATCACCAGTGATCAGTCGCAATTTTTGCATGATATTTTCATACAGGACATCTGTTCATACTCGGGGAACACATTATACTGATGAATAAGGTGACCACATTTGATAAAGTTTGGAATAGAATTATTAAAGTTATTGTGCACACAATAATAATTATTAACGACGACGATACTCAACAGAAATTTGTCCCTTAATACCTTTCCCTTCCATCTTTGATGTTACGGGCGAGGTAAAAAAATTACATTTACAGTCCTTGCAATAGAGGAAGTGTATAATTTGTTAAGACCAGCCATCTGCTTATGCATCATTCAAGACAAAATGCATTTCAAAGTGGACTACAAATTCCACTAAGTTACAAAACTCTGCATACGTTTTCTAAATCAATCATTTGAAGTGTTCTCAAATACATTTTTGAGAAATACTTTTACTGCTTCTGTAGGGAATCTAAATACATTTTGTAATTGTAATTTCAAGTTATAAGCAAAAATGAACAAATACAAGTATTTTTGATGAATAAAATTTTTAGGCTATTTTTGTTTGGGCCAAATATGGCCACCAGTCAGCCATTTTGTATCACAACAGAAAGTTACAAAATCTGGGCCATATGTAATGCATCATGATTTAACTATGTAGCAAGTTCGAGAAAAATTGATACATAAACTTTTGCAATGGACGAAGGGAAAGAAGGTGACCAATTCTTCAGCTTCCTGGTTTGTGTCCAGTTGGGCAGATGGCCAAAAGTGTATGAAAGTCTTGGGATATTTATGAAGACAAAGATTTGACCTGTGAAAATTAATTACCGGTAGACTCAAAAATAGTACATTTAGACTACATTCATTAATGAACAACCATCAATTTGCCAATAATGGTACTCCACTCTAACTTTAGATTGACTAGGGATACAATTTATTGTAAAATAAATATATCCTGGGTATTTTCATTCGTAAGTAGGCTTTTACAAGACAAGGTTCAAATCATATCTGCTTTAAAGCTAGAAGAATCACAACGTGAAATTAAAACTTCAATTTACTAAACAGTATTTGTGCATTCCTTTTTGATGAGAAAGAAACAAACAGGAATAAATCATAGTGGTATACGACCAACAATTTATAAGAATATTTAACTGGTGTAATATGCAATTTGAGGCAACGCAAATTGAGAGACGATCACAATATTACTGGTAAATGCAAATAAATGAGTCTGTGAAAGAACTGGTGAGCATTTGTGTTTGACAGTTTTTGTTAGTGTATTTATTAGTCAAGACCTTTTTGAATATCATGATATTCTTTCTCAATTCTGTTAACAAAAAAATGATTTCAGGCACCATTCACAAAAAGAGTTCAATTTTTAGGCAGCAAATGCTGATGAAAATTTCAAATTTTTGGCTCAAAAACTAGAAGCATTGTCACATTTTGC
This sequence comes from Saccoglossus kowalevskii, assembly GCF_978046115.1. Taxonomy (NCBI): domain Eukaryota; kingdom Metazoa; phylum Hemichordata; class Enteropneusta; family Harrimaniidae; genus Saccoglossus; species Saccoglossus kowalevskii. The sequence continues at coordinate 10,221,471 of NC_140648.1, read as the reverse complement.
CTGCCTTCATCGCCTATCACCATATATGGATTGCTATTTTGCATACACTCTATGTATATACCGGGGTAATAACCATTGGTTACAGACAAGGTGGTTGAGTGGGGTAAACGAAAAAACTCCTTACAGGAGAAGAGTTGTGTTTTTCTATTTTTTTTCATTCAAGAAGGAAACTTTTTTCCCTTCTGCTTACATTGGTTTCAACACAACAAGAATCCCCAGTATCCTTCCAATCTCATGGTTGTCAACAAAACAAACATTAGTATAGTAAATATAATGCTTTTAATTCAACCAAATATACAACAAAAGAACATTAATCAGTTCAAATATTGCATGATATCAACACCAAACACTTTATTTTCTATTTGATAGCACAATACCTTACTACAGTGGCATTCACGTTAGAGATCACAGCATGTCCCGAGACTCGGGACCGAGTTGGCACGTGACAAAATTTGTGTGTGAATGGTCGGGACCGAGTCGGGACGTGCCGAAAACAACTTGATCTCAGTCGCAATAGATGCTTAGGACCGAAACCCTGCACGTGCCTAGATTTGCAGCATGAACGCTCGGCACAAGCCAAAATCACGCCCTCGGTGGTAAATTTCAGAGAACATAGTAGTATGCTGATTCATACTGGTATGAAATGACGATGACAGGAAATGCAGATATACTAGTATATGGTTGGATGCTGTAGTAATGAAAGAAATGTATGCAAACCGTCGTCAGCGATGCATATTTATGTGCTGCTGCAACCGCTATTTTCTTGCAATGCTACATTGACGTGAAAAAATAAGTGTTTTTCGAATCATCTTTGCTGTTCATGTGCATCGTAACTTGTAATATATACCTTAACAACAAATGGATATAATTTCAATGTAGCAATTATTATTATCATCGTATGCGTATCATTTTCCATGTTTGGGCCAAATAACAGATTGACGAATGAGGGAGTGATTTCGGCACGAGCCGAGTCGGCCCTAAGTGGGTCCCAGACAACGTGAACGCAACTGCTGTAATCCCTCTGAAACGAAAAGGATTAAAATTGCCGGCACGTGCCGAGATTCCATAACGTGAACGTAGTATACATCAACAGCAACTATAAATGATTAAATGAAGAATTAAAGTATTGAAAGAAATGTTTATAATATTGCTCCTTGGTGTATTAAACGAAAAACAGTGTGGATCACAATTGATCACAAAAAATTTATTAATAAATAAAATAAATTATTATTATATCCATTGAGTTACAGTATACTATTGGGTGACTTTCGAACACTGGATACATAATATAGAATAGCATGGTTTGCACTCATATATGTATCATACAGACTATACAGGGGTTATGCAGTATAAGATCACAAATATGTACATCAATTGATTGTACACGTTAAATCTAAATGACAAAACAAAACTTTCTCAAAAGTGAAAATGTTTAAGGTTGTACACTGGCATTTGACCTATTAAAGAAACAATCACTTTTTATTAGCCACTACAAAATGTTTTGTTTTAAAACATGCAAAAATTGGCCTTTTTGTAATTATTTCCATAAGAATTCATATATTAATTCAAGTTTTATTTTCTAAAAAAATGATTATTCCGTTAATATTCATCATAATTTCCTCATAAACAACCATAAGTAACTATTTGTATAGGAATTTTGAGATGAAACTTAATTACCATAGAAACCAATGATAAAGACTAAAATTAACAATTTCATGTGTTGTAAATTCTTAAGAAGAAGCCATATGGTAAAAATTGAGGAAATAGGGCAAAAGTATGTTAATACCTTGATATTAATCTAAGAGAAAATTTTCACCATATTTTTTGACAAAAAAATTACATATTTTAACCCAACAAGTCAGTGTCAATGTCAGTCCCAGTTTGTATATTATAAATATTGCATCACTACTTAGGTGATATTCATAATGTAGACTGACATGTATGAGATATAGCTTCATGGAACTGCTATCATTTGAACAAGATGACTGCCAGTTAGCCTTTTTGGATTTGATGGTCCGATATGACGTATGATGTCTGATGTATGCGTGGAGTTTGAACGTGGATCGGCCCAGGTACATGTATGTCAAAGGTGTAATATTTAAAGAAAAAAATGGCCGCCAGTCAACTATTTTGAACCAAATAAAATGAAGTACATCATTATGTTCTATGTAGGTATACCAAGTTGAAACCAAATCCGTCAACACACAACTGAGATGCCATTCTTAGTATACACGTATGTCTGATATAATGTCTGATGTATGTGCATAGTTTAAACTTAATCAGTCCAAGCATGTGCGCGATATGGCTGGATATGAACAAATGAATGCACAGAGGTCAATTCATAAGTTTTTTGACTTTGTCCCAACAGGAACTAAAAAGACCCCCTTCATAGCCTTTGATTGTGAAATTATGTAATGAGACCAGTTCTACCTGTAGTTAAACAGCTTCCATTAAGTTAATATCAAAGCATTTTTAACAAAAAAATGTCAAAGACGGTGGTTTAAGAGTTATATTAATTTCAATAAAAGATACACACTTTATATGTAAAGATACATACACATATACAGCAGTCACTCTGTTAGAAGTTCACTACCAATAGAAGTGAACATAAATCAAAAATTTAATGTTTGATCATTACAATTTTGACCATAAATGTACTATATACCTCTGTCATTCACATGTGCTACTAATACTATAGCATATACAATACTTGCTTTCAGCATGAAAAAGCAGTTCAAAGTTATTATAACTTGAATCTCCATCGGAAGATTATATCAAATTAAATGTTAAAGCGCTTTTTATTAATTAAAAATGCTGTCAGTTGAAGAGTTTATTTACACAATGTGCAGCAAATTTACATAGTCATAATAAGATGATAAGACTCCATCCAGTAAGGGTGCTCACTCCAGGAAAATGCATTTTAGAATTCTTCAACCCACTCATTTTCCGATATAAAGGTATCAATAACTTCTTTCATGGCAAGATTTGGAATGAGCTGATCTTGAGTAAGATCTGTTCTCGTCACAGGATCAAAATGTCCAACACGCTATATATAATAAAACAAAAAAATGAATCATTACAAGTCATGAGCCATACAATCCCAATGAGTTTTCATATAGAATTGTATGTCTAATGTTTTTAATAATAAAATATGATGGTCTGTTTACCTGTAAATGTTCTTCTATATCTTTTCTGTCATAGGTTATTCCACTTGGTGTAATTACTGGTTCTCTCATTAATTCAAAACTTATTTTACCACACAGATAGTCTGGAACTTCTCTCTTCTGTTGAGTAAAAACAAACATTGTACTGCAGTCAATATTTGTATCAAACACACCATTTGCACAAGTGACATACTGTTCAGTCTAAACATGTATTTTGGTAAACTCACACTTGTCTGTAAGTAGATTATACATCCACCTAAAGGTTGTATTCATAAAAAGATCATAATGACTGTTCTTCTTAACACATAAAATAATATGACAAAATCTTCAATGCTATTTTCAATTTTTGCATCTTTTATAATTATATGGTTTATGTAGCTATAGTTTTGCGAAACTTGTTCTATTTTTTTGTTTATAAACAATGACCAATGAATGTCAAAAAGCAACCAAGTTTGTTTGGGTCTGTATGATGGACTGGTTTGATTCCTGAGCTAAGCCTAGCCAATGAGTTTGAAAATGGTTATCCTAACATCAACACTATCAGAGTGCAATTAACCTTCATCTGAATCACTTTCACTCTAAAACTAACTTACCTTTCGCCTTTCATCCACTGCTGCAAATACAGCGTTAAGTTCTTTTAAATGTTTTTCCTGAAATATAAATAAAAAAAAAACTTATATCAACGCATACCAATTGATGTGTTATAGGCTGTAATTCATTAAAAGCCAATGTCTTGTTGCAAGAATATTCCTAATGACACCACTGTGTCTTCCACTGAATTAAAAACCTAGAATTGACATGGGCCTTTAATGCTAGTAAATGAATCTATCTGCCCCTACCACAGATAAGTATGCTTTATATGCCGCTACCACAGATAAGTATGCTTTATATGCCGCTACCACAGATAAGTATGCTTTATATGCCCCAACCACAGATAAATTTGCTTTATCTGCCCCTACCACAGATAAGTATGCTTTATATGCCGCTACCACAGATAAGTATGCTTTATATGCCCCAACCACAGATAAGTATGCTTTATATGCCCCAACCACAGATAAATATGCTTTATCTGCCCCTACCACAGATAAGTATGTTTTATCAGCCCCTACCACAGATAAGTATGCTTTGTCTGCCCCTACCACAGATAAGTATGCTTTATATGCCCCAAACACAGATAAATATGCTTTATCTGCCCCTACCACAGATAAGTATGTTTCATCTGCCCCTACCACAGATAAGTATGCTTTATCTGCCCCTACCACAGATAAGTATGTTTTATCAGCCCTACCACAGATAAGTACATTTTTGTATGCTTTGTCTGCCCCTACCACAGATAAGTATGCTTTATTTGCCCCTACCACAGATAAGTATGCTTTATATGCCCCAACCACAGATAAATATGCTTTATCTGCCCCTACCACAGATAAGTATGTTTTATCAGCCCCTACCACAGATAAGTATGCTTTATCAGCCCCTACCACAGATCAGTATGCTTTGTCTGCCCCTACCACAGATAATTATGCATTATCTGCCCCTACCACAGATCAGTATGCTTTATCTGCCCCTACCACAGATAAGTATGCTTTATCTGCCCCTACCAAAAATAAGTATGTTTTATCTGCCCCTACCACAGATAAGTATGCTTTATTAGCTCCTACCACAGATAAGTATGCTTTATCTGCCTCTACCACAGATAAGTATGCTTTATCTGCCCCTACCACAGATAAGTATGCTTTATCTGCCCCTACCACAGATAAGTATGCTTTATCTGCCCCTACCACAGATAAGTATGCTTTATCTGCCCCTACCACAGATAAGTATGCTTTATCAGCCCCTACCACAGATAATTATGCTTTATCAGCCCCTACCACAGATAAGTATGCTTTATTTGCCCCTACCACAGATAAGTATGCTTTATCTGCCCCTACCACAGATAAGTATGCTTTATCTGCCCCTACCACAGATAAGTATGCTTTATCTGCCCCTACCACAGATAAGTATGCTTTATCTGCCCCTACCACAGATAAGTATGCTTTATCTGCCCCTACCACAGATAAGTATGCTTTATCAGCCCCTACCACAGATAAGTATGCTTTATCTGCCCCTACCATAGATAAGTATGCTTTATCTGCCCCTACCACAGATAAGTATGCTTTATTAGCCCCTACCACAGATAAGTAAGCTTTATCTGCCCCTACCACAGATTAGTATGCTTTATCAGCCCCTACCACAGATAAGTATGCTTTATCTGCCCCTACCACAGATAAGTATGCTTTATTAGCCCCTGCCACAGATAAGTAAGCTTTATCTGCCCCTACCACAGATAAGTATGCTTTATCAGCCCCTACCACAGATAAGTATGCTTTATCTGCCCCTACCACAGATAAGTATGCTTTATCAGCCCCTACCACAGATAAGTATGCTTTATCTGCCCCTACCATAGATAAGTATGCTTTATCTGCCCCTACCACAGATAAGTATGCTTTATCTGCCCCTACTACAGCTACCACAGATAAGTATGCTTTATCTGCCCCTACTACAGATAAGTATGCTTTATCTGCCCCTACCACAGATAAGTAAGCTTTATCTGCCCCTACCACAGATTAGTATGCTTTATCTGCCCCTACCACAGATAAGTATGCTTTATTAGCCCCTACCACAGATAAGTAAGCTTTATTAGCCCCTACCACAGATAAGTATGCTTTATCAGCCCCTACCACAGATAAGTATGCTTTATCTGCCCCTACCACAGATAAGTATGCTTTATCTGCCCCTACCACAGATATGTATGCTTTATCTGCCCCTACCACAGATAAGTATGCTTTCTCTGCCCCTACCACAGATAAGTAAGCTTTCTCTGCCCCTATCACAGATAAGTATGCTTTATCTGCCCCTACTACAGATAAGTATGCTTTATCTGCCCCTACCACAGATAAGTATGCTTTATCTGCCCCTACCACAGATAAGTATGCTTTATCTGCCCCTACCACAGATAAGTATGCTTTATCAGCCCCTACCACAGATAAGTATGCTTTATCGGCCTCTACCACAGATAAGTATGCTTTATCTGCCCCTACCACAGATAAGTATGCTTTATCTGCCCCTACCACAGATAAGTATGCTTTATCTGCCCCTACCACAGATAAGTATGCTTTATCTGCCCCTACCACAGATAAGTATGCTTTATCTGCCCCTACCACAGATAAGTATGCTTTATCTGCCCCTACCAAAGATAAGTATGCTTTATCTGCCCCTACCAAAGATAAGTATGTTTTATCAGCCCCTACCACAGATAAGTATGCTTTATCTGCCCCTACCACAGATAAGTATGCTTTATCTGCCCCTACCACAGATAAGTATGCTTTCTCTGCCCCTACCACAGATAAGTAAGCTTTCTCTGCCCCTATCACAGATAAGTATGCTTTATTAGCCCCTACCACAGATAAGTATGCTTTCTCTGCCCCTACCACAGATAAGTATGCTTTATTTGCCCCTACCACAGATAAGTATGCTTTATCTGCCCCTACCACAGATAAGTATGCTTTATCAGCCCCTACCACAGATAAGTATGCTTTCTCTGCCCCTACCAGATATGTATGCTTTATCAGCCCCTACCACAGATAAGTATGCTTTATCTGCCCCTACCACAGATTAGTATGCTTTATCTGCCCCTACCAAAGATAAGTATGCTTTATCTGCCCCTACCACAGATAAGTATGCTTTATTAGCCCCTACCACAGATTAGTATGCTTTATCTGCCCCTACCACAGATAAGTATGCTTTATCTGCCCCTACCACAGATAAGTATGCTTTCTCTGCCCCTACCAGATATGTATGCTTTATCAGCCCCTACCACAGATAAGTATGCTTTATCTGCCCCTACCACAGATTAGTATGCTTTATCTGCCCCTACCACAGATAAGTATGCTTTATCAGCCCCTACCACAGATAATTATGCTTTATCTGCCCCTACCACAGATAAGTATGCTTTATCTGCCCCTACCACAGATAAGTATGCTTTATCTGCCCCTACCACAGATAAGTATGCTTTATTAGCCCCTACCACAGATAAGTATGCTTTATCTGCCCCTACCACAGATAAGTATGCTTCATCTGCCCCTACCACAGATAAGTATGCTTTATCAGCCCCTACCACAGATAAGTATGCTTTATCTGCCCCTACCACAGATAAGTATGCTTTATCTGCCCCTACCACAGATAAGTATGCTTTATCTGCCCCTACCACAGATAAGTATGCTTTATCTGCCCCTACCACAGATAAGTATGCTTCATCTGCCCCTACCACAGATAAGTATGCTTCATCTGCCCCTACCACAGATAAGTATGCTTTATCTGCCCCTACCACAGATAAGTATGCTTTATCTGCCCCTACCACAGATAAGTATGCTTTATCAGCCCCTACCACAGATAAGTATGCTTTATCTGCCCCTACTACAGATAAGTATGCTTTATCTGCCCCTACCACAGATAAGTATGCTTTATCTGCCCCTACCACAGATAAGTATGCTTTATCTGCCCCTACCACAGATAAGTATGCTTCATCTGCCCCTACCACAGATAAGTATGCTTCATCTGCCCCTACCACAGATAAGTATGCTTTATCTGCCCCTACCACAGATAAGTATGCTTCATCTGCCCCTACCACAGATAAGTATGCTTCATCTGCCCCTACCACAGATAAGTATGCTTCATCTGCCCCTACCACAGATATGTATGCTTATAACCCTTTGATTGAGTATGCCCCCAAGTCATACTTGAATTCTAGATCTACCAACCATGGGTCCAATGCAACAACCACTACGTTACTCGTGAACGGTACACATATACTTGACAGTATTTTAGAGAAACTAATTTATTTGTTATTTCATTTGATGCATTGTGTGTCAACTGAGCACTGGCAACACTACTTACATACTCTTCATCCACAGCGTCAGCATCATGCTTGTTATCTGAATCAGGATTCTCAAGTGCTTCATCCGTTCTCCTACAAAGGATGAAGACAAACACTTAATAAGAACATCAATTGTTATGCATGAATTTAAACTTAAAACTATACCAAATTTCATCAAAATTTGATATGTGGTAATCAAATTCAACTCCTTCTAGAATTTAAAAAAAAAAAATCGTGTGTTTATGAGTTTATGAGAGTACATACATTTACTCACCTATTTCTATCTTCTAACATTAATTTATTTAAATAAGCTTGTAGTTCTATTTCCTGTGATATTCTTTTTTCTTCTAGATGAGTCCACCTTCTTTTCTTTACTGATCTTAAGGCACTTCCAATGTCATCTCCAAAATTGAGTTTCTGTTCTTTAGCAAGGTCAAATGCTATAGAAACAATAATTGTATATTACAATTTATCCCATATATCATGGCAGTTCAGCGTATTAAAGTAGTGTAATAATTGTCTTATCCCATATATCATGGCAGTTCAGCGTATTAAAGTAGTGTAATAATTGTCTTCAATATCCCATATATCATGGCAGTTCAGTGTAATAAAGTAGTGTAATAATTGTCTTATCCCATATATCATGGCAGTTCAGTGTAATAAAGCAGTGTAATAATTGTCTTCAATATCCCATATATCATGGCAGTTCAGTGTAATAAAGTAGTGTAATAATTGTCTTATCCCATATATCATGGCAGTTCAGTGTAATAAAGCAGTGTAATAATTGTCTTATCCCATAGATCATAGTAGTTCAGTGTAATAAAGTAGTGTAATAATTGTTTTATCCCATATATCATGGTAGTTCAGTGTAATAAAGTAGTGTAATAATTGTCTTATCCCATAGATCATGGCAGTTCAGTGTAATAAAGCAGTGTAATAATTGTCTTATCCCATATATCATGGCAGTTCAGTGTAATAAAGTAGTGTAATAATTGTCTTATCCCATAGATCATGGCAGTTCAGTGTAATAAAGTAGTGTAATAATTGTCTTATCCCATAGATCATGGCAGTTCAGTGTAATAAAGCAGTGTAATAATTGTCTTATCCCATATATCATAGTAGTTCAGTGTAATAAAGCAGTGTAATAATTGTCTTATCCCATATATCATGGTAGTTCAGTGTAATAAAGTAGTGTAATAATTGTTTTATCCCATAGATCATGGTAATTCAGTGTAATAAAGTAGTGTAATAATTGTCTTATCCCATAGATCATGGCAGTTCAGTGTAATAAAGCAGTGTAATAATTGTCTTATCCCATATATCATGGTAGTTCAGTGTAATAAAGTAGTGTAAAAATTGTCTTATCCCATATATCATGGCAGTTCAGTGTAATAAAGCAGTGTAATAATTGTTTTATCCCATAGATCATGGTAGTTCAGTGGGATAAAGCAGTGTAATAATTGTCTTATCCCATAGATCATGGTAGTTCAGTGTAATAAAGCAGTGTAATAATTGTCTTATCCCATATATCATGGCAGTTCAGTGTAATACAGCAGTGTAATAATTGTCTTATCCCATATATCATGGTAGTTCAGTGTAATAAAGTAGTGTAATAATTGTCTTATCCCATATATCATGGCAGTTCTGTGTAATAAAGCAGTGTAATAATTGTCTTATCCCATATATCATGGTAGTTCAGTGTAATAAAGCAGTGTAATAATTGTCTTATCCCATATATCATGGCAGTTCAGTGGGATAAAGCAGTGTAATAATTGTCTTATCCCATATATCATGGCAGTTCAGTGTAATAAAGCAGTGTAATAATTGTCTTTATCCCATATATCATGGCAGATCAGTGTAATGATTGTCTTATCCCATATATCATGGCAGTTCAGTGTAATAAAGTAGTGTAATAATTGTCTTATCCCATATATCATGGCAGTTCAGTGTAATAAAGTAGTGTAATAATTGTCTTATCCCATATATCATGGTAGTTCAGTGTAATAAAGTAGTGTAATAATTGTCTTATCCCATATATCATGGCAGATCAGTGTAATAAAGTAGTGTAATAATTGTCTTATCCCATATATCATGGCAGTTCAGTGTAATAAAGTATTGTAATAATTGTCTTATTCCATATATCATGGCAGTTCAGTATAATAAAGCAGTGTAATAATTGTTTTATCCATATATCATGGTAGTTCAGTGGGATAAAGCATTGTAATAATTGTCTTATCCCATAGATCATGGTAGTTCAGTGTAATAAAGCAGTGTAATAATTGTCTTATCCCATATATCATGGCAGTTCAGTGTAATACAGCAGTGTAATAATTGTCTTATCCCATATATCATGGTAGTTCAGTGTAATAAAGTAGTGTAATAATTGTCTTATCCCATATATCATGGCAGTTCTGTGTAATAAAGCAGTGTAATAATTGTCTTATCCCATATATCATGGTAGTTCAGTGTAATAAAGCAGTGTAATAATTGTCTTATCCCATATATCATGGCAGTTCAGTGGGATAAAGCAGTGTAATAATTGTCTTATCCCATATATCATGGCAGTTCAGTGTAATAAAGCAGTGTAATAATTGTCTTTATCCCATATATCATGGCAGATCAGTGTAATGATTGTCTTATCCCATATATCATGGCAGTTCAGTGTAATAAAGTAGTGTAATAATTGTCTTATCCCATATATCATGGCAGTTCAGTGTAATAAAGTAGTGTAATAGTTGTCCTATCCCATATATCATGGTAGTTCAGTGTAATAAAGTAGTGTAATAATTGTCTTATCCCATATATCATGGTAGTTCAGTGTAATAAAGTAGTGTAATAATTGTCTTATCCCATATATCATGGCAGTTCAGTGTAATAAAGTAGTGTAATAATTGTCTTATCCCATATATCATGGCAGTTCAGTGTAATAAAGTAGTGTAATAATTGTCTTACCCATATATCATGGTAGTTCAGTGTAATAAAGTAGTGTAATAATTGTCTTATCCCATATATCATGGTAGTTCAGTGTAATAAAGTAGTGTAATAATTGTCTTATCCCATATATCATGGCAGATCAGTGTAATAAAGTAGTGTAATAATTGTCTTATCCCATATATCATGGTAGTTCAGTGTAATAAAGTAGTGTAATAATTGTCTTATCCCATATATCATGGCAGTTCTGTGTAATAAAGCAGTGTAATAATTGTCTTATCCCATATATCATGGTAGTTCAGTGTAATAAAGTAGTGTAATAATTGTCTTATCCCATATACCTTGGTAGTTCAGTGTAATAAAGTAGTGTAATAATTGTCTTATCCCATATATCATGGTAGTTCAGTGTAATAAAGCAGTGTAATAATTGTCTTATCCCATATATCATGGTAGTTCAGTGTAATAAAGTAGTGTAATAATTGTCTTATCCCATATATCATGGTAGTTCAGTGTAATAAAGTAGTGTAATAATTGTCTTATCCCATATATCATGGTAGTTCAGTGTAATAAAGTAGTGTAATAATTGTCTTATCCCATATATCATGGCAGATCAGTGTAATAAAGTATTGTAATAATTGTCTTATTCCATATATCATGGCAGTTCAGTATAATAAAGCAGTGTAATAATTGTCTTATCCCATATATCATGGCAGTTCAGTGTAATAAAGCAGTGTAATAATTGTCTTATCCCATATATCATGGCAGTTCAGTGTAATAAAGCAGTGTAATAATTGTCTTTGTCACATAGATCATGGCAATTCAGTGTATTAATATGACAGAACCCTACACCCTCCCTGTGGCTTTCGTTGCATATGGAAGTTATATTCACGAGTGATGCGGTGTATCCTGCGGCCATACTTTCACGAGCGAAGCGATCTCGAGTCAATCAATCGAGTACTGACGGAATTAAGGCAAATTTTAGCTGAGATAAAATCTACATTGTATGCCTACCTCTTTTAAGACTTGCAATGGCTTCATCGTAGCACCCAACTTCCACAGAAGCTTGGCCTAAAAAGAAATGACCTTTAACTAAAGCCGTGTCTATCTCTATCGCATGTTTGCAGTCTTGCATGGCCAGTTCCCACTGCTGTAGTTTGAGATAGCACAGAGCACGGTTGGTGTAAAAGGTGGCGGTGTTTGCATTTCGCAACTGAAAACAAAGAAAACAGCCAAATTTATATTATGAATAGTATCTGCTAGTACTGACCAATCCTATGTTCTATGTTCTCTCAGGAATTTTGAATATGACAGTATTGCCATGATCAGCCACAGAAATGACATGTTTACGCAAAAACAGAAAGGTTACCAATTATTTCTATTGCAACAAAATTGATATGCAAATTAGACATTATACAGATATTAGCTATTAGGCCTACCATAGTAATTACCGGGGTATATGTCTTTTTGAAGTGTATGGTGGCCCTGATAATGGCCATTTGGATTGTGCTTTTATGCATTTCACATGACCTGTTGCGACCGTTAAAGGTGTTAAAAACTTCCTCCACACTCAGTTCACCTTTCGAAAATTGAGTCTTTTCGTCAAAATCAGAAGTAACACAATGTCTTTTAAGATTGCAGTAATTCACTTCTACATTACATCATCAATCATTGGAAAATTTCATCAGTACGACATTGATTGGTTAACGACAGACTTGACCTGTTAGGTCAGAGGACGTTGTTTCAGGTCAAGTCATGTTGAAAAACATCATGGTGGAAATTGCTTTGCATCAAGAGTTTGCGTACGATCGAAAACATCCCACAACGAAGATAATGATAAAGATCTTGCATTCAACTGTTTTCCCATACACCTTAATTAATTTTACATCTTAATTTCAGACGATATGAAATTCCGCATTTCGCATTTTTTTTCTTGAATAAGATGCTTCCCCTAGCCCGGCATGGTGAAAGAAAGATGTAATTTGGATAATTTTTCGAGGGTAGTAATTATGGTTACAATGTTAAGGAAACAAACAAATTCATCTTTCCTGAGGTGGTCACTGGGTACATGTACTTATAAGTCCACCCCTTATTTTCCCCAATTTTACATGCTGAGGCCGCTGGCTTATGACCTGAGAAGTACGGTAAAAGTGATATATTTTTTTGCAACATTAAAGGGCCAGGTATACTATAAATATGCTTCTAAACAATAGGAATTATTTCCTTGAAAGTTATACTGTAGTAAACAGCTCCAGCCACACTCCTGTTAAAGACGTGTTTTCTCGAACTTACAGATTGATTATGTCGTGCCAATGACTATGCAGTGATATATACAATGTAGTATTTATGACAATAAATAGTATAGGAGTTGAGATTTTGTCAGAGAAACGTCAAAAACACTAACCAGAAAAAGGGATACGCTACTACGGTAAGCTTGAATAAGTAACTGCTGGAACAGGTTGCATCATCTAATCTCCTAAAACATTTACACAGTTTCTAATATTTTTCTCATTATCACATAGCGGATTCAGCGAAGACAATGAAAATCGTGTTCACAAATTTAAAAAGTCGCCACAGAGAGTACAAGACAGAAATATCGTAGAAAATAATAGTGTTTTACTGAAATGAATACTGTGTTTAGTTTTGTTTACTGTTACTGTTACTTGGTAATAAAAAGTGAATTTGAGAAATAGCGCAGCATATAACGGTAAATGGAACAAAAATGAGACTTGGACCAGATAATATCTAGAGTTGCAGGTGATGGACAAATAATGTTACATGCGACTCAGTACGATTAATTTACTTGCTTCCTCATGGCTTTTTTACAGTTGTTTAAGAAAATGGCAAATTCACGCCCACGCGCCAGCACATAGCTAAATCGTGACAATTTTTGTTTTCTCTTAACGTAAAACGTAACTACATGTACTAAATCTAGCCTTCACAGTCACACTAACAGTAGGTGAACAAATGACTAAAAAATATTTATTTTAGATAATACAAGTTTCTTGTAAGAACCTTGTTTCGTTGATTACAGATTTCTGGTTATCTGTAATTAATGAAACGAGCCATTTACTAATTAAAATCCCGTTATTGTCAGCAAATGTTTTATGTAGTTATATACACGACTGAAAGGTAAATATACTGGTCAAGTTTTGACAACAATTGTGAATATTGTACGTGTAAGACCCTTGTTTCGTGATTACAGATTTCCGATTATCTGTAACTGGCGAAACGAATGTTTTATGTCGTTATATACACTACTGAAAGGTGAATATACTAGTCAAGTTTCGACGGACAGTTGTAAATATTGTACGTGTATTACCTTGTTTCGCTGATTACAGATTTTGGATTATCTGTAATTAGCGAAACGAACCATTTACTTTATTTTAAATGTTGTTATTTTCGGCAAATATGTTGTAAATACTGTGCGTATAAAACCCATTTTCTCTTATTACATTAAAATTTTTATTATGTGTGTCACCCCGTTTCGTTTCGTTTCTTTGATTACAATAAGCCTCAATACAACAACAATTCACATGTGGGAAAACAAAAACGTTCATAACTTACGATAGCCTTTGTGTAACAATTTATTGCGTCGTCATATTTTCTAGCAGAAAAGAACCGGTTGCCCTGGTCTTTCAGTTCCATTGCACACATTTCTGTGCATTTAGAAGGTGATTTGCGACCACAACAGGACAGAATATTCGGTTGTTTCCGACGACGACTACGTCGAAGCATTAACAGATCAACAAACAAAATGGCTGACTGAATTGTATTTACTCGTATCTGCGCGTGACCTTTACTCCAAACGATTTGATATAATAGAGGGCGCTTCACGGATTGTCCTTCAGTGTCAGGGCTCATATCACTAATTGAATTTCCATAGACGACAATGTTAACATATGACGAGATTGTTATATATGAAAATGATGAAGAAAGTTGAAAACATGGCTCAAAAATGGGAAATCAACATGCCAGTAATCAACCATATGAAAAAAACTAACACGTTGGCCAGCTCAAACTCTTGCAAATATCAGGTAAACAAGACACACCTACTGTATTTGGGCCGCACCAAGAGAAATCACTGGAAAAACACCAAGATTAGAACACCCAAATACACACAGAATAAGCCCACAGGTACACAGCCGCTAGTAGTAAACAAACGACCACATGTTGGTCTCACCTTTGACCCTGGGAGCACCTGAGAAAAAAAAAAATATTTAAAAAAATTCATTGGTTCTTGCAAGGCAACCATTGGTTGATTAGTGGCATGAGACCTGTAACAAATTCACGTCAAATCGTTGAATGTAGAATGTATTGTAATTTACAAGTAGTAAATAATAATCAGTGTATCAGTGATTTGTATTTTTTGCATTGTCGGCAAATCACCCCGATATACTATAATAAACAGCAGTATTTACAATATATTCGCGTCAGTTTCTTGCCAATCCTTGGGGCGGAGCTACGTCACCAGACGTTCAACGTTGCTAAGACGCGCATACTGTACCATGTATTTTAATAAATTAATAAACGCTGCTTGGACTGATAAATGTGATATATAGAAGATAATATTTGGTAATTGTAGTTCTAAGTAACTATTAAAAATAGCTAGATGTTCAAGTTTCGAGCAATGGCTCTTTATCGATAGCATAGAAGATATCTCAATCAATGGCTCTTTATCGATAGCATAGAAGATATCTCAATCAATGGCTCTTTATCGATAGCATAGAAGATATCTCAATCAATGGCTCTTTATCGATAGCATAGAAGATATCTCAATCAATGGCTCTTTATCGATAGCATAGAAGATATCTCAATCAATGGCTCTTTATCGATAGCATAGAAGATATCTCAATCAATGGCTCTTTATCGATAGCATAGAAGATATCTCAATCAATGGCTCTTTATCGATAGCATAGAAGATATCTCAATCAATGGCTCTTTATCGATAGCATAGAAGATATCTCAATCAATGGCTCTTTATCGATAGCATAGATCATTTTCTTCTATGCTATCGATAAAAAGCCATTGCTCGAAACGTCTAGCTATTTTTAATAGTGACTTGGGACTACGATTACCAAATATTATCTTCTATATATCACATGTATTTTTATGGGCTCTGCACGAGCTGTTGTGGAACGCCGGTCGAAGAGACGATGAAAATAGCTAAATTCAAGAAAACAACACAAACTCAACCTACAAGTAATCCTGAACAACCAAATTTATAATAATAATAATAATCTTTATTACATAATCGTATCCTTATTTGAATATTGACTCAGAAAAAGAAAAAGAAAATTACAATATAGACGAAAAACTGAGTAAGTAACAAAAATGAAAGCACTAAAATTGGAAAGAATAATAATAATAAAAAAAGAAATAGTTTATTTATTTAGGGGCAGCTGATTTTTTGAAATAATTTTCTCTGGCACTGAAAAATTATAGAAGTAGCTTGCTAGTTTTGTTGTTTTTTGGCTGTTATTGCTTGTTATCAATTTATTAGTATTTGTTTTGTTGCAATGTATTAAATTTATATCATTTGAGTTCTCTCATTTTCATACAGCTTTCTCTATTTTTAAATTATGGGCACTAATTCCCAATTTTGTTAATGCTGCTCTATGTTTTGCATTTGTTACTGTTAGATAATTTTCATACTGGCAATTTTTCTTTAGCAGTCTATATGTACGCAGCTTATTCGTTTTTTTTTATTATCATCATGCATTTGTTCTTGACTCTTGTTTTCAAATACTTTTTTAAGTTTAATGCAAATTGTGTTGATTAGATTGGTGTTATAATTTGGATCATCATTTCCCCATGACTTATCCATTCCATTAGTGCAAAATATTTTTGATACCAGATACAAAATTAAGTATGCCTTTATTTCCATCTCTGTGCTAAGTCTGTATACTTCATAGATTAGCGTGTTTACATTCTTTGTTTTTATTTTTAGTCAGTATTTAATCATTTGTCTTATACTAGTCAGTATATATGTTGCTCACGCAGGGGTAATCTTGTTACATTGTTCAGTGGAGTCTCAACAACCATCTCAAAGTACCGTTTTCGGCCTTTGGTTTCACCGTGATGGTTGCCAGGCGGTGAAAATCCCCGGATGTCCGCCCGGGAATAGCCGAACATCACTGAGTAGATCCGTGGATTCGATTGAATTTGAGTTTTCAGAACCTTAAAAGACGGTAGTCGTCGTGCTGCATGTGCGATATTTGTGTTGATAAACATTGATTTTCCCACAATTCAGTGCGCTCTTCTAATACAAATCTCAAGTACTAGTATGATGTTTGGTCTGGGCGTGATTTGCACTAATAATTACCACCGGTGACTCCTTCGTTACCTTCAATCACCTGACAATATACCCAGTTAGAGCGTGGTAACGTCTCAGTTTGTACTCGTTGATCTGCGCAACAGTCAAAGTCGCCATGTTTGTTTATATGAGACCCATATATCTCGCGCATGCGTGGTGCGACGACTACCGCCCTTTAAGGTTTCCACAAGTCACCAATCCTTCTTTATTTCAGGCATCAGATCACCACATGTTCGCTCACCTTTAATAGAAGTTGGAAACTCGAAACGCAATCGCATCCACGGAACTGATAGAGGATGTTATAACGAGCCAAATAACTCAATTGTTATGTTTATGTTTTCAAGTTGAGTTTAAGACGCAATTCGAGTACGTAGTAATTCATAATCGGTGTAATATTTTTTTTCGACACTGGTATCAGGTATTTTAAGTTTAAATAAAAAATAAAAAAAGGTTTAGTTCTAGCTCTCTCATTGAAGAAGCGGGAAACAGCTGATTATAACAGAGATTGTCGAGATGGGTCAAAGGTCACACAGTTTTACACCAACGCTTTTCATTTGTCAAATAATTGTGATACTGTTTCTGACAATTTTATCTATCAATATATTCTCGATCCCGGGCCTTCCGGGTATTGTACAACGAGCAACTCAACAAAATATAAGTTGTGATAATCTCCCGGCCCCCGAAATCACAGACCACAACTTTTCTATGCAATGTAAACAAATATCACCAAAACATTTTTGTCCTAAAATTGTAAATGCACAACCTCCCTATAGAATAGAGTAAATTACCCATTCGTGTTCGTGTTTCACTGGTAGAATTCACCGCACTTTTCGCGTGTGAAAGCCCCCCCCCCCCTCCCCCAAGACGATGAAAATCCGCGGTCAATCCGCGGACGGGAGTACAAGACAAAGGTTCGTTTGAGTCTGTGTCTGTGTCTGAGTCTGTAACACTTCGAATGATAATACATTTTGAGAACAAATATGCTTTAATTGGTGTAATATCTTGAAATGTGAAGAATTATAAAAAAAAGAAGATAAAAACGAAAAAGATGAAATATTTTTATCAGATTTTCTCAGCAGCCTCCATCATGGACGTGAAACGTGAATCTGGGTCTTGCAGAAGTGAAGAAGGTGTGTCAAACTCAACAACCTGCAATAAGTATACATACGAAAAACAAGTTAAGTATAAATAGTGTCTGTCGTGTTGCCCATAAAGTGTAAGTAGAGCGCATGTTTTAATTACAAGATGTGTACAATGCACATGCCTAAACAGGGTGCTACTAAAACCAAGGAGCGAAAGAACGTTTTTTAAACGGGACGCGTGACTATAAAATGCAGAACTATATTACTTCGGTGAAAAATTTAATTTAATTTGACGACCTTGAAGAAATGTGCAATTATCAGAGAGGGATACACATTTTCCATGCATATATAAACTATATATAAGGAGAGTTTTTCCGATACAATTATGGGCAAGGGAGAGAATATTCAGTACAATTATGGGCAAGGGAAAGAATATTCGTTACAATTATGGGCGAGGTAGATTATTCAGTACAATTATGGACGAGGGAGACAATATTCAGTACAATTATGGGCGAGGGAGAAAATATTCAGTACACAATTATTGGCGAGGGAGAGAATATTCAGTACAATTATGGGCGAGGGAGAGAATATTCAGTACAATTATGGGCAAGGAAGAGAATATTCTAATCAGTACAACTATGGGCGAGGGAGAGAATATTAAAACATCCTGCAATAAAGCTAGGAATAATGTCATATCTTACCATTCCTTTATCCATGACCATAATTTTATCACACTTTAGCACAGTGTTCAGTCGGTGGGCGATTATTAGCATAGTACACCCATGAAATGCATCGCGTATAGTTTGTTGTATTAGACTGTCAGTCTGAGTATCGATAGCAGCGGTGGCTTCATCTAATATTAGGATCTATAATGCGAATTCATCAAACAGTAGACAGTTACATTAAATATGCTTTATTGACGAAATGCGTTAATTTGTAACTATTCTGCCCTTCCAGAAACATCGTAGTTTTAGTCGAGAGCACTCGTATCTAGACAATGTGTTATCGGTACATATATCAAGTTGCCCAAAAAGAAATGTTCAAAATATCTCCATAACATTTTTTACAAACTATCATTATGCGTTTAATGCCACTCCTTCGACTAGGAATCTATGCTACTTCATAACAATTTAAATTGTGGTGAAAATAGATAAAAATACACAATGCAGTATATATGTTGTGCGAAACAACTCCCCGATAGTCAGTGGCGTTAGCCACATATACACTGGCTGGTTTTATTTAATTTAATTTAAAGTACTAGACAAGGTCGGCATTGTAATGTGTTTTTCTGAGAACCAACTGTGTTAAAAAGAGACTGGAATAATTACGTTGTAACACTAACGCCACATTTTCACCATCGACATTTGATTATAATGCATTGTGGGTAGAGGCGGAAATAAGTCAAGCCCAGCGTTGTGAGTTGGATAGTCTATATCAACCGACTATGCTTTATTCAAATGTACAGTTTATTTTAATTTAAATATACAATTAGTAAGAAAGTGTGTAAAGTAGATTTCCATGATTTCCTCCACATTAATTATTATCTTTATTATAATTATTCATGTTCCCGGCCCATTCACTTCAGCTACCTATCACCCGTTATATCGTGCAATAAATTAACTTCCCAAAGTACAAAAATGAGAAAATTCTCAACGTATTGGTGAAACTATCGAACAGTTTTAAACGGCTTTCATACCTTGCAATTTCTCAACAGCGCCCTTGCCATGCATAATAACTGTCTTTCCCCGACTGAGAAATTTCCTCCACATTCAACGACTTGACCATCGAGCTTTCCGTCAATGTCCCGAACCTGTGACACAAAAACAATTACAGGATAGCGGAGACAATCACTGAGATATACAAGTTGGACTAGATGAGCTACATCGTATTTCTTGTCACTCCAACCTTTCGGAAGCTAATTACAACATATCAAGTATATGATTCTTTACATACAAACTTTAGGAAGAAGTATTTGAAGAAAAAATATGGTCGGAGACATAATATTTACATGGTGGGCACGAGACATAACAGTGCCCTCAATATTATTTCGCGATATAATTTTATGGATGTCAAAATACTACGTTCACATCGACACTATTGTAACGTTCCTTTATCACGCCATCCACATCACACGTAATCACACTTACAGTATCTTTCATGTAACACTTTTCAAGAGCTGTCCACACGTCATCATCGGAATATTGGTTGAAGGGGTCTAAATTATATCTGAAAATATAACGTATAGCTTTGGATAAACATTATTAATTAGATATATTAGCTTGTCGGGTGGCGAAAGTAATATGCAAATTCGATTTTTCATTAATTAAGATTCAGTACTATATGTGAATAATTCGAATTATGTGTTTTACCGGACATCACATGTTTGGGTGGACTAGTGTCTATCTGTACTCTTATCAAGTCCACGCGCTGAGATGCCGAATTTTGCAAAACCACGCTCACAGTGTAACTCGATGTTCAATTAACAGTTCATTGAACGTTCACATTTAGAAACTTTAATCAACAGTTAACCGAAATTCGAGTCATGCCGGGCAACACTAAATTTCTGTTTTGTATATTTCCAGTATTTCGAGGTTCGGTTAACTGATAATTCAAATTCAAGTTACTAATTTGAAAGTTAAACAAACTTTTGAAAGTTAGTCAATAAATCTGTGATCAGACCGTTCTATTCACCTGATCGTTCCAACAAAAAGTGCGGGATCTTGTGGGATTATCGATATGCTAGATCGTAAATCGTGTAAGCCCAAAGTCTTTATATTCACGTCATCTATATAAATATCTCCAGATGTTGTATCCACGAGACGGAATAAGCATGTGCCAAGAGAGGATTTTCCTGGAAGGTAAACAGACGTATGTTCATAATGATTGAATTACACTACCGTAGAAGCCGATTGAAGTAGGTCGTGCTGCGCAATTGATAAATCCAATACATTTAACAGGGTACATAAGTCTTGTTGAATCTCAGACAATATAATTGAGTCAAATAGTTTTATTATCAGATAACACAAACTAGTAGAACTATGGGCACCATTATAAGTTTAGCTATAGACATCCATCTCTGAGAACGCAAAAACATGTGTAGATACATCCACGACTTCCATCATAAAAAAATTTGTACAATGGGCGAGGAAACAGGTAAATCTCGTACCAGCCCCTGTTCTTCCAACGACTCCTATTTTTTCCATTGTGTCAACTTTGAATGATATGCCATTTAGCGCAAGAGGTAAGTTATCACGGTAACGCATTTTCACTTCCTTCATCTCTAACACGCCTTGTTGTGGCCAGTCATCTGGAGGTCTGGGGTCAGTTATTGATGGCGCTTCTGCCAATAGATTCTATGATAAAGAGATTGAATATAAACTTACAGTGTAACAATATAGAGTGTTCACACAAATAATTTGGTATAATAAAATGTTTCACTCGAGATTAATGATCGTAGAAAAGTGTTGAATGAAGCATAACAAAATAACTAAATTATTCACTTAATCTGTAGGTGGCTATGTTGTAAATTAACGCAACGTTACCTTTATATAATACAGAATTCTTTCTACTGATGTGAACCTGGCCTCACATTCTGCCATTTCTCGTACCATTAACTGGAACGTTCCTGTAAACTATAAACATATAATGTATCAAACTAATCCACGCCAATAACGACTGATACAATTTATAGAAAGTAATAATTAGTCTGAAATTAGTAAATACACGCCCAAAAGTCTGGGTGAATCAGTCTACAAAAAAAGAACCAATGACGATATTAAAGCAACGTAACTGTAAATGTGTGGGCTTAAGCAGCAGTAGTTGCCATAGTTATTGTAAACTTATTGTAACACTTGAAATATTATTATGAAATCTTGTTATTATGATCACATTAAATATATCCCACTCACCTGTACAGAATATATAAGTGCTATACCACTGTATGAAGAGGGAATGTTACCATGAGAAAGAACTGTCATTAGAGCTGTTAGAAACGTACTTAAAATGGCAATGACATCCAGTCGAACAGCAACCCATCGACTTGAGAGGCAGAATAGAAGAAGGGAAACAGTGTTCGCATCGACCAACTCAGCATATCTATACAGGGATGAAAGTAGTGTCATACGTCATATATAAACAAATATAAAGGTACATTTATATAAATCAAAATGAATGTTAGAATTCAAATTTACCAATCTGATAATGGTATTGTGATATTAACGTTATTTCCAGTTAATACTAATGAGATTGAATTGAATATGTGGGCGATCGCTCTTGCCATGTCACGTGTAGACAATGTTCAGCTCTCGTGTTGAAACCATTGTTTTCTAATGTATGTCAAAATGGGAAGGGAATTTTATTGTTTCAACTGCATGCACGTGTAATCTGAATTAATCTAATTAAAAATAGCAGCGATTACAACCTATATAGTAAGTAAACATATCAAATTTCTTTGTTGTTTCCTATATACGGTATATTGTACTATACAGACCGACATTTTCCTGTCAATGCACTCACCCTGAACTTAATACACATATATTTCACTTACTTCCTAATAGACTGCGTTGTCCTTCCATACGCATGTATTGTTGACAACCCGTGAATCGTGGTGGTAATGTGTGAAATCCATGGTGATCGAGTGATATTATCAAGCCGTTTCAGCTCACGCAGAGCGTGGTGAAAATATAAGTAACATACGATAAAAATAACCGCAAATGCCAACAAAGCCAGTAAATACCATGGAAACACAATGATTATGGAGAAGAGGGAAAACAGAATTATAAATGCATAGTTCAGCATGCTTTCCATACACATTGGCAGCCTCACGTCAACTGTGGAAGAAATACAGACATTATGTTATTACACGATATCAAAAAGATCATACTGTTTAATTGCCAACTACGCAGATATACTACCGGTACCTCCACCTGTGTAGTACAATCGTCAATACGAGTGGTAATGTTCTGAATGCTCACCTTCATCTATGTCTTTAGAGAAACGGTTTAAGATTCTTCCTGATGGCGTAGCGTCGAAAAATTCCATAGGAGCACGAAATACCACTTTGAACACCTTGTTATGCAGACGAGTTGAAGCTCTCAAGGTTGTCTGCAACAACATTAAATCGGAAGGGCCGTCACCTGCGCACGCGCGGGAATTGAGTCCCAAGCGACGATAACAACACACGTTAAAAACGCAAAGGCTCATGGGTAACGGCACAATGACACGCTATAGCCACCTGGCGCAAGCGCAGGTGACGACTCTCCCGCTTTAATTAATGTGATTCATATATATACATATATATGTTTACAGACTCCAATGATATATTTTATGATCATACAAACCTTCACATAAATAAGCACCCTGACTATAGTAGAGACAATTAGAACTCCAAGTTTGATAAGGTATATGGAAACAAACACATTTGTTTCCGAGGTGTCTGTAATGATGTCAGTTGAATTTCCAGTCATATTACTGCTAGTCTGCAAAGTAAAATACATTAGTGTTTCAAAATCATGGTTTGCTAAAATGTATGAGATTGACAAATTACGAGAGGGATCACTTGTAATATGAATGTGTTTTGTTATGACTTACATAATTGAAAACTTCACTACCTGTACTCGTGTTCGCCATCCAATATCCTAACCACCAGTTGCTAGCAGTCATGCAGGCAAACACTGCTGCAAATGTAAACAGTGTAAATGACGCCAAGAGATATCCACCAGCATTCTGTATATACTCGTGATATGTCTTCCATTTTACATTACCTTCAGACTTGTCTTCTATGGTCATCAATGGATCTGTGATATGTTTATACAACAAAAAGTGTTTGTTTTCTCAATATAATTTCGATAAATTGTTGATGTACATATGAATTAATGCACGAAATATATAAAAGTAAAACATTCTCCAAATACAGGTGATGACGTAGTTACTGAACAATTATAACTTACCATAGTTACTATCTGTATCAGCAATAGAGGCAACCGAGTTTGATTTACCAATGATGGATTTTGCGTCTTGTCTTAAACTGCCGGAGGTATCCAAGTCCGGATGTTCCTCTGAAAACACTGAATCATTTTGGGCGCTGTGACCGTTTGTTAAATTGTTTGGTTCGGATGTCTCGCTTAGATAGCAGTTATATAGCTGTGCATAATCCAAGCCACTTGCCATCATCTGCTCATGTGTCCCGCATTCAACAATTTTACCATCCTTTAACACCAATATATGATCACAAACGCTCAAATACTAAAACGAATGAGACAATTGAATTAGACAGCATATTATATCAACATCAATAGCAGCTTAAGGTAGAAGCCTAGTCATAATTTTGACAAAATTGGTCATAAATCGCATGACAATGCTCATTAGTTTAGTATGTACAATCATGAAGCTAATGTCTCATGGTACAATGAAATAGAATTATTTTGTTTGTTACAGTTATGCTTTTTGAGGAATGTGTCCTAATATTTCTTGAAAATTGCTATTTTTAGAAAAATTCCATAGAATACAATGTTAAAGAAAAATTGCATTTTTTGTCACTTTTTAAAACCCAGATTTTTTAAATAATTCACAACAGCAAAAAGTACTCATCATTAACAATATATGATTTTTCAGCCTATGGCTCCAGGCTAGATTTGGAGATATTACATAATATCTCTGCCATAGGAACCTGTGGCGAAAGAGTTATAATAGTGTCAAAATGGCGACTTTCCACTAAAATACAACCAGCAATTTCTCGAAAAAAAGGCTGGTGACCCCCAACTTTTTCAGGTCAATATCCTTATATTGCCTTGGAGTACAATTTATTGCAAAAAGAATAAATTCTGGGTTTTTTAATTTATGAGTAGGCTTCTACATTAATTGCATGGGATCTGATACAGGAGTTTATGTTTAATTATTTTTACATTTTATGAAGTATGCTACAATTTTATTTTATAGTTTTATACACAATGCAATTGTGCTCAAAATGTGACATATGGTGATGTCGACAGAGTTATGTAAGGCCAGACTTTTTTTATTCCTTGTTTGTCGAGTTTTTATAGGCCGAATTTTTTGAGGAGGGCGGAAAAAAAATAAAATTTACTTTTTTTCCATTAGATTTGTGTGATTCTCAAAGAATTGTAAGAGAGATCATTGATCGGAGAGAAGAAATGAAATAAAATTTGTTTTGTTTATTTCTCATTTGCGCGAGACTTCGGTACTTTGATCATGATACTCCCATGAAAATGCAACTTGGATTTGTTATGCGGCGGACGGAAAAAAATGAAGATAAAAATATTTTTTTTAGTAATTTTTTGCACTTACAATACGGCGGGCGCGAGAAATTACGCTGAAATAAAATTTTATTTTTATGTCATTTTCGGCTCCTGTTCATTCGGCGGGTTCGCGAAACAAAGGATAATAAAAGTCTGGCCTAATGTCTGAACGTTTGGTATACCTGTAACTGGTGAGTTATAAACATTACTGTTTTACCACAAAGCCCTTCTTTGATAAAATACTTAAAGATGTGCTTCCCAACATGTGCGTCCACTGCACTCAGTGGGTCATCAAGTAGATAAATATCACGCCTGGCATACATTGCTCTAGCTAAGCTGATTCTCTGCTTCTGTCCACCACTTAATGTAACACCACGTTCTCCGATCTTAAAGAACATGTAAATGTTACAGATACAGAAGGTGTATTACGTAGCTACATAGCATTACACATCCTTTGCAACATTAATTTGCCTTAGTGAAGAACATATGGTCAATTACAAAAACAACACCGCCCGGTCCGGTAGTGTTAACCTCTATTGAAGAAACATCTAAATGTTCACGTGTTAGTATTTTTGAAATAGAAACTTGAAAATGAACAAAATTTTCAAGTCCCTAATTATCTGGCATTGAAAATACTTTTTTTTCATTTTTGCTTGATTTCTGTTTCCACATAATAACCAAAATCTGAAAAAGAGTATTTAATAAAACACACGACACATTACGTATGAACAGAGCCTTCAGTTGGTAGAGCGAGGGCATCAACTATGCCGTGGTCATTATATGCGCACAGTATTCGGGTGACATGCCGCCTTCCTTTCCTTACTGAGGACCATACTAGTGAATGACGATAAACAGTGCTTGTAAGAGCACAGCTTAACCAATCTATACCTGAATACATAACGCGTTTCCATGGACAGATGCCTTATATACAACCTACCTCAGTGTCGCTTCCACGTGGCAACAATTCTAAATCATCTTGAAGACATGCAGCAAATATTGATTTTTCATACCAATGCCGGTCATATGGAAGTCCAAACAAAATATTTTCCTTGATTGTGGCATTACAAATCCACGCTTGCTGTGACACATATGCAATGGAACCATCGATGGCAACTTTGCCTGATAATAATTGCATATGAGATAATATAGCGGATATGAGAGACGACTTCCCACTGCCAACACTGCCACACACACCAACTAAATTACCCTGCAAAACAATATTAATACACAACAACATTATTTATATCAGAGGTACATTACTTGGGGTTTGCAACTCGCATAGTACTGTATAGTGACATCATGTCAAGATCCCATTCAAGTCTCTTCTCGTAGATAGCGAGACTGAGGCTACGACCTTCTGATATGAAATATATCAATGGTCAAGGTTTGTAATGAAAAAATAAAACTTTTCTTGCCACTATCATAGTGAAAAATGTAATACATCGAAAATGTACAGAAAATATAGTTCTCGTAATCCGTCATATCGTGGGCAGCTATTTCGATCCACCTGGACATCTCAGTATCTTAGTTACCTCGGGCATGCGCATTCGCATTTTTCTGAGTTGGAACGCTTATGCGAGAGCGAGATTGTAACGGGATCTTGGTATCATGTCACAGTAGTTGCAAACCCCAAGGAATGTACCTCTGTTTATATTCAATGAATTTGCTTGTAATTATATTACATATTCTAAATCTGTCATCGCGAATATCTCACCCCTATTCATCCCTTGTCTAATTCAAAATATTTGTACATTCATATACACGTGAAAATCTGGTGTCATTTACTTCAATTATTAATATCGATTTATATGCGGTTAAGTAGTACATCGTGAATTTAACATGTTTGATGAATGTTTGTGGTCTTTAATTTTGAAGAGTCACCATTTTACTTCGAATGTGATCTTACTTGTGATTTACTTTATAAAGCTCTACTGTTACAGTAGTACTAGTAAATTTCATGGAAGCGGTTTCGGTGTGACTATGTAGTTGATTCCGATCAAACACAACATTGCCATTATTACTAGATTTTTATGTGTATAGACATTCAATCACACAATCTTTTATTTATTTTTGTTCAGTTTGTCAGCTGGTGATCTCAGTATACCTTTCACTAGAACTTACGTTTTGAACTGAAACGTTACAATAAAACATTACCTTTTTAAAAGTGCAGTCAATGTCAAATAATGCATTAGTTTTGTTTCCAGTGAACTCATCTAGCATCGCATTGGTTTCCTCCTTACCCATAGACGACAATGTATTGCAGCTTCTTTCATTCTGTGTATCCCATGAAAATGTTGCCTTGGTGATATCTATGGCAACACATTCATCAGTTGGTTTGTCTCTGTATGGTTTGATTTCATCCAGTAGCAAGAGTTTCTAAACATGTGAGGTGGTAGTGAAAAACATTACAATTATAGGTGATCGACTAGAGGCGTTCATATGTAAGGATGCTTTGAACGATGGCTGATTCTAAAGATGTGATGTAATGCTTGTAGTATTTGTGCTAAAGGTGAAAGCACAATTAAAATAAACTTACTTTTATCCTCTGAACTGCGACTGTTGACTCCGAAACAGCCTTCAAAGGTATTGCAATGTTAACAATAGTCAAACGGGCCAACGCATACATACCAACGACAGTGTATGTCTATTGTAACAAAGTAAACATAATTGTTTAAATCAAATTCAACTCAACGTAACACTTTAATCTAGTATTGACTGTTATGTTTAAAAAACAACCTATATTGCTTTGCTATTTTTGGCGTATTTGATTGCATGTAATATATTTACAAAATATAAATATGTTTGTGTAACATATTTTGAGAAAGAAAGGGCACGACATTTTTGTATAGACGATGACGTACCGTTGCTGGCGTGAGTTCATTGCCTGTCAAGACATACACTGAGAATGTGACAATTATTGCAGTGACTTGGATTACTGGACTAGTAGATACGTTTACACTGTGTGTGTAAGCAGCTTTCTCTAAGAACTGCTTCTCATTCGCCCTGATACCTGACATATTATGATATATATATATATTAGTTAAACATAACAATAATATAAACAACAATGCTAATTATGTTTGTACTCACAGTAAAAATAACGATTATATTATATTCCACATGCAAGTTCATTTTGCTATTACAATGAATGAATGAATGAATGAATAAACGAACGAACGAACAAACGAATAAATGAATGAATGAATGTAATCTTAAACAAACACGAACTTTCACAAGCGCTGAGAAAATATGAAAATATGAAGTATGCTTATTGTATTGATGTTCGTGAAAATAGTTCCTTTGAACTAGCCGAGTCATTATCCAATACTAGCCCTAAATAAACAAACAAACAAATAAATAAATAAATAAACAAACAAACAAACAAACAAACAAATAAATAAATAAATAAATAAATAAATAAACAAACAAACAAATAAATAAATAAATAAATAAATAAATAAATAAATAAATAAATAAATAAATAAATAAATAAATAAATAAATAAATAAATAAATAAATAAATAAATAAATAAAAAGTTATTGATATACACATACATACCTTTAACTTTTTCGGCAAATGGTATTTCCCATGCATACATTTTGATCAGTTTAATACACACTATCATCTCATTCACCACCCGAACTCGTTGGTCTGTTATCTTGATAGCTTTCGTTCTCAGTGAAGCAATCAATTTCGAAGTGTATAACTAGAAAAGTTTTAAAATACATGCAGCATGATTCAGAGTAATATTAGCTATAATAACATGATAGTTTCATCTTTATTTTAAAATTTTGCAATGTTTCACTTTTCTGCGTTTGGGTTCTAAAAACTTAATATCACTATCCAATAAATGATAACAAAACGTCACATCAGCTAATAAGTCACCTACATTATGAAACAAATCATACCTGAATCGGCAACATCAGAAAGAAGATTAAGCTTCCAATTAGTCCGGCTGGTCCAAGGAATACCGTTGTGTATATCATGATGATAATACCCATTATTGGACCTGCGATGAGCAAAACAGCAGAAGACACTGCCTCAAATATTCGCTGTGTGTCATTGGTAGATAAGTTGACGAACTGAAACATAAATGACAGTCTAATTGATTTTTTTAATTCAATCAAAGTCGGCGTACAACTTGTGTTCAAATATCATGCAAACAAAAATAATTTGACACCCACATGGGACACCGGGGGAAGGCGATTGTTTTTTATTCATAAATGCGTGTCGTCAAATGGTTCCCCTGTTTGAAAATGTCTGGAATGTTGTCTTTAATTTCATCATTTATTTATCAAAAAAATATCAATAAAATATAAGGGTGTTTATTTTTTGCAAATATAATATGTATCTATTTTGTATTTTAGTAGTAGTTTTAATTACGTCATAGTTTGACGTGTCAGAGAAATATCAAGTTTGAACGTCCCTGACAAAATTTAAACACGTGTTAATGAACTAATCATTGTCCCATTGCACATTTTACAATTGGTGTTGTGTACGTTCAACGAGTGAAGTACCTTAGAACAATTCTTATGACAAAATACACTTCTAGGTCTAGAAGGTTGGCCTGGCTAAATATGGTAAATATGATCATAACCACACCATATCCAGAATTTTTTTTTGCCCACTCCCAATATTTTTTGAAGGTTTTGTCCACACATTTTATTGACAAAGTATCCTTCAGTTTCGTGAATTCCCCACTCTACCAGAAAATGTGTAAGTATTCTTTAAATAGTGGTAACTCTAAAACAAATTATATAATTATTTTATATAGTTTTTAAAACAAATGCAAAAACGCAAATTTACCGTCATTTGATTGTTTTTTTTCGACAATTGACTGCTCTATACTTTCTATACATGAATTATCAATGTTGAAGAATATTTAATATTGTTAAAAAGTGTTCAAACAAAATATAGGAAATAATAATAACCTCGCCAACAGTCTGGTCGTGCAGGATACAAAAAGACATCATCTTTTTGTAAGATATCATAAGTATAGCACTTCTAAGTCTCACTGCAGCTCTCAGTGATATCACTGCGCCACATGACACCGATAGTGAGCGCACGACGTCAAATATAACCAGCAGTAAACAAAGACTCAGTGCGTATGGCATATTGAACTCTGTTCCTTGGATATAGTCCAGTAAAGCAAATATAAGTAACTGGTGAACAAAAATAAAGAACAGTGTATTAGAAGATGCTTCTATACTGGATTAATACTGTCGCCACATTTATTTTCCAGCACACGAATCAGTTGAAATGCTTTCAGAAATGGGTTTATTTTTCCGGCCGTGATATTATATAACTTGTCGATTCAGATAAAGATTTACGTTATGTGATACCTAAAAAAATTCATATGGTACATAGAAAACACAGCTGCATATAGTAAAAGTGTGTACGTTATGACTAATAGCATCTTCGCAAGCCAAGGAACGTTTGTTTAGGATCACCCCTCCAAACTAATTGTTGGCAGATTAAACCACTACAGTGTGTATTTAATATGCGCCCTTAACGACAAGGAGGGGAGATGCAACCAAAAAAACAGCCAATCAGCTATCTTGTATCAAAATGCAGGAGAGAGTTTTTTATATGGCGACCCAAGCAGAACAGATCCCGCAGTTTTTCAAGATAAAAAGCCTCACCGATCACTAAAACCACGCAATTGAGGCATTACCAGCTGAAAAAAAGATGAGTTTGTTGCAACGAGAACAGAAAGTGGCAATTCACGAATATTGTGTAACAGTTCAACTCTTGAATGATCAGTTGAGTAGAGTTTCTGAGATTTTCTTTCAGAGTTGACAGTTTCATTACTTTGTTAAAACATGGTCGACATAGATATTTTGTCACTTTGCTGACGAAGTATGCCACAAACAACCTGCACACTCTACACGCACGGTTACTAGAAGAATGTTGAAGTAACCGTGCTACACGTCTCCACTTCCGACATTATGTTCTTTAGCTTACCGCGCAATGTTACACAGCGTATGATTGAGCGCGCCTTTCCAACAGGTACATCCAATCGAACTTGACCATAAATACGCGTTTACCCAGGCTGAACCCGCACGGGTCGGTGGAGTCGGCAATGAGTCGGTACCAACAAACCTTGCAATTCGGACGATGAGCTAATAGTTACAATATAGGACCATATACTTACTGAAGTACTGAATATCGCCACGTCCAATATTACGAAGCTAAATGTAGCTTTGATAGCCTCTGTCTTAATAAACTTTAAAAAAACCTTTACTAAAGAAGCTTTCGCTGAACCTTTTATATCTAACTCATCGCTCCACAGTTTGTGCAATCTGTGAAAGTATGGTTTCAATTTAGGTTACAATTGTACAATAACATTTCTATTATATAGGTGCATTAATTGCATTCGTTTAATTTTGCTAGACGGATCACACTTCCTAAATCAATAAATGCAATATTGTATTACATGCTTGAAATTGACTTCATAAACTAAAAAGCAAAGACTTGTAAATACTTTTCACAATTGAACTCCGCTGAGTCAGATTCTGCACACCCCCAAAGATCGGTTACTTGCAAGCCTGTTTTGTAGGCTGTTTTCATCAACGGCGACATCCAGGTAAAATATAAATACGAGAATAATCCAGCATCATCTATTGGAAGGTCATAGTTTTTTTCTGAAAATCAAATGAACACGAAATCTAATGTCAGTAGATAAGCACAACTCACTTTAGCTATTATACTTCCATGTATATACGAAGTGGGTCCCATTCCATTAATGTAAAATATGCAAATAACAGAACTCACGCACATATACGAAGTGGTTCCCATTCCATTAATGTAAGATATGCAAATGACAGAACTCACGTACACACACGAAGTGGTTCCCATGTCATTAATGTAAGACATGCAAATAACAGAACTCACGTACATATACGAAGTGGTTCCCATGTCATTAATGTAAGATATGCAAATAACAGAACTCACGCACATATACGAAGTGGGTATATACTTAAAGATTGTCAAGGAAACGATTGTATGGCATATACACACGTTCTTCTGAAATTAATACTGATCTAGTACGCAATCACGGCATAATATATCTATACATTATGTGTTCACATACCTGTAGCATGTTTTATCGTTGGTTTGTATGCACTGACGTTAACATTTTGCGATGGTTCTGTTAAGTCAAAATCATGGCAATTCATTGCTTCTGCAAATGAATATGATCGATGATCAAGTCTGTAATAATGGTCGTCCTTAGTAGCGGCATAATCCCCCATAGTCAGTTAAGTTGATTATACCATCCTGTAGTAAATCAGATAAATGATGACTTGGGCAATACATTTATATATTTTTTTTCTGGATTGTATGTATATAAGTGTATTCATCTAAGGGAAAACTATACATCCCAAATAATGAACAAACCCCGAGTTTCAATGATTTTACGAATGTATTTATTCAAAACAAATTAAAACGATGTTCTATAAAATTAAATATAATTTTTTACAGATCATAATATTCGCAATATGTCAAATATTGGACCAAAAAAATACCCACAATATGAGTACACCGTTTGATTGTATACAAGTTCTGTATACATTGTTTGTAGATATTTGTCAGTTACATACTGTGACATATAATGCTGCCACCAGGATAATTTGGTATGACAGCATGCATGTGTATTTGGCCGGGTTAGTTTAGCTACAGTTTTTGTCATAACAACTTTTTTTTGAAATTTGCCACAAAATAAGAAGTTGAGACTACATTTTAAGTACTATAGCATTGCAAGTCGTGATTGTTATGACTCAAACTTTGGAAAGTAAAACATAATTTTAATTTGAAAGAAATCACTCAAATAAAGTGAAACAATCGGGCACGTAGTGATGTGAACAGTTAAGCAATCGTTTACAGCATAACTCACCTCAGGTATTTAAAATGCCAAAAAATGACCATGCTCACGTACGTGAGTTAGACCGGAAATCGGCCAAACTCACGCGTGCGCGTGAGAATGGGTGTTTTTACGTGTGTTCTCACGTAACACAGTACACTTCAAGGATTACAAAGATAAATGCGTGAACGTGCGTGAGAATGATTGTTTTTTTAGTGCGTTCTCACGTGGAGATCGAAAATGCGTTAGATCCCGATCTCACATGCGTGTAATAAACTGTCAAACTCCTGCACGAAAAAGTAATTACGTGACAATGGCTAATTTCCGGCCCAACTCACGTACGTGAGAAAAACGTGAGAATGGTCAAAATTTTGACCTATAAATAACTCCTCACCTATAATAACTGTACATAATGTAAATAATATATATAGGTATAAAGCTTAATATAACCTTCTTAAATATTAGTAAATCCGTCTCTGAGTAGTCAGGTTCTGGGAACAGTATAATATCGCAAAGAAATATAGTATATTATGCGCACCCCCCGTTATAATGATGTCATAGTTTTCAGCTTCCTGTGTCATATTCAGTGATTACTTTTTATTATAATATCCGGTCACGGTTATATAATATAATATAGGGATACTTATATTACCTACTTATATAATATAGGGATAGCATGGTTGCAGCGAAGTTGCAAACACTGTAACTCGTTGAGACATATCAGTGACCTCATTTTTAATCACCTTATATTATTGTTACTTATTAACCTAGGTGATTCAAGACCGAATACATAAAGGTCAGTCTGTTTCTGTATTTGTCTACTACATCGACCTAGTTTAATGGGATGAATGCATCATGGTTCTACAACAGTAATCTCGAAATTGTACTTACCAAACTGTAAAAGAGCATAAACAAACTAAAGATTGTTTCCAAATAAAACTCAAAATAGTTTTGTCCAGTATTTCGTGATGTATCCCGTTTTAAATTCTTGCTAGTTCTCTTCCCATTGCACGTTTCTGACACTAGTATATTCCTTGTTCCTGGTAGTCTTCACTCGTATGCATTTGGTGCGTCTTCTCGCTGTTTAAATTTGACAGTCACAGCATATGCCAACTGTGACTCACTCGGCTAAGTGGTCAAACACATAGGACAAAGTTCAATTAATTGTGACCTGTGATCCTATTGGCGAACCGCTTGTAAGATGTTAAATTTTGCATAGATTGAAAATACAAGAACCATATCGAAAGAATAGAGAATGCGCATTTTACTGTATTTCCACTAGAAAGAGTAATACTGATGTAAGTTGCGCCAGCTATTAAAAAGATAAGTATCTCATAATATTCTCGCGTTCATTCCACCGTTTCTTACAGGAGGCTTGAATATAACAGCCAATGAAAAATGCACACAATTGCACTTATTCCGTAGATAGGCAATGTTTCAAAAGAGCAATACTATCTGGTTAATGTAACATATCATAGTTTTGGGCCACTATTGATATAGTTCAGACTCTTCCACTTTTCTTTTCGTCCGCCGATTTCTCCATCTAGCCGTTTGAGAAAAATACTGAGAGTAATGGTCCGCATTTTTGATATACCCTAGTGTGAACTGGTGTACCTGAATTTCAGAATGTTGGTAGATTAATTGGTTTGGATTAAATACAAGCAGAAAGTATTGATAAATCCTCTAACCTCCTTTCGTGTTACAAACCTGAAATATGTGTAAACATCTGAGCCAATAAAACAGTGCAAAATATGGCTATTACCTGGACTCCTGCTTGCACCTTCAATAATAAACATACATTTACACCTGCTGGAACACCTGTCCAGCTCCATATAGCAAACAGAAGCAGAATGATGCGGGTTTAATAACGTATAGAGGTCAACATAACAACTTAAAACTACTTCAATATTTGAATCTACATACTTTGATGAAATAGTGTAAACGTACATACAGTTGACAATTACACCTATCAATTTAGGACACCAATGTAACAGTCTTTGCGTATGGTCGCCGATGTTCCCCCCTTCCATGTGGGTCCAAACTCTGCACATACGTAACGTGTTGACGTCTTATTTTTTCTCTTACGCTAAGTAACTTGTGTCGTCTTAAAGCCACACAAACACCGAAATGTCATGAAATTATTTCACAAAAAATGTTTTACTAATTCTTTGGTTCTTCCAAACCAAGAGCCAGTAAACAACCCCTTAATGCGAGATTTTAATCACCAGATGCAGTCCACACCGACGAAACTTGTTATAGTCAGAGCACGGTATATGTCTCTAATGTTGTGCCCTTTGTCTATTAGGCGTGGATTGAAGTGACTAATCGGCCCTCTTCCCAATTAGAGTAAAATTACAACAATACAGAGTAATTCGAGGCGTGTACATCTGATCACGTCTGATTTAGGAGGATAGGAATTAGTGCTTGATTTTTTATGTTTGGTCAGCATGTAGCAGCATCTAACTTTTACCCATCATACTTTGCAAAATGTTAGTTTGTCTTCTAATTTGTGTTAGATAATCAAATGTTCCTTTTAAACATTCGTGCATTTATCTTCTAGCTTACATGTATGCTAAATTTTGTGTTGGCTCAGAAAGTAAGCCGGTAAATTTGAGAGACAAGTTTTTGAAAATGAATGGCGACAGAAACCCCTGCACTAATTTCCGACTTGAAAAGTAAGTTATAGCCATTCAACGAGTAGACATGTTATGCTGTTTGAAAATAAACTATGAAAATTGAGGATGAGATTAATTCCCCTTCCGGTTGTCCGATGCATAACACACAAAGATAACGACTATATAGTAATTCAGCTTTCAAATAAAATAAAATAATAAGACTACTTGAATATCGACAAACTCAATTTGTAATAATTAATAATTCATTTTACTTTTACGTTCAAAAAATAACGTGTAATACACGTTTTAACAATGATGGGTTAGTACAATATTAAAAAAAAACAATCAGACAAACAGACGATTGTTTTAAACTAACAAAAGTATACTGAACATTTGATACTTTTGTCTGTAACGATAATTTCACCAGACGACGTTGTTCGTTGTTGTTGTTGATCTCATAATCAGGTTGTTTATTACAAAGACATCTGAAGATACGAAGTAGATACTGGTAATGGTACATAGCGTGGTTGGTCTCCATAGGTCGCTATAGTGGTTTCGCGCAGATGCATACATTGTAGTTCAAGTCTGTCTGATTAACTAATGTTAACTATACCTATGTAAAAATAGATATGTGCTGTTTCAGTGCATATTTCCTTGTGGGATCATGTGGTACAAAACATGTAATTATAAATGGCTCAATACTTTCAAATCGATGCAATACATGGGTGGCCGACAATGTTTTACGCTCAATAAAAACTGGAAGCAGTTAAATTATCTGGACGATTGTAGTTAGGTGAGAGAGTTTCTATGGCGAAACATGGTTCTAGTCTGGAAGATTAGTGGAACACATGGGTGTGTTTTCCTATTCGAGTGTAGAGACCATTTCAGACTTATATCATCAATTTCACTTTGTGTGTATGTGAAATATTGTGGATAGAATCGTGTAAATTGTTATTAGATACCATTATACTAAGAATAGAGTGGTTTGGATGGAGCTTGAAATTAATGATATGCATTATGTTTATGGCACTAGAATACAAAAATAATGCGACTAAAATATCATTTTGAACATTATGACAAATAACTATCAAATCAATTATAGAAAAAATATTTATTCATATTATATTTATATTTCTGTGAGATTGTCAATTCTTAAACAAATGTTGAATAAAGCAAAAACGTGCCGTACATTATCTGTAATCTGCGTGTGTGTATGGGTTATAATATGACGCACACATCGCGATAGGAACAGTATATCTATGTTTGGTCGTGGATCTTCAAGTAAGTCATGCTTATTCTCAGTAAAATAAAACTATCTGTAAAAATGCGCAGTGCAAGTGATTAATAACAATCGCCAATAAACAACCGCACGGATTGCACGGGCGACGACTGAATTGGGCATTTAAACAGTTGACAGCGCCACCAATGGCGAAATCGTGAGTGAACTGCTGTCGCGTGCAGCTCACTTGTACAGTACATGTAAAATATTAAAAATTAAAAGCTGGAATTTAGAAATACTAAGTTCAACTCTTGCACCTTATTCCACTGAAGTAAATTCGGCCGATTTTGTGATATTTACTATCAAATAGTTTTGGATGAACAAAAGATAACAACACAATTAAGTGTGAAGGCGCTATTCACAGACACCGTGCTTGCAGAACAGATACGCAAGCATCAAATAAAGATACAGATTATTTAAAGTTTGATTATCCACCTGTCTATTTTGATAGATCGACCGCGATTTTGCCTTCTCCTGTACTTTGTAACATTCAATCCAATATAATAACCCTGTAATATGTTCACGTAATATGTTTAATCTGATACAGGCCCTGAGACATATTACGAGTAACATAAACAACCACTAGGATCAAACGAGGACAACATCAACGATTACAACAAACAAACATTACACGTTCATGAATTCTTTCGCAGATTCTCCTGGGAAAACCACTTAAAATGTGTTTATTTCAATAAACATAGTTTATAGGTTGTGACGAACTCTTTTAAAGAGGAATTCTATACCTCGATAATAAACTCTTTTTAAAAGACATTTTATTAAGCTCCGCCAAGTTTTGTAAAGGTGTCGGAGCTTTGTTTGCTAAACCCTGGCGGCACCCAACATAGCTCTGCAGCCGGTGTATTCAGCGTCCACGCCTCAGTGGTATTCTTTATTACTATCGAAACTTTAACAAAAGGTTATTTGCCGAAGTTAATACCCTCGGTATTTTGGGGTCACCGTGAGGAGTGCCTAGTACGTCGCCGGGGGCAATGGACTTCTCTGATATATATATACAATACTATAACACTATCGGTATTACGGCGAAAGGTGATGAGAATAGTAACAGGGAGACACGTGCTGGCTGGAAAACTGCATTCACACTGTTACAAAGAGAATCGTTAAACACTAGTATTCATTCGTAAAATTGTTACGTACAGTCTTATATGAAATTATTCGAACTCTGAGATCGTACTACTATACCTACTTTTTTTCAGAACAAATATACACGGATTTTTTAAATTTTTTCTCAGCTTTTGATGAAAAGTATTTGTGACATATATGATCTGAGTCGCTAACTCTATGGCGAGTTTCAATTTTTTGCTCATCACAAAAAAGTTACAGTGAATATATATATAGTTTACCTTCATACCTATACGACTAATAGTCACGATTATACCGATCCATTCTGTGATGACAGTTGTCTGTATTCACCAAGTGGTTGCTTGGAAACGAGGTATAAGGTGTAACTATAAGTCACGTAATGAACAATAGTCCATTTGTATACAGTGACCTCACCGCTTA
Organism: Saccoglossus kowalevskii; assembly: GCF_978046115.1. Taxonomy (NCBI): domain Eukaryota; kingdom Metazoa; phylum Hemichordata; class Enteropneusta; family Harrimaniidae; genus Saccoglossus; species Saccoglossus kowalevskii. The sequence continues at coordinate 10,182,539 of NC_140648.1, read as the reverse complement.
TATACGGATTAAGCTACACAGTACGCAATTATTTGTTTTTGGACATCTTAATCTTAATATTGGTAAGATTCTGATATCTTTGCCACACGTTTACGTCTCCAAGCACTACAAGGTTGACGCATGCGCAGTACCCAGACGAATATACATCGACATGCTAATGACCGTGACGCGCCATGGATGGGCATTGCCATCGCCAGGAACAAACGGTCAATTCTCAAGTACGTTCCTCTAAAGTGATTTGTAAAGATACATCGCTAATTGGCTATAAATTGAATGCAGACGTCACGTGTATTGTCAGTTATCGATCAACTTGACTGAGTTTGCGAACCATGTGAGCTAAAGAACTACAATAAGAACTGCTTAGTGGTTAAAACCACAATGTTTTGTTATCGTGAACTTGTGTGAACTCGGGATACTTACATATCCTGTATTAAGTTCGACCCCAATTGTTACCTAAACTTACCTCATGGTTGTTAAGTTATTATTAAACATTATTCAGCGGAGGACACGATGATTAAGACTAATAGTCAGATCACATCCACATTATCCAGAAAAGTGCACCTGCTAGGTCGGTTGTTCACTTAATATTCATAATTTAGAGTAATTTCGAATCATCGTGAAATCAAATTGATAAAACCAGGTACACTCAATAATAATAATAATAATAATAATAATAATAATAATAATAATAATAATAATAATAATAATAATAATAATAATAATAATGATTTTACTAACACATAACAACCCTGGGAATGGATGAAAAGGGGAACAATTGAGATGCAAAAAAGGGGAAGGTAAGTGAACGGCGAGAGACCCTAGTGACAAGAGAAAACAAGCGTAAGTGATATGTGTAGGATTCAGTACAATTCTATAGAAAACCGGACTTTGCATTCAGTGACAATGAACGATTTAGAGCGTTTTATCTCATTGTACAAGTATGTGTGCAAACAGGGTGACCTGTCCGTGACGTCACGATAGATGGAGGTCATCGAGGTATATTACAATACAATACTTGTTTGTCCAATACTGAGACATGTTCTGCCTGCATCAGCGGTGTCGTTTTACCAATATCTCGCGAGTGTGTATTATTGATGTTTATCTCGAGAGAAGAACTGTCACCCTTTAAACGGCTAAGTAAGTATTCAATCGTACCAGTGTATTTATTACGGCGTTGATTACGAGAATGATCCATCATATCGCTGTCTCAGTTTTGAATGGGCGTCGACGTCATATTATAAATTATTCGATCACTCTAGTTAATACGCAGCTACGGTTCATTCTGTGCATATAAACTGTGCCGACATCTGACACCGTTGCAGTGTTGTCATGTTATGTTGTCATGTGTTCAAGTAAATAGCTGCCAGGAATGTGTCGATAGCGATGCTTTATTGGCGCAGCCATCCCATATCTGCATGCTTCAGATATTGCATTGTTTTTGTACAAAGGGATGTCTATATAATAAAATCATATGAATAGATATTGCAAACATGTTTGTTTCTACATGCCCACGATCGCGCCATTAAACTGTGGCGTCATTTATTATAAAATACGCTATATTTCGCAAAAAAAAACCGGACATTCATTTTCCGAATAAACATCGAATTCTGAGTGGCATGCCCGCGGTGAATGAACTGTATATTGCTTCGAACTGATTTTTTTTGAAACGGCGAAAATATACATACGTTGCTTAGGCTACCAATAACCGAATAATCAAGTTGATCATGGCTAACACGTTAAGAGAGTGAGACGAATCCTGACACCGACCCACCCGTAAAATTATCACGGCTCGTGAACAAAATTTAATTGCGCCGATGCAGATAGCAACACTACCTGCTAATCCTAAAGACATGTTCCATAGTGTGTCAGTCGTCCAATAATTTCAGTTCCAAAAAAAAAATGCTTACATGTTTACGACTTTGACCGCATGTTGACCCTGTCGTGTTAAATGTACACATTTGACACAATATTATATACTTCAAAATCACATTGCACAATAATGAGACAACATACTACACAGACTATTTCGTTCGGCTTGGTCGCGTTTTTCAATAAATCTCTTTTTAAGTAGCCAATCTTAATAGCGGCCGCCCACTACCCCTCTTGGTACACAGTTTCCACCGAAATGGGCGTGGTGTTTTGACGCAACATATGACTCACCATTGCTTTCTGGTCCACCTTACCCGCCAATCATTCGCCGTAATTCACTCCGTAATATTTTCGTTTTGTTTTGATAGGCTGTGACTGTGTTTTGAGTATTGCCTGGACTTACGTCAACAGGCTGAGTTTGATCAAGCTCCAAGGACGGTGGCAGTCGAAGTGCGACCTTCAGTGGTATTGCGAAAAGTACTAGTACCCAGGTATGTTAATTTCATAACAATTGTTAATATCTTTGGAAACGCACACAAGTGAGAATCAATATTAATGTGAGAATAATGTTCCATTTCAGAATTGGTACACAATTCGGCTAATTAATTCTGATGGAAATGTGCGTCGATTTATTACCCACTTATGATGAACACAATTTCGAGAATATTAATTTTTTAAGACATGCAACTTTTGGTGTTACTTGCATGCTATTGTAAGTGGTCCCGCACTTTTGGCAGCAATAATTATGACACAAACAATTCATGGAAGCAAACACATTTACCCATACCCGCCAACATCATGATGGGTGATCCGGGCTATTTGGGCCCGGGACGGGGTCTTGAAAGTAGTTGCGTTCCAGGTTATTAGTTAAAATGGTTGGTATACATCAATAAAACATATGACATGGTCGGAAATGAAATGTGTACTTTTACGAGCGCCAAAAAAGGTTATGGGAATCCATTGATTATGTATGCTCTTGCAAATCAATGATGGTGATGCTTAAAAACACCCCTCCCGTTTTTCAAAGCCGCTTCCTTTTTACGTCCCGCATGGTGAAAGCAGTGCATATTGGTTATGAATACTCAGTAGATTGGGATTTCTATAGGCATTGTTATACAGTCGCATGACCTTCCCGCCTGTGGATCGGGCGAGCACAGTCTGCGATCCATTTAGACAGCGTCTGTACGCCATCTTGTTATACAAATCCGGTTACTGCCTGTGATGAGACACGGATATTGACATTCAGCTACTCAAGGGACATTTCATCATTCGATTGTATTTCTACACCTTATTGCAGAGATCGCGGTAATAGGCGGTCCCCTCATTGTCTTATGTGTCTGGTGAGTATTATAGTATGGCAGAGCGTGCCGCTGTTTAATAATTATACACGGTAACGCACATGTGTAGCGAAGGCTTGGGCATATTCATTTTGACGGCGGTAGAAAATATGACATGACTGCCGATCCGGTCTCACATCATGGGTGTCCTACGTGGATGTAAAATTGTATTAGATATGTATCGGTATGGACACCATAATAGAACAGACTGCGTGATCAATGACTCTCCAATTTTGCTCAGTTGACAGCTGGTTAATGAGAGCTACATATCAGCCATTTTTTATGTCCGGTCGAAGCTACGGTAATCTGATCTTGAATTGATTAAATCATAGCGACAGTTTCACATGGTGATCCCGGACAATGTAACACTAAACCTGGGCGTCACGTCACACGGCGAAGATTGAGTGTCTAATTCCGTTTGTAGTGCATTCGAAATTAATATATAGGGCAATTAAATTTTTAAATTAAAAAAAAAATAGGAAAAACTCATGTTTAGGTTTGTGACGATTGATGAAATAATATACATTATTCTCACGGGAAAATAAATAATTGCGAATCACCTTGCACAATGTAGAAATAGCAGATTTCACATCCATCAAAGCCATAGGGAGCGCATTACAAATTCATGTCATTCAATACAGGCACACAAAACAACAGTGGCTGAGTGATCAGCGCATGGTTTGACAACTCGCTACCAGGCTAGCCTATTCATGACTAACGTGTTCGGTGCTACCGCTAAACAGCAATGCTGACCCAAGGTCTGTGAACACTTAATACCATACAATGGTTATTGAAAATGGCATTTGGGGGTACTATTCACGTGGCTTCTAAAACGTCGAACTTAAATGAATGCGAAGGTCACATGAGGTTATATTATCACTGTTTGGAGTGGTGTGTACGCGATTATAACAAGTCTGTTATCACCTGATACCATACTTACATCGCGTTTATCACGTGTAAAATAAAAAAAAAAATAATTATAAAAAACAATAATAATTAATAATCTGTGCATAATAAATACTACTAATTTAGATGCAAGTAAGGTATTGAATTAACATGGATTGAACTTGACCGTGTGGAGGTTATAAATAGCTAGTTGCAGAGCAATGCATCGTTTATGGCCCTATACAACGGTGCACATACCCCACTAGTTTACCACGTTCTTTTGGATGGGGGTTATATCGTGGTCGACTCAAGTCATAACAATTGAGTAGAAGTCGTTTAACACAAGACCTATAATCCCAGAGTGTCGCACACAATCGCATTCATCTATCAGACAAAGCCAAGGTGTGTTTGTACGACAAGACTGGTACAATGCGTTGGACTTGTTGACGACAATTTGGTATACTATTATTCCCAACCATTGTATGTTTTAGGTAAAAAAAAAAAAAATACACACATTGCCATATATGGTCATTTATTTACTTAATGATGGTGACTGGTGGAAGTCAAGGTAGCGGATTCATCAGTACATGCTCGTATACATGAGTTTGACCATCATAATTTGAATTAACAAATGAATGACATAACGTGTCTAAATATCTTTGCCTGATATGGGGGCCCCTCTTACCATAGAACTATTGATTTCTGACCCACATGTATATATCATATATTATTCATGCAAACTACATTATAATGAAGTGGATCTGGGAAATAAAGAAAGGTCATGTCAATTGAAAACTATCCGTTTTGCCGTAATAATACATCATATAATGCAACGATTATCTTTTTGTAAAATAAAACAGTTTTCTTCCGAAATTGATTGTTTCTTTAAGGGAAAAAAACTTGAAATAACTTTAGGATTGCCAGTGATGGCAAGATGTTGTTATGTATTGTGTTACACAGAATAAAAGTGATTCGCCTATTACAGGTCAAAAGTAGATGAAATCTGTGCATGATCGAAAATATACTATACAGCGGTCGTTAGTTTGTAATCACAGTCCTTAGTGAGTATCCCGGGGGGGGGGGGGCTACTTCCACATTAAGTGGGTAGTGAGTATCCGGGGGGGGGGGGGCTACTTCCACATTAAGTGGGTAAGGGTGTGCAGCCCACCTCTCGTGAACCATACTCACTTCTAAACCATGTTTTTCTATTTATGTACCCACTTCTAAAGAAAAGTGTTTTCAGCAAAAAAACACACACAAAAAAACACTCAGCTCACAACTTTCGCAACCAGTGAGCGCATCCGGGCGATGCATTTTATTCAGCCTTTTCCGGTATTTGGCTTTGAATATAAGGACATGTGTAAAAGTAAATAAATGCTACACACTTCTTAACCGAAACATTGATAAATGACCACCCACCTCTAAACAAAATAACGTGGTGATTATACCAATAAAGCCCAATGCAAAATGACTGATTATGTAGAACTACCACTTTTAATAAGTCTATATGGTTATAATAATAATAATTACTGTGAGATTTACCTTTTTTCTTCAATGAAAAGACTTGCACATTTCTGACCATATCTTATATGATACCCTGACAAAGGAATGACGCATATATTTTGTTTGATTCCACAGGCTCATTGAATAACAACTAAATATGGAAAACGAAGCCAATGGTCTGGAGGTTGAAACAGCTCCTGCCCCAACTCAGCCATGTGTAACTGCAGAAAGTATGAACGAAATACACTCTTCTAAACTGAACTCAATGTCCTCAAATGAGGTCACAGACAAACTAATTAATGGACAATTGGGACAAGAAAATGATGACAGGGTTTTAGAAGGGGCTGCGGATAATGGTGATGCAATTCCTGTTCGTGGCGCCGACAGCGGTGATCAGATGAACGAAGCTGTGAAGAACGAGAATGGTATAAAAGAAAAAGAAGATGGTCCCGAAACTAGTGTCCAGTTAGAGAAGAATGAAGTAGATATAAAGAGAATAAATGAGAGTGACCAGTCAACTATAACTGAGACTACCATGCAAGACGACCTAATTGTTAACAACTTGAAAACACACTCGGATATCAAACCTACGGAAGAAAGTGCAGCAATCACAAAGGAAGTCTCATCTACCAAAAAAACTGCTACAGCTAACACTGTGGGATCAACACACGATTCATCGACATCCAAAGGAAAGAAAGCATCACCCACTAAGACAGTTTCATCTCGATTATTTGCCCCAACTGCAAGTTCTCAAAACAAACTCAGAGACAAGATCGACAGAGAAGGGCATCCTGAACCAGTTAAAAAAGCAGGTGAACGAACAAGACCTCTCAGTGCCCCACCAAATACATTGTCCAGAACAAGTACACCAAGAACCAGACCAACCACTGCACGCACAGCTCCAGTGTCCCCTACAAAGTCAACAACCAAGAAAACAACTGGTACATGGGGAACTCCACCACCAAGAAAAGCAACCAGTACATGGGGAAAACCACCCCCTCCAAAACAAGCACACGATAAAACACCCCAAACAAAGCCAACGGGTCGCCCATCAAGTGCACATAAAACCGATCGATCTACTAAATGGGAAAGGGAAGTGACTAATGGTAAATCGAAGGTTGGGTCTACTGTGACCAAAAGTTCTGCTACAACAGTCAATGGCTCACCGTCTAGAATTAGTTCTGCAACAACAAAAAGAACTGTAACGACCACACCCACACAGCGAGTTAGTTCCACTCCAACCACAGTCAGAACCAAGACTCTGACAACGCAATCAGAAATGGGACCAGATGGAAAAGTGCGTAACACAAAAACCACCAGTTTAACAAAGGGTGGGCCTCCACGAAAGGCAGGCAGCATAACTACTACCCGAACTGTCATAACGAAGGAAAGTCAAGGACCACAAACAGTAACCACAACCCAAAAAGGAGTGATGTCTCCCAGACACAAATCCTCGCTTTCATCCCCAAGGAAAATGCCTCCTCAAAGTCCATCACACAATAAAAGTGATTTCCACCCAGAGTCATTGACGCTTTCTCCAAGACATGCAGTCAAGTCAGAACCAGGATCTCCCAAACCATCTATGTCACCAGGAAGATATCCAATTCATGAGTATCATGAGTTAGGACGCTCTGATGCAATTGTCAATAAATTGAATGAGTTTCGAAACAACAAAATATTTACTGATCTTATTCTTAAAGTTGGTAAAAATGATATATACTGTCATCGCATGATGATGGCTGCCTGCAGTGACTACTTCAGAGAGACACTTTCGTGTACTTTCTCCGCGAGTACAGATATCATTGACATAAGGGGTGTTCAAGGAAGTGTTTTACAGACTATAGTTGACTATGCTTATACATCCAAGGTTTCTGTTCCAAAACGAGAAGTGAATTCAATTCTAGAGGCAGCAAACCTGTTTCAGATTGATACACTCAGCGAGGCTTGTAATGATTTTGTTACCAATGGTGAACTAGCACAGATAATGAACCAACCAAAACCCACAGTGCCAGAGATAGTTAAACAGGCAGAATGTCTTGTTCCTGAAGCAGAATATAAAGATGGTAGTAAAAAGGAAGTAGATGTACCTGTAGTTGAAATGTCTAGAAGATCACCCACCTTCGATTTCTATGACCATCACCACAACAATAAAATTCTACACACATTGCATGAATTCCGGCCAACTAGTCAATTTGCTGATGTTATCTTAAAGTCTGGCCATGAAATTCTACCATGTCACAGGGCGTTGCTGTCAGCGTGTAGTGATTATTTCTTATCTATGTTCACAGAAAAAAAGAGATCTGATACTGTGGCCATTACAGAGATCAAAGGTGATGTGCTTAAGAAACTCATTGATTACATTTATACATCCAAGATTGCCTTCACTGAAAGGGATTTATACAGGGTCTTTGAAGCGGCAAAGAAGTTGCTAATCAGTGATGCATCTCAAGCCTGCTTCTCTGTAATGGCTAAAATACTGAATTCCTCAACTTGTCTCAAGACCTTAAAAGTAGCTGACACAGCTGGAAACACTGACTTAGCGCATAAGTCTCGCGAATATGCACTTTCGCGTTTTGTGGAAGCATGCCAGTTTGAGTACTTTCCACACATTAGCAAAGAGCGATTGGTCGACCTTGTTTCATCAGATGAGCTATGTGTTCCAAAAGAAGAATTAGTGTTTGTAGCAATCATGAGCTGGGTAGATCACGATGCTGAGAATCGTCAAACACTCTTGCCAGAGCTCTTGCCATTAATCAGATTCAAGCATATTTCCGAATCATTCATTTCTGATGACATACTTGTTCATCAATACATTAAGAACAATGCTGAACTAATGGACCAGATAGAGAAGTTAAAGATGGTGGACTCTGGGCAGCGCAAATATGGTGGCTCTATGCTAAAAACTGATTGAAAGAATTAACTTTGTGTGCTCACTAGTAAAGGAACTCACAATATGATTCGATGAATCGGCCGTCTTTGATTTACCCAAATACTAATGTGCTATGTTCTTTAGTTCATTGCTATTGGGGACACATTTCTTAATTTAACTGATTGTCGTTTGGGTGAACAACTGTTTTGGATTAGTAATAGTAGCCGTGTTACATGTATGAAGTAGATCAATGATATTGCTCCATGTGATTTCAATAGTTTCAACTACTGTAACTGTTTTCGATAAATTTAGATGCACAGATTAGGCAGTTGTGGATGTCACAAGCGGTATACGGCTTTGTGTAAATATATAACTATAACATTTTGTAAATTGTAACTGATTCTGCTTATCATTATCATTGAAATCGCACATGGTAACCACTCTATTTTGTCGAGACGAAAACACAAACAAACACAAAACTCTGATTCCAATTACTTATCTTGTATTATACATTTGTGGGCATAAGCAGCCCTAATTTACACTTGAAAATTATCTGTCTTAGCGAAATCATGAATCTTCATTCCATTTTATTTTTTAATTGGTTGAGCAATTTAAATAATTGTTTACATTATTATAACATAGAGAATTGTTCGATGTTTGAGTGTGGTTTCCCACTCTGATTTGTGATGAATCTTTACATTTTCATTTAAAACAGGAACACTGATTTTAGTGTAGGGAATGCCAATAGTTTTCGTTGTACGTTACATAGACATTGCATTGGGAATTAAAAAAATATATGAATCATTAATCATACAAAAAAAAACACTTCTTAATTAAAATATACATCACGCTACCTTTGGTGTCGATTCGATCGAATTTTATAAAATTATTATTAAACCGGTATTAGTGAGTTACGCATGGAAATTTCAAACTTTGCTGTAATATCGGATCGGATCGTAAATTTCAGTGTAATATAAAATAACGACGACTCTCCAAAGTTCTAATTAAAATCCCATTCTACTGGGACGTTGAAGAGTTGTTATTATTTTTTACTACACTGAAAGTATTAAACCAGTAATTTAATTAACCGTGACGATCTCGTTTACCCCTTATGAGGCAAAGTCAATGTAAAATGTCATGGGGATGACGGGATTAGGTTTAAATTGTCAGTGAATTGAGTTAATCGCGTCTGTCAATTCATTAAACACATATCGTAGTAGCATTTAAATGTTACAGTAAAATGTATTTCACGCATTTAGTAAATGAATGAAGCTAGCACCGAGAAAAATATCCTATCATCATGGAAATGTATTTGTATATGTTCAAGTTGTATCCTTTTCTCATTGGAATCGTATATGTAACTATTTGAATCTTTTCAAGTGTATGTAAAGAACTGTTATTGTGGTTGCAAATGTAGAATACATTATTTTTGGTTACCTAGTTTTGCTTTAAGTAGTATGAGTGCGATGAAAACAAAATTAATGATATGCATGTCCGATAGAGGGAGACAACCCCACTCCCATCCCATGACTTCTAATATAAGAACCTCTTGCTCAGCCTTCAAACTTAGCGTGGTATTACAATACTATGGTGTACTTGCAAGCTTCACCCAGAGATACGTTGTGCTATATTCTAATTTACCGGCACCACTTCCATGTACAATAGTAATCTCAATAATCAAAAAAATCCCAGACCCAATGTGCTACAATGTTTCCTTTGTCCATGGCTGAGCTGTTCACTTAGAGTAAATGTGATATCCAAGAACAAGAGCGGCATACCGAAAGTGTAATTTTGTTTTGGTGGCATTTTGACAAGTATCTTGTTTCACGTAACAACTACCCTAATTAGTCATATAACTAATTAATTAATTATGATTTTATTTTATGTTTGACATTATCCCCGACTATATATTTATTACGAATGTTTCACTTGAAACAGCGTTACGGACATTCACAATCTAACATCAATCACAGTTTCTAAAAATATAAACAGCTAATTTGCACAAAGAATAAATTCGTAAATAAATGGTTATCAAAAGCTACCAAACCCGCGTAGAAATTTGAGCCGAAATTTAATTGCGGGTGAAAACAACATACAAACACAGGACTAAATATTAAGGTTGTATTGACTGTATAAGTCATCTAAAATTATTCAAATGAAGTCGAATCGATGATGATGTGCACAATTCGCACGATATAATGTTCCGAGGCCAAGGTTCAGGTGGTTCGATAAAAGAAATATGATACAACTAGAATACAATTGGGATTAAACAACAACTTTTCTGTACGATACATTGTGATTCTTATATTTTATTTTATGCTATGAAATATGTAATCCAAAATTCACATTCACCATGATTAACTCTACAAGCCCGTCTATAATCCGAAATATTATAAATTGTAAATGTTTACACAATTAACGTTATGTCGCTATGTTGAAACATATAACATAATGATAGAAATCTGTTTATATCCGTTAGCAAAAGCGACGAAAAACTGTAGAAATATAATTTCCGCCAAACCATTCTTTGAGTCACAATATACGCCCTCAACGGTATACCATGTCAGTAAAGTGATTGCACTACATTTGGGAGTGCCCTGCTCCCTGATACTACATGTATAAGAACAAAAACTACATAATTCCGTAAATATCAATGCAGTTTATACGGTCATTCCATTGGAGTAAGTCGAATGCTTTACCCCGAGATCCCGAAAACTTGGTAAAATTGCTTTATCTTCTCCGGAACCCTTGATTCGTGTTCTTTTTGTTTTCATATAATGGCGACGCATTCGTGACGATATCCACTCGTTCCGTTCCCGATCTGCTCTAGCTTCGACTCTTATGGTCCAACTGATCTTTGAAATTGGCGTACGAGACAAACTGAAAAAAAGACACCAAGAAATACATTATACAATGTCAGTGCTGTTGTGAAAAATGCATCACACCTCAGTATTTTTTTACTCGCGGAGTAACGAATTATGTCATAGTGACGTTACAGAGTTAGGTATATAAATGGGGTAATACTATTTCATAGTACGATGCAATATGGGCCGAATGACTGACACATGTAATATATCTACTATGGTTCTACTATGGTACTTATATAATCATAACAAAAAAAGTAATTATATTTTATATTCTACGGCCAGCATGATTTCAATTGTTATATCATAAATGTAATTCGACATGAATAACATAACATAATTATTCTCTGACATACATTTAAATTCCCTGAAGGATATTCTCGTTTCAAATTATCAATATATCGCATGTCTAGCACGTACTTCTATAAAACAGGTTATGAATGCATAACGGGTCGAGCTCGAGGGAACATAATCTGCTCAAATGTGAGCATTTTATTCCACATCCGTAAACTGAACGAGCATGTGGATCAGGTTCAACGCACTCTGAGAACGAAGGGTAATATTATGCGGCCTCAAGGGGGCGCTATGCCATAAACGAAGTTATCTCGCTGGGCACTCGTACTATTCTTACAGATCTGCTCATGACTTGAGATATAATTATGAGCCGAGTTTTATTTAACTCTTATGTATATTATGTGATTAAAAGTTAATGCTACTACAACAATTAAAACAAATTCACGTCAAAAACATTTGTGTGCAAGTAGATATAGTTATATGTGCTTTATACGTTACCTTCTTTCGATTTAATGATACGTTCGCCACACTGGATAGAAGAAGATTAACAAAACAGAAGCAACATTAACATAACAATGCATTAAGACAGCTCATATTTACACATACAAAAACACCGTGACGTCATCAGCAATAAGGCGAAGCCAAGTGCATGATTAAAATATAACCTTGACTTATTAAACCTTACGTTTCGCATGGAAGTTGAACATGCACTGTAATTACTACATTATGATTTATTTATCTGTAATTATTTACAATCAAACTATGAATGACTGGTGCAATTAATATATTTTCTCCTCGTTAATCATCACTGAAACCCTATATAACCACACATAATGTGGCACTGTACATGAGCACGTGGTTATATGTCAAAGTATGGCAACTCGAAGGTGGAAAAATACCGTTTAAGATTGTAAAATAACGCCATGGCCACCAAAATTAGGAGTCCAAGGCCTATGGCCCCAGCTATCAGCTGACTGGTTCGGCTATCCACGCCCAGTGCACTACTGAGACTATCTACAAAATGAATAAATAAATAAATAAATACATAAACAAATAAATAAAGAAAGAAAGAAAGAAAGAAAGAAAGAAAGAAAGAAAGAAAGAAAGAAAGAAAGAAAGAAAGAAAGAAAGAAAGAAAGAAAGAAAGAAAGAAAGAAAGAAAGAAAGAAAGAAAGAAAGAAAGAAAGAAAGAAAGAAAGAAAGAAAGAAAAAAAATAGTACGTCGCTTTGAACGTTGATGGCGCTATGACCCCGAAATTAAGACCAAACTCATACTACATTATTAACAGTTCCAAATGTACATTACACTTGAATAACAGAAAACGCATTCTCAGTGTTGATTGCTTTATACTGAGGACCATTTTCAGCCATTTAAATTAAATCACCTACCTGCGCCTTGGGTGACAGTCGGACTCGTTGTCGCCATGGCGACGATAATCTCTAAGAAAAATAAGAGTAAACATGAGCATATAACAAAGAAGTAGGCCAACCCTACAATATTTACTATTAATAGGCACCCGAAGCAGGACACTGCATTGTGAAATTTGTTGTTTGTGGTTCAATAGAATGTCATGTTGTCATGTTTATCGTGTTTCAATCCTCACGTGTCATACCATATACTTAAAAAAATGTAGCACGACATTAAAATATTTGACTTTTAAATTATTTGTAAATGTAATAGCGCACAAAACCGTGACCCGATATTACGTTGAACAGTTGTTCCAAGTATTACTTTACAACTTTTAATAACTATTCTAGATGTTGTCATTCTAGATTAATTGTAAAATAATCTAAACTTGATTACAATACTGTGTATATCTGTAACATAGCAATCACTGAGTTTTTGAAATGCTCGCAAAAATATGAGTAAAAGAATCGTCCAGTACAAACCGAATTCTTCCAATACCAAGACGTTGGCATGAAGACGACTCTGAGGGTTGCCAAACTGAATTTTACTGACAGACTGACAGTGCCTCACTCAATCACCGACTGACTCAAATCATTGTTTTGAAACCTGATAACGCTTTTAATTTAGCGGTGTTCCAATACAGTTGACTGCCACACATTGGGGAATGTAGACTAATTTCTAAATCACATACGGCAAATCTAAAACTGGCAAGCATTTTATTTATAGATTGTCTCCAAAATAATATTTTTAAATCGCACAAAGCGCCTTTCCCTCAATCTACACCTTATACAAATACAATTTCAAGTCAATAAGGGTGTGCCACACATAATTACGGTGACCTGAAACTATGTGTAACAAACCTTTTCTGCACTTTCTTATTTCTGACGCAGCTTACAATAAAACGACAAATGGTGACCTAGAAATAAAATATAAAAAGGTTAGAGATCTCAACATATGGCACAATAAGAGCGTTTAAGCGAAATATACGTGTTTTTTTTTAAAGACTTACATGAGACTATATATGTTTGGCATTACAGGTGATAGTATGAATTGCAAAGATAAAAATCGGTAGTGTTTACAACCTGAGATTTTATTTTGAGATTATGTCGAATAGAGACATGCGCGTTGGAAAATATGATGAATTAATTGACAGCTGTTGGCGGTGTGTCATGCATAAAACGATGAAATAAGGTCACGCTGTGAGTGTGAATAATTGGGGTAAAACATCACGTTTATAAAATATACATCAAATATTGTATGAATTACAATCGCGGTGACAACATGGTAAAAATCATAATATATTTGCCATTACTATACACTGACCGTGTACGAGAATGCGCATGCTTCTGTCGTATGTCGTTTATGGGCAGTTGACATTGTTTCTATGGTTACTACTCATATACATTAGTTCACATTGAATGATTTATTTTCGTTGGATGCATTTAATTCACGTGTCTCATTTCTCTGCTTGAAACACAGCGACTAAATTGCTGAATTACAATGGAATCAATCTAATAGCGACAATGCAACTAGTCTTTACTGTTCGGAATATCATGTTATAGCACTAGATAATGAGTCTTCGAGAGTTGTCAGCTATGTACTCACCGTAATTGCGTCGTTAGTGTCGTTACTGTCGAAAATCCCACGCAGCGCACTAGCAATCGTATATGATATAAAGAAAGACACTTGTTCGAGTGTTCGTCATGGTAGAGAGGTCACATGACAAATACATAACAGGCAACGTTGGTACTTTGATAAATCTCCTATTGGGTGGTATTAGATTTGAACAGCCTTTAGATACAGCGGGTTTCAAATGAAATACACACTAAAGGAGGTCACGCAAACATACGTCAGCCATTCATGGCGCTGCATGTGACCTTAGAGAAAACAGCCATGTATTGATGAATTCACAATGGCAGGGATTTTTACTGAATAAAACTAAATTCAATTCAAAGTGGCAGTGTGAAGTAAAATACGCTAAAATAACAATAGAACACATTGATTCCGCTAGCGTGAACGTAAAACCAAAGAATATATGCTCAAAATAATGAAATTAACTTCAGTAAAAATAGTTTTACAATATATTAACTCCCAGTGCCCGATAGGTCGTTGCGACGGCGTACTGTCTGATCCAAAATCCAAAAGGTTTAGAACAGAATCAGCGAACTTCTTTGTGTGGAGTCCGGTCAAACCCTGATGACAGCCATGTTTGTTTTTTCATCTTATTTGTTTTTTAATATATTATTAGAATATATCAAAACGGAGCGATAGAAGTAGCTATACGATCTTCAATAGACCAATTACATTAAACAGCGTTTTGACAATTCTTACACACTGGAAAAAATGACTTAGAATGACAAAATAAAGAATTAACATATATTACAGCACAGTAAGCCCGGTTATAACATACTGCTGAAAGTAAAATGGCGATGTGCCTTAATTATGAGGTGACCATGATGTAATAAATAATTTATAGCATTATGAGTTGTTCGTTAGTATCACCCCAGGATAAGGTGTATAACCAAAGAAATTCTATAACGCCCATCAAATGTCAGCCGTGGTAACAAAATGTGTTTTTGGTATCGGGTACACGTGGAAATAGCAACTGGAAATGTCGACATCTTAAAACGAAAAAGAGAACAAATGTAACTGCACTGTCCTATTATAGGCATTACTATTTCGATATTATTGAGTTCACATTAGCGCAGCGCCCTCTCGAGTTCATTATAGTTATTGTATCCTCGGGGGGGGGGGGGCGGACATCCGGGCATTTTCTACCGCCTGGCATCCTTCGCGGTAAAAACAAAGACCACAAACTCACAGAAAACGGTACTTTGCGATGGTTGTTGAGAGTGCCCTGAACAGTGTAACAAGATTAGCCCTACGTGTGTAACATATATGAATTTGGTTGTTCTGGATTACTTCAAAGTTGAGTTTGTTTTGTTTTCTCGAGTTTTCACTGGCTCCACAGGCGTTCCACAGCAGTGCGCACAAAGCCCATAGAAATACGTGGTACAGTGGTGCGCGTCTTAGCAACGTAGAACGTCCGTGACGTAGCTCCGCCCCTCTCTCGTTGTTGTTATTGTTACTTCTTCAGCCATGTTATTAATAAACCAGTAGTGGCATTGTTACACATAGTTATTGCCTCTATCGCCTGTCACAGTAACAATACGGCGCCGCTACCAACAAGGTAACTCTGTATCTGATTAATCAATCTGATTAAGTCAAGCTTAGCGCCCTCTTACTTCACTTGTTTTTGGCTGGTAAACTAAAATAAATGTGCGCGATAGCGCCCTCTGTGTTGGTATAATGAACTTTTCTTGGACTGGGTTGGTTTCAGGAGTGTAAATTCGTCGTTATATTAAGGCTGTACAGCACTAAAACGTTACCATACATCAGTAATATCCATATGACAGTTTGTTATCAGTTGGAATTGAGAGTCATTGTCGGCAATATTGTAGTCACATAGTTTTATTTTTTATTTGAAGGCCAACATAGAGAAAATTGCAAAAACTCTTCTCATTTAGACGTCAACCGCCAACTACCTGTTGAATATTTCAAAATATTCACTTCCGCCAACTGACTACCTGTTGAATGTTTCAAAATATTCACTTCCGCCAACTGACTACCTGTTGAATGTTTCAAAATATTCACTTCTGCCAACTGACTACCTGTTGAATATTTCAAACTATTCACTTTCGCCAACTGACTAACTGTTGAATGTTTCAAAATATTCACTTCTGCCAACTGACTACCTGTTGAATATTTCAAACTATTCACTTTCGCCAACTGACTACCTGTTGAATGTTTCAAAATATTCACTTCCGCCAACTGACTACCTGTTGAATGTTTCAAAATATTCACTTCCGCCAACTGACTACCTGTTGAATGTTTCAAAATATTCACTTTCGCCAACTGACTACCTGTTGAATATTTCAAACTATTCACTTTCGCCAACTGACTACCTGTTGAATGTTTCAAAATATTCACTTCCGCCAACTGACTACCTGTTGAATGTTTCAAAATATTCACTTTCGCCAACTGACTACCTGTTGAATATTTCAAACTATTCACTTTCGCCAACTGACTACCTGTTGAATATTTCAAACTATTCACTTTCGCCAACTGACTACCTGTTGAATGTTTCAAAATATTCACTTCCGCCAACTGACTACCTGTTGAATGTTTCAAAATATTCACTTCCGCCAACTGACTACCTGTTGAATGTTTCAAAATATTCACTTTCGCCAACTGACTACCTGTTGAATATTTCAAACTATTCACTTTCGCCAACTGACTACCTGTTGAATGTTTCAAAATATTCACTTCCGCCAACTGACTACCTGTTGAATGTTTCAAAATATTCACTTTCGCCAACTGACTACCTGTTGAATATTTCAAACTATTCACTTTCGCCAACTGACTACCTGTTGAATGTTTCAAAATATTCACTTCCGCCAACTGACTACCTGTTGAATGTTTCAAAATATTCACTTCCGCCAACTGACTACCTGTTGAATGTTTCAAAATATTCGCTTTCGCCAACTGACTACCTGTTGAATGTTTCAAAATATTCACTTTCGCCAACTGACTACCTGTTGAATGTTTCAAAATATTCACTTTCGCCAACTGACTACCTGTTGAATATTTCAAACTATTCACTTTCGCCAACTGACTACCTGTTGAATGTTTCAAAATATTCACTTCCGCCAACTGACTACCTGTTGAATGTTTCAAAATATTCACTTCCGCCAACTGACTACCTGTTGAATGTTTCAAAATATTCACTTTCGCCAACTGACTACCTGTTGAATGTTTCAAAATATTCACTTTCGCCAACTGACTACCTGTTGAATGTTTCAAAATACTCACTTTCGCCAACTGACTACCTGTTGAATGTTTCAAAATATTCACTTTCGCCAACTGACTACCTGTTGAATGTTTCAAAATATTCACTTCCGCCAACTGACTACCTGTTGAATGTTTCAAAATATTCACTTCCGCCAACTGACTACCTGTTGAATGTTTCAAAATATTCACTTCCGCCAACTGACTACCTGTTGAATGTTTCAAAATATTCACTTCCGCCAACTGACTACCTGTTGAATGTTTCAAAATATTCACTTCCGCCAACTGACTACCTGTTGAATGTTTCAAAATATTCACTTCCGCCAACTGACTACCTGTTGAATGTTTCAAAATATTCACTTCCGCCAACTAACTCCCTGTTGAATGTTTCAAAATATTCACTTCCGCCAACTGACTACCTGTTGAATGTTTCAAAATATTCACTTCCGCCAACTGACTACCTGTTGAATGTTTCAAAATATTCACTTCCGCCAACTGACTACCTGTTGAATGTTTCAAAATATTCACTTTCGCCAACTGACTACCTGTTGAATATTTCAAACTATTCACTTTCGCCAACTGACTACCTGTTGAATGTTTCAAAATATTCACTTCCGCCAACTGACTCCCTGTTGAATATTTCAAAATATTCACTTCCGCCAACTGGCTACCTGTTGAATATTTCAAAATATTCACTTCCGCCAACTAACTCCCTGTTGAATGTTTAAAAATATTCACTTCCGCCAACTGACTACCTGTTGAATGTTTCAAAATATTCACTTCCGCCAACTGACTACCTGTTGAATATTTCAAACTATTCACTTTCGCCAACTGACTACCTGTTGAATGTTTCAAAATATTCACTTCCGCCAACTGACTACCTGTTGAATGTTTCAAAATATTCACTTTCGCCAACTGACTACCTGTTGAATGTTTCAAAATATTCACTTTCGCCAACTGACTACCTGTTGAATATTTCAAAATATTCACTTCCGCCAACTGACTACCTGTTGAATGTTTCAAAATATTCACTTCCGCCAACTGACTACCTGTTGAATATTTCAAAATATTCACTTTCGCCAACTGACTACCTGTTGAATATTTCAAACTATTCACTTTCGCCAACTGACTACCTGTTGAATGTTTCAAAATATTCACTTCCGCCAACTGACTACCTGTTGAATGTTTCAAAATATTCACTTTCGCCAACTGACTACCTGTTGAATATTTCAAACTATTCACTTTCGCCAACTGACTACCTGTTGAATGTTTCAAAATATTCACTTCCGCCAACTGACTACCTGTTGAATATTTCAAACTATTCACTTTCGCCAACTGACTACCTGTTGAATGTTTCAAACTATTCACTTTCGCCAACTGACTACCTGTTGAATGTTTCAAACTATTCACTTTCGCCAACTGACTACCTGTTGAATGTTTCAAAATATTCACTTTCGCCAACTGACTACCTGTTGAATGTTTCAAAATATTCACTTCCGCCAACTGACTACCTGTTGAATGTTTCAAAATATTCACTTCCGCCAACTAACTCCCTGTTGAATGTTTCAAAATATTCACTTCCGCCAACTGACTACCTGTTGAATGTTTCAAAATATTCACTTTCGCCAACTGACTACCTGTTGAATGTTTCAAAATATTCACTTCCGCCAACTAACTCCCTGTTGAATGTTTCAAAATATTCACTTCCGCCAACTGACTACCTGTTGAATGTTTCAAAATATTCACTTCCGCCAACTGACTACCTGTTGAATGTTTCAAAATATTCACTTCCGCCAACTGACTACCTGTTCAATGTTTCAAAATATTCACTTCCGCCAACTGACTACCTGTTGAATGTTTCAAAATATTCACTTCCGCCAACTGACTACCTGTTGAATGTTTCAAAATATTCACTTCCGCCAACTGACTACCTGTTGAATGTTTCAAAATATTCACTTCCGCCAACTGACTACCTGTTGTATGTTTCAAAATATTCACTTCCGCCAACTGACTACCTGTTGAATGTTTCAAAATATTCACTTCCGCCAACTGACTACCTGTTGAATGTTTCAAAATATTCACTTCCGCCAACTGACTACCTGTTGAATGTTTCAAAATATTCACTTCCGCCAACTGACTACCTGTTGAATATTTCAAAATATTCACTTCCGCCAACTGACTACCTGTTGAATGTTTCAAAATATTCACTTCCGCCAACTGACTACCTGTTGAATGTTTCAAAATATTCACTTCCGCCAACTGACTACCTGTTGAATATTTCAAAATATTCACTTCCGCCAACTGACTACCTGTTGAATGTTTCAAAATATTCACTTTCGCCAACTGACTACCTGTTGAATATTTCAAAATATTCACTTCCGCCAACTGACTACCTGTTGAATGTTTCAAAATATTCACTTCCGCCAACTGACTACCTGTTGAATGTTTCAAAATATTCACTTTCGCGAGACAGCGGATAGTAGTTGTCGGCATATATAACATTGTGAATTACAGTAAGCAGCTTCTTGACAGCAACACGTTGACAACAAGTTCCGAGGCCGCATCTGCTCCAATTGAAAACACCAGTAGTTTATAACACCCTGGTTCACTGCTTTCTTGTAACATTGTAAAGTAATGGTTGTTTACGAATTATTTTATGGCAATGCGAAACTCTAAACCTTGACCTGAACCCTGAATCTATTATGAGAACACCATTACTGAGTTTATTTCTATACTGACAAACCTGCACGAGGTGTTCCAATCTATCAGTACATGATTATATTCCCTGACATTGTTCCTTTTACAACAGTCTAAAATCTAAACTCGGCGTTTTTGTTGAAATTCATCAAGTTTAAAAGGCAATGTATAGTATGATAATACCATGGACAGACAAACTTGCCATTTACTAAACCCTAAACAACACACACAAATGCTCATCAAATGACTTTCCACTAAAGAACACACTATCTTTTTACGTTTATACACGCACGGCAAGGTGATATGTTCATGGATGTGTAACAGTTGAAAAAGTAACATAACATAGCTCTGTTGTTCTAGGAGAACATTGTGGAAAACAATGTACACCAATAAGACAAAACGCAATTACCCCCCCCCCCCAATAGTTTGGTTCTTGCTATTATGAACATGCCAACCGAACTTCCTCAAACAAATTGTCCACAAAAACGATGTATACCACAAACATTATAGCAATCGAACTAATAGTTTAAAAGAAGAATTTGAAAAAAAAAATGACCGCAAATGATATTGAAAAATATTCGCTTAAAATGAAAAATTGAGAATATCGTCACGAAATGAACAAATCTGACAGAGGTCCACCCAAGGTACCTACGTATAAAATAACGAATAAATCTGGCTTGTAGCTTTCAAGAAGAGGTCGAAAATGCAATTATTGAAGGACGAACGACAGATGACAACATACATTTAACTATATGAAAAGCTCCGCTCTGCCATGGAATTAGGCTCAAAGATAAACAAAATGTCTACTGTAAGTACAGATATCTGAAATTCAGTCTTCAAATACACTCAAACTATAAAATTTTGCATTGAGAAACCTATTAAACATTGAAGATGAAAATATGCCCTATGCATTCATTATGAAGTTAAAGGGGCTTGTAAGCAGTTATTCAGAAAATACCCATAATACTCTGCTTCATTTTACATGTTGCTTTTTTTCTATTAGGTACATTATATTGTGAACAAATAGTTAAACTGCTGCACGAGTACAAAACGATGTCACGGCGATATTGGTGATTGTTTGCTTGCTGACTAGCTGGCAGTGAATGACTTGGATTGTTTTTTCTTGGATATAAACATTGCCTTTCATTGCCGTTTTGACACCCCCCCCCCTCCCACGATTGAGAATACCCATTATACTTTCGGTATAGTGCTTTCATCTTTTTATTTTACACACATTATCGCTAGATCGTAAATCAAGTGCTAATCTACCAGCACACCTCGTTATTCAATTTAGCGTACACATAGCGTATTTTTTATTATCCGAACGAAGCAGCGTAAAGATGCGAAAAGAGACAAAAACTGCATACATGTCACTGATAACCAAGAAGAACAGGCACAGTTAACATAATAAACCCTTTTGTAAAATGGTTGCATTTATAGTGCTGACAATTGCCATCCCAGTTGGTGGTCACAGCTCGCAACGCACGATATCGCTTCATCCAGGCACCAGTGCTCACACGCAATTGTAACCTCAACATGGGTGCCCAGATGGAATTTATTCGGAGTAGTATTTTCCTGATTAAAATATAAATTTCAGTCTCGTAAAATAATAATATATAATGTCACTGTATTCACAAGAAAACAGGTGGTTGGATGACGAATGAAGGGCGTCCCAAATATAGAGTTGCAAGGCCCGTTGTGAGTCGATATGTGGCTAGACATATTCATGTATACACAGATAAAAGGTAGCACAAATATGTCAATATATTGTTTTTTTGGAAAAGCCATCTGGTTCACATAACTTATATTTGTCTCTAGGGTTCACAGCTGCATACCATATCATGTTGTTGTTCTTGACGTCGTGGATTTTTTGTTCAGAATATAATTTTTTTTATTATGCTCAATACAGCTTTGCGAAGTGGGTTCAATATACATTCTCTCAAACACAGTCACAGAGAGCGAGGTTACAATATTGAATCTACTATTAAGGGCACTGGCGGATCCAGAAATCCGGTAAGGGGGGAGGGGGCGTTCCCATTAACGTGGCCTCCGGTGGGCTGGGTTTGTCAATTTTTTTTCCGGGCTGAAGGGGGAGCGCGCCTTAAATCCGAGCCTGGCGCGAAGGGTGAGAATTATTGTTCGCGTCGTGCGGAAGCATTAAGATTACGATATTATTTGTACCATACTGATGTTGTAGTGACCTTTCATCATATCTCACGAAAAAAAGCATACATTCCATGAACGTACATCTTTATTCCATAGAAACAGAACATAAAGCGGAAATTTCTACATTGAGATGTCAACACACTGGTGCATCGTCTGCTATAATCATTAACTATTTTATTATATTGATATATAAATTTATAGTGTTAGATAGTATATTATCATGAATCTTTGATAATCATTACATTATGATAGCATTTTGACAGCATTTCTTAGATAATTACGACATGTTATTTTAAAAGGAGTACTTATTACGACATAAAATTACGACATAGTATATGGAAAATTCTCATATAATTACGAGAAAGTATATATGTAGGAAATTCTTATATAATCATTGCAGAGTTAATTGACATTAATTATTATATAATAATTTCACAGTATATTACATAGTTACTTCACGGTATATTAAAGGACTGTGGTCGTCGCGCCACGCATGCGCGAGATATATTGGTCTCATATATACAAAGATGGCGACTTTGACTGTTGCGCAGACCAATGAGTCAAACTATGACGTTATCAAGCTTTAATTAAGTATTTTCTTTTGGTGATTAGAAGGTATCGAAAAAATCACGGGCGGTAATTAGTACAAGTCGCGTCCAGATCAAACCTCATACTTGTGATTTCCATTAGAAAAGCGTATTGGATTGTGGGAAAATCAATGTTTATCAACACAAATGTCGCACATGCACATACATATATATAGTTACTACATGGTATATTGACAGCAATTCTTATATAGTTACTACATGGTATATTGACAGCAATTCTTATATAGTTACTACACGGTATATTGACAGCAATTCTTATATAGTTACTACACGGTATATTGACAGCAATTCTTATATAGTTACTACAAGGTATATTGACAGCAATTCTTATATAGTTACTACACGGTATATTGACAGCAATTCTTATATAGTTACAACACGGTATATTGACAGCAATTCTTATATAGTTACTACACGGTATATTGACAGCAATTCTTATATAGTTACTACACGGTATATTGACAGCAATTCTTATATAGTTACTACACGGTATATTGACAGCAATTCTTATATAGTTACTACACGGTATATTGACAGCAATTCTTATATAGTTACTACATGGTATATTGACAGCAATTCTTATATAGTTACTACACGGTATATTGACAGCAATTCTTATATAGTTACTACACGGTATATTGACAGCAATTCTTATATAGTTACTACACGGTATATTGACAGCAATTCTTATATAGTTACTACATGGTATATTGACAGCAATTCTTATATAGTTACTACACGGTGTGCTGACAGCAATTCTTATATAGTTACTACAAGGTATATTGACAGCAATTCTTATATAGTTACTACATGGCATATTGACAGCAATTCTTATATAGTTACAACACGGTATATTGACAGCAATTCTTATATAGTTACTACAAGGTATATTGACAGCAATTCTTATATAGTTACTACATGGTATATTGACAGCAATTCTTATATAGTTACTACACGGTATATTGACAGCAATTCTTATATAGTTACTACATGGTATATTGACAGCAATTCTTATATAGTTACTACACGGTATATTGACAGCAATTCTTATATAGTTACTACATGGTATATTAACAGCAATTTTTATATAGTTACTACACGGTATATTGACAGCAATTCTTATATAGTTACTACATGGTATATTGACAGCAATTCTTATATTGTTACTACACGGTATATTGACAGCAATTCTTATATAGTTACTACATGGTATATTGACAGCAATTTTTATATAGTTACTACACGGTATATTGACAACAATTCTTATATAGTTACTACATGGTATATTGACAGCAATTCTTATATAGTTACTACACGGTATATTGACAGCAATTCTTATATAGTTACTACACGGTATATTGACAACAAATCTTATATAGTTACTACACGGTATATTTACAGGAATTCTTATATAGTTACAAGAATGTGTGGCACGGCAGTGCACATCAATGCGTGTGGCGAACCAGTGGGTTTGGTAGCGTATGGCATGGTAGTGCACATCAAAGTGTGGTGAACCAGTGGCTTCGATAGCGTGTGGCATTGCAGTGCGCATCAACGCATGTGGCGAACCAGTGGGTTCTTAGCGTATGGCATGGTAGTGCACATCAAAGTGTGTGGCGAACCAGTAGGTTGGATAGCGTGTGGCATTAGTGCACATCAACGCGTGAGGTGAACCAGTAGGTTTGATCGCGTGTGGCATTGCAGTGCACATCAACGCGTGTGGCGAACCAGTGTGTTTCATAACGTGGCATTGCAGTGCACATCAACGCGTATGGCGAACAAGTGGGTTTGATAATGTGTGGCATTGCAGTGCACAACGACGCGTGTGGGGAAACCAGTGGGTTTGATAGCGTGTGGTATTGCAGTGCATAACGACGCGTGTGGCAAACCAGTGGGTTTGATAGTGTGTGGCATGGTAGTGCACATTAACGCGTGTGGCGAACCAGCGGGTTCGATAGCGTGTGGCATTGCAGTGCACATCAACGCGTGTGGCGAACCAGTGGATTTGATAGCGTGTGGCATTGCAGTGCACATCAACGCGTGTGGCGAACCAGTGTGTTTCATAGCATGTGGCATTGCAGTGCACATCAACGCGTATGGCGAACAAGTGAGTTTGATAATGTGTGGCATTGCAGTGCACAACGACGCGTGTGGGGGAACCAGTGGGTTTGATAGCGTGTGGCATTGCAGTGCACATCAACGCGTGTGGCGAACCAGTGGATTTGATAGCGCATGGTATTGCAGTGAACAACGACGCGTGTGGGGAACCAGCGGGTTTGATAGCATGTGGCATTGCAGTGCACATCAACGCGTATGGCGAACAAGTGGGTTTGATAATGTGTGGCATTGCAGTGCACAACGACGCGTGTGGGGGAACCAGTGGGTTTGATAGCGTGTGGCATTGCAGTGCATAACGACGCGTGTGGCGAACCAGTGGGTTTGATAGTGTGTGGCATTGCAGTGCACATCAACGCGTGTGGCGAACCAGTGGATTTGATAGCGCATGGTATTGCAGTGAACAACGACGCGTGTGGGGAACCAGTGGGTTTGATAGCATGTGGCATTGCAGTGCACATCAACGCGTATGGCAAACCAATGTGTTTGATAGCGAGTGGTATTGCAGTGCACATCAACGCGTGCGGCGAACCAGTGGATTTGATAGCGCGTGGTATTGCTGTGCACATCAACGCGTGTGGCGAACCAGTGTGTTTCATAACGTGGCATTGCAGTGCACATCAACGCGTATGGCGAACAAGTGGGTTTGATAATGTGTGGCATTGCAGTGCACAACGACGCGTGTGGGGAAACCAGTGGGTTTGATAGCGTGTGGTATTGCAGTGCATAACGACGCGTGTGGCAAACCAGTGGGTTTGATAGTGTGTGGCATGGTAGTGCACATTAACGCGTGTGGCGAACCAGCGGGTTCGATAGCGTGTGGCATTGCAGTGCACATCAACGCGTGTGGCGAACCAGTGGATTTGATAGCGTGTGGCATTGCAGTGCACATCAACGCGTGTGGCGAACCAGTGTGTTTCATAGCATGTGGCATTGCAGTGCACATCAACGCGTATGGCGAACAAGTGAGTTTGATAATGTGTGGCATTGCAGTGCACAACGACGCGTGTGGGGGAACCAGTGGGTTTGATAGCGTGTGGCATTGCAGTGCACATCAACGCATGTGGCGAACCAGTGGATTTGATAGCGCATGGTATTGCAGTGAACAACGACGCGTGTGGGGAACCAGCGGGTTTGATAGCATGTGGCATTGCAGTGCACATCAACGCGTATGGCGAACAAGTGGGTTTGATAATGTGTGGCATTGCAGTGCACAACGACGCGTGTGGGGGAACCAGTGGGTTTGATAGCGTGTG
The DNA here is from genome assembly GCF_978046115.1 of Saccoglossus kowalevskii. Lineage (NCBI taxonomy): Eukaryota > Metazoa > Hemichordata > Enteropneusta > Harrimaniidae > Saccoglossus > Saccoglossus kowalevskii. The sequence goes on along the minus strand of NC_140648.1, from coordinate 10,155,820 downwards.
GCATTGCAGTGCATAACGACGCGTGTGGCGAACCAGTGGGTTTGATAGTGTGTGGCATTGCAGTGCACATCAACGCGTGTGGCGAACCAGTGGATTTGATAGCGCATGGTATTGCAGTGAACAACGACGCGTGTGGCGAACCAGTGGGTTTGATAGCATGTGGCATTGCAGTGCACATCAACGCGTATGGCGAACCAATGTGTTTGATAGCGAGTGGAATTGCAGTGCACATCAATGCGTGCGGCGAACCAGTGGATTTGATAGCGCGTGGTATTGCTGTGCACATCAACGCGTGTGGTGAACCAGTGAATTTGATAGCGTGTGGTATTGCAGTGCACATCAACGCGTGTGGTGAACCAGTGGATTTGATAGCGCGTGGCATTGCAGTGCACATCAACGCGTGTGGTGAACCAGTGGATTTGATAGCGTCTGGTATTGCAGTGCACATCGACGCCTGTGGTGAACCAGTGGGTTTGATAGCGTGTGGCATTGCAGTGCACATCAACGCGTGTGGCGAACCAGTAGATTTGATAGCGTGTGGCATTGCAGTGTACATCAACGCGTGTGGTGAACCAGTGTGTTTGATAGCGTGTGGCATGGCAGTGCACATCAACGCGTATGGCGAACCAGTGGGTTTGATAGCGTGTGGCATGGCAGTGCACATCAACGCGTGAAGCGAACCAGTAGGTTTGATAGCGTGTGGCATTGCAGTGCACATCAATGCGTGTGACGAACCAGCGGGTTTGATAGCGTGTGGCATTGCACATCAACGCGTGAAGCGAACCAGTAGGTTTGATAGCGTGTGGCATTACAGTGCACGTCAACGCGTGTGGCGTACCAGTGGGTTTGATAGCGTGTGGCATTGCAGTGCGTAACGACGCGTGTGGCGAACCAGTGGGTTTTTATAGCGCGTGGCATTGCAGTACACATCAACGCGTATGGCGGACCAGTGCGTTTGATAGCGTGTGGCATTGCAGTGCACATCAACGCGTGTGGCGAACCAGTGGGTTTTATAGCGCGTGGCATTGCAGTGCACATCAACGCGTATGGCGAACCAGTGGATTTGATAGCGTGTGGCATTGCAGTGCACATCAACGCGTGTTGTGAAACAGTGGGTTTGATAGCGTATGGCATTGCAGTGCACATCAACGCGTGAAGCGAACCAGTAGGTTTGATAGCGTGTGGCATTGCAGTGCACATCAATACGTGTGACGAAACAGCGGGTTTGATAGCGTGTGGCATTGCACATCAACCCGTGGAGCGAACCAGTAGGTTTGATAGTGTGTGGCATTACAGTGCACGTCAACGCGTGTGGCGTACCAGTGGGTTTGATAGCGTGTGGCATTGCAGTGCACATCAACGTGTGTGGCGTACCAGTGGGCTTGATAGCGTATGGCATTGCAGTGCATATCAAGGCGTGTGGCGAACCAGTGGGTTTTATAGCGCGTGGCATTGCAGTGCACATCAACGCGTATGGCGGACCAGTGGATTTGATAGCGTGTGGCATTGTAGTGCACATCAACGCGTGTGGCGAAACAGTGGGTTTGATAGCGTGTGGCGAACCAGTGGGTTTGATAGCATGTGGCATTGTAGTCGTTTTTGTCCATGTTGTGATGTTCTGTCCCCAAGTTCTTCTAGGTCGTCCTCTGCCTCGATTTCTCTCTATTGTATATTCAATTACAAAACTAGCAAGCCCTCCATTAGAACCTCTAAAAACATGTCCTGCAAACCTAGCTTTCCTTTGACACAACCTTGTTGTCAATTTCAGTTGACATCCAATACGTTTTTCAACCTTTTCATTTGTTAAATGATCCTTCTAGCTCATTCTCAAAATTCTCCCGTAGCACCGGTATAAACAGTATATTGATATTAATAGATGCACGCGTGCGTGCATGAATCGACGTCCAATAATAAACCACAAGAGTGGTTGGTTGGGAAAAAAAATGCCTTGCCCGCATCTAACAAAAAATGCGTACATCTAGGAAGCATACGTTGCATCTAAGTGTGTGCGCATAGTACAATGTATTAATATGATGTGTGTTACTTTGAATAAAATATTGTACAAAGTGATAGCACACGTAAACGTACTTATACATAAATGACCTTTCATAATTACTAGAGAAATGCATTTCGAAAATGTGAATGAACCACGTTGTAAATTGTATATACTATATAGTGATCTTGTTTACGACCGAGTGAATGAAAACATATAATAGAGTCTCTGTGATCACTTTGATGGTCACCGGTGAGGGAAAATAAATAAGCATCGCATATGAACCTGTATATGAAAATACCAGTAAAGAAAACGAGCGAATTCTAATTATAATTACTGACTTCAAAATAAACCGCGGTTTAAAATACCGGTAGTTATACCCTCTTTGTCATCAATCATTAAGACTCTCGTTGTTTTATCTTCGGCGTTTCTTTTGAATAAATTAACCCACCAGTAACAATAATGAGATCCTATATTCAGCTTACCGGTAGAGTACGTCACGTCAATTTATATTGAATTCTACTGGCCATGCATCTTGCACGAAAATAACAGCCGGCGTCCCCATTGTTATATCACCAAGAAACAGTAAGTCGAAAATGTGCAGCAGATCACACAAAGCAAATTACGGCTCACATGTCACTGCGTTGTATCTTACCTGTCATACCTGACAATGTGGTATTATGAATATTTGTACCCATTACGGATATAAATGTAACTATTACCCCTAACGTTCAGTCAATATTATTGGTCAAAAACGGTTATTACATGATCATTTGATAAATATTAAGATTGGCCTCGGTTAGCGTATTCCTTGTCTCTGACACGTGCAGGACACGGGATATTTTCATCCTAATTCCAAATATGGAACGATTACGCGCGTAAGCGTCCTCTAATAATAAAACACAAACATGGCTGCCTCCAGGGTTGGACCGGACTCCATACAAAGAAGTTCGCTCAATCAGATGTATAATATACATTAAGGTTATCATAGCAGTCATCGGACAGTACGCGGTCGCTACCTCCTCTGTACTGTCTTCGTGCATACTTTTTGGTATCCTCGTAATAGCGTCGTATTATCGTCCCCAATGGGTTGTTATTGGTTTCAGCCTTTGATAATAACAGACACTCGGGGACGATTAAACGAGCCCAATAGCTGTATAATACTAACAGTCTATACAGACTTGTCAACAAGTTCCGTTTGAATGCACTCATAGATTGTGAAAAAAAAATGTCAAAAACTGTCACCGCAATTGTGAAAAGACTATGTCACATGAAATGAAAAAAGGTCAATGTCCCGTTAACGCATCACATGTGACACTACGATTGTATCTTGGTCTCCATTACGTAGCAACCAATCAATTTATTTCATTGTGTGCATCTATTCTTTATTTTCGACTGGATATAACAATGACTTGGGGGGGGGGGACTGCACCAGCCGTACAGTTAACACGCCATACTTAATAAACACGCGCGCACACAATGAACATAAGGTATATTTGAATTTATTGCAGCCAGATTATTCGGTACAAACATTAACATTATAATTTTTTATAGTTATAGAAAGAAGAAATGAATAATGCACGAATCATTAGTAAAGCCTAACCAGTGGGTCATATTATACTTATGCACTAAATTACCGAACAAGATCATTCTGAACGTTGGAAGCTGTTTACATAAAGTTCGTTGTAATTAGTATTTCTCCTCCACGTCAATCAGAGAAATGGAACTCAGATGAAATATATATATTATTAACAATAACATCTAACAAACTGAATACCACAATTAAGATTGTTCTATTAAATGGAAATATTATGAATGAAAAAACAAACAAACGTGTTTTAAATGCAAAAATGCCATGAAAACAAAAACACAAAAAACGGTCCGAAGAGGACTATTTCAGTTAGCATGTCCATGTAAAACGGAGTCTGGAGGCTGCAACTATTTTTAGTTGAAAGCATCCCAATGTGTAATAATATAATTGTTGTTAATGCATGCATTCACCAAGTGCGTATACAAGTAGTCTGGTAGAGAGCGTCGCTGATGGTGTGAATGCAAACACAGCGCAGTTCTGTTGACGATACACGTATCGCTACGGTCACGCCTAGTGTTATTAGTGAGATTGCTGGTTGGACAACGTGATGCGATAAGGGCGGTGAGAACACCATGTTATGATGACATGGCATGCTAAAAGACTATACTAAATGTCACGACGACGGAGGCGGTAACGGCGTCAGTTCTACTATTCAGTGACTTTCTTGAAAAATCTCTTACAGCTGACGGTTCCATATGTGATGGTGTTCGTCATTTCTCCCTCGCCAACGACTTCTCTCACTTCACTTATATCAGGGGTCCCAGAAGTTGTCTTGAGCTCAACCGCTGTGTCGGACAAAATCTTTGCGACGACCTTGCGGGTTTCACCTGGTGCGATGATGCTAGCTGGATGGTCGAATTCTTCACCATCCTTGAATTTGCATTCGCGAGTGGTTGGACCGCCGAACCCAACGAATCGCATGATATATGTATCGCCGTCCTTCTCATACTCGAAAGTAGGGTGAATTTCTTTGGCTACCTTCTTCGCCAAAGCATTGGCACCCAGAGCATCTAAGAAAGCATCGAATTGGTCGTCGTCGTTTACGTGTTTCCATTTGCCTTGAAAAGCCATATTGTAGTGTAGGATATGTCTAGCAGCAGTTCACAGTGCGCAGCGAAGGTTTATTTCAGCAACGAATGAAAATTTAGCCAGGCACCAAAAGCTTTATCAAGAGCGATGCTTGCAGGCGTTCGTTTGGATATCAGCCTTCAGCCTTTCTATTGGTCAGGAGAACTCAGTCAACGCATTGCATCCTTAAACCAGTTGATCTGATTGGCAGAATTCTAGATGCCGGCATAATTATATGTTTCGCTTTGTTGTTTATTACCTGTCACCCTAGCCTCATTATATATGCAACATTGAACAATTGATGATACTGTACGCCCGATATTACTGAGCTTATATAGTGCTTCGTGTGCTATAAAAGCGCCACACTGTCTGTGGTGTACGTGACATGTTCAACAATTATTAGTTATGGGAACAGACGGTTTCGATAAAATAAAAATCAGACCTTCTGTAAAAATTAAAAAAAATGACAGTTTCATGTTGAACTAGTATATTTATTTGGTGTTGCGGTTATAATGTAACTGATAGCACGCTTGCAAATGAGCGGCACTCCTTTCACACAAATATTTGTATTTTGTTCCAGTCAAACGTGTCCACCAGTATTCACTTGTATGTTATCCTGAGGCTGAAATGGGGGTGACCATTACTTGTTGTGAAAAGTGTTAGTTGCTTGAATTGTTTTAACCTTTAATCTCTTGCACAAATAGTTATAACCACCACTCTACCCACATGTCACATTGTACGGGTACGCACCAAATACAAATACAAAAAAATGGCAGAGGTCGTACAAATGTCAATAAACTGTCAGGGACATCTACATCCGGGGCATGCTCTCCCTAACAAATTTTAAATCTAGACCTTCTGAATTACTATTTCCTGCATTTTGCTGACACAAAGGGTTTCAGCTTGATTTTGGAGAGGTGACGCCCCAACATTTTTTGAGGGTCGACCGCCGCCACTGGCGTTTAAGCTGCCATAATTACCAGTTAACAATGACTTTACATAAGCAAAATATCTGTTAAATGTACACGTGGTTTGTGCAATATAGTGCATAAGGCCAACCATAACGTTGCAATGTAAAAAAAATCTAGTTGCAAATCACAATTGGAAGTATAAACAGAAATGATAATACACATACACAAAGCTCCTATTGACCTCTTTGAAACAAGCGTCACATGAAAGCATACATTCTATATACAACCATTGCGCTAAAAAGAAGTATGTATTAAATGTGATTGCGGGTGTAGTTCCCAGGGACCACTGCTACACAACCACCGCCGTATTTATCATCATGTGACAGTCATCATGTAGACGGGATATTTTGGATGTCTACGTGGCACTGCGTGATATGTAGAGCATGGTCTATGAAAATGTCAAATATAATTTAAAATAACAATTTAGTTTTTGTTTGCGCGGCTGTCTCTAATTTGCCAATTACCAATGCCAAGTTTCTGAATTTGTTCAAGGTATTTTACACTTTATGTATACATTACCACATAATTCACAGTAAATACCAACAAGTATATTAATATAATGTTACTTTTTAATTGCATTATTTATAAAGCCCGCGTCATTGCATATGCAAGTTATTTATAGAATTCCAATTAGTACTTGTGATGGAATGTGTTTTAACTACACGGTTTTTCATATGGCTGAACAGTGACGTAAAATAAAAACATACCATTGCATACAAATGTAAACAAATGCATACAAATGTCATAAACATTTGGGGTACACATGCTAATCGTCAGAATAATTTAATATATGTCTGTTTCTTTATTTACATTTGAATGTAGTAATTAAGTGTAGTGACTGTTAATTGTCATTAACCTTCGTTACTATATTTTCATCAATAGAATCATTCATTATTATAATATGTTTTATGAATATTATTATGTAGCAGATTAATGTTTATGGAACAGCTGTGACAAGAGATCTTAGATTATGAGAACAAAATTTTCAAGCCTTGAATTTAATTGAATGAAATGTGTCAAAAAACAACGTTACATACAGTACAGATATTGTGTACCGAGTACCATAAGTGAAGTAAGTACTGATTCTGGATGTTACGGTGTATTATAAACAGCTTGAGTTATGCTCATGTTATAGCTATTATGTTTTTATATAGTGGTCATTTTCAATAGAGATTGAAATTCAATATTTAAAACCACTGAAACGTAAACTCTTTGTTTAAGGTAGAGATGCAGTTTTGTGGGCACTTGGGAGTGAATTTTTTGTTGTTGCTTTTTATTATCCAAACCGTCCTGGCTATAGACTGTTAAAATTTTGTAGAATTGTGAATAGTAGAACATACTCAAAAAAGATTTTAAAATATAGATAACAGGTGCAAACATTCTCTCTTTTGAATGCCTAGCAAGATTTAGCAAGGTTGTACATAAATAATCGAAAAGAAACATGGGGATCTCCATATTATGCACTATATTTAACTTTTAGCAAAACGATAACACATTTACATATGGAACTGTTACACCCATTTTAATTATGAGCATTAGTAAACTTCTTACTGAGTGAATTGTTATACAAATTAGCAATTATCTCAGCTTCTTTTTAGTGCACATCCCAGAACTTTAAAAAAATAGCTCCTAGACGCGTACGCTTTGACCTTTTGTTTTGAAATTTTCACAAATGATTGACAATGTGTTTATCTTCAAAACGCCGTCGAGGTATTGTTTTGGGTTGAACAGTGTTACAACAATCGTACAGCCAACTAGCCTGGGTGTTAATTTATGCATAAACTTGAAGTAGTGAAATTTGAGCTGCTGCCCTGCAAAATTGACAACTGGTAGACAGTTTTCAAGACGGCACTTTCTTCATAGTAAACAGATGTACCCATAAACCAATTTTGACAGGAAACAGAAGCATGGTGTAGAAGCTATTTTTTTTAAATCACCTTTGACCAAAAAAGCACATTTGTGTGCATATTCAAAACTACATTGTCCATGAAAAAAAAATACTAACAACATTTTAAAATGCATACATAAGCTTTCCGAAAATATATAGTTTTGTGGACAAGGGAGGTCATCTTGGTTTCCTAATTAACTAATTAAAATACTTGTCAGGTAAACTGCATCTCTACATTAAGGTTGTTTTCGTCGCCCTGGGTGGAGATCATAAATGGCATTGTATGTTATTGTAGTTATAATATTAATGGGAGGAGAAATGTAAACGTACATTTACATTGTTAATTCAATCTGTTAATGAAACGGTCATACACTTAAAGTTGAATAAATAAGTAACTAAATAACTAGATCAATAACTAAATAAAGTAAGTAAGTAAATAAAATAAATAAATGAATAAATAAATAAATAAATTTAAAAATAAATAAATAATGATAATCTTTCATGACTGGCATTCATGATTGTATACGTAAAAATCGTTATTAATTATCATCTGAATAGCACGGCTTTGCTTAATGTTACCAATCCTGCCATCCCTCAATGTCTATGTCTGATAACGATGTGCGCAATGTAATATAATGATAAATGGTTCTGAAATTGAGTACAGCGAAAGGCCTTAAGTTAAAGGCATGCCATTGTATGTCAGTCATTCCTACTTATGTATGGCGACATATGGTAGTATTGTTAAACGCTGTAATAGACAGTTGACATGAAATATGGTATTTAAGCATTGTTATAAAACAATTTTGATTAAATTTGCAATTTAAATTCAACAGCACGATCTAACAAATATGCACAGTTTCGTGTAAACATCAGGTTGATGGGTAAATAAGCACCCAAAAGTTGTTTTACTAGTGGATTACTAAACCCATAAAAAAAATAAACATCACTTTATTTATAAATATTTTTTTTTCATTTTACTGACTTATTAACCTCACATATTTAATGTGATCTCCGCGACAACCTCACGTATTGACGTATTTTTTAAGCAGCGCCACCTACGCTGAAGGCCATTGAAAGATAGAAGGTAGACTGGCTAGCACTTAGAACTGACAATCATAGAGTCTGAGCTCGAATCCTAGTTTATACCGTGGTGCTGTATTTTTACTGAGTTTCGCAAACGGGGAATAAATAAGAATCTGGCATGGAATAATTGTATATGGCACTCAGGAAGATGAGATCATGGCTAAATAAATTTGATAAGGGTAACTCTGTGTATGCATCATTAACGAATAACAGCCGATACATATTTACTCACTAATTATATTAGTTCACTGTTGGTCTGGGATAATTTAAGCTTTACGCTATTTGATTTGCTTAAATATTATTTTTCTCGGAAAATACAAACCATAGTTTTCTCTGTAGGAGGGCAACTGCATATTATACAATTTCTGATTTGATCTGGTCGTTCCTGAAATAGATATAAATATGCCACAGGTTAGAAATCGCACCAAAGCGGATTGAGGGCGCATACCGGATCACAACTGAGTCGTGCTATTTGCGGTCATTCCATCACTTTGTATTTGCTTTTTTATTAATTTATATTTTCGCTAAACAATGAAACGTGTAAGCAAGTCTAAACTCGTACTGAAATAGATTTAATGCAAACGATGTAACACGAATACCATGTCACATGAGTATGCAAATGATCGCATTTGCTACTTACATAGAGAACCTCTCCTTTGTATATCACTACATAGATACAAGTTAAGGGGTATCAAAATATACTACAGTGTTGTTTATAAATGACAACAACAATCATATGAGAGTAAATAAACTCAAGTTTTGTAGAGCATTTTAAATATATATGATATCGTAATAATGTTTACTTCTACTACGAGATCTCGCGTCACGTCTGCCGCAATACTTTGACAAAAGGTGACCCCCTTTTAATAAAAAGTTATGTCTAATTAATTTTTGTTAGCCAAGCTCACGGTCTTAGCCATCAATTCATTCAAGTTGTCAGAATGGGTTTATTACAGGAAATAACACTTAAAACACCAGGTAAAGTTTCTTCCTGAAAAATCGTTGAAAAAGCTTTGTTCTAGCATCGAAAACCGAAGCAACGAAGAAAAACAATTATAAACAATTACAAATTTACCGTTCACACTCTGTCGACTATAGTTAGTCAACTTAAAATCGGACAGATTTATCGATCCTGTATGATCAATTAATTTGAATGTGTTTTTCAGGATAGGTCTACAACTGATCTTCCACGGGTTCCAGCTGATCAAAAATCACTGATGAGCAACACATTAGAGTTTGATGGCGCTGTTATGTTTCGAAGCTATCATTGTTATTTCATTGGTTAGCTGTAGTTCACTGCAATGCCAGCTTGAGTCGACTGTGGTTCACTGCAATGCCAGCATGAGTCGATTGTTGTTCGCCATACTACCAGCACTGCTAGTTCCAGTGCCTGCATGTGTTGGCTGTAGTTCACTGCAATGCCAGCTTGAGTCGACTGTTGCTCTCTGCAATGCCAGCATGAGTTGACTGTTGCTTGCTGCATTGTCAGCATGAGTTGAATGTGGCTCACTCCAAAACCATTCATGCAGTTAAAATCATTTCATTGTCGACCTAGCACAGAGAAGGGCAAGTTTCCCACGGCAACATTAAGGTTTTACCTTATAACAATACAGCGGTCTCTTTTGAAGTCATGGACAATTTTAATAAACCTTATCAAGGCTGTATTCTGTCGTCTATGTTGTAATGCACCTGTCAATATTTAATTAATATAAATGTACCGTGCTTGTAATGTGCGAGTTATTAGGTATAATATGCCATACTTGAACGTCTTATGTGTACAATACCAATATTCTCGTCCACCATTTTTGTAACTTTGGCTGAATTACACAAGAAAACTGAGAGATTTGGCTTTCGTAAAAAACTTATAAAACTAGACATTACAGGTCCTTTCTGACCATTTTTACTCAAGTACCAACCACCACCAAGCATGATATATTAAAGTATTCCTCACCTGATTTTAAGCTGTTAATCATAAATTATATAATGCAATGAACTACCTGAAAATTACAGCTAAATCAATACTGAATAGTTTTGGGTTTGTTTGTTAGGCTGTATCTGCTGATCGAAAGACATATGTTGAGGGCGATATTTTGTTGCCGACCGAATCATTCGATAACATTTTGCCTAAAACTGCGTACGGTCCTCACAATTTTCTGAATGGATAAATTACAGACTCGTAAATCCCGGGTACATATTTCACTACACCCAATTCTGTAGTTTCTGCCTAAATTTCGTTTCGACTATTTTGACTCAAAACTAAAACAAACTGGTACAGCCATGAGTTATTTAAACTTATTAGAAACCATCTTGATTGTCGCAAACGCAAAGCAAAAGCGGTCGACGTTCACTCCGAAGCTATCATTTTTATTGTAAACAACGCTCACTGCACTGCATCTGGTCGAATTTTAAGTAGAGTAGATAATTGTCAAACACCATGACAAATAACATCTTCAGTAATAACCGTGAGGTTTGGGCGATGGAAAATCCAGTAAATCGGAATGATTTTTAAAAAATGAGGAAAAAAGTAACCTTTGTCGGGTGAGTTGGTGATTGTGGATGAACATTATTATCTTGTTGATATTTAAAATTGATGAGTTAATAATAATATATTAAATATCATTTTGACACTTGAGTTACATGAAATGACTTATTTAATGATTGATTAGAACAAAGCAACTACGGAAGGCAATACACAATATATGTCAAAACAACACTAAATCAACATCGTCGTTTGTACTTGAATACTCAGACATACTAACATTCAAGATGGCTACGGGATAACACAGTTTATACCAGCACTGTCAGATAGACGTACGGAGTTGTTGAAATCATGGGACAGAAACTGTGCAGTCACGCATGATGGTAATTTTGGAATACAATGGTGGTACCTGGATAGGTCTCAATGGTCATTTCAATGTCGATCTATATTTAAATGATGGTCTTTTTCAATAAACCGGCTTTCAAACTATTCATAAGCACAGGTTGAGTAGTTCTTAAGTAGTCCTCACACTATTTCCCACGAACTACGCATGATATGGTAATTCAGTTCAGACGGTGTAACAATACAGCAGTCTATGCCTAGCATGACCGACAAATAACATTTTGAGTTACTATAAGTTAGTCTGGTTCTAATACAATCAACGCACTATCACATGTGTCGTGTTCTTAAATTGTGAATAAATCCATTTAATCTTCCAGACATGTTCATGAGTTATTAATATCAGTTCAGTTTCAAGAGTGGGCGTGACCTGCTTCTCCCAGACTATATTGATTAAACGAATTACGCAAATTCTACGTCAAAATCACGCGGATGCTACGGAGCTCGGAAACCATATTATACTTTCTTGAAGTATCTTTTACACGTAACGCTTCCATGTTCCAGGGTGGTTACCAACTCGCCGTCGATGACGTCACGAGTTTCAACACAATCGGGACTGCCAGACACGGTCTTGATTTGAAACTTGGAGTCGGACAACTGGGTGGCAACAACACGTCTTGTGTTTGAAGCATCGGCCACACTAGCGGGATGGTCGAACTCCTCTCCCTCTTTGAACCTGGACTCTCTGTCTGTGCCCCCGCTCTCGGTAAAACGAACCACATAGTAATCGCCGTCTCTGCTGAAATCGATCACGGGATGGCTGGCTAATGCAACTTTCTTTGCTTCTTCGGGTGTACCAATGGCGTCGAGAAATGCGTCGAAACCTTCATCTTTGTAGTGTTTCCACTTACCCTGAAAAGCCATGTTAGTTGTGATTGACAAAAATAGACTGTAGCAACTGCACCCACAATGTCCGGTCTACAGTGAAAATAGGAGATTGAAGTTCACTGGAGTGTATGCGGCGCCGTAATTCACACAGTATTCGTTATATTGTTGGTTTCTTTACACCGGGCACACACAAAAAAAAACGGAGTTGTTATTCGAAATCCAACCAATCAATGCCGTGATAACAGAGCAACTGAATGATATTCAATGTACTTGTATTACGTCATCGCACAGGAATCCAGTATTTGGTGACCTTATGACCTGTAAAAATGCATGTACATGTCAATGCCCAACTTTAACGCTTCAAGGTGGAAACATTACACGTTATCACATTGCCGTGCGGGCCAATACAAAACCTTTCTTTTCTTATCGTGAAGAATTGATTTAAAAATTTTCCCTCGTTTTATTATAGATTATACACTCCGATACCAATTAAAGTAATAAGTTTTTATTGAAATTATCAAAGGTTTAGTAATATAATATAATATACAATTTTGAAGTAAAGATACCAGTAGTAAACAAGGTGAAATGTGGCCCCGCTTGAAGTTCGCTGGTTTCCGACGTCTCTTCCGAATCGCAAGTAGGACGCAGGTAACTAGTATTCGCCATAATGTTCCACTGGGCCAGGATTCCAGCCCAAAGGCACGTGACTAAGTAACGTCATTTGAAAACAATTTAACATTCGTTTGCTGTAAACAAGTCTTTATTACGCCATGCCCATACATTCTGCCTGTTTGGACTTACATATTTGAGATGTTTCTGACATTTCTCACTTTTTCGGTGCAAATTTATAACAAAAGAAACAGTTTTATATTCGCCAAACTGTCGAGAGTACTAGTATAAGGAAATCTCAGCTCTCGGGCCACGAGCGTAAGCGCTGACGTCATGTAACAAAGGGAAATAGAACAAGCAATGAGAAAGTAACGGACCAATCAGAATGCCGGAACCGTTACTAGTTCAGTACCGACCTCTTGTGGCATGGTACGCCATGACACTTGAGGCGTGAACCAGCCAATTCTTGGGATTGATGCCTAACTAGCAGAGAAGGAACACTTGGTGGCGCTATATTACCGAACCGGCAAAAAAATAATGTATCTTTCAACTGTTAGACATATTCCTAATTCTTCAGTGAGAATATCTAGAGTAATTTCAAACCTAATACATCATAAAACGCCGATTTTAGGAATCATGGTCATAGAACCCAGTATTAGGTGCTGCAACCATCTCTCAGGTGGCGTTCGAGTTGCAAGGTAAATTTATCATCAGTATGTATTTCACGATGCCTGCTTGTCTCATACTGCCATATCTTCATATACGATAATATCTATATTTCAGTAAGTCGCATATAGAGCCAATCATCTTGTACCTAGTAATTGTGAAAGATAACGAGAAACCAAGAGTTGCTTGCATTTGATAAATAGTCTATTATTACAACATGATTTAGGGGGTCTTTTCTTCCTTTTTTAAATTAAATATAAAAAAAAAAACGTTGACATTTGCTCAATGCACTGTCATATATATTATATTTTTAATCTTATGACAAGTACACTATTTTTTCAAAGTACAGCTTTATTAATGTTCATGATTGTCAAACAACTAAAACAAACTCAAATAGGTGTGAATGGGGATTAGCTCAAACGTCTTGTGAATCACAAACGTCTATAGATAAAATATCAACTAGTAGAGATTCACAAAAGTGCTGTTTTCTCCATTTTTGATTCAACTTTAAGTTTGCTAAAATCCAAATAGCGCCTCGGCGAGTAACACTACGATGTCACCCGATGTATATGGTTGCCGAGAATATAAACTTCCAAGTCGTGTTTTGATTTTGTACGAATGTGCTCTGTATTCTGTATTCTGAGACAGTTATCGTTCTAGAAATGCTTTTCTTCTATTTATTGCCATCCCTCTTTTTCGGAGAAATATCACAGTTTAAATTTAAGTAGACAGTGTCACAGTAATCAAGATGTGAGGGCACAGTTTACGGTGCTGAAATGAATATCTTTGTGAACTTTATCGTGAAGGTTCGAACGTGATACGTGAAAACCACAAACCTGGCCGCCGAAGATGAAACACGTAGTATAGAACCATTTCAACTCGGGGTCTGACGTTGAATTTATAATTTGATCTTGAATTGCAGGAGTTTCAATGTGATCATCGATATTTTCGAGCTGTTATCTGTACTTCGATATATTGGCCAAACCGTTGTTGCAGGCGAATAATTTCTTATTTTAGTTACCTATGCAGTACAGCGAGATCTGTTGACGGAGAAGATTTAGGAATGTTTATGTTATCCTCATAGGCATAGATCGGTGATGGGGATTGCATTCACGATGGGAAGATTATTGATGTATAGTACTGATCCGCTTACGCTACGGAACCCTAGAACTTACATCAGTTATATCCGAATTAGTGGCCACCGATATTTACACAATGAGTATGTTTGGTATGATAAGAGTATGTGGATGGAGGGTATAGCATTGGAGTTTGCGGAGAAGATTATTTTGATTGACAGAGTGGAATGTATTGGATAGATTTAACATAAAATAGCACAATGCTTTCTTGGTATACACATCATTGAATATGTCGCCAATTAAATGTTGGAGTTTAGTACGGTAGCAGTAGAATGGTTGGGTCTGAATGCAGAAAATATTGAATGACGATTATCACTTGGAAATGAATAAGTTTTCATCAGACTAGTTTTTTTTTACATGACTTTTGACAAAGTTGGTAAAATTGTGTTTATCAGTTTTATCTGGTTTGAAGATTGGAATAACATAACACAGTGTGTTATTGACATGTTAAAGAGCTTTTGTAGATGAAACTATAGGGCGGAGTAGAGAGTTTAATTGCATGTACTTTGATATCACCTGTGAAACATGACTTGTGGGAAAGCAGTGAAGGCAACACAGATAAAACTTGAGCTTCAGTACACGTTGTAAATTGGAAACTGCTATACGAATTGAATTCGTGTTTGTATAAGAGATTAATTGTATATATTTACATAAACCCCAAAACGATTATAAAAAACAAAAAAACAAAACAAAAACAATTAAGGTAGTCTGAGTGCCCATATAATCTCCCTTATGATTGAATGAATGAATATTTTATATATATATTTTTAATTTAAATATAATGCAAGTAAGATTTTCATCAACAAACTAATCAGTATATAGGGATTCCCCTGAGGATAAACACATGTCAGTGCGGAGAATATTTTAAAAAAGAACCATAAATCACTTAAAATATACACCAGATTAAAAACATATTTCAACAACAAAAAATAAAAAAATAATAACGGAATTTCTTCTTACACGTGGTACAATATTTGGCCACAGAATGACGCCATCAGGCGTTTCCACATAATAAATCCGTCCTCAGTAAAAACTATATACCTGACGAGAACGCGTGAGGGCGCAGTACAATATCGTGAGAATAAAAACTTGCACAACCTGACGTGACTATTGGACATAGCCTTATAGTTTGGATCAGAAATAAACAACCACCTTCCTGAAATTAGGTTGATCGCACATTTTAATGGGTGAGCTGACAGAATCGATGCTCTATGTTTTAGTAACTCAACTAGAGATTGAAATCATTATTATGTTGCTACAGGTGAATCGCCGCATGTAAACGGCCCGGTTACACAGCTGAGTGGTTGAAATAAAGAATAAAACTACATGTTATATATTTGACATATACAATACGATCACAGTGATTTTATCACCCTCCTCATAAATTTATCATGTTGTTTTAACAATTTTCTTTATTTTACAATTAGCAACTACTAGTGCTGCTCCGTCGCAATCGCACTATTTCATAACTAGTCGCCACGCGCTGCTCGCCGCAATGTCCATGTTATTATTTAGTACCACAGCGCCACCAACGCTTATTATTTTAAATCGACTGCGTTCATCTACGCGTACTGTATTTTTTTCGATTGACAATTCAGTAATCTCATATTATATGTTTCAATTTTTTTTAGATAGTCTGCCATATAAATAGCAATATTCTTCATAAACCAGGATTGATTGGTAGCTGTTCATTTGAGGCCGAGAACGGACAGGAATCACCAAAGGAAAACGGTGCCTGCCTCATATCGACGTCTAATGGAGTGCAGTGTACTAAATGCATTCGATTGTCATTTATCATTCCAATTGTCCACGTTCGCTAGAATCAAATGCCAAGTGTCAACTGTAAATTGTTTTTTTTGCACGTGCAGTGGGAATTGATCAATGATTCTACAGTCGAGTTTGATGGATTTCCAACTGAATTGTGCCAACTTATGATCCCCTCCCCACTCCCTGCCACCTATATATATATTGGCTACATTTACACTGTATTTACGTTGGTGAACTTCAGCTAGAACACCTGTACATGTAAAATTTCCCTAAAATATTTTTAACGACCATTTTCAAATCAAATGGGGATTATCATTGTTGTTTGAATTTATCGCATTTAATTAAGTTTTTTTAAAAAAGATGTCTTCCAATCACCGAGTTCGTGGTGTCAACGTACATCACTTTAATTAACTCTTTAATTAGGATCACAAATAATTACGTTTTCATTTTTATTATCTTTCTCGCCTGAGCTGATACTCGTTGGAAAAATATATTTTAAAATCGTCTCAGTAATTACTTCTTAACGAGCCTCCCTGTCGGGATGATAACACTGAAATCAACATCACATTTGAGGTTCACACGTCTGTCATTATTGGACGCGACATTCTCCGTGACCCTATAACGCATCGTCCTCATTCAATTTCACACGTTGTTCACGCTCAAGTTCACATTAGAGCCACGACCTAAAAACGACACACCCATACGCGCGACAGAGCGTTCGTCATCGTATATTGCGATCCACATGACGTCACCCACATCGATCGTACTGAGCCTATTTCGATTTTATTGAATTTCGGCTCTAGATTCGCTAGCAACAAGTCGATTTTTGAATGAGTACCGGTAATGTCGATATTTTTCTGACTTCGAACTTGTTAGACGGGGGCCACCATTTGAACCGTCAGTTTTATTTTCGTTTTTTCTCAAAACAACCTACCGGAAGTGACATAAATATTAACGTTTTCAAGGACAATAGATCAGAAGTGTATAGAATAGGCAAACACCGGCAGCAGGTTCACTAAAAACCCGTACTGTAAACATGAGGTAGCTATCATAATACTGCAAAACAAATATATGTAATTCGCTTTGTTCTCAGTGCGGTCGTGGAAGATTATAACACCCACGCGGTCTGCATATAATCGCTTGTGAACAAATAAATTAGTTTCGCCTGAACACCTTCACTGTGTGACAGCTCCGATGTATACTGACAGTTATTTCTTTAGATTATGATATGTGCTCGGTGACCCAAAAATCAATTTAATACACATTTTTGTATTTTCCCACAGGGATTTTTTTTTATATTTTTCCAAACACAATCATGGCGTTATCGGTAAAATAATACACTGTATTTAAAAGATCAGCGCATATCACATGCGCAACACAATCGAACATCATTCGCATCCAATATTATCGTATATGTATCATCTCTAGCTAGCTGACAATCATGTCGCTGCCATTACGACGAAGCTGAGGTATTCTTCATCTCGCGACTAACGAGAATACAATCATTCATATAGACTAGCATACCGATAGAGGGGGCAGTTCCCTTTAATCATTATAAAGTGTTTTTTTCTCTAATCTGCGACTTTTTCTCATGGAACTAAACAAACCACAAAATGGACCTCACATCTTGCTAAGCTTCGTGTGACGTGTTCAAACACACGTGTATGTTGTTCGCTTCAAATCAAGGTTAATTGCCATTCCAGCATTTCGTGGTAAATCGAGTTTCCATTATATCCACATTAGCCTGTTTTACTCAAAGTTTTCAAATGTTTATTGGCACAACTTGAACATAGTACCACACTGTGCAACACTGGTGCATCCGTACACAGTGGATTTAGCATACAAATCTAAAATATTGATATGTAATATCACATCAACATGAGCAGCTTTGTAGGTAGATGCAAGGACTACTTGACATTTAACTTGTTTCAGAGCTCCAATCCACAAAGCCATGACGACTTATTACTAATTGCAGTATAAAACAAATGAACATGAACATATAGTATTTGTGTAGACAACATGTGTTATTCCTTACACTGTGACGCTATACGGGTGAAAATAGTTTTAGTGCGTGGTTGTTAAAAAGGTTATTAACACCATGATAGATTTTTGCAAAACAGGCACTAGCAGCGCTCACAGTCCCGCACTCCACGTTCTTATCAACTATACGACAGTCTCTTCAACGTCTGTAGTGCCGACTATAGTACGAGACACGAGTGGGCAAGGTGCTTTCATCATCTCCAAGTGGCTGTAGCGAGCCTGCACTCGCCGATGCTTATTACTAATAAGAGCGTGGGTAGTCAGTTTACGGCTATGTCGTTTTTCTTAATTGTTAGCTGCGTGGATATCGTTCACAGAGGCTCGATTTACCGTAATGGAAAATCTTTGAAAACAGGTCAATCCCTGATACTCATTTAATGCGCGTATCACATTTTTTGTATAAAAAAGACAACAACAGTGAAATTCACAAATTAATATACAGTTTGTTTGTTCGTCGGGATTTCTAACTTACTACTCCTGTTCTTCAGCAAGCTACGCAGAAAATGAAAAAGATTTAATCACTACGAGTTGTATCATCATTGCCTGTAGTTTATAACAGTGTAATCTCTTGGGAGTGAAGTTGTCCTTTTTACGGGTGATATTTGTGACACATTTCCAGTCCATTCAGCACTACAATTTGACAAGATATAGATGTTTTCACAGTGTCTAATATCACTGTGTTTACACTTATCACAGTGTACAGTGAGTTGATAACTGACATCTAATATCACTGTGTTTACACTTATCACAGAGTACAATGAGTTGATAACTGACATCTAATATCACTGTGTTTACACTTATCACAGTGTACAATGAGTTGATAACTGACATCTAATATCACTGTGTTTACAATTATCACAATGTACAACGAGTTGATAACTGACATCTAATATTACTGTGTTTACAATTATCACAGTATACAATGAGTTGATAACTGACATCTAATATCACTGTGTTTACACTTATCACAGTGTACAGTGAGTTGATAACTGACATCTAATATCACTGTGTTTACACTTATCAGAGTGTACAATGAGTTGATAACTGACATCTAATATCACTGTGTTTACACTTATCACAGTGTACAGTGAGTTGATAACTGACATCTAATATCACTGTGTTTACACTTATCACAGTGTACAATAAGTTGATAACTGACATATAATATCACTGTGTTGTTTACACTTATCACAGTGTACAGTGAGTTGATAACTGACATCTAATATCACTGTGTTTACAATTATCACAATGTACAACGAGTTGATAACTGACATCTAATATCACTGTGTTTACAATTATCACAGTATACAATGAGTTGATAACTGACATCTAATATCACTGTGTTTACACTTATCACAGTGTACAGTGAGTTGATAACTGACATCTGATATCACTGTGTTTACACTTATCAGAGTGTACAATGAGTTGATAACTGACATCTAATATCACTGTGTTTACACTTATCAGAGTGTACAGTGAGTTGATAACTGACATCTAATATCACTGTGTTTACACTTATCAGAGTGTACAGTGAGTTGATAACTGACATCTAATATCACTGTGTTTACACTTATCAGAGTGTACAGTGAGTTGATAACTGACATCTAATATCACTGTGTTTACACTTATCAGAGTGTACAGTGAGTTGATAACTGACATCTAATATCACTGTGTTTACACTTATCAGAGTGTACAGTGAGTTGATAACTGACATCTAATATCACTGTGTTTACACTTATCACAGTGTACAATGAGTTGATAACTGACATCTAATATCACTGTGTTTACACTTATCAGAGTGTACAGTGAGTTGATAACTGACATCTAATATCACTGTGTTTACAATTATCACAGTGTACAATGAGTTGATAACTGACATCTAATATCACTGTGTTTACAATTATCACAGTGTACAGTGAGTTGATAACTGACATCTAATATCACTGTGTTTACACTTATCAGAGTGTACAATGAGTTACAGTGTACAATGAGTTGATAACTGACATCTAATATCACTGTGTTTACAATTATCACAGTGTACAGTGAGTTGATAACTGGCATCTAATATCACTGTGTTTACAATTATCACAGTGTACAGTGAGTTGATAACTGACATCTAATATCACTGTGTTTACAATTATCACAGTGTACAATGAGTTTATAACTGACATCTAATATCACTGCGTTTACACTTATCACAGTGTACAGTGAGTTGATAACTGACATCTAATATGACTGTGTTTACACTTATCAGAGTGTACAGTGAGTTGATAACTGACATCTAATATCACTGTGTTTACACTTATCACAGTGTACAATGAGTTGATAACTGACATCTAATATCACTGTGTTTACACTTATCACAGTGTACAGTGAGTTGATAACTGACATCTAATATCACTGTGTTTACACTTATCACAGTGTACAGTGAGTTGATAACTGACATCTAATATCACTGTGTTTACACTTATCACAGTGTACAGTGAGTTGATAACTGACATCTAATATCACTGTGTTTACACTTATCACAGTGTACAATGAGTTGATAACTGACATCTAATATCACTGTGTTTACAATTATCACAATGTACAACGAGTTGATAACTGACATCTAATATCACTGTGTTTACAATTATCACAGTATACAATGAGTTGATAACTGACATCTAATATCACTGTGTTTACACTTATCACAGTGTACAGTGAGTTGATAACTGACATCTAATATCACTGTGTTTACACTTATCAGAGTGTACAATGAGTTGATAACTGACATCTAATATCACTGTGTTTACACTTATCAGAGTGTACAGTGAGTTGATAACTGACATCTAATATCACTGTGTTTACACTTATCAGAGTGTACAGTGAGTTGATAACTGACATCTAATATCACTGTGTTTACACTTATCAGAGTGTACAGTGAGTTGATAACTGACATCTAATATCACTGTGTTTACACTTATCAGAGTGTACAGTGAGTTGATAACTGACATCTAATATCACTGTGTTTACACTTATCAGAGTGTACAGTGAGTTGATAACTGACATCTAATATCACTGTGTTTACAATTATCACAGTGTACAATGAGTTGATAACTGACATCTAATATCACTGTGTTTACACTTATCAGAGTGTACAGTGAGTTGATAACTGACATCTAATATCACTGTGTTTACAATTATCACAGTGTACAATGAGTTGATAACTGACATCTAATATCACTGTGTTTACAATTATCACAGTGTACAGTGAGTTGATAACTGACATCTAATATCACTGTGTTTACAATTATCACAGTGTACAGTGAGTTGATAACTGACATCTAATATCACTGTGTTTACAATTATCACAGTGTACAGTGAGTTGATAACTGACATCTAATATCACTGCGTTTACACTTATCAGAGTGTACAGTGAGTTGATAACTGACATCTAATGTCACTGTGTTTACACTTATCAGAGTGTACAGTGAGTTGATAACTGACATCTAATATCACTGTGTTTACACTTATCACAGTGTACAATGAGTTGATAACTGACATCTAATATCACTGTGTTTACACTTATCACAGTGTACAGTGAGTTGATAACTGACATCTAATATCACTGTGTTTACACTTATCACAGTGTACAGTGAGTTGATAACTGACATCTAATATCACTGTGTTTACACTTATCAAAGTATACAATGAGTTGATAACTGACATCTAATATCACTGTGTTTACACTTATCACAGTGTACAGTGAGTTGATAACTGACATCTAATATCACTGTGTTTACACTTATCACAGTGTACAATGAGTTGATAACTGACATCTAATATCACTGTGTTTACAATTATCACAGTGTACAGTGAGTTGATAACTGACATCTAACATCACTGTGTTTACACTTATCACAGTATAAAATGAGTTGATAACTGACATCTAATATCACTGTGTTTACACTTATCACAGTGTACAGTGAGTTGATAACTGACATCTAATATCACTGTGTTTACACTTATCACAGTGTACAATGAGTTGATAACTGACATCTAATATCACTGTGTTTACAATTATCACAATGTACAACGAGTTGATAACTGACATCTAATATCACTGTGTTTACACTTATCACAGTATACAATGAGTTGATAACTGACATCTAATATCACTGTGTTTACAATTATCACAGTGTACAGTGAGTTGATAACTGACATCTAATATCACTGTGTTTACACTTATCACAGTGTACAATGAGTTGATAACTGACGTCTAATATCACTGTGTTTACAATTATCACAATGTACAACGAGTTGATAACTGACATCTAATATCACTGTGTTTACAATTATCACAGTATACAATGAGTTGATAACTGACATCTAATATCACTGTGTTTACACTTATCACAGTGTACAGTGAGTTGATAACTGACATCTAATATCACTATGTTTACACTTATCAGAGTGTACAATGAGTTGATAACTGACATCTAATATCACTGTGTTTACACTTATCACAGTGTACAGTGAGTTGATAACTGACATCTAATATCACTGTGTTTACACTTATCAGAGTGTACAGTGAGTTGATAACTGACATCTAATATCACTGTGTTTACAATTATCACAGTGTACAATGAGTTGATAACTGACATCTAATATCACTGTGTTTACACTTATCACAGTGTACAGTGAGTTTATAACTGACATCTAATATCACTGTGTTTACAATTATCACAGTGTACAATGAGTTGATAACTGACATCTAATATCACTGTGTTTACAATTATCACAGTGTACAGTGAGTTGATAACTGACATCTAATATCACTGTGTTTACAATTATCACAGTGTACAGTGAGTTGATAACTGACATCTAATATCACTGTGTTTACAATTATCACAGTGTACAATGAGTTGATAACTGACATCTAATATTACTGCGTTTACACTTATCACAGTGTACAGTGAGTTGATAACTGACATCTAATATGACTGTGTTTACACTTATCAGAGTGTACAGTGAGTTGATAACTGACATCTAATATCACTGTGTTTACAATTATCACAGTGTACAATGAGTTGATAACTGACATCTAATATCACTGTGTTTACACTTATCAGAGTGTACAGTGAGTTGATAACTGACATATAATATCACTGTGTTTACAATTATCACAGTGTACAGTGAGTTGATAACTGACATCTAATATCACTGTGTTTACACTTATCACAGTGTACAGTGAGTTGATAACTGACATCTAATATCACTGTGTTTACACTTATCACAGTGTACAGTGAGTTGATAACTGACATCTAATATCACTGTGTTTACACTTATCACAGTATACAATGAGTTGATAACTGACATCTAATATCACTGTGTTTACAATTATCACAGTGTACAGTGAGTTGATAACTGACATCTAATATCACTGTGTTTACAATTATCACAGTGTACAGTGAGTTTATAACTGACATCTAATATCACTGTGTTTACAATTATCACAGTGTACAATGAGTTGATAACTGACATCTAATATCACTGTGTTTACAATTATCACAGTGTACAGTGAGTTGATAACTGACATCTAATATCACTGTGTTTACAAATATCACAGTGTACAGTGAGTTGATAACTGACATCTAATATCACTGTGTTTACAATTATCACAGTGTACAGTGAGTTGATAACTGACATCTAATATCACTGCGTTTACACTTATCAGAGTGTACAGTGAGTTGATAACTGACATCTAATGTCACTGTGTTTACACTTATCAGAGTGTACAGTGAGTTGATAACTGACATCTAATATCACTGTGTTTACACTTATCACAGTGTACAATGAGTTGATAACTGACATCTAATATCACTGTGTTTACACTTATCACAGTGTACAGTGAGTTGATAACTGACAAATAATATCACTGTGTTTACACTTATCACAGTGTACAGTGAGTTGATAACTGACATCTAATATCACTGTGTTTACACTTATCACAGTATACAATGAGTTGATAACTGACATCTAATATCACTGTGTTTACACTTATCACAGTGTACAGTGAGTTGATAACTGACATCTAATATCACTGTGTTTACAATTATCACAATGTACAACGAGTTGATAACTGACATCTAATATCACTGTGTTTACAATTATCACAGTATACAATGAATTGATAACTGACATCTAATATCACTGTGTTTACACTTATCACAGTGTACAGTGAGTTGATAACTGACATCTAATATCACTGTGTTTACACTTATCAGAGTGTACAATGAGTTGATAACTGACATCTAATATCACTGTGTTTACAATTATCACAGTGTACAATGAGTTGATAACTGACATCTAATATCACTGCGTTTACACTTATCACAGTGTACAGTGAGTTGATAACTGACATCTAATATCACTGTGTTTACACTTATCAGAGTGTACAGTGAGTTGATAACTGACATCTAATATCACTGTGTTTACACTTATCACAGTGTACAATGAGTTGATAACTGACATCTAATATCACTGTGTTTACACTTATCACAGTGTACAGTGAGTTGATAACTGACATCTAATATCACTGTGTTTACACTTATCACAGTGTACAGTGAGTTGATAACTGACATCTAATATCACTGTGTTTACACTTATCACAGTGTACAGTGAGTTGATAACTGACATCTAATATCACTGTGTTTACACTTATCACAGTGTACAATGAGTTGATAACTGACATCTAATATCACTGTGTTTACAATTATCACAGTGTACAGTGAGTTGATAACTGACATCTAATATCACTGTGTTTACAATTATCACAGTGTACAGTGAGTTTATAACTGACATCTAATATCATTGTGTTTACAATTATCACAGTGTACAATGAGTTGATAACTGACATCTAATATCACTGTGTTTACAATTATCACAGTGTACAGTGAGTTGATAACTGACATCTAATATCACTGTGTTTACAATTATCACAGTGTACAGTGAGTTGATAACTGACATCTAATATTACTGTGTTTACACTTATCACAGTGTACAGTGAGTTGATAACTGACATCTAATATCACTGTGTTTACAATTATCACAGTGTACAATGAGTTGATAACTGACATCTAATATCACTGTGTTTACAATTATCACAGTGTACAATGAGTTGATAACTGACGTCTAATATCACTGTGTTTACAATTATCACAATGTACAACGAGTTGATAACTGACATCTAATATCACTGTGTTTACAATTATCACAGTGTACAATGAGTTGATAACTGACATCTAATATCACTGTGTTTACACTTATCACAGTGTACAGTGAGTTGATAACTGACATCTAATATCACTGTGTTTACACTTATCAGAGTGTACAGTGAGTTGATAACTGACATCTAATATCACTGTGTTTACAATTATCACAGTGTACAATGAGTTGATAACTGACATCTAATATCACTGTGTTTACACTTATCACAGTGTACAGTGAGTTTATAACTGACATCTAATATCACTGTGTTTACAATTATCACAGTGTACAATGAGTTGATAACTGACATCTAATATCACTGTGTTTACAATTATCACAGTGTACAGTGAGTTGATAACTGACATCTAATATCACTGTGTTTACAATTATCACAGTGTACAGTGAGTTGATAACTGACATCTAATATCACTGTGTTTACAATTATCACAGTGTACAATGAGTTGATAACTGACATCTAATATTACTGCGTTTACACTTATCACAGTGTACAGTGAGTTGATAACTGACATCTAATATGACTGTGTTTACACTTATCAGAGTGTACAGTGAGTTGATAACTGACATCTAATATCACTGTGTTTACAATTATCACAGTGTACAATGAGTTGATAACTGACATCTAATATCACTGTGTTTACACTTATCACAGTGTACAGTGAGTTGATAACTGACATCTAATATCACTGTGTTTACACTTATCACAGTGTACAGTGAGTTGATAACTGACATCTAATATCACTGTGTTTACACTTATCACAGTGTACAGTGAGTTGATAACTGACATCTAATATCACTGTGTTTACACTTATCACAGTATACAATGAGTTGATAACTGACATCTAATATCACTGTGTTTACAATTATCACAGTGTACAGTGAGTTGATAACTGACATCTAATATCACTGTGTTTACAATTATCACAGTGTACAGTGAGTTTATAACTGACATCTAATATCACTGTGTTTACAATTATCACAGTGTACAATGAGTTGATAACTGACATCTAATATCACTGTGTTTACAATTATCACAGTGTACAGTGAGTTGATAACTGACATCTAATATCACTGTGTTTACAATTATCACAGTGTACAGTGAGTTGATAACTGACATCTAATATCACTGTGTTTACAATTATCACAGTGTACAGTGAGTTGATAACTGACATCTAATATCACTGCGTTTACACTTATCAGAGTGTACAGTGAGTTGATAACTGACATCTAATGTCACTGTGTTTACACTTATCAGAGTGTACAGTGAGTTGATAACTGACATCTAATATCACTGTGTTTACACTTATCACAGTGTACAATGAGTTGATAACTGACATCTAATATCACTGTGTTTACACTTATCACAGTGTACAGTGAGTTGATAACTGACAAATAATATCACTGTGTTTACACTTATCACAGTGTACAGTGAGTTGATAACTGACATCTAATATCACTGTGTTTACACTTATCACAGTATACAATGAGTTGATAACTGACATCTAATATCACTGTGTTTACACTTATCACAGTGTACAGTGAGTTGATAACTGACATCTAATATCACTGTGTTTACACTTATCACAGTGTACAATGAGTTGATAACTGACATCTAATATCACTGTGTTTACAATTATCACAGTGTACAGTGAGTTGATAACTGACATCTAACATCACTGTGTTTACACTTATCACAGTATAAAATGAGTTGGTAACTGACATCTAATATCACTGTGTTTACACTTATCACAGTGTACAGTGAGTTGATAACTGACATCTAATATCACTGTGTTTACACTTATCACAGTGTACAATGAGTTGATAACTGACATCTAATATCACTGTGTTTACAATTATCACAATGTACAACGAGTTGATAACTGACATCTAATATCACTGTGTTTACAATTATCACAGTATACAATGAGTTGATAACTGACATCTAATATCACTGTGTTTACACTTATCACAGTGTACAGTGAGTTGATAACTGTCATCTAATATCACTGTGTTTACACTTATCAGAGTGTACAATGAGTTGATAACTGACATCTAATATCACTGTGTTTACACTTATCACAGTGTACAGTGAGTTGATAACTGACATCTAATATCACTGTGTTTACACTTATCACAGTGTACAGTGAGTTGATAACTGACATCTAATATCACTGTGTTTACACTTATCACAGTGTACAATGAGTTGATAACTGACATCTAATATCACTGTGTTTACAATTATCACAGTGTACAGTGAGTTGATAACTGACATCTAATATCACTGTGTTTACAATTATCACAGTGTACAGTGAGTTTATAACTGACATCTAATATCATTGTGTTTACAATTATCACAGTGTACAATGAGTTGATAACTGACATCTAATATCACTGTGTTTACAATTATCACAGTGTACAGTGAGTTGATAACTGACATCTAATATCACTGTGTTTACAATTATCACAGTGTACAGTGAGTTGATAACTGACATCTAATATCACTGTGTTTACAATTATCACAGTGTACAATGAGTTGATAACTGACATCTAATATCACTGCGTTTACACTTATCACAGTGTACAGTGAGTTGATAACTGACATCTAATATGACTGTGTTTACACTTATCACAGTGTACAGTGAGTTGATAACTGACATCTAATATCACTGTGTTTACACTTATCACAGTGTACAGTGAGTTGATAACTGACATCTAATATCACTGTGTTTACAATTATCACAGTGTACAATGAGTTGATAACTGACATCTAATATCACTGCGTTTACACTTATCACAGTGTACAGTGAGTTGATAACTGACATCTAATATGACTGTGTTTACACTTATCAGAGTGTACAGTGAGTTGATAACTGACATCTAATATCACTGTGTTTACACTTATCACAGTGTACAGTGAGTTGATAACTGACATCTAATATCACTGTGTTTACAATTATCACAGTGTACAATGAGTTGATAACTGACATCTAATATCACTGCGTTTACACTTATCACAGTGTACAGTGAGTTGATAACTGACATCTAATATGACTGTGTTTACACTTATCACAGTGTACAGTGAGTTGATAACTGACATCTAATATCACTGTGTTTACACTTATCACAGTGTACAATGAGTTGATAACTGACATCTAATATCACTGTGTTTACACTTATCACAGTATACAATGAGTTGATAACTGACATCTAATATCACTGTGTTTACAATTATCACAGTGTACAGTGAGTTGATAACTGACATCTAATATCACTGTGTTTACAATTATCACAGTGTACAGTGAGTTTATAACTGACATCTAATATCACTGTGTTTACAATTATCACAGTGTACAGTGAGTTGATAACTGACATCTAATATCACTGTGTTTACAATTATCACAGTGTACAGTGAGTTGATAACTGACATCTAATATCACTGTGTTTACAATTATCACAGTGTACAGTGAGTTGATAACTGACATCTAATATCACTGCGTTTACACTTATCAGAGTGTACAGTGAGTTGATAACTGACATCTAATGTCACTGTGTTTACACTTATCAGAGTGTACAGTGAGTTGATAACTGACATCTAATATCACTGTGTTTACACTTATCACAGTGTACAATGAGTTGATAACTGACATCTAATATCACTGTGTTTACACTTATCACAGTGTACAGTGAGTTGATAACTGACAAATAATATCACTGTGTTTACACTTATCACAGTGTACAGTGAGTTGATAACTGACATCTAATATCACTGTGTTTACACTTATCACAGTATACAATGAGTTGATAACTGACATCTAATATCACTGTGTTTACACTTATCACAGTGTACAGTGAGTTGATAACTGACATCTAATATCACTGTGTTTACACTTATCACAGTGTACAATGAGTTGATAACTGACATCTAATATCACTGTGTTTACAATTAGCACAGTGTACAGTGAGTTGATAACTGACATCTAACATCACTGTGTTTACACTTATCACAGTATAAAATGAGTTGATAACTGACATCTAATATCACTGTGTTTACACTTATCACAGTGTACAGTGAGTTGATAACTGACATCTAATATCACTGTGTTTACACTTATCACAGTGTACAATGAGTTGATAACTGACATCTAATATCACTGTGTTTACAATTATCACAATGTACAACGAGTTGATAACTGACATCTAATATCACTGTGTTTACAATTATCACAGTATACAATGAGTTGATAACTGACATCTAATATCACTGTGTTTACACTTATCACAGTGTACAGTGAGTTGATAACTGACATCTAATATCACTGTGTTTACACTTATCAGAGTGTACAGTGAGTTGATAACTGACATCTAATATCACTGTGTTTACACTTATCAGAGTGTACAGTGAGTTGATAACTGACATCTAATATCACTGTGTTTACACTTATCAGAGTGTACAGTGAGTTGATAACTGACATATAATATCACTGTGTTTACAATTATCACAGTGTACAATGAGTTGATAACTGACATCTAATATCACTGTGTTTACACTTATCACAGTGTACAGTGAGTTTATAACTGACATCTAATATCACTGTGTTTACAATTATCACAGTGTACAATGAGTTGATAACTGACATCTAATATCACTGTGTTTACAATTATCACAGTGTACAGTGAGTTGATAACTGACATCTAATATCACTGTGTTTACAATTATCACAGTGTACAGTGAGTTGATAACTGACATCTAATATCACTGTGTTTACAATTATCACAGTGTACAATGAGTTGATAACTGACATCTAATATCACTGCGTTTACACTTATCACAGTGTACAGTGAGTTGATAACTGACATCTAATATGACTGTGTTTACACTTATCAGAGTGTACAGTGAGTTGATAACTGACATCTAATATCACTGTGTTTACACTTATCACAGTGTACAATGAGTTGATAACTGACATCTAATATCACTGTGTTTACACTTATCACAGTGTACAGTGAGTTGATAACTGACATCTAATATCACTGTGTTTACACTTATCACAGTGTACAGTGAGTTGATAACTGACATCTAATATCACTGTGTTTACACTTATCACAGTGTACAGTGAGTTGATAACTGACATCTAATATCACTGTGTTTACACTTATCACAGTGTACAATGAGTTGATAACTGACATCTAATATCACTGTGTTTACAATTATCACAGTGTACAGTGAGTTGATAACTGACATCTAATATCACTGTGTTTACAATTATCACAGTGTACAGTGAGTTGATAACTGACATCTAATATCACTGTGTTTACAATTATCACAGTGTACAATGAGTTGATAACTGACATCCAATATCACTGTGTTTACAATTATCACAGTGTACAGTGAGTTGATAACTGACATCTAATATCACTGTGTTTAAATTATCACAGTGTACAGTGAGTTGATAACTGACATCTAATATCACTGTGTTTACAATTATCACAGTGTACAATGAGTTGATAACTGACATCTAATATCACTGCGTTTACACTTATCACAGTGTACAGTGAGTTGATAACTGACATCTAATATGACTGTGTTTACACTTATCAGAGTGTACAGTGAGTTGATAACTGACATCTAATATCACTGTGTTTACACTTATCACAGTGTACAATGAGTTGATAACTGACATCTAATATCACTGTGTTTACACTTATCACAGTGTACAGTGAGTTGATAACTGACATCTAATATCACTGTGTTTACACTTATCACAGTGTACAGTGAGTTGATAACTGACATCTAATATTACTGTGTTTACACTTATCACAGTGTACAGTGAGTTGATAACTGACATCTAATATCACTGTGTTTACACTTATCACAGTATACAATGAGTTGATAACTGACATCTAATATCACTGTGTTTACAATTATCACAGTGTACAGTGAGTTGATAACTGACATCTAATATCACTGTGTTTACAATTATCACAGTGTACAGTGAGTTGATAACTGACATCTAATATCACTGTGTTTACAATTATCACAGTGTACAATGAGTTGATAACTGACATCTAATATCACTGCGTTTACACTTATCACAGTGTACAGTGAGTTGATAACTGACATCTAATATGACTGTGTTTACACTTATCAGAGTGTACAGTGAGTTGATAACTGACATCTAATATCACTGTGTTTACACTTATCACAGTGTACAATGAGTTGATAACTGACATCTAATATCACTGTGTTTACACTTATCACAGTGTACAGTGAGTTGATAACTGACATCTAATATCACTGTGTTTACACTTATCACAGTGTACAGTGAGTTGATAACTGACATCTAATATCACTGTGTTTACACTTATCACAATGTACAGTGAGTTGATAACTGACATCTAATATCACTGTGTTTACACTTATCACAGTATACAATAAGTTGATAACTGACATCTAATATCACTGTGTTTACACTTATCACAGTGTACAGTGAGTTGATAACTGACATCTAATATCACTGTGTTTACACCTATCACAGTGTACAATGAGTTGATAACTGACATCTAATATCACTGTGTTTACAATTATCACAGTGTACAGTGAGTTGATAACTGACATCTAACATCACTGTGTTTACACTTATCACAGTATACAATGAGTTGATAACTGACATCTAATATCACTGTGTTTACACTTATCACAGTGTACAGTGAGTTGATAACTGACATCTAATATCACTGTGTTTACACTTATCACAGTGTACAATGAGTTGATAACTGACATCTAATATCACTGTGTTTACAATTATCACAGTGTACAGTGAGTTGATAACTGACATCTAACATCACTGTGTTTACACTTATCACAGTATACAATGAGTTGATAACTGACATCTAATATCACTGTGTTTACACTTATCACAGTATACAATGAGTTGATAGCTGACATCTAATATCACTGTGTTTACAATTATCACAGTGTACAGTGAGTTGATAACTGACATCTAACATCACTGTGTTTACACTTATCACAGTATACAATGAGTTGATAACTGACATCTAATATCACTGTGTTTACACTTATCACAGTGAGTTGATAACTGACATCTAATATCACTGTATTTACACTTATCACAGTGTACAATGAGTTGATAACTGACATCTAATATCACTGTGTTAACACTTATCACAGTGTACAGTGAGTTGATAACTGACATCTAATATCACTGTGTTTACACTTATCACAGTGTACAGTGAGTTGATAACTGACATCTAATATCACTGTGTTTACGCTTATCACAGTGTACAATGAGTTGATAACTGACATCTATTGTAACATTGTTTGTCGCTGTTAATATAGTGTATACTTGGTTGATAACAGCTAACATTACTGTGTTGTTTACATTTGCTCTACAATAGTTTAACTATAGACCCTTAGTAAGTTCCGCGGTCACCTCCAGCTTTCCAGTTCTCATGCCACCAACATGAATGAAATTACGATCATTCAGTACGCCGACCACCACACTAAACGTAATCTTTGAACAAAGAATTGACTTTGAATCCAAAACGATGATTACTTTCTAGTATTTTTATTGCATAGCTTCTACCACTAATAACAAACAATATAAATTTAAAAATACATTAATTTGAAAAGTTGTTGTTTTTATAATACTTTGTTAATTACTATGCTCCACATGGCCACTGCGGCGAAGTACTACACTTTTCCCACCCAAGAATTCAACTGATTACTCATCACTGGCTCTCTGACTAGTAGTTAATCGCAATGACCATTGTGACCCATATGACCATTGCCAACCTGGTGTTTGTTCAACAATCATCGAAAATAGACACCAAAACGTGACAGTTACCTCGCGCACACCTTGACAATGTTAACTAGCTCTCTTGTTTTCAGGCTAATTCGAGGATTATGTGTTGCCCTGCGAGACGATCTTATTGAAATGGCCGTTATGATATGTTTTTAAAATCTGCGCCAGTGATTGCAGAGGTCGGTCTTGCTTGAGCGAATGCAGACAAAAATATGGTTGAGGTCATCATGTGTATTTGATCGGAATGATGTTTCTCTTCCACAAACGAAAATGAAAACAATTGGTTACAGCTTACGAAAATACCCGTTGCCTACCCTCTTAATTCATATAGTATGGAGTGATGGTGGCTATCTCAGTCAGTATGTCTTCTATTACACTAACACACGCATAAATAAATATATATACCAATCCCATGGTAGGTTTTCTAGCCACTCATAACATTGGTTTTTAATTTGGCGCACCACATTGTTGGCGTTGATGCTGAGACAGTTAAATAGGCACCAGTTGTTTTGACGAAAGTGTCAATGGTTTCCAAAATATGAGGCCGCCAAAACATACTTTCACTCTCATTTGCAGGTTCTAGTTAACACGTGACCAAGCACAAAACAGAACTTTGTATAATCAACGTTGTGACGACTTCCATTTAACTTTACACCCACCAAGTGACGACAAACGTACCATGTGACGACCCTCACTTTATAATCTATATTAATATTTAATCGTAGGTATAGTACAATTTATATTAATATTAATATAATTGCACCATATGCCTACCCCCTTTTACTGACGCTAAGCTTTGCAAACATTTCTATGTTAAGTCACGGTATTATATGTTGAATTGCATTGCAATTGAGTTTAATTTAACTTCAATTAAATCGCAACCCTATATAGAGTCGCGTTTTAATCCAAACATAACGTAAATATATTAAAAGTTAATTCAACTATATTAAAAGTTAATCCTATGCGTGTAGTCACAAAGACGGTAAAACGTGTATGTATAATGTTGCGAGGACAAAAATACAGATATATTGTACCAACTTCCGTGGACACACACACCTTCCAAGGACGTTTTCATAGTCCTCGGAAAACGAAATTTATATTTATAGTTAATTCTATTATAAGGGGTAGGTATGGTACAGTTTATATTAATATACCAACCTGTTTGCTAACCCCAAGCTTTGCAAACATTTCTATATATGGTCACAATGATTTTACCCTCTATTCCTTGCACAGTAATACGTGAAACTTATATCGGGTGTACAATATTTTTGTAATTTTGTATCATAAGCCTGATTACTTTTGTACACATTTTCATTGATCATCTTCTTGATGTCTTTCAATAACATTTTCTTTCCTGTGAGGGCTTTGCTCAGAGTACTGGCTGGGAAACTTTGTAAAACAGTTTATCATGGTCGTCCCTGACAATCATAGGGTGCATTGCAGGATGGACACAGTAAATTAACATACTGGGCTTTTTAGCAACTACATTATCAATTTTCCTGTGGTAATGACATTGAATGTAGGTTCTGCTCACAATGGGATGGTATTTACTGCAGAATGTTTTCTTCAGTATACGTACAGGAAGACTTCGTATTTAATATTAAATATATATTAACAATGCGTCCACGGGCACATACATAAGTACATAGAACACATCATGATATCTTTTGTAGCTGTAGATCTCTAACTGCATTAATGCTGACCTTTGTCTATTGCCATGATTGTTATGGGTCGAAAGGGATTGCAATTCTACTAACAAAAAGAACTTATATACCAGCCAGCCTTCAGATGCTGCCTTCGACTGACACTCTGAATGGCAAAGTTCATCATTCTCGTTCAAAATTGTGTCAAATTCCTTGAGGTTAATGCAATGAAAATGTAAGTGGTTATATGTACTCCTGCTCTATCTGGATCACAGCATTGATTTCTGCAGAGCCATTGGTTCACTGTACAGCTTCCTAATGTTCACTTGAACGCCATAAATAATCATATACTTTCTTTCTCTTACCTTATATAACTTATGGATCAGATGAGGTTGGTGTCGTAGTAGGACTGGGGCCATGTATGAAGTTGAAGACAGTCAAGTTGATTATACATAGCTCGTAAAGGACGTGACAATAAGCGGAAAAACTGAACCCATAATTCTTGACGAACATGACATGGCTAGCAAGAGTTTTGAGAAGCTCCTTAGTGGAAAATAGGAGTTGGATAAAAATGAAGTACGATAAGAACAGAACAGAACAGAAACAGACCCAGTCTGAGGAAGAAATACACTCGAGAAGTTAATTGGGTTCTAGGTGAAGTTGCACTACCTCAGCCACCCAGACCCCCAAAACAGTGATTTCTAATATTCTAATTTTTGAACTAGAAATAAAAGAAACAACATAATCGAATACTTCTGCATAATATCTTGACCATTATCTAGAATTCGACTCCAAAGGTCACATCTCTACAAGACTATATGACAAAAAAATGATTTCCATTTCGCCATCATTAATTTTCCACACATTTCCAGTAACATCCCACGTGTTTGCTATGCTAGAGCGTGTAGACTGGATTACAAAGCGTCATATACTTCTTCATTTCAAGCTATTAGACCAAGGCTTCTCAAATACCTTACTACACCGGAGTCCAATTAAATATAGGAATGAAAGAATTAACATAATTAATGTTTTTAAGACTCTCTAGATGTTTCATACATAAATTTGGATGATCCTGTTCAACATAGTAAGTAATTAAAATCTATGGACAAAAAGACCTTATTATTATTATTATTATTATTATTATTATTATTATTATTATTATTATTATTATTATTATTATTATTATTATTATTATTATTATTATTATTATTATTATTATTATTATTATTATTATTCTGTAGTTTCCAACTTATTCTATTTTCAATATCCCCCCTGTCTATTTAGTGTATATAAATGACATTTAGAATCTTTAGAAGTGTTTTAATACACGTATGATGCTCCTTCATTACTTTAATGTAGTACTAAATACCAATTCCCTATATTATGTTCGTTGGTTCACTTAAACCATTGTCAACATTTTATTATTATATTTGTATCACATTGGGTGAATTTTGAAACACACATTGACAAAAATAGTATGACAGGTTACTATGAATATGGCTATTATGTGACTACACACCAGGATGGCTGACATAAGGCATAACAATAAAAAATTATCGAAGTTGCTCGGTCTCATTTATCTCGGAAAACGACTGTCAGTGTAATGAAGGAACTATTCTATTTTTAATATCACTACACACGTTGTAAAATCGATAATGCTGTGTGTGTTTTACAGTATTGTTTGTGTACACGCAGCTAGTTCGCAAGGAAAACAAAATGTGCTCCAATATCATCATATTTCCATTGCATAACAAAATGGATGTTACAATATGTATTATAAATTCACGATATTGCACCGATTAACTCACATAATAATGCTCGCTTGATATGCCGATTTACACATAAATACGGAGGCGATAGGCGTAACCACGTATGATAAATACGTTATATCACACGCCAACTTTATCGTATACTCGTGAACATGACGAAGATATCACGAGAATAAATGAAACCATGTCTGTAAATTTTTGCTACCACGTTCATTTATTTGTCTTTATATCACAGGGTTACAATGAATCCATGAATGAAATAACGCCACATCGATTTACGCGTAACCGCGATGTTTATATCGCATAATAAGATGGAACCACGTCATGAGAAATTTTATTTAGTTACTCGTGAATACGGCGTTGATATGACGGAGCATGAGGGAACAACGCAAAATATATTCGTGATATCATACTGATTTACCCTTCATACGAAGTTCATATTACAGAATAAGATGTACATATGAATGATAAATTCTTTATATCACGCCGATTTACTCCAAGATATGATGTTGATATCATAGAAAACGATTGAACAATTTAAGATAGATTCGTAATATTACTTTCGATTATTTTTAAATACAACATTGATGTCATGATATAGAATAGAATCATGATGGCAAATGTTTGATATCACGCCCATTTACTAGGAAATATGACGTTGATATCATGGGATACAATGAACCATATAAATACATTTGATACAATTAAAAATTATTTGGCACAATGTATGACAAATTCGTCATTCACGTCGAATGAATTGTAAATAAGACATTTACATGACAGGGTAAGATGTAACAATTCGTAATAAATTTATGATTCACTGATTTACGTTGATATCACGAGATTTAAAATGAATTCAAGATGTCACACGATATAATTGATACATTATGATAAATATGCGATATCATGCCGATTTAGAGGTCAAAACGATGTTGATATTAAGGGAGACGAAGAAACGATATATATATATAACATCGATGTACTATTAGTTCAAATAAAATAGACCACGTCTGTCTTGTGTGATAATATAGTAATTCCAGTGTGACTACAATTTCTCGTGATTCGATAACGCAAATATAACGACAGTGTCCGTCCCTATTGAATGCACATTTTAGTAACTTCACCATTATGACTAGTTATTCCTGAATGCCTTTTATTAACAGGCACATATTTGTGGCTGGGTTAATAGGGGTTATTATGCCATTTTCAATGTCTGTTTTAACTCACAGTTTTACTAATTTTAATTAGTGTAGCATTTTTTTCTTCTGATCTTCTGATTATTTTTTTCTCTAAATGTAATATCTAGTTCTGAATCAATGAACTGTGGTGACACGTGTGTAAAGCCCCTTTCACAATTGGTGCCAAACAGACTACAACGGCTTGCGACTCGAAATTTTTCCCGTTGTACGACTCGTTGTAGCCGTTGTACCACTTATTGTACGATCCAGATGCGACAAAATGGTCGCATCTCGGTCGGGAAAAAAACCGTGCTGGTCCGATATTTTGAGCGACTGACGCGATGAAAAATAATTGCACGACAGGCAGTACGAGTGTTGTGCGACTTTGCACGCACTCGTAAGACCCCGAACGAGTGTTGCACGAGTATTTTCATGTCGTACGATGATGCGTCCTGTCGTACGAGTCCGTTGTACCACCCTAAGACTATTGGAAGACCTGTCTTGCCCCCTTTGCAACGTTGTACGATTTTTTTTCACCCCCAATATAAGCTCGAGAACTCCTGAGCTTTCATCCCAAATACGTACGATTTTATATATTGCTTGCGACTCAAAGACAACACTTCTACAACAGGACGGAAAAAATATTTTCGAAAAAAAAAATTATCGCACGAGTGAGGCGCCAATTGTGAAAGGGGCTTATGGTAGGTCACCATAACTCAGAGAATAAACATGACGCCTTCTAAATAATTAAAAACTTACGTAATACTTAACAACTGCATATTGCCTCCCAGTACCCGTGAAATATGGTTGAGTAAAACCCACAAAGCCTTCAGATAAATGGTTTCGAGCTTAAACGTTAAACTCCACAGACAAAAACAGCCATGGAACTAATACATGCTATTATAATACTTAGGGATTATTTCCTGATGTAAAGAAGACTGGCTGACTTGATTGAATATTCTAAAATCGATAATTATAAATGAATAACATATTTGTGAAGAGTTGTGAAGTACGATATTACGTAGGTTTATTACAAACACAACCCCCCTACACTTAGTTTGCCCATCCCTTACTATTTGCACTAAAAGCTTATATTGAACTCGTCGAGCCTGCACTTTGCTAGAGGGTAATAATTAAGAGTTTCATGGCAGACACTTTAGCTAGTGCTTCAGTGTATCTCTCTCTCTATATATAACTTTACGCGATGACTGTTGCTGACCTAGATAACGAATGCGTGATTGGCAGGCAATCACACATGGAAGCAGTGTTCGTCATTTATCATCTACAACGGTGATTATCAGTCCTGTTAAAATTCCGTGTTGATCTGTACGTAGAAGTCATTGAGGTTTAATTTGCAGCCGTCATCACATGGCGTTGAAGAGCGCACATACCTACCACTTACATTCAGTATAATCCCTTAGGGAATACACAGTATGTCCATGTTTTGAACTCCCGAACAGTTTAAATATGTATACCGGTGCATCTTCACCGTGCCAGCTTGAATGATCCGCAGTGGCATCAAATATGGCGCCATTCTCTCTATTATACTGTTAGTTTTGGTAGCATTATTCTTAATGTTGTGCACCTGGGAAATCATAACAGAAAATTTCTCCATATTTAACCCGAAAAATGACACTGTATTACAGTTTGAAGTAATCGAGTTTGAGGAATCTCAGATAACTAATATTTCAGTTTTCACCTGAGATGAAATCCATCATACAGTGTCTCTGTCAGCCACTTAACACATTTGGGGGTTATCGTTTACATATAGTACGTCTATGGATAGAGCCAACCGGCAAATAGGTGAAGCTCATTGAGAAATCTACACAACCTGCCGTACGTATTATTAATGTGTGTAACGGACTTTCTTATTTTGAACACTAGAGGTCATTGTTAAGGTACTGTCACCTCCTTAGCATTCACCCAGGTCTATTGTGGTCAGTTTACTCAGTGTGTTTATAAAACCTGTTTGTTTTATTTAAATTTCCAAACACATTCATAATTCAACATTACCTACTTTAACTAATGACATCTCATTCAGCCCAGCAAATGTGTTGAAACGGTCATTTACTTTGCTTTTTCATTAAGGTTAGACGACGGAGGGCGTCCACAACCGACCTCCGACGCACAGTACTCAAGCCCCGGATCTGACCAGCATCATTCTATCGGCAAATCAGTTTTAGAATACTCATGCACTGTCCCTGAACAGGTTTTTCGATAATAGCAATCGTTTTGTATTCATTCAGCACTCCCATTCAAGCTTAGCCTTAATCTTAATCTTGATAACTCTTAAGAGACATGTACCTTTTTGATACAATCAGACAATAATTTTCCACCCAATCCGCATCTTGCATGTGTGCGTCATGTAGTATATACTGACACTTCAATATCACTCATGTACTCAAGTTGAAATCCAATACCCTCTTGTAAGTTACATTCCCATTATATCTATTAAATAAGCTAATCCGGGGATGTACATTGCTACATCTCATGACACGGTAATAAACCTTCGGCTGTCTTATAAAGCAGTGCACTAGTACTAGTCACGGTGTACAACCAATATGTGATTAAATACCAACTTTTTTAATCAATGAGCATTGATGTGAGTGTTTTCCACGCTGACACGTCGTAGCTCATTGTAATCTACCGTTGACAACGTACGTCGTATTACTATTACGAATGTACACGCGTGTAATGCTAACTGACGTTCACTGCTAGATGCTATACTGCTCGCGGTTTAGCGCAATATTTATTGTAGTGTAGTTCGGCGTGGTACGTATATATTCAAGCGCAGTACTGTGAAGCAGAACATGTTAACAGACAAGACGAGACATTTGGGCAGCACACTGATAACATACGGCGCCGTACTGCAATACACAATAAATATGGCAAACGTAAAATATAGTTAAGTGTACTGCAGTCATTTGTATACAGTCAACACCTGTACATTTATGTACTAGTATTTGTTAAATTTGGAGTCGTCACCTGCGCATGCGTCAGATGTCTATAGCGTGTCATTGTTTACAAATAAGCGCCTACCCATAAGCCTTTGCGTTTTTAGCGTGTGTTGTTATCGTCGCTTGGGACTCAATTTCCGTGCGTGCGCAGGTGACGACCCTCCAGCTTGTTAAAGCGGCGGAGTCATCACCTGCACATGCGTTAGATGGCCATAGCGTGTCATTGTTTACGAACAAGCGTCTACCCATGAGCCTTTGCGTTTGTAGCGTGTGTTGTTATCATCGCTTGGGACTCAATTCTCGCGCGTGCGCAGGTGACAACCTCCCGCTTTAAATCAGTTGCTTACTTGGTACCTGGATAAACGGGGTCATGTTACAGATCAAAAGACGGTATTACATAACATAAAAAACACAGATAAAATGTCAGAATTAAGAAAAAAATACAAAACGTGAACAACAAACACTCACAGACTCCATGACTCCGATAAGATGTTTCAATGATCTTGTCTCCCAGGAGTATGCGACATGTTTGTTTTTTTTCAAAATAAGCGTAAGGTTATTTTGTTCTATACTTATTATGAAATCTTTGCCTAGCCCCCATGATTAACTTATTTTTTTGCACTGCGAAACATTTGCAGCGAAGACAAAATGCTCCAGGGTTTCGTCTTGCTTCTTACGACATGAACAACTTGAAGTGAGTGTTCAGTGGTGTTATTTTCCCATTCCCCCTCCTTTTAACATGTCAAGCCAAGTCTATAGAACCTCGCTATAAATTGCAGTTGGATCCACTGAGTCCTTAAATAATTCACAGCATTTTATTTTCTCTTGAATTTCCGACAGTGGTCTAAGCTAGAATAATCTTTCATATTCCCCTCTCAGCTTCATCGTGAGTCAGAGCACAGTCTCTTATTACCAATACCTTTTTTGTCTAATTCTACATTGTTGTCTGAAGGGTTTTGGTTATTACAGTAGCCGAGCACACTCCCTCTTATCTAGACTCGCCACATCCGACACAACACAGACTTACATAAGGTAAGGCCAGTCCGACGAACCATTTGTTTACGCACTAAACCGGCTATTACATTACATGTAGTGCACAAATGTACTGCTTAAAAATAAATCGAAAACAAAAAATATTTTGAATTTGCACTCTATATTCTCAAACAACTGTGAAAAAAACTCGATTGTTAGTGCTCGGAAAGTAACATTACTTGGTCAAAGGAACATTAAAAATAACTGACAGACAAATAAAAAATAGCATCCCCGTTACTGGCACGTTGACCGCCCAGGAAAAACTAGGAATAAAAACCCTTTCTATAGAAAATATGGACAAAAATCCCTGGAAAACTGTATCTGTCAGGCGTTGTGACACAAAGAATAATTAAACTTACAAAACAAATTAATTTTAAAACTGAACCGTGGCGAGACTGATATTTAAACCTCTGTCTCACACTTAAATACGTCTGGTCATGTGACCCCCACATACAGGTACCCCGTCTGTTTGTCATCACGAGCAGACAGTAGTTAACCGCTATACTACAAAACGCGGTAAACAATATTTATCAACAGCGATGATACTTATGTCGAAACGTGTGTTCAAATTTATCATTTTTTCAGTCCGGATCATTTTACATAATGTCATACT
This sequence comes from Saccoglossus kowalevskii, assembly GCF_978046115.1. Classification (NCBI taxonomy): domain Eukaryota; kingdom Metazoa; phylum Hemichordata; class Enteropneusta; family Harrimaniidae; genus Saccoglossus; species Saccoglossus kowalevskii. The sequence continues at coordinate 10,113,018 of NC_140648.1, read as the reverse complement.
GATAAATATATATGTGTGACGTAATGTAAATACTGTGAATTTGTGGCTGACATACTACTTGTATATTGCCGCCTTTTCACTAGATTTTTTTCTAATGCAAAAAATGTAACTCTAAAAGGAAATACATATTTGTGACATCACAGTTTCATGAAAACATCGTATATATGTATATTTGAGCCCAGTATTTGAGCATCTATTTATCAATGTATTACAATCGATTAAAAGTGCACGCTGACGGACACGAAGAATTCACCATAGGACACGCACTGCCAAGAATACTCACTATACAACGCCCACCGCTCAGTACACTCACTATACACATACAGTGCATTCACCACACAACATGTATTGCCCACTATAATAGTCATTCGACACAGGCAGACCTTAAACACACATCGATACACGGGCCGCCCAGAACACTCACCACCGCTTACCAACATGGTCATTGAAACATATCCCAGATCGGTCAAAATCATGTCCCGTTTATGTTTATATGAGGAGAAATGCTTCAGACGTGTCCAACGTGTCGGGGACATTGTGCACTCTGACACTCTATGTGTGAAACAAATTATTAAAATCGTTATTATAAAACTAATTCAAGACTATTGTGATAGGTACATGCATGTATCAGACTCGTCTTTATAAAACGTCCTAGATATCTTCAGTAAATTTTAAAATCTTGCTGTTTATGAAATTGTATTTAAACCACAAAATTGGATAATATGGACATTTCTCAGACTAGTCACAAACAATCCCAATAAGACTTAGAATAGTTCTGCGCTTTGGGGCATAATGGCACGACGTCTCACAATATCTCACCGAATTTTGTGATTTTAGGTAAATATGAGTTGGTAGTATTGACACACTGGCGTTCAGAAATGGTGAAATTCTCATGCACTAAACTGCCATTCGTCATACCAAATTGTCAGCAACCAATGCCTGCTTGAAGTCATTTGGATTTAAATAGCTGCGGCCATTTATTGTAATTTTCATTGAAAGCACAGTGACTGGGGTGAGTATAATGTATGAATATATTTTTCATTAATTTATTTTATTGGGTTTTGTCACATGAGTTATTCTGAATATTTTTTTTCTGGGAAATAAATGCTGAATCTATATACTGATTTCAGTTTGTCTTTGTTCATTGTGAACACTGATTGTATTCATGTTTGAAATGTGTCTGAAAGATAGTTACATTTCTGATATGTTTGAAACATGTTTCAGATGTTTACATAAAAAGCTTCAAACATGTCCTAAACATTCCTGCCCCGAAAGTGTACGCATCAGTCGTCCAGCTAGTCGTTTCAAACTAGTAGATAAAGTATCTGAAACATATTTGGGACACATATACAGTATGTCTCAGGCATAGCATGGAGGTAAAAGTCTTTCAGTAACCAGATATGTTTTACACGAAATAAAACGAAGGTTGCATTTACAGTAAAAAATAGGTTTTACACATTACAAATAAAACAAATTCCTAATTACATTTTCCGTTTTTTAATAATATATTTGATAATTTGTGTTTAAGAATCAAACACATTGACTAGTCCTCAATTCAACTGCTTCAGCTGAATTACTGTTGTCCACCATGATTATTATCAGTGCAATGCGCATGCGTCACACTTACATGCATTTCAAAAATAGAGGGCGTTTTCTTATATGCACGGCATGTGTGACGCGCATGCGAGAATCAAACCAGGAACTAATAACGTGCAACATTCTTATCGGTATGATAAAATTTCTGGCGTTCTACTAAGAACAGTGCTTGCCGAGAGCAGTTGTACAACGCATTAAACTTAAAATAAAGTGTAGATAGACACATATGTAACATCGAACGTAAATGGATAGATGAAATTAAAAATATGCACATGATCATAACAAGTAGAATTCACACTTATGATTATTAGAATAAGTAGTGTAGTGACAAATACAAATCTGATGTTAAAATAATGTATTTAAAGATAAAATGACAGAAATATACTATATATGGCGAAAAAGGATTATCACGATGTGTTTTTTTTTACATAATGTCATAAAATAATATTGATGCCAGTGTCCATACTGGGCCAAACATTTTACGTAGCACTGTCGAATGTCGAATACATTGTTGTATTGTTTAATTTGCATTGACTCCTTAGCTTACTGAAAACATGTAACTATGCTTTTACATTCTTTTATTGGCAAATAATCATTAATTATAACAAGTTTTGTATTTGCGACGAGAATACGAACATTTTTAGCTCCGCTGCGATCGAGGATGACACAGTAACGGACTCGGAGCTGATAATGTTACTGATCAGACTGCAAATTAAACTAGTTCATGAAAGTCATATACTTGTCGAAATACAAGCGAATGAACAAACATGTCTGAACCGATCATTTTCAAGTTGGCAAATTTATTTCAAATAAGCCATACTTCTAATGTACGAGGTAAATAAATATTCCGTGCCCAAAACTTCCTACATTTGAAATATACGTAACAACTAAGCTTCCCGCCTTCGATGCATCAACATTCAATAATAGTTTTCTGATGACATATACATCATATACTACTGAACAATGCATATTCTAAAGGAGAATCTACGAACTATACCCGACGGGAAGTATATCTCAAAGAACACGTCGCATGACGAACCTCACTCGGAAGGTTTAGCACACGGAAGATTTTTCGCATGACACCGGGCTTCAAAAGAGCAAATTCAAGTTGCCCATGACTACGAAATTATGTTTTTTGTATTTATTTAAATTACATCATGACGAAAATAAAAACATTTGATTATAGCTTAGGAAAATGCCCCTTGCCGACCATCGCCATCTGGCTTGTATCGCCCAGTAAACTCACCATTCGATACGCACCGCCCAGTACCGTGACACTCGCCATATGCAACATACACCGCCAAGTACACTGACCATTCGATGCGCAACTTATGGATGCTTGTTCCAAAGCCAATTTGGACACATTGGGTCGGCTTGGCAGATGTTCTCAGGTTTTAAAGGCTAACGTTAGCCTGATAACTCATCCGCAATGACGCCCTCTGTCACCACGTAGCGTCATAAAAGCGCTGTATTGCAGAGTTTGCTTGGTTCATGGAGCTAACAAATATTATTTTAGCTCCATGCTTGGTTCAACCTATAAATTAGATGCAATGACAATGAAAGTAAAAAGAAGCATTGTAATTTGTCTTTATACCGTAAATACTGCTGGGCTGGACAGGTAGTGACTGTTTTCTCTTAAAAGAAAAATGTGATATGCAGCGTCCTTGGGAGGGCGGCCCCAGGGTACCATTGCAGTGCAATACACTTGCATCAGAGTCGGGAATAGTTATAATATTATCGGTATCAACAAAGTTGCTAGGCGACACATGGCTGGGACCATTGTGCTATATACATTTCTTTGGTTTAGCCGGATTGAGAGAGTCTGGCGCCGTGGCTGTCGCACTCAAAGGCTCGACTATTAATTATAGAGTGTGGCACATTTTGACCTTCAGCAATGCAATGTAATTTATTATATCATCTATTATTCTATTATCACATGAACATTTGTTCTTGCAATTCTAGCAAGCCGATTACTAGCCTTGGCTTTGTCTGGTCGATGTAAACCTGACGACGCAGGAGTACCGTCGTTCCAATTTGAAGGTCGTAAGGAAAATAATAATTAAAGTGATCGCCCATGTTGCGTTACTCATCTCATAATAATAATAATAATAATAATAATAATAATAATAATAATAATAATAATAATAATAATAATAATAATAATAATAATAATAATAATAATAATAATAATAACAATAATAACAATAATAATAATAATATTAATAATACGTATTCTAAAATGAACATATAAAAATGATAACACACACATTCATTTGAATTAATCTATAGAAAGTACAATACAAAACCAAATACCCCGTAACAATTCGTTGCATACGCGAATACTGTTTAACATGGTTACTTGGATTCACTATTTTGTTTCACTATTGACTAATATAAACGATACGACCGTGTGTGAATCCCCGTTGCCAAAGTAACGAACCTACCCTTTAAGGCAGCCACATGGCGCACAGACTGCCTTCTACGAAGCGACGCGACACCTGCATCTGGTAGGCGACAAGACGGACTTTAATGTATTTTTTTTTTCGTGTCGCATCGTCTGTCACACGGTTTTATTCACGTATGGAAACATTAGACTGGAACGAAAAATTATGGAATTTTCAAGATTTTTCGTCTTGTCGCGCTGAGTTGCTCTAGGTGGTATGCACTGCCAGTCGCGGCACGTCATAAGAGTGCACCAATCAGAGAGTAGAATTTAAAACCGGTAATAAAGCAACCTGCGTGGTGAAGCTACAACTCTGTATTCTTCATTGTGAATCTGAATCATTCACTAGTTTTTTGTACTATAATCAAAATAATTTGATCAAAACTACCAATTATTGCGTGATAACATGGCTCGGACCGTGGCCGTTCGCCTAAATAATGGGCTGCACTCCGGGGTGCCGACTAGCTTAACGTGACGTACATTATTTGCGCGCATACCCGTCCTTGCACCACAATCACGTACTGATGACGGACGATACATTGCCCTTTATTCTATATAACATTGCACTGTATTTGAATATTAAAACCGTAATAATGTTTAGTTTTGACATGATTTACTAGCGACCCGAGGTATGCTTATATATAACCGGTTACGAGTGACACGTAGATAGTGGCGCTACAATAAAATGCTCGATCTACATACGACGTTTTACAGTGTTTATTCACGCTATGTGTTGCGCATTTCAGCTGGCATTACGTACACCCACGCCGTGTTTACCAAATTAGTCTATTTACTCTGGATAATGCATCGAGTTCATGTGTTCCCAAAGAAAGGTTTGTTCTACCGAGTAGGCAATAAGGCAGTAATATGGGCCAGAATCACATGATCACACCAACTCAAGAACTTAGTTAGTTCTGCAATTACATTGTCTCTTATGGTCCGTGCACTGAAAGCCAATGTATATAATCGGAAGTAAATTTATTTTTTGGTGTATAGAAGTGCGTATAATATACTATTTTGGGGGTTTCTGATGCGTGTCATGACCTTGATTACACCACCAGCTCGTAGGCTCGAGATGCTGAATTGATCGAGTTACGAACGGCATCGAGTTACAAACATACCCACGCCCATATTTCAGAAACCACGCCCACTTTTGCGAATCCCAGCCACAATTGTAACTCGATGTCAATTACCGGTTAACAACAGAACTTTAAGTTACGGGCAATATATACATTTCTGTTTTTTACTGAACGTTCACTTTCAGTAAATCGAACTTTTAAATAACAGTTGAGCGAACTTCGAGTTACGCTCAGCATACAAAGTTAAAGAAAAAAAAAAAATCGATTCATCACTTCCGTTGGCTCATTGATGTCAATTGCTTGACGCACACCAGTACAGCCACGTTCACCCACATTTGTATTAACAGATTACTGTACAATGTTGCGGTGTATCAATTTAAAATATTTAGGGTCATTATTTGTGTAGCAACTAGCTACGAATGTATGTGATGAATTGTGACACGGTCCAAATACCACGTTATACTAAATCGAAATGTCTTGCCGGACTCCCACGCCTCAGCCATATACTAGAAGGACGAAATCGTAATTTAAACCTGAATTAAATACTATCTGTATAGCTACTATAGTGGTTTTATTACGACAAAGCCAATACATTACAAATGTTAGTGCCCAGAAGATCCATATTTTATCGCTATCAAACATGATATTTTTAGTTCATGTAGGACGAATGTCACGTGATCAACAGAAAACGCCATCACTCTTTGCATGAATCAAAAGTGAACACAATACAAGCAATCGCATTTACTGTCGGACGCAGACACATGTGCAAGTTAATTTAACGTAAGATTTAAAAAGGGACGGAAGGGTAGTATTCAATAGTATCAATCTATTCTCTCCACCTTGTTCGTTCTTTGAAAGTTAATACAATTATGTAACCCATCCATTGCTAGGAAAAAAATAATGAAGTAAAACACTTGTTATATTGTAGAAGCTTTGCATTTTGTCTACTTTGAAATTCAATTATTCACCGTCTTGTCAGCATTACGAACGACGTCTATCATTCAACCCCTATAGAATACGTCGTTATTTATTTATTTATACCTGTATTGATGTTTTTTGTTTCTAAATTCTAAAACCAAAAATTAAATATTAAAATCCCTTTCACGACAGGATTTGTGTTGGGAACGAACCACAAGACGCGGGTCTGCAACTCTAATAATGTTGTTACCAGCGTTGGAGATGCCAATAACAGAAATATACATAACGTTGCATTCATTTATTATTATTCGATTTTTATATTGTCACGTGACACCCGATATGCTCTGTGCACTGTCAGTATGATTAGCACAATTAGTCAGTCGAAATTAAAACGTGATATGCCAATGATCAGCACAGTCGCGCTATTGACATGATTTTATGACAAATTTTAAAGCAACAATATGCATACAGTGTATACAGATAACGCTGACGCTTACGTTTGAATAGTGATGGCCGTCGATATCGATGTATTGCTGGCTCAATTGTAATGTGCTCTGCATATAATTTCAAAAGAGTATTGTCAATTTCCAACGAAGTTATGGGTAGCAATTTGTAGCGTCTTTTATTTTTGCTTACCGAGTTTGCAGCACATCTCTGCTTGCCTTTTCTGTTATATTAGTAGTTAAAAAAACACATCAGACTAATTATAAATAAAGAAAAGTGCATGTCTCAATAAAACATTGTTGGCAGAATAATTATATGGTAGAATGTAATAGGTGGTTTCTGCCAATCATTGAAGAAACCCGAAACTCCATTTTGATATACTATGGACAACCATGTGCCATTTCTAATATTGTCTCGACAGAACGAATGCAACACACAGGACAGGCAGTAATCGCTTCGACAGATAGGTCGCCTTTTGCCAACACATAATACTGCTTGGTAATCTGGATAGAATATGTTCGCTGAGTGAGCCTCGGATCCGCGGAATCCACGGTGCGAACTGCCCTCCCCCGTTCAAGTGACATCAACATCGACGTACATAGTGAAACGGTTAAATATACTTTGCGATATCCTACCCTATGTTGAATATATTTTTAGCATTCGTATGAGATATTGCACACACTATATTATGTATATTGTTCTTGTTGCGCTCGAATTATTAGTTCGCCGAAATTGCAAAAGCATAATTACGCATGCGCAGTCTGAGTTACTGATACTTTCTATTCAGTATATCGATGTAAGCCAACCATTACTCGCCGAAGTATAATAATAAGTGAAATGGGGAAACCTTCTCTGTTCACAATTTATTTACACATTATTCTTAACAAACTGCGATCAACAGGCAAAAATACATATGTGTTCAGAGTACAATTTGCATAACTTGATGTACAAAAATATTTAAAATACAAGATTTATTTTGAACTAAAATATCATTTCAAATAAATTATGCTTCAACCTGCTGATATAATATAACATATTAATTTAATTGATCATACAACTTCCCTAGAAGGAGAAAAGAAACAAGGGATAAATTATTGTTATTGAGATTAATTAAGAAAATAGTGTACTTCATTCGTCAATATGTCACCACTAGGCGATTTCACTAAAAGCATACATCCATTCTCGACCAGAAATGTTTTGAATAAAATCATATTGTAATCTAAGAGAAGTCAGATGCCTTCTCACTTGCAGTGATATAAATTAAATGAAATATCGACCATTAAATGTTGAACTTGATATAGGATACCATGCATCTCAACACAAACATTGCGATCAATAACAGCATAAATTTATTGGCGCTGCTGTGGAGAACTGATGAACCACATGAATCACCCTTTGTAGTAATGGGGTAGTAATATTTTAACGATTAATAAATCATTGCGTTTTTTTAGCTTCTCTTCTACAAATGAACGTCGGTTTATCGACCGCGACTAGTACGTAATTCGCTGGGGGCACCACATCGTCGTAAAGGCTGGCCTCTTTACGGCAATTTATTGTACACATGTATGGTGTAGACAAACAAACGTTACTATGGCTGGCGAGAATGGAGGCTTTGACAATAATATACAGCATCATCAAGTAGTCGCGTGATTTGAGTTAATATTTCATTCAGTGGTTTACAGACCCTTTTTCGCACCTCTGAGGTCAGGTTCCGACATCACAGCGTAAGGTTCGTAGAATATAACTAGGTTGGGATGGGTCAGTCCAACACAACATTTTTTTAATGTCGTTGATTGGGTTATTTTTAGAATTCTGATTAAAAATAGTGGTTACATCATTTTTATTAAACTGAGTGTGCCGAGCCCATTTTGTGTATCGTGTGTCTGTTCCACTGATGTCTCAATAATCACGTAACTGATTTCATAGCCTTGCGTATCAATTATCTAATTTAAAAATATAGTAGTTTTTTCTTGTATATCTAAAAAAATTTTCTCATTAAAATGCTCATTTGTACATTTCAATGATTTGAGCTTAACCAATACCTTCCGTACTTGGTCAAACAATTATACTTGACTGGGTTTTTTTAACATTCCATTGAATTTTCAATTAAATTTCGATAATTTCAATATCCGGTGTGCCATGCTGTTTAACTCTTGGCAAAACATAAATAAAATACTAAGGATCTCTCTCAAACCTTTCTTTAATTAACAGTTATATTTCCTTCAGTGTGTATTGTATCTTTCTGACTTTTGGTTTCAATCGGAGTGGTCTGCCTCAGAATTTAATTAATATAGCCATCATTGCACTGCAACACTACTGAATTATGCGCAATAGATTATATATATTGGAATAACTCACTGGTTTTGTACATAGGACAAAGTTAGCATCGCATAGTGTATGTTGTCAATGTTATATAGGAATAACTCACTGGTTTTGTACAAAGGACAAAGTTAGCATCGCATAGTGTATGTTGTCAATGATATATAGGAATAACTCACTGGATTTGTACATAGCTTTGAGCATCGCCTAGTGTATGTTGTCAATGGTATAAAGGAATAACTCACTAGTTTTCTACAAAAGACAGTGTGACCATCGCATAGTGTATGTTGTCAATGTTATATAGGAATAACTCACTGGCTTTGTACATAGCTTTGAGCATCGCCTAGCGTATGTTGTCAATGGTATAAAGGAATAACTCACTGGTTTTCTACAAAAGACAGTGTGACCATCGCATAGTGTATGTTGTCAATGGTATATAGGAATAACTCATTGGTTTTGTACATAGGACAATGTGAGCATCGCCTAGTGTATGTTGTCAATGATATATAGGAATAACTCACTGGTTTTGTACATAGGACAATGTGAGCATCGCCTAGTGTATGTTTTCAATGATATATAGGAATAACTCACTGGTTTTGTACATAGGACAATATGAGCATCGCCTAGTGTATGTTGTCAATGATATATAGGAATAACTCACTGGTTTTGTACATAAGATAATATGAGCATCGCCTAGTGTATGTTATCAACGATATATAGGAATAACCCACTGATTTTGAACATAGGACAATATGAGCATCGCCTAGTGTATGTTATAAACGATATATAGGAATAACTCACTGGTTTTGTACAAAGGACAATGTGGGCATCGCCTAGTGTATGTTGTCAATGATATATAGGAATAACTCACTGGTTTTGTACATAGGACAATATGAGCATCGCCTAGTGTATGTTGTCAATGATATATAGGAATAACTCATTGGTTTTGTACATATGACACTATGAGCATCACATAGTTGATGTTGTCAATGGTATAAAGAAATAACTCACTAGTTTTGTACAAAGGACAATGTGAGCATCGCATAGTGTATGTTATCAACGATATATATGAATAACTCACTGGTTTTGTACAAAGGACAATGTGAGCATCGCCTAGTATATGTTGTCAATGATATATAGGAATTACTCACTGGTTTTGTACATAAGATAATATGAGCATCGCCTAGTGTTTGTTATCAACGATGTATAGGAATAACCCACTGATTTTGAACATAGGACAACATGAGCATCGCCTAGTGTATGTTATAAACGATATATAGGAATAACTCACTGGTTTTGTACAAAGGACAATGTGAGCATCGCCTAGTGTATGTTGTCAATGATATATAGGAATAACTCACTGGTTTTGTACATAGGACAATATGAGCATCGCATAGTGTATGTTGTCAATGGTATAAAGGAATAACTCACTGGTTTTGTACAAAGGACAATGTGAGCATCGCATAGTGTATGTTGTCAATGGTATATAGGAATAACTCACTGGTTTTGTACATAAGACAATGTGAGCATCGCCTAGTGTATGTTATAAACGATATATAGGAATAACTCACTGGTTTTGTACATAGGACAATGTGGGCATCGCCGAGTGTATGTTGTCAATGATATATAGGAATAACTCACTGGTTTTGTACATAAGACAATATGAGCATCGCCTAGTGTATGTTATCAACGATATATAGGAATAACTCACTGATTTTGAACATAGGACAATATGAGCATCGCCTAGTGTATGTTGTCAATGATATATAGGAATAACTCACTGGTTTTGTACAAAGGACAATGTGAGCACCGCATAGTGTATGTTGTCAATGGTATATAGGAATAACTCACTGGTTTTCTACAAAAGACAGTGTGACCATCGCATACTGTATGTTGTCAATGTTATATAGGAATAACTCACTGGTTTTGTACATAGGACAATGTGAGCAACGCCTAGTGTATGTTGTCAATGATATATAGGATTAACTCACTGGTTTTGTACATAGGACAATATGAGCATCGCATAGTGTATGTTGTCAATGGTATAAAGGAATAACTCACTGATTTTGTACAAAGGACAATGTGAGAATCGCATAGTGTATGTTATCAACGATATATATGAATAACTAACTGATTTTGAACATAGGACAATGTGAGCATCGCCTAGTGTATGTTATAAACGATATATAAGAATAACTCACTGGTTTTGTACAAAGGACAATGTGAGCATCGCCTAGTGTATGTTGTCAATGATATATAGGAATAACTCACTGGTTTTGTACATAAGACAATATGAGCATCGCTTAGTGTAAGTTATCAACGATATATAGGAATAACTCACTGGTTTTGTACATAAGACAGTGTGAGCATCGCCTTGTGTATGTTATAAACGATATATAGGAATAACTCACTGGTTTTGTACATAGGACACTATGAGAATCGCATAGTGTATGTTGTCAATGGTATAAAGAAATAACTCACTAGTTTTGTACAAAGGACAATGTGAGCATCGCATAGTGTATGTTATCAACGATATATATGAATAACTCACTGATTTTGAACATAGGACAATGTGAGCATCGCCTAGTGTATGTTATAAACGATATATAAGAATAACTCACTGGTTTTGTACAAAGGACAATGTGAGCATAGCCTAGTGTATGTTGTCAATGGTATAAAGGAATAACTCACTGGTTTTGTACAAAGGACAATATGAGCATCGCATAGTGTATGTTGTCAATGATATATAGAAATAACTCACTGGGTTTGTACATAAGACAGTATGAGCATCGCTTAGTGTATGTTATCAACGATATATAAGAATAACTCACTGGTTTTGTACATAAGACAATGTGAGCATCGCCTAGTGTATGTTATAAACGATATATAGGAATAACTCACTGGTTTTGTACATAACACAATATGAGCATCGCCTAGTGTATGTTATCAACGATATATAGGAATAACCCATTGATTTTGAACATAGGACAATATGAGCATCGCCTATTGTATGTTATAAACGATATATAGGAATATCTCACTGGTTTTGTACAAAGGACAATGTGAGCATCGGCTAGTGTATATTGTCAATGATATATAGGAATAACTCACTGGGTTTGTACATAAGACAGTATGAGCATCGCTTAGTGTATGTTACCAACGATATATAGGAATAACTCACTGGTTTTGTACATAAGACAATGTGAGCATCGCCTAGTGTATGTTATAAACGATATATAGGAATAACTCACTGGTTTTGTACATAGGATAATGTGGGCATCGCCTAGTGTATGTTGTCAATGATATATAGGAATAACTCACTGGTTTTGTACATAAGACAATATGAGCATCGCCTAGTGTATGTTATCAACGACATATAGGAATAACCCATTGATTTTGAACATAGGACAATATGAGCATCGCCTATTGTATGTTATAAACGATATATAGGAATATCTCACTGGTTTTGTACAAAGGTCAATGTGAGCATCGCCTAGTGTATATTGTCAATGATATATAGGAATAACTCACTGGTTTTGTACATAGGACAATGTGGGCATCGCCTAGTATATGTTGTCAATGGTATAAAGGAATAACTCACTGGTTTTGTACAAAGGACAATGTGAGTATCGCCTAGTGTATGTTGTCAATGATATATAGGAATAACTCACTGGGTTTGTACATAAGACAGTATGAGCATCGCTTAGTGTATGTTATCAACGATATATAAGAATAACTCACTGGTTTTGTACATAGGACAATGTGGGCATTGCCTAGTGTATGTTGTCAATGATATATAGGAATAACTCACTGGTTTTGTACATAGGACAATGTGGGCATTGCCTAGTGTATGTTGTCAATGATATATAGGAATAACTCACTGGTTTTGTACATAAGACAATATGAGCATCGCTTAATGTATGTTACCAACGATATATAGGAATAACTCACTGGTTTTGTACATAAGACAATGTGGGCATCGCCTAGTGTATGTTGTCAATGATATATAGGAATAACTCACTGGTTTTGTACATAAGACAATATGAGCATCGCCTAGTGTATGTTATCAACGATATATAGGAATAACCCATTGATTTTGAACATTGGACAATATGAGCATCGCCTATTGTATGTTATAAACGATATATAGGAATATCTCACTGGTTTTGTACAAAGGACAATGTGAGCATCGCCTAGTGTATATTGTCAATGATATATAGGAATAACTCACTGGTTTTGTACATAAGACAATATGAGCATCGCTTAGTGTATGTTATGAACGATATACAGGAATAACTCACTGGTTTTGTACATAGGACAATGTGACCATCGCCTTGTGTATGTTGTCAATGATATATAGGAATAACTCACTGGTTTTCTACAAAAGACAATGTGACCATCGCATAGTGTATGTTGTCAATGGTATATAGGAATAACTCACTGGTTTTGTACAAAGCACAATGTGAGCATCGCCTAGTGTATGTTGTCAATGATATATAGGATTAACTCACTGGTTTTGTACAAAGGATAATGTGAGCATCGCCTAGTGTATGTTGTCAATGATATATAGGAATAACTCACTGGTTTTGTACAAAGGACAATATGAGCATCGCATAGCGTATGTTGTCAATGGTATATAAGAATAACTCACTGGTTTTGTACACAGGGCAATGTTAGCATCGTCTAGTTTATGTTATCAACGACATATAGGAATAACTCGTCTTTTTGTACACATGACAATATGAGAATAGCCTATAGTGTATGTTGTCAATGACATATTAGAATAACACGCCTTGTTGTACACTGGACAATGTGAGCATAGCCTAATTAATGTATGTTGTCAATGACATATAAGAATAACTCACTGGTTTAGTATGTGGACCAATGTAAGCGTCGCCGAGCGTATGTTCCTAATTAATAATATTACAATGTAATCTGTAGGATGTGTATCTTTTGTTCGTATAGACGTTTACCATACTTTTATACCGGCTTTTTTGTATTGGTATATTGTTTATCTCGAATAACCATCATGTTGTCGTGTTTCTTTCTTCAGTATCTTTTTGTAGACATTGAACGTGAATGTGTTATATGATGTGCATTCATCATATTGCAGCGATGGTGTTCCGTACATTATACTGGTATTCGGTTCTATATGTTCCACTATAGCAAATACAATGCAAAGATACAGCAGATCAGACACCACGCATTTATACATTTCTACTTTCAGTCATAGACGGCTTCATACGTACGCATGATGAGGAGTGATATGGTACAGCATATGGTTTGCTCATGTTCGTTTGATTACATACCCTGTAAAATCCACACCGTAAAACCAGATTCTATTAACAATGCTAGTTTCATGCTATACGCATCACGTAGGAACTAGAATTGAGCATTTACAGCCTACCAGCAAAAAACGCAACCATCAAATTCGTAGTATAATTACTATTTAATGGAGTAAGTAAATTTACCATCAAAAGAACAGAACTGCACTCAAAATAGACAATTTTATACGAGAATCCGTAAGGAGCGAACTATTTCATTGCCGTGGGAAGGCTTGACATATAATGTTAAGGTCAGCATACTGTATGTACTGTGATATAATCATGTTGCATCATTTCGTGTTGTAATATTCCGAAACAACTGGAATTTGTTTCATTACAATTCAGTTTGAAAACATGTTTTTTTCTTCTCTAGAATCTTCCTCGCCATCAGACTGTGTACCTCTAAGATAAGCGTTAACCGCACATCGAGTAATGTAGTCAGATAATTTGTAGACCCCCCTTGTCATTGTCTGCGGTAGTACGACCTAATCCTATGTTGCATATTATTCCGGCACGCAATATATGTTACAATATAATAATAATATATAATAATTTTAGAATATGTGGGGCGTAAAAAAGCGTCAACATAAAAAATAGATTCTGAGCATCCACTCACCCACTGTGATATTGCTACTATCATGTACACGGGAACATTTCACGGACCTATGTTATGTTTTCTGAAATATGTTTTGATGATTTTAAAGAAATATTTTGAGTTTGTTCAACACTAATAAAGAATCTCCTTGATCAGTCCTTGACTGGTTCACCACCAACGCTTAATTTGATGAACTCGCTAATGACTTTGTTTTAAAGCATATAAGAACCATGTCAAAAGATTCACAACAAATTGTTATTGGTCCAAAATTAATAACCACAATCTCTGAAAAAGATTCTCTCTTCATGTAGACATTCACCAGAACTCAATAACTACTTAAAATGACTCCTCGCAGATGCAAAATCACCGATCACCATAGTAGTTATCACTGTTGTACCCGGTATTATAATTGGTTTCCAAAATACGAATGGTGGTGATAATGTTTTTACAGTGCAGCAAATCTAGTTTCTCATTCATATGAACAGAATAAGGTTTCTGTAAAAGACCTTCGCGATATAAATTTTATCAACAAACGATGCTACAATATCATACAGCTGTTGATTTATCTGAACTCGTCTAAGCTGTTGCTCAAAGGTCTCCTGAATATATCCTGTTTGAACGAGAACAAAATTCTGTATTATCGCTAAAAATTGGTTATTATGATCCGATTACATCAAGCTCGTCAACAAATGCTAGTAAAATAGCAAATATACATTTTGAACAAGAGACTTTCATGTACCGAGTGTATGTGTTTTTAATAAAATTGTTAACATGGTTGATGTGTAACTAATTATAGATGACATGTTTAAGGGGTGTCAGCATCCTTTATTTTATGTTTTTGTCATAAACATTACCTCAAATCCTGCAAATAGAAGTGTGCATGGAATCATCGAAAGATACGATGTGCATTGCCGTGTGATAACTGTCATAAAGGTGATTGACAGGTCATGCTTGTTTACCACTCTTGAAGTACAGTTTTCATTTACCAGGTGTGCTTGAGATTTACATAACAAAGGATGTTTATAACTTTGGATTGACAATTGCAATCTACCGGGTGTGCTGTTATTTGTTATGATCTATTGACTTGCCTACGTAAGACAGCTGCTAGCAAAACACATTCTGATTGGCTCATGTGGAAACCCAGGTGGTGTCTCTAAATCTGGGCCATTTGGGCCTATAAATAGGCTACACTGAAGACAGTTGGGGTCCATCATTTCAAGTGTGTTTGTAGCTACTGCGATATTGTGAGACAAGTGGTACAGGCTTCAATCATCTTTTTCTGATACTTGCATGAGCTGCTCTGCGATCTCCTGCTTTCAGCGGTGCCCGTTCCTCTGCATGCAAGATTCCTGTATTTTGTCATTGTTGTGTTGCAGAAGCCAGCGACTGTCATTCATTTGTACATCCTGTCATACATTTTTATCACCAATGTACACTTAGGCACTAGGCAATCCCCTATTTTAGTGACTTTATTCATTGTATTTTTCTGTGCTTTGTTTCTTGTAATTATTTTGAGAGGTATTAAAGCCAGAAGCTTTAACTTGATATTTTGGTGTATGTGTATTTTATTACCAGTACTATTGTCTTGTCTACCCCATTCTAGCAGTGGAAGGATCCCCTGTCCAGTGCGAGTTCTGTGGGTGGCTCTCTCAATTGCAATAAGCTGGTCTTACACTTTGACAAGGGGATTACGTTTTTTGCATTAACTGACGACAAACTACAGTTTTATATTATCATATTAAATCATTATGAATTTTGCAAGTCATTTTGCAAGTCGTGTCAATTTAAAATTGAACACATTATATTACGACTGACGACAAAAACAGAAAGATATATCAAATTAGAAGCCAAAGTAATTGAAAATTACTCAATGATGATAGAAATTACTGACAGAAATGAGTTTCAGGGAACATATCTGGATGAGCTTTGCAGAAAGTTAATTTAAAAAAAGGCGGTGACATCCACCTGTCATTCAACGATTCAAATATGCTGTTGCTAGCACGAAGAATACAGATAGATAATCATTGTATTGCTATCACAGTAGCTATTCACAACCCATGACGACATACAGAAGAATCACAAAACAAAGTATTTCAGAATTAAATAGTATTTCTATCTATGCTTACCCAGTTGATAGTGGTTTAACAATATAATCCTTTTTACGAAATCAAACATGAAGCCAATTAACAATTGCCTAGAGGGTGGTTGGTAGACAAATACTTGAATGTAAAGAAAAATAACATTGCGACACGTGGTACATTCCTTGTCGTTCATAAACTTTACTATGAAGCTCATTTTGTAATGAGAAATGTCAACCAAATGAAAACTAATCATAAAGTATAGAAAACCAGAAACCTATACGATATGTTATTTCAACAAAGGCCTTGTCGTTGCTCATTGTAGAGTTTAAGATTCTGTTAAGGTGTCTGTAAACAGATTTAAGATGAGGCACGTACGATATAATCTAAACCAACCAACACCAGAACAGTGACGTGGTTCTATTGGTAATACTCATATTAAACTAATCAGCTTCGATCATGTGCGTACTCACAATCAAATAACTGGCAAGTTAAGAGATTTTACCAACAGCTGGTGCTATGTGAGTTTATTACGGTATGTTTTAATATTCTGCTAGAGCTTTGGGGAGTCTCAAATTTCTGATTCTTATGGCTAGTGAGGATGTTTGGAAGTCGTTCAGCATTTACAAACTTGGTATCTTCAGATTTAAATCTTATGACTAATGTACACTCGCTGGCTAGTGATTTTTCAAACGTTTGGGTGTATGTTACAAAACGTACAAACTAAATTCAGTACATTTCTAGCCCAAATCCAACCCCAAAATGTTAAAAACATACCGTTAAAATGAGCTCGTATTGTAATTCACTGCTATGTTAAGCCGAACCAAATATTCTTATTTGTATGCAAACAATGAATTTGATTTGGTGATGTGTCAACAAACGCCAATCAGGCACTTTGACAGAATGACGTAATAATATTACCAGTTGATTATTCCTGATTGTGACATTGATCACTTGCAATGGCAAGAACATGTGGTAATCGTGCAATACAATTCAAACATAGTTCATTTGCTTAGCAACACTGAAGGACTCATTGGCCACAGGTGACCACAGGTGACAACAGGTTCAACGACTAATTACAAAACCAAACTCTTCAGCTGTAGTAACCTTTTTCTGAACTAAATGTCGATCGTTCATATGTTCATAAGTTTAATTTTAATAAACTCATCTTGTATTTTCTATTTCCGATATGGGTAAACAATCAATGACACTCATTACAATTAAAAAAACACTATCAGCGGATGGACACTGATTTATATAATATATGAATCATTGTCCATCTGCAGACGAATACGTGTACAGTTAGAGCTTTTTATTCTGTCTTAATGATACATATATTATGTGCTATATGCACCATTAAGACAGAATAAACATCTCTAACTTTACACGTATTTATTACGTAAAACTACGAAAGTAGTAAGTGTAAAAACTACGCCTTTACACTTTTTTTCTGTCGAATGCCATTATTTGTGCGTCAACTTAGTATACATAGTAAAGTGCGAATTGTAAATTATGTCACTGTCAAGTTTGTCTGAAGAAAATGCGCACGTGAATAAAGATAAACTAGTACCTGTCTGAATTCTGCATGGAACACACGGAATAATATTCCGATGGTATACAATACTATCAAAGAATGGTAGCCTAGCCAGAGTTATAAATTGCTCATATAAGAGTGGTAAGAGATTCTACTTCCAAATATTCTTTTTGATATTATCATAAATCATTTCATTTTTACAAAGATTTTCTCATTTGAACCAACAACCAAGCATGGATTCCCAAATGGTTTCATTTTCCCGTTTGAATAATTAACCAAGAATACATTTCAACACAGTGACTAGCATACACAAGTAGCACTTCTCGAGATTGTGCGCAACAAACAATACGACCAGGGGAAAACATTCTTTAGTGGATAAAACCAATAATGGGCGGCATATAATTTGGATAATAATCATTTTTGTCTGAATAATATACAAAGGGAAACAAAATGATTGCAATATAATGTAATAACGATTTACTTATGTATATTTGCATATGGGTAATCTGTCAACGCATTATATTGAACAGTCTTTGTTATGTCTGTATTCATTCCACTTCAATGGTTCAAATAATTATTCCAATTATGAGAACAACGAATGTGTTTTAACAGTTTAGGTGACAGGTTGAGGTGCATGATAATTCAGCCATCAATAGTTTAAGCGAATACCGAGTTGCAACGGGTAAGTGTGCTAAGACCACACCGTCATTGCAAATCGCATAACGGTTTACAAATTGACGACACACTTCATAATGCACTGTTAGAATAGACTGTTGGTGCAGAATAATCAAAGAAAACACATTCGGACGAAATCGATGTTTTAAACTATTATTCATGCGTATAGCATGAAATGTATTACGACAAAATGGACCCGCAAACGCCGTCTTTTGTCGTTGCGGCTGATAAACCAATGCGATCGACTGTGAATATACATTGCAGTAATCGTGACTCCGCAATTCATAGTGGCATTTCAAACAATAGGACAGACCTGCAAATCTTACATCATTATCCGAAACCTGAAAGTTGTACGGCGATTGGCGTCATGTAAGCCGTCGTTAGAGTCAGTAATCTTACGATCTTAAGCGGTGTTTGATCCTTGTATACAATATGTTTACGGAGAGGCAATTAACGTACGTTGCAAATTGAATGGCAACACTATTGCATACGCCAGATGATCTGATCGCTTTAACGAGAATGGCAACAAATAAATCCTAAAATACTATTACTTGGTGCGTAACTGCTATTTTATATTGTGCACCTCAATGGCGTCACTGCACAAATATTGCTGTTTAAAATGTATTAATATACGTATTCGATGAACATACTGTTGACTGTAGTCTACCATAACCACTCAAAAAATGTGCGTATATAACGGTCTATAACGAGCGCGCACCATCATGCCATCGCACGTCATGATATAATAGCAGTAAATAAATCGCTATGCTCGCATCATGGAACTCTTCCAGACGGAAATATTCAACCAATTGAAAAGTCTTTTCTAAGTCGTGCTTTGATTGGCTGCTAGTGGCTCACTAACTTTACTTAGTCCCCAGATTTAGTTACAATGCGATAGCAAAAAAAAAAAAAAAAGAGATATGCAACCATATTTCATGATTCACGTGCATTTATACGAACTTATGAGCACAAAGCTCCATTATTCGTAGTTTCATATTGTATTTAATAAATAAACCTTACATCACAATCACAATGTTGTGCTGTAATTAAAAAAACGACATACGGAAATGAGCGTACATTTGTGAACGCGAATAGGACAATGCTGATAATACAATTCCCAATATAATAGACTGTATAATAGACTGGTACGCACGCAAAGATGGCTTCATCGATTGACAATCAGCAGGATATTATTAACTTTTTTCGGAAAAATGAATTAATCATTATAAATATGATTGAGTAAACCATGACAACATATTTGTTGCAGTATAAATTAAACTTAGCGTCGATCCACAAATAGAAATATCATCGAACAATTATTCATTCGACGTCGTTTTGTTTAAAGGGCGGTGGTCGTTGCAGCACGTGTTCGAATTTCATGATAGCAAACAATGTATTTTATTGCACGCGTTTGTATACGTCGCTATGAGTCCCATATTGATTAAGAGGCGGTGCGACTACCACCGCCCTTTAAGGTTCAACTTCCACTGTTCACAGGTGCGCAATATAGCGTCATCCACACGGCTTACTTGATGTGAATGCGGCTACGTAATGACCTGGCTATGGCGAGGTAATTTAACTATATTCAACTGATTCGAGCAAATTGTAAAGCGGTAAAGCATATACAGACCCGTCGTTGTCAAATCGGTGCTCGGTTAATACAAATGGCGTGTGGTCACGAGTTTTCCGGTGGCTCACCACCGAGGTATTTATGCTTTGCCGTACGTCAACAAAATATGCCGGGGGATTTTATAGATGATATAATCAAAGCTTAGCTTTTTTGCGTGGAAGGAAATAGGTGTTCTATCACGACACTAGTATTTGGCGGCTACATCAGAGAAAAACAACCAATTCAGCAAACGCCATGTGCGATCCCTGCAAACGGATGTCATCAGAACCTCACACACTGCTGTTACCGTATTTGACTACACGAGTTTAATCACAGGAAAAATCAATCCGAGTGCAATTTATGATGAAGTTACGACGGTACATGTATAATAAACCTAAGATGCAAATCCCCCTCCAAGATCTCGTTGAGAGCGAGAAAGCCACACAACTTTGTCTTCAATAAGCGCCTACTGATCTAGTAACCATGGCAGCAAAATGATCTTATGTAAACTATGCTCACACTCTTAAAATTAGCTCTTTAATGTTCTTGCAACTGGCATCAGTGTATTGTATATTGTTGACTCATACCTGGTCAATTCCTAGCATTCGAGCTATCAGGCCTCAACTATAATTGGGGCGTATACTAGTACTTTACTCGTGGTCGTTGATGACTATATTTATACTCGAATACGAAAAATATAAATCAGGGAATGAAACAACACTCACACCTCTCACAGAATAGATTGATGACACACTTTAAAGTACAGTAGTTTAATCAGATATGCATATTACTTTTTTTTTCTCCAAAATCATTCAGTACACTAGATTAATATAATTTACCATTAATCTGTTTTACCTGGGATAAATAATGTATATATTCATTAATATGGGTACAACACGCAGTCTTCCAATCTTTGTTATCAATAAATACTACTTTATCGTCACCGTCAGACGATTATAATGGCACAAACCCATTACGAGCAGTCAAATAATAAAATTCAGTTAATAAGGAATCAAACTCTGGGGCTATAGGTGCTAGTTTTGTGTGTGTTATAAAACATCTCCTAAATATTCTGCTATTAATTATCGACTCGGTGTCATTTTCCGAATCATAATAAATGACACGTGCTTGAATAGGCTAGTCTTTATTACGCACAAATGCACTGCCATAATGCTAAGAGAGAAGCTAAAAAATAAATTCACATGAAGTTAGTTTCATTCTGCCAAATAACCTCATAAACACAATCACCCAGAAGATCATAACAGTAAAATTTGACACTTGTGAAACTCCAGATTTATGTTAGAAAGCTTTTATTGCATTCGTGATTCATGATATCTTTGCAGTTGCAAATGTGTCGCTAGAAAATATCTTGTATGCGAGACATGCATACATCGCCCGATTGTGAATATACTGCCCATTGTATGTTTC
Organism: Saccoglossus kowalevskii; assembly: GCF_978046115.1. Classification (NCBI taxonomy): domain Eukaryota; kingdom Metazoa; phylum Hemichordata; class Enteropneusta; family Harrimaniidae; genus Saccoglossus; species Saccoglossus kowalevskii. The sequence goes on along the minus strand of NC_140648.1, from coordinate 10,090,976 downwards.
GACACAGGCGTTGAGGCTGCCGCGTGGATATTGTAGCTCGGCTTATGCGTTCTATGTTCAGATAGCGGCCTAACTTTCAATATGTTCATATACGTTTTGTTTCAATACTGTCACACGATACATTCAGAATATAATGAATGAATTGACCACAATTTTAGAAATCTCATATTTGGATTTACAACTCATCCGGCTCCCTATACACTTTATTTGACTGCTAGATATATGTTTGCAAACATGTGTGTAATTTCCTTCTTCCGAAAGCCACATTTCGGGTGTGTGTACTTTATCTATGTGACTGCGACTTACACGCCGGAACACTCCACATGATTCCCTGCTCAAAACAAGATTAGAAAAACCATATGCAATTGGGTTTCAGATACAAAATACATCTAATAGTACATGTAATACGGTTTACTGTTACACATAATAGAAATGCATCAGTGATCTCAAGCCAATGTTGTTTATTGCCCGGTAGCTAAATCAGATTAAATGTTCAAAATGGTCTCAGATGAATCACATTGAACACACTCTTTCAAAAACAGATAAAGCTACGAGGAGGCGTAGTCATGAGTACTGATTGCGTTTTAATCTAGACAGACAGGTTGCATTGTTAGTGAATATATATGTAGCATGGCCATATTTTGTCGCAATGTATTTGCTCAATTTGAAAAGTCATTGCATAAACGAATCATCGTCGTGCGCATGATTCCAGAAAGAACGGTTTACAAAACAGCACATTGCCGTATGTTAAGACTTGTTGCGTTATTAACTGCTACGAGTGTCGACATTGAATGCAATGTAAACACAATTAAATTTATCGCTGTGGAAATAACCTAGACCCTATAGATTCAGGATAATGTCGCACCATTACGTGTTCTTCTTAATCAATTTCTATAAGACTGCACGTGTACCAGCCACTCACATAGAATATTTCCTTGGAAACGCGATCAGATTTATAAAGAACAACTCGATAAATGGGGGTTCGGTGACTCCACGCGTCCTGTAATTGCTACAGCGTAAAACATTGATGAACGATTGCACAATGAACGAAGATTTCATTAGTGATCAATACTGTGTATATGCGCAAAGCAAGTATGGAGGGTTGTGTATATGATTTCACTACAATACACCATGTGTAATCGCAACCATAAATTCATATAAACTTGAATACGTGGAATAACCCGATTTCCCGCTTGGTTATTCTAATAACACTGGAAATGAATAGCACTGTCACCTTATCACCCCTGCAAGATATAATCGCATAAACGTCAAATTCAAATATATTTCATTTGTAACTACAGTCGATATAGAGGAAACTCAACAGTCTCCCGCAGTCGTGGGTGGATATTGAATGTTTAATTTCGCGAGGGTATATTCACTGAACAACCTTATTAATCGAAACTGAACTATAGCCTTTCAATATTGCAATAAATAAGTTGCGTTTGCTGATCACCCGATCCCATAATTATGTGTCATGGCAGTAGCGTCTCTTTGTCATGTAGTGAGAAATCATACCGTTAAATATTCCTTCTTGGTCAGCATTTCTCAAAAACATTATTACAGAAAAAATAACTGCTCGTTAGATAACCCATGAATCATCCTGTAACATTAATGCGTGACATTGTTCACGGGATTGTTCACCCTTGCTTTATGCTAAACGTACCAGGCACACATGCGCAATTTGTCTGACCCACGATTGATGTATACGTTAGAGTAAACACTGTTTATCTTACATATACGATGAATGACAATGAAGTAGCGGGTAATACGATGAACTATCTGCAGACAATATCGACACAAGTCTCCAACTAACTATCACATAAACCACGAAATACAATACATAAACTTTAGTGGAATTGTTTTACATTATCATTTAGATTAAATTATAAACGTCTTATATCTTTCAGTGCGTATATAAATTTCCCAGGGTAGTCTCGACAATTGCATGAAAATATTTGCCGCGCTACTGTACAATGCTGAGTGGGTGGTTGCTCACAATTATAACCCACAGAACACGTGTCTTTTGCGTCTGATCAAGGTTTTATAGTAATCTTCATTTAGATGCCATGATACAAAAGTGGTTCACGTACGCGCATGTATACAGAGTGTGAGACCGATTTGATCCAATACTGGTGATCTCACATCCAAACAGCCAGGGATGTAAGGACTCGTTCAGATGCCTCACTCCCTGTGTTGTATATAAAAGAAGTTATACACGTGGAGTGGTTGATCTGTATAGTTTTAGATTTGATTTATGATGTTAGTTATACATTTTACACACATAAATACGTACATTATCATGTTAGACATTATATGACTGGCTTATGAACTGTCATATTGTAGTCATGTGTAGAAACAGGTATTCGTTACATGGACTAGAATTATTAAATATATACTCTTAAATGTATGTTGTATTCTCTGTACGAGAGCGATACGAGTGTCCTGCCTGCACTTGGACGAGCTTCTATCTCGTCCAACAAAGTATGCGAACCCTATACATGATCGTACACTGCGGCATTTTTTAAATTTTCATAAATAATTGAATTATAATGCCCGAGGCGTGGCGGCGAGGGGCTGTCTCTTAATACACGTGGTCGGCTGATCCACTCACAGATTATTCAAAAACAACCCGTAGTCATTGTGTTATTGGACATGTATACTTAATTAAATTGCTTGTGCGCTTGCTCCGCTTTTAATATGTTACGCCAAGATCAGACAAACCGGGGAATGAAGAAAGTGGCGGAGTTCGATGTCGCGGTAAAAATAAATCCCGGATTTGTACACCACGACAAGATATGGACTTGATTTGCAAAACAAACCCTTCTCCATTTCGAGTTAATAGCAATTTTAAGCCGTGCCTAGTAGATGGTCTGCGCATTTCATCAATAATTGTACAGTAGCAAATATGGGTTTTCACTTAAAGTATGTAATGCAAATACCACAGTTGATTACTTAGGAAAACATGAATGCCAGATTATTAACTTGCAGATAAGACATGACTGAAATGTTGTATCAGCTGTCCCTTTCTCACGCCAGATTTCAAGTTTATCTATAATTTGCAAGGACTACCAGTTTTATTAAAACAATATATGTGAATCTGTTAAGAATGTGTAGTTTAATTATTCATGGCACGTGGCTTTGCTCTGTTTTGGGGTCACACTGTGATGCAACGGACACGCTGTATGCGTAATCTAAACCTGCTTTTCAGTTTTCTGAATAAAGATGCACATTAATCTTCTCTATTTGCACAAATTATTTATTTGTATCGTTTGTTTCCAACTGCATTATGAATGCACATTTCATATATTACCCACAGTTTATCTTTACAAACGTTGGTAGACAGAACAGAACAGTTACAGGACTAGTAGACTCGAATGTGTAAAAGCTTACGAAAGAAGCACCTGTAATGTGACTCAAAGGAGAATTTCGGGGATTACTCGCTTCTGCAGTGTAGGGATACCATAAGACCTTATAACGGAACACTGAAGTCATTCACACACCCACGTAGTCAGACACAGTCAGCTTCTGGAGTTGAGCTTCGATGTTCTTTAATATTAAGACACGTGAGACACCCCTTGCCAGGTTATCGCAACCTTCTGTCCAGACCTGCACCTGGTATGACGTCCCAACGCCCCCTATTCCATTTCCCCCCTCCCCATTTAATCGTTGGAGAGAAGTCAGTTTACACCTGCTGGCACATGAATTCACACTACGTGGACAAATTGTAATGCAGGAACAAAGAAATTTGAGTCGGCGTGGGTTCCCACGCCTGCTTCCGTTATCGCAGTGTGGTGTTAAAATGCCAGCATGATGCAAACATGACATCGGTATTTTTTCCTGTGGTTCGACCCGGAACCACTAAGCAGCGGATGTCTCACAAAGAGGGTTAAAATATACATCAAGCGAATTAAGACGTAATATAAAAGTAAAAAGGTAATATGAACTGAAAAAATTACAAACGTCATATAGTCGGCGTCAGTAGCGGTTGAGCTCGGCGTCGTAGTGTTGTCAAGATCGCGTCGTCTGCAGGAGATGTTGTCGTCGCGGTTGCTTCGTCCTCCGAAGTAGTTGAATAAATACCAACTGTGAGAGTATTAGATTGAATAAAGGAAATATTAAAATAACTGAAATAATTGTAAAAGTATTCGATTAAATAAAGGAAATATTAAAATAATTAAACACGCTCCCCCATTTTCAAAAGACTCCACCCTACAAAAATTGAAATACAAAATAGGAAAATTTGGATGCAAGCATGGCTAAGTCAAACGAGAGTAAAAGATCAAATGTCTCTGTTCTTCAAATCTTCATTTTGTAGTTTTTCTTTGGTTGAAGAATGTATCGTCTACGATTTCTTTGCTTCTCATGGGTTAACTTGCGCTCCTCAACACTGACGATGTTTCGTTGATTCGCTGTTCTGCACAGTAGTGGCCCATGTAATCACAACTTGGTTGAACTTGACTTTGCAGTAGTTTATGGGTGCTATTCTGTGACAAGGTTTGGTGGTACTGTCTTTGTCCGTCCGTTTACCGTTCCTGCGATATGTCGCTGTATGTTCTTATCCTGAAAAGTCTTGTGACAGGGACACAGCTTCCAGTGGTAGAGGTATGGCTCGCTTCTGCAGTGTAGGGATACCATAAGACCTTATAACGGAACACTGAAGTCATTCACACACCCACGTAGTCAGACACAGTCAGTTTCTGGAGTTGAGCTTCGATGTTCTTTAATATTAAAAACGTGAGACACCCCTTGCTAGGTTATCGCAACCTTCTGTCCAGACTTGCACCTGGTATGACGTCCCAACGCCCCCCCCATATTCCATTTCCCCCCTCCCCATTTAAGCGTTGGCGAGAAGTCATTTCACACCTGCTGGCACATGAATTCACACTACGTGGACAAATTGTAATGCAGGAACAAAGAAATTTGATTCGGCGTGGGTTCCCACGCCTGCTTCCGTTTTCGCAGTGTGGTGTTAAAATGCCAGCATGATGCAAACATGACACACCCACTTCATCCCAAATTTAATTCTCATTATGTCAACTATTTTTCATTGCGCATGTGAACAATTGTGTATGTCATGTCCAATGTGTATAAGGATAGCGATTTTAGTTATTACATTTCGGTTAATAACAGCGACTGTGACGTCCATGTTATTTCAGACACATAATGTGAGGCTATATGCCAATGATTTCAATTGTATCAACCAAGTGAGCAGTAATAAGGGTTATGCAAACATCAATTTCTGATATTGTTGGTGTATCCTTGAACAGATGAGAGAAGCTTTTTCTCCGGAGGAAATTAGGATCGCATCAATCAATATGCTGCCATGACAACCACTAAACACAATCGACGTTCTGTTTCCATTCCTGCACCATATGTTTAGAACAGAAGTGGATAATATAGGTAGATTATTGTGGCGCGGATGAATAATTATCAGGATATCAATGATTGAAAATAAAATCGTATGTCGTGTTATGTATTCATGAGGTGATCTAAATGGTACAATTATTTCGTTGTGCATGTGTTCTCCGAAGACACCCGGTCATCGGGGACTGGAATCAAGGTGGTTATTCACTCAGTATTCAATCATTATGTAGTGTGTTATGCTCGCAAGACAATTTCCTGAGAAGAAAATGCATAGGGCGGAGCCAATAGGAATTCTATAAACCTTAATTGTTTTCCTTCATAACACTGCATTTTTGCTGTGAATGTCTGTGCCAAGGACACTTGCTACAGTTAAATTGACATTTAAAAAAAATGATACAATATTATATTATATGTATATTAAACGTGTTAACCTGTATTTCGTACTCTCAGATGTTATTCTTGCTGTAATTATCTGAACGCCACAATTATAAAAAAATTGCGCGCAATATTTGCCGAAGATAGGTACGACAAAGGAAAAAAAAATAAATCATTATAAAATATGAATATCATTAACGAGGCTCCGTGCAATCTACACTTGTCAGCGAATCATGGGACGAGAACTGGTAAATGATGTATTTGTTTTATTGTAGGGCATTTTGCTGGAGTCTCTAGGGAAATCACTATGACCCCTAAGCTATCCATGTTCAATCTATGAGAAAATTGAAGATACATAAACAACGCTCCTGAGAATCATCTTGTCATCGCTCGTTTATCTTGTATGACGAAGACGGAGACAATCAACCAATGATGGGTGTCATTGGAATATGTCTAGCAACACGTCATGTTTGATACTCCTTCAAATTTACATCATTCAATTTGACTGTACGTGTTTACCATGACGGGTAACACGTGTAGTCGTGACGTATGCACGCCATCCAATGTGTTCATTTACAAGTAACTATTAATTACATACGCAAATAAAACAATTGAATGTTTATGCCACGTGGCACTCAGACACGGGTTGTAATATCATTTAATGCCATTAGTACTTCTATACACTCCAAATATTTATTTTAATTTTACATATTCATATAAAATATGCAAGGAGTCGGTCATAAATGCGTTGCGAGTCTTGAGTGATGGTTGGTGATTCACGTGGAAACGCACCACTTCTCGTAGCTGGGTAAACATGGCTGATTGTCGAGCACTGTCTGTACGTCACAGGGTGTGGTTATTTCCGATGTAGATACACATGCGTCGTATTTTATGATATCATTTGGCGTCACCGAAATGGAGTTTTATTAGAGTACTAGTCTAAACTATTTCCTAAAAAGCAATATATTTAAATAGCATTATACCGCTAATGTCGGACTTTCAAAGTTTTTAAAATCGGCTTTAAAATCTATTTAATTTTACTGTTTTAGTGTTTTATATGTTACACTGGAAAAGGTTTTTGTATTGCTGGTAAGTATGAATGTTAAGAACATTATATTGGATGTGCATTAGTTGCGGTACAAAATCGGGAAAAACTTATCCTCACATCTGCGGAAAGTCTGAAAACATCACTGACTGTACAACACACTATCCAACAAGGGATTCTTACGAGTTCAGTTAACGGTTTTGTAAAAAGTTCTCTGATTTGGTGATATTAATAGATTAACAATAATATCTGTCAAAGATTATCAAGTAAAATAATGTTTAGATCATCGGTAATAGCATTAACAACAGGGGGGTAAGTGAATAAAGATGCAAAGCAACCACAAGCGGGCCAGTACGAAGTGGGTGGGCCACTCTTGGTAAGCAGGACTAGCGATGCGGAATGAACATGCTATACATAGAAAAGTGTTCAAAGGTCCTGTAGTACTCTCGTAGTTGAAACAAATTAGCGGGGATTATTCATGTATTTATGAGAGAGACTGGTTATTAAAATAATAAGGTATTGTCAAAGTTATCTTCTTATTATTATGAAGTATCGTACTGGCATTTACAGCATATATGCCTATATTTACAAAAGAGAGATGCATGAAGTGACGACGTTCATTCGTTTAACATCTAATCGAACATAAAAAGTGTGTATGTTGAAATGACAGAAATAATACTGGCCAGTGTGTATGCTGGTGTTCGAAATTCATTTCTATTAATCCAAACACTTCACTTCTTTTGAAACACCTGACATCTCTTCATTTAATTAATAGGGTCCATATACGGGTACGTTTCTTTTACTGATTTGAATATGTTGTGTAATGTACTCGTCAATTTGGTTCTGAAGATTGTTTATCGATTGTTGTCAGTCTAGTTTTTGTACTTGAACTTCATGTAGCTTGGTCGATATGCTGTAGTTTATATTATGTTATCTTATTTATACGGCTTGGGTCTCGTATATTCAACAGAATATAGGGAGTACGCCTTGCGGTGAACGGAACAGTAAATCATCTAATATGATCCGCCCTGAAACCCACACATCAAAGGTCTGCGATAGGACTTCTTAAACGAGTGGTCTATGTTTGTTTCACATTTCATAATGTTTCATACAAGATGGACGTGAGTTTGTGACAAAACATCTCCTAGTGTGCACAAAATATTTTCAGGCCTTTGGGAATGTGGGAATTCATTTTTCCATTGCATTCGCAATTTGAAGTCCCAGGGAGTGCAAAATCTGGATGTTTTAACTCGTAAACATTATGACCCAGAGGAACTGTTTCACTTGATACTCACTTTACTTTGACATCAATCCCAGAATATAAATAAAATACTCAATTTTAGACAGACAGACAGGTTGATTTCTTAAGCTAAAATATTCCTTTTGCCAACATGTTGTATGATAATTAGTTAATTCTGCACTTAAAACACAAGTCATGTTCAATTGAATCACTCTAGATGGCGATGGTTTACTTACAATTGTCATTGAATTGCATAGATCCTGTATCAATCGAATGTGTATTCACCATACAAATATACGTATAGCATACTTTCTTTCTCTGCTGCCTCAAAAATCATTGCTTTACATAATTAATCGCCAAACTAACGTGTTACAAATGAATTATGTTGCGTCGCAATAGGCATAACACCCAGTACTTACTATTAGTGTCGCCTAGGAGATGTTACTTAAATAAGTAGTAAGTCACCCTTAATAAACTTCACTTAGCGAGATTCCTCTTAATTATCGAAACTGTCTTCAATACGCAAATCGTGTGCTTCATTGATAGCATCAATTTGCAATTTGAGACCTTGTCTTATAACAGTATCCGCTTTCCTTTTGATTATCCTGGATTGCCGGCGCATATTAATTCTAAATAACTTATCGGGTGGCTTAATATTTATAGCATAACAAGATACAAGTTTCTTTATAGATGATACGCCCACCTCGTGGCAGCCATTTTGCTCCTATTAATTCAAGTGTGCAAACATAATATAGCATAAGAGTTCGTTAAATTACCTGAATAATATAGATTTGATAGATATGACGTCATGTTTTCTATTTCCTATTTACAGAACTCAATATATCATTTTACAAATGGACTAAAAAAATGTCCAACGCCACAGGCACTGACATCTCCGTTCGTGGGCATAATACATAATTAAAACTGTATAACCACACAAGACCGTCAATCATACGCGAATACGTTTCCCTCACAGTAGGCGCTGACTTGTATGCGTAATGCCCGTACCATTCATTCATTATGCGAATTAATTATCTTTATATTTACATCTAATTCTTTTGATTCTTTTTTGAAAATCCATTAACATATGAAGTCACACATAACGTTTGAAAAAAATCTGTGTACAGTCTGAAGTGAAAAAAAATGTTTTGTCGGGTTTACTAAGTATACCTCAAAAAATATCTCAAAACCTCAAGAACTTCTTGTTCTTGTTGATGTCAAGTATTATCATATTGATGTTATTTTTAGTTATAATAACAAAAATGTGTTGTGAAATTGCATGCACATGTGAAAAGCTCACGAGTAGCTTTCTATTTTAATGTACATGCAATGGCGAGGTTACAATTTAAGTACAACTGTATACAAAACACAAATGGAAAATAAATTCTATTTATTTCAAAAATTATGTTAAACATAATTGTAAATAATAGCAGTATTTAGTGTAACGAAACAAGATATGACACAACCCAATTGTTGAGAACATATAACTATCTAAAATTATATTCGATATGCCGTAAATTCCTCGTGAAAGCTTGGTTTTAGGTAGTGTACAGTAATGTTCAGTAACTACTAACAAAGAGAATACAGAATAACAAGCAAACCATGCCATGCTTGTTTCTATTAGAGATGCTACAATGGGGAGAATTGTGATTGAAACGTTGTCATCACGTATAGATTTGATGTAAAAATATTCAAGGTGTATTACGATAGAAGACACTTCCAGTTTATATTGTATTAGGAAATCAAACAGATTTAAAAACAGATTTAGATAGATTTAAAATAAATTAATAGATTCACCTCATGATTCTAGAGCTATCTTATGAGAGAAACATACTTAAAATTAAGATCATTGACTAATTCTTGCCAAGATCAGTTGTGCATTCATAAACTTCATAAAGACAAAACATAATTTCTCTGTTTACATAGCGATCACGTGATTATTTTGTTCCCTAATGTAGATCGATAGGCAATTACAAACTATTTGAACTACGGCTTTAAACAGTTAGTGAGTTTCAATGACTTTTTTGTCTTGTAGATAAAGTATAGTTAAGTATCAAATAGATATACAATACCCTTAAGCAATATCCAATGCCAGGCGACATATTTAACTTACTAATAGTTAAATATTTCGATGTAAAATAATTTGATGACGTTTTGGTGTTTTTGACACAACTTCTGGAGAGACAATGAGCCAATTACATAAAAAACAGAATCTGATTCATGTTTGTATCATAGTGAACTATAGCCTATAGCTATACCTGCCTAGCTCATTCAGTGGATTGATCGTACATCCACACAGTCATCTCATCAAGCTTGAAGAGCTGGAAATCGATTCAATTCGAGTATTGCTGCTGCCCCGTGCTTAAATTATGAAAGTGAAGTTGTACTCTCCACTTTGATCATGTGAGTACAATACCATCTGAAAATTTAAAGTACTTTCCTATTAAACACTGTTGGGAAAAAATCTAGTGAACGAGTATTGTTTGAAGCAAGGAATAAATACTTTTACAGTAAACCTGAACAAAAACTGTCAGCGACTGTTTAAACTATAATGACCAGCCAAAACATTCCATTCATGTGAATCTTCATAACACACGGAATAACACAGAAGTATATCTACTCGAAGGATGACCATTTTCACGTATCTCTCATAAAAAAAACCCATAATATATGTACAGTTATATTCGCCAGTCATGCATTTGTTTTATTATAAAATGCGCAAAGATTTTCCCCATGTTTAAAAGATTTAATATTAATCCTTGATTTTTTGCATGGCAGTACTCGTCCTGGACCGCGGGAGATAATGAATATGAACCATATAATTCCACCAATAAATGGAAGTACAACAGATATATTCCATAAAGTATTTGCTTAATGTACCAGACGGTTGATATTGCCATATGTGTACGCACAATATGATGGTAATACTGACATTATTTGGTTGGGACTCACCGTGCATCACAAATTACGTTTTTATTTGAATACAAAAATTGAAATTCACATAAAATAAACTTTCTGTTGTTTACCGAGCTATCGGCGCCTGGAACACGGTGTTATCTGATAACACTAAAGCATGGATTAAACCAAACCAAATATTGACCTCCAGTAATAGAGACGACCTTTCACATTAGTGAAGAGGAAGTACTGCTATTATTCCGTGTTCCTAATGAGTAGCATCTGACATGATCCGATTTGTTTCATTTTTCCAATCCAAGATATAATGTTACTAGATAATTCCCTCGATGGACTTCCTTATAATTATACTCGTATATTAGACACACAGAGGATGCTATCGACAAACCTAATATCTTGAGAGACATTATGGATCAATGCGATTGCAATTTGTTATAAGCCAAATATGTTTTAATATCAACCTTAAGATAAAAACAACATACTTTCTAATCTATCTAGCGTATTTGAGTTCAGTTGCTTACCCGGCATGAGTCGACGCGATTGTACCTACACTTTGTGCAAAATTTTGTCTATTTGTATCCTGAAATATATTGAACTATGATAGTGTTGTCTGTTTCGTGTTTGTAGACACAGTGAAACTAACATACATTCGCGCCCTCGTGTTTGAAATACGACATGAAATGTTTAATGGATACGACAATGCGTACAAGGCGCCAATCGGTTCCCAATCTACATGACAGCGTTGCATATCAAACGCCTGCCCTACACTAATAGTTTGCTGTAGTTAGACAGTGGTGCCGTAGGTAATCACAGTATTACACTGGAATTACATGCAAATGCATGGAAACATGATTTTACTGGATTAGTACTGCTGGCGGCTTATTGGTGTAATCGTCAGTAATCGGCGACTGAGTGCCTTTATGCTAGACACAGATGAGCCGCAAAATAACATGACATATAGATTGAAAGTATTAGTTGAATGCGTGTTACAATAAGATCATATCCAGTTGATTGAGTATAAAGCAGAAAGGTATAAATTAAGGCATCGACAGATGTAGATTTAATTATATCAAAACTTCTTAATATGTTTTATATAAGCAAATACTCTAATGCAACTATAGTCGAATCATCGGCATCTCTTAATGGAATAGATGTCAATAATAATCGGTCAATTATATTGATCAGCGTGAATGTCTTTGTCATAACGCAACTACTCACATCTCTCAGTGTCACTTTATAAGCCATAGTCAATATTTAAACAAACAATACGAAGAACAAATTCGAGCTTCATGAACAGATTTTGCACTGTTCGATATTCGCCTGTGGTTACTCGCTCGAGAATTCATAAACACTGTCCACGCTCGATTTGAAATATTACACTCGATGTCGGTACAAATACCAACCATCAAGTATATATCACATAATGAACATTTGTTTATTTCTATTCTCTGGTACATTTCTACACAAGTAATCAACATGTATTCAATATATTGTCGTTACTCGAGCCACGAATATATTTCATGTACTCAATGTGGAATCTCACAATTAACATTTAGGAAAACACTGTGTTATAGCTAGATGGTGGAACATCATACATACTATACACGGGCACATATATAATAGTGAATTAACTTCAACGTACCAATAATTAATGAAAAGTCGTAAAGTTGTTCTGCGTCTGCGCTACCTCCCACTGTCATTACCCCCTCACACCGTACATTCGATTACCGTTACGCTATACCCACTATATTATAGATGAAATGAAGTTTCAAAGGTAACCCTGACAACCGAAAACATTGTGTAAATGTTGGACGACCACATACTTTAGAATAACGCTTATTGTCTAAGATGAGAGTGTTGAATTGAAGATAGCACCAATAACGTTACAATCAATATGCATAAATATGTGTTCGTGGTATACGTTGTAACATTAGCCTAGACGACAAATATTATTAGTTGACGTGGTATATATTCCAGGAACACTTGTACTCATATGCAGGCATTCCTATACCATTTTATGTATTATATATTCTCTCTGATAATGAATCGTACGTCCGTGTTATGCTAAATAATTGAATAAGGGCCTTGTCACATCTACGAATGTATCAGTTTGATACACAGGAAAGAACATACATGGACAGTCACAAACACATATTTACTCAAACCATGTTTAAAAAGAAGACTGCAGTATATTGCGAATTATTCACAATGTTTTGGAGGAAGTATATGAAAATTCACAAAATAGTTGACTATGCTGCGAAAGAGACTAGTTCATCGGTCCTGTTCAGCTGCAACGACGCTCCCTTCATGTTTAATCACATCATTTGACTGTCGTTTATTCGTTGATGTATTTGTATTGTTAAATAAAAGAACGTACCAAAACACGTATGGTACGTCATGGAATATTATTCAAGCATGTATTATTCGTTATAATAACAGAACAGTGATTTGGTCGTGGTGATAGACAACCTTTGAATTATATCTATCAATTCCACAGTGGCGACTCCTATCGCAATTAAATGCTCCAAGCTTCGTGTTTATCCAGGGCTTCAAACATCACAGTTGAATATAATAATACTTTAAAAGAAAACATATGTTATTGAAAGGGATAAGCTTGTTCGGTATGCGATTGGATGCGATTATCCCATGTTAAGCGTGGATCATATTTTTCTTCATTGTGGCCAAGGTAATGAGTAATGGCGTGTTGAAAGATTCTTTTATAGTTTGAATATAATTGTAAGTGTCGATAGACATGTATGGGTATTGCCTTTTGCTACTAAGCTATTAAGACGTATTGTGTCGCGCTATTCACTAGTTAGTTGTAGCTGTTAGACGCGTTTAGCTTAGAATGAAGTAGTGGATTATGTTTCCTCGATTGTTATCACTTGCCGATGTTATTTGTATGAACGGGTCCAGGACACAACCCTCCAAACATATTTTCAACAATATATCTTGGAAATTTTAATTTTTATACAACTTACAACAGTTGCAGTTGCAATCAGTCTTGTTCAGTTGAAATCAATCTCGTTTTTAGCTCCGCTGTCGAGCGTAGCTCATCATATGAGTGATTGTCCGTCGTCGTCCGTCGTCCACTTCCACTTTTTATCTTTTCGACTTCTTCTTGAATACTACAAGCCTTATGTACCTTGGGAGGCTTCTTTTAGATTTGTTCATTTAATGATGATATCTTGATATTTTTGGTAAGAATTGATATTTCCTAGTCAGATTGCTTTAATACCATTCGTGTAGGTACCTCAGGTAGAGCTCTCTTAGATTTGTTGATTTTCTAATGATTTTCTGAGTTCTTTACTTGAAATGTGCATTGCTAACAGCGGAGCTATCTCAGCTAAGAGGCTGCTTGTTTTCCAAGTATTAGAGGGAAATATAAATCAAAAGCGACATCGCCTTGTCTGAACCGCAGTATGTCAGTATTGGTTTGACTTGATATATATCAACTATCTGAAGTCTTAACGTTATAACCAGCAAGTGGCACTCCGGGACCATATTTATTACAACATGTTACCTTGTCACGCAATCAAACACTACCCGACAAGAACACATTTAAAAGCTTTTTACAGCTCAATGAATATGTTTTGCGATGCTGCCCATCCAATTCTCGCGAGAATACCAGATACACGCTGATTGACAGGTGCTCCCTGTCTTAGTAAGATGTTAGCACGGAAATATCGACCTTTTTGGATGTTAAGTCTCGTAGGCATAGAGATCGAAGACTAATAACGTGACCCCAATGCGTATAGACATGCCAATGACTTTCATGATATGCAATTGTAATTCATACAAACGGGAACAGCAATTTGCGTCGTCATAGTGTTACATTTGTTAGGATCTTCGTTATTAATAGTGCGCGAATCTTGTCAGCGGACTGGTGCTTGCTAATAATTGAAAGTTGTGTAAGAAATGTAGATACAGTGTACGCTGAATAGAATCTGAATACACGGCAAAGTGCAATTTCTATTATGGTTATTACTATTTTAGTTTTAATACTGGACATATATGACATATACGTATGTGAGGTTACTCTTCCAGTCAGCTTTAGTCACGTGTACAATTGTTGTTGTCGTTAATATGTGTCATTTTCAAGAATCATTTATCTAGACAGAAACTTTTCTCGAGACATCATGGTGTTGCGGTAAGTAATCAATCACTACTCGTTAATGTGGCTTTGAATAAATATGGAATACTGAGCTCAGATTTGGATTTAATTGTGAAAGTTTGCCGGTGAGTGGGTGTATCTGAAAATTGAATGAATACGTTTGTGGAGGAACGCTGACGTTAATAATTTGACGCATAGTCCTGCCGCACTCGTTGAAATAATTGTTTTGACCCGAGTCGTATAAGAGCTATCAAACCGCATAATTTGAGCACAGTTTTCACATTCTTGTCGACCTCTCATCGCCTTGTATCTCAGTAATCAGATTGTTGCGTTGCCAACTACGGTATCTTTACTGCAACCCTTGGGAATACGATACACTTTATCGGAGCGTCTGCACACTCTTGAAAAGTCAACATCGATGAGGTTTCAAACGACTCGAAGTGTAGAGTAATGCGCTTCTAACATTAGCGACCATCGTCATGGGGATACAAAATCTGTGCTCGCCGGAAGGATCCAGCTCAAATTACTCTGATTTCGTCTGCTTGTATTTACCATTGACGCATACCCGCTGTCTAAGCACACCTTTCGACAGGAAGCTCGCAAATATAATTGTAGTTAATGTCATTCTTTGTCACCAAACCAACCGGCTTCATTACCATATAACATATGTTTAGCAAAATATCAATAATATCAACTAGTTTTAATGTAAATTCTAAAGGATCGAGGCGTGTCAAGGTATGTTGAACGTGTTAAATATTCCTGAAATCCAACAAACACAGTTAACTATTTTAGTGAAGAATATGTACGCCAAGTAACATCATGTATCATAGTGAAACCTGCTCTCAGAAAACGTACTCACAAGCCAAGACTCTGGGCAAAGAGTCGCACACCGTAAAGGGGTCTACTTTACTTCGTTGGGGGTGTTTCATGGACTTGATTAGAAAGCTAAAGAAGCCACTGACAGAAATTTAGTCACTAAGGATTTTAGTGGTCATCTTTTTCAGGTGTTCGGGTTCGACCGGGTCTGGTTTTCAGAGGGCCTGGTTTATAGCATTGACTTGCCAAAATGCTATTATGTTGGGAAGATGGTCACATTACACGTGTTGATACATGTACACATTATGTTACAGTGAATAAATACCAATAAACATCCAAATTGAAAAAATAATAATAAAATAATTCGGAGGTCATAATAACTTCATGCTGAAGTACAAGATTTGTTTCTAGGTGAGTAAACTCAGTTGCAAAACATACTGCAATGTCCTGTATTTTGTAGTATGTAACATGAATTGAGATACATACTATCGTCCTTGATTTGCAGTTCAGTGCGATCCGGAATCCAGTATGTGTGTGCAGAAATCAAGACCTCGTAAGACAGCTCATTTGACCGCACAGGAACCACATCGTCATGAAATATCTTGATATGCCGGAAGTTTGTTTGCGGAGCACTGTCCTGCAATCACAATCAGCGGCGAACACCTTCTAATTAAGAGAGTAAGATAGGAATGAATGTATAACTTGATTGCAAACAGGATGTACAATGAAAATTCAAATGCAATCGCGTTAGTCAAGTTTGCACGAGAATAGTAATTGCGCACACTGTATTTAATATAGTTACTGATTCTTGGGTCTGCGTCCATTTGAGGTGTTCAATTGCTATTTTCGTAGTTACCGATGATAGTGTGTATACGAATATGCGACTAACAATATAAGTACACTTGAAACTCTGATTGATAGGAAATAAATAGCATACAAATCTGTGAGGAGTTCCACATTTGCAGCTTAGTATTAGATATATAGATGAAGAATAGTTTGAACTGTAATCATTATTGATACATACCCACATTATGTAATGCATTTTACTCCATACTTTCAAATCAGTCAGCCACCATTTCATGTTGTACCTTGCCAATTATCATATCTTGTCTTCATGTATTCTGTTTCCTTTTCACCAATAACATTATGAACCAGCCCATTCGCTGTGACACCCTGTTTTTGAACAGTATTTGCACGTTGGAATCTGTAAAAACTAATAAAAACGTTAAAAGCGCTTTGAAACGATGGTATACTAATTTACGTACGGGACAAAGTTATGCATGTGGATCGGATTGTAATACTGACATGACGCCTTGGCTAGACGGAGCGTAGCCAGGCTCTTATCTATCACTTCCTGTTATCTCTGCTGTGTTTTTTGTATGCAGTATACGAATTGTTGGCTAATTTTTTGGTGCGTACTCTTGTATATATCATTTGTGATTTAGCCATATTGGAAGAACGCACTAAGTTATGATAACACAATTCGGCATAAAAAGCAGTTAGATATCCACGAAATTCTGGAGACTCGACGTAAGTGTCTAGACAAAGCCTTTGACCTTTCTTGAATTTTTCATGCGCTGGAAGATCTGATACGCTCTAATGTGAATAATACATTATATGCGTATACATATAGACTGTGATATTATGGTTTGCCATTTAATTGGCCAAGGGGGGTCATTTGTCTATCTTATTGAATCCCTGGTGCCGTATGGCATACACAGCACACAACTATTCAAACTATAATAGTAGAATAGTAACTTTAACTATGCGTTCCACACAACGGAGACAAGCTAGGCATTGATCGAATTGCCGTCATTGTTTTCGTGGTTTTTGTTACTATTATCTCTAATTGGAATAAATCATATTATCTTTTCCAGTGAGTATCTCTTCCAATTATGCGCATATACAGTAATAACAGATCTTATTAATATTGGGGGATTATTAGTGCTGTAAATTATATTTTTGGAACAGAATGTATGATCTGATATTGATTCACGGTATAGGTCATAGTGCAGTATCCTATTGACTGATTAATCTTTTCTGCGTGACGGAGATTGCGTGAACCTGTCAACAAAAAATGTATATAATGCGTTGTGTGCAATAATTCAGGCCCATGCACACATGACTGCACATTATGACAGACAGAGCATGTATCATCTGAACATGCCTGATACATTTATTAAAATATCAGAGGTAATAAGACAGACACTTCATCTCTATGATTGTTGTTATTGGCAAATTCCAATGGTAACCTGCTATAGACTCATCTAACATGCTTTCCCCATGCATGGCCAAATGATTGATTTATTTGTACGCATAGTCATCGAGATAATATTCCGATCATTATTTTTATTTTAGAACTGTTTTACAACACTCCAGAGTCAACTTTATATAATTATTATATTCATAATACGAAACAATGACCATGTCTTGAAACATTTAAATAAATAAAATTAACTATCATTTCCCCGCCTAGAATTTTGAACATCCACATAATACTATGTAACAGAGTATGCATTATAATAGCGAGTTCATTGGATCGTACACACATACAGATAATGTTACGAGATTAATTTAAATTAGGTTTGAGATGATATCTAAGTGATATGTGTGCTCTGGTGACGTATCGATAACTACGATTTATATTATAAGTTGTGTAGCGTGGACATTACCCTGACATTTCAACAACCCCAGTCAAACCGTTTGTTCTGGCTATTGTTGATGTATTTATTAAATATACACTTATAACTATCTCTTATATTCTTACGTGAAACACACGACATACATTACTTTAATTCGAATAGATATTTATATCAAGTTAGTACATGTATCGCCTCGGTCATGTACACGGGCAGTAGTATTAAGCAGTAGCTAGACGTACACCACGGCTTCGTAAAATGGAACAAGATTTCAGCATATATGTATAGCAGGTCGTGCGAAGTCTGTTCAGTAGGGTTTTTGATAATCATGCCGAAAAGACGAAATTTCGTAAAGGATGAATGTTCAGCGTAGTAGTTTTAATCTCAAGAACTGCATTAAAATTCTGCTTGATATTTGATGTCCATATTACTGTGTTATATTGCCGTTTGTATTATCAAGTACGTATTATATTATCATGTGCGTATTGCAATATTATGTTCGTATTGTATTATCATGTGCGTATTGTATTATCATGTGCGTATTGTAGTGTTATGTGCGTATTGTATCATCATGTGCGTATTGTATTATCATGTGTGTATTGTATTATCATGGACGTATTGTATTATCATGTGCGTATTGTATTATCATGTGCGTATTGTAATATCATGTGCGTATTGTAATATCATGTGCGTATTGTATTATCATGTGTGTATTGTATTATCATGTGTGTATTGTATTATCATGTGCATATTGTATTATCATGTGCATATTGTATTACCATGTGCGTATTGTATTACCATGTTCGTATTGTATTATCATGTGCATATTGTATTATCATGTGCATAATGTATTATCATGTGCGTATTGTATTACCATGTTTGTATTGTATTATCATGTGCATATTGTATTATCATGTGCATCATGTATTATCATGTGCGTATTGTATTATTATGTGCGTATTGTATTATCATGTGCGTATTGTATTATCATGTGCATATAGTATTATCATGTGCGTATTGCATCATGTGCGTATTGTATTATCTTGTGCATATTGTATCATGTGCGTATTGTATAATCATGTGCGTATTGTATTATCATGTGCGTACTGTATTATCATGAGCGTATTGTACTATAATGTGCGTATTGTATTATCATGAGCGTATTGTATTATCATGAGCGTATTGTATTACATTTTGTATAATGTGCGTGTTGTATTATCATGGGCGTATTGTATTATCATGAGCGTAATGTATTATCATGTGCGTATTGTATTATCATGTGCGTATCATATGTGTGAAGAATGTTTTTCATGTAAATTAAATTTGACTGGAAATCACAAAAGGACATATTCTTGGCGTATGTGTTTGTTGTGTAGTATAGTGATATGTATTTTGAATTCCGATTTCACAATGAAATGTGTTAATTGGTTCAGAAAATGTGGTAATAAGGGACTAATCCATTTTTTAAAGGAAAAGGCAATGCCATATATTCACTCAAGTTATATCATTAATTTTCTATTTTTGTATATGTTTATTTTACACAACAATGCTATCCTATACACATAGAACGCAGAGCTTCCTTGTAATTCTTGTATATTTCTTTTGAAACAATGGCCGAAATTGGTCCAAAATTATTTTGGAGATGAAAATAGGAAAGTAAGTTAGAGAATGTGACTTAGAGGGTCATTTTATCTAAAAAGTATAATACTCAGTCACGACCACGCTCATAGTAATCATGGTTAAAAGTGCGTTTTCTTAATGCTAGGAATAAGATGGCACTAGCACATGTGAGTCAGAGTGTTTTATTCCTTTTTACATAGGTTGGGAATGACAGAGTGTCCACGTTTACGTGAATACATTATTATGCATACACATTATTCCAAGCAAATGACTTCTTATACAGGTATCCTACCAGGCGGATGAAATCAACATTCATAACAGGAGTGAGGTGGGCGTGTCCATGGAAACAAAAACATTAATTACTTTCTTGACACATAGCGACCAGTTCACAATATTATACAACCATTCTGTCCGATACGATTAGATTATACATTCGTTTATTGAATGTTTGGTAGTCGGTATGTCCCTAGCAACTACTGAGATATTTATAGAAACGTGGGTTCTACGGCCTATTGGACGAAGTCAAACATGTCATCCTCGTCAATATGGCCCATGAATCAATACACTAATGACAAAACTAATACCTCTGAGCTGTGTGCATACGGAGAATGATCGAAAAAAATATTGACACTATTTATACACCAATTGAAAAAAGAGTCTCATTACTATGTGAAACAAGCAATTTTTATAATGATGCACATTTTGAACCTAATATCCGATAGAAAATGCCAGTCACCTCATATCAATGTTAGCTGACAAGGAGGTATACGTTAATTGTAGAACACTATAATGTATCACTCAGCATGAATCTGCTCTGGTTACATTGTCCAATGAGATATTACAAACTTTACAAACAATTCTAGGAGAATGCAATGTAATGAAATAAAAAACTGTCTCGATTATATATTAATGAAATGTGTGGTTAAATATATTCTACAATGAACGAGCTACTACTATGTCTAATTTTGATGTTTATCCTAAATAACATCATATATCTCACATATATCTCTGAGGCAATGTAGTTGGAAGGGCCATCAGTGGCCGAGGGTAATCATTGGTCAAGGGACATCCAGAATGTGATATAGCTAAATTCCTACATATTACGACAAACATACATACGTAACACGACGCAGTGCAACCACTCTGTTTCTATATGAACGTTAGTACGTCGGTAGCAGTATACTTCATAAATAAAATAACATCAACATTAATCACCATAAAATGGAAATGGAATTAAGAAAAAAAGAAACATCCGTATTTACAGTAATATTAAATTCCAAACCAAATAAATCTAAACAAGCTTTACTGTCAATATATTAATGGGTTCAATCATTTTCCCCTACACACAGGAACGTCGTAGTATTCAAATCACCCAGTGCAAGGGTAGAATCAATAATTTCTACACCCCTGTGTCCCCTACAACGTAGATAAACATTGATAGGTGTATTACTCTTGGGACAAAAATACAATGTCGATATGCAAATGCCAAGACAATCGTTAGGTGTACGCGTGCGAAACGTGTGTTAGTGTTATCGACAGTACATTTGGTTACAGAGTAACTTTATTTTACGCTGACTCTGTTAAAAATATGTATGCAAAAATGTGTCAGTGATATCTCCATTTTAT
The DNA here is from genome assembly GCF_978046115.1 of Saccoglossus kowalevskii. Lineage (NCBI taxonomy): Eukaryota > Metazoa > Hemichordata > Enteropneusta > Harrimaniidae > Saccoglossus > Saccoglossus kowalevskii. Next base: position 10,069,224 of record NC_140648.1, on the reverse strand, counting down.
AATACAGGCTTTAGACGCAAATGGTGCCGAAATCTCGTTGAAAACGAGAAAGTCACGAGACTTGCTACTGTCCTTCTATTAGTATTTCATTCATTCCCGTCATCGTGCCAATCGTTTCAAATACCACGGTTACATGGATAAGGCAGGCAGTAGTCACGATGGCGAGGAGAAATTATAGTATGTAGAATAGACATGGGCAATTCATAGGATATGAAGATGAATATAATCACCATTGATATAACACCACAAAAGAAAACTTATTGCAGATGAAACTTAAAATTCCTACGATTGAAATGCAACAAGGACTGAGTATATGGGTTCTTAATCCACACAAGTAACGTAAGCTAGGATTGTAGAAATCTGCCCCGGGTGTAGGTTGTCGTATTTTATGAATAACAAGAATGGGTGTAATATTATATGTCTCTTATAGTTGTACATTTTGATTTGTTTAACCTATTTAAATGTTACTACGATTGCCACTTCTCCATATACGTGCGTGTCCTTGCATTGAAGGAGCAGGTGAAAAGTACGTGGTTTGCATATCAGTACTTTACGTGTACACACAAACATTGTTTTGCACTATCACTGGAGATTCGTTGGATAGACGCCCTCACATTGCACTGACGAATGCCAATCGCGGAATATCATTCGTGGACGTATGTTAAACGAAAATAGTTACCTATCTCCACGGTGCTACTACAAGTGATTGCAACTATACGCACTTCACATGTCAGTGCGGTAAATAGTACACCGCACAAACAACTTCATATTTTCAAGAAGTTATTTTAAATTCGCAGAGGCATCCAATGATTGACATGGTCGGATGACCACTTCACATATTTACTTTATTCTACACATATTGACAATGATACAAAACACAATGTGGAGTATGTGAATGAAACAACAAAAATTCACACGCCGGAAATAACCCATAGACTGATCAAACCAGCGTGATGTAGGCAAAAGTGTTTTCACATTCGGCTCCTGTTGGCAATTGTATCTTGGGAATACGGAATATATGTATATGGAGTCACCTTTTGAACCGCGAAAAAGGCGTATAGCAATGACACTTTGTATAATGTCTAGAGTGGGACATATATCATGTTTGTGTACTGTAAGCACGGCGTAAAAGATACCATTAACGCACCGCAGTTCAAAGAGCAATTTGTATTATTGCCATTTGTAGACACCAATTTTGTAGTAAGAATTGTCAAATGACTTTTAGTACACAGTAAATTCGTATCATATCGAATAAGTTGATTTACGATTCTCAAGCAGTGGGCTTTTAAATTTATTAAAATTGATGTCCTGATTTATCTATCCGGTTTGTTACGCATAGCGAATAATGTTATAGTGTATGTGAAAAAGTGTGGACATCGATAACCTCAAAATAGTGTTAATCATAATTTATAATAATATTTATTTCGTTAACTATGATATTAAGATATTGGATGGTTGCATCATTGGTATTGGTCGTAAAAATGGTATACATAACGCCACAATCATAGCCGGGGGCAAAGAAACTTCAATCGTTCAAGATGTCTTGTGATGTTACTTTGCACTCCATTGGGCTGTGAATATACATGTTATATTGATTAGTAATATACCTTTCACTGTGAAATCTTATTGAAGACCAACATACACTTGCTCAAAACTGAATATAGTTTTTCTAATTGATGGTAAAAGTGTTGGCATGTCATATAGCGATGTATATTCATGATGTGCACTTTCTGAGACAATAGGTGTATGAGGCATTTTACCATCGTTAAAAATAATCGCAATAACTATCTTCGTTGTAGATAAATTTAATTAAGATGTGTGATATTCTCCCTCCGTTTATAACATTTACGTTTATTTTTCTCGCCATGTATTGTTGTAACTAATTAAACACAAACATATTTATATATATTGCTGATTTATTTTTAGTGATATGATTCATTGACTCGTATTTGATGTAACAGTTTTTCTCTCATATATATTTTGTATATTTTGTTTGCAAAGAATTCCATCAAGCGTCTCTTGATCTGCTGTGTGGGTAAAAGTATGCGTGATTAGATCAATGATTATCTAAATGTTCCAACTAAGATACGATTTTGCTATTATAATAACACGAGCATAAATAAGTCTTTCTATCCATGAATATTTCACAATGACTCACGATAAATGTTAGAGTGTATACGTGTATTTATATATGTCAGTTTCTTGCTGACGCTCTTCAGGTCATCATAGATTGCCCTCAATAAATGCAGACCCGATGGCAATTCTCTGATTTTGCACGTGACGTTGCCACGCACCCATCGCTCCCAGCAACACACATTTGAGAATCATGAATAGAAACATTCAATTCACGTCTTTTTAATTGATGAATCGCTGTCAAGATTTGAATAACGAAGTCAAGGAATGCGTCTCACATTAAAGAATATTCACATGAAATGGTAACACAAATTTGGGAACATAATTATAATTATAATTACCGTTCTACATCGCGACATCATATCGCTCTCACCTCAAGCAATTATTTCATTTCAAAATATTTTTATCCGTCAACAGGTCTCACTACATAATGTCTGACACGTTGGGGGTCACACTTATCTAGTTACGTATATAATTCGTTGTCGGTTTTCAGAAACTTTTGTCACAATGACAGTGAATTTTAGTTGATAAACACAAATGAGTGTTCTTTAAAGGTGGTCACGGTGTAGTTTGTGTAATATGTGATATTATGTGGTTTGTAAAAGAAGATTATTTTGGTGCATGCTATTCACTAATTTGTTCTATCACAATACTGGAACAAAATGGTTCTATCTCCTTTTTTAATGGCTGTTTCCAGGTGCAGCCTCAATTCAATTACGCATGTTTCCCCGCTAAATACGTGTCACAGGAATTATGACAATGTTATGAGGTTATTACAAGAATGCCTCAAAGTAGGCACGAAGACAGTACAGCGGTAGTATCGACCGACAGACAGCGGAGGTCTACGCGACGGCGTACTGTCTGAGTGAATACTTTGAGGTATCCTCGTCATAATCTTATTATTATACATCTTTTCCTTCCAAGGATACATCATTAGAATGCCGTAATTCAAAAAGTTTAGAACAGATTCAGCGAACTTCTTTGTTTGAAGTACGGTCAAACCATGGTGGCAGCTATGTATGTTTTTATTATTAGAGGATGCTTACGCGCGTAATCATTCCATATTTGAAATTCGCTGTAAGCTATAAGGTGTTACGGTGACGGATCTATAATAATAATAATATATATTATCAGGATATCACCAGTACTCCGTTATAGACGCTCTCAAACAATTAGTACTGACACGCGCACTGGGAGATCGATAGTTTTCATTCAAACGCACAACCTGCCCTTTGCTATATTCTGTTCAAAGACAAATTAACAGGAGAGACATACCACCCGAGTAAATGTGTAATCTCAAAGTGTAATTGGATAGCGGCAGTCTCGGCAATATTCACAAAGCTTGAATTCACAGCTAATAAATGTTCGTAAATCAGCAACTCTATACCACCGATGATATACTAATACGTATTCAGTTGTAATTCCACATTCGTGAGTTACCATTGATAATCATGATAGTAATCCTAATTTGCATGTTCCATACGAGATTCCATACTAATTTAGATAAGCATATATTTATATGTTACACTTATTACCAGTGTATATAATCACCATGATTTAACTAGTCTTGCTTCTCCCATCCTATATTTCCCCATGAATGATGATCGTGGATTTGTGCTGCGTTGATGTATCTAACACAGAGTAGTAAGCTTCTTGATTGCCGTCATAGTTTGGTGAAGAACTACATGTGATATTTGATACACAATGCACATGTAAGTTCAATCGCCAATCAAGTGTGCTTTTGTCACCTGACAAATATCGACGAACATGTTTATCATGTGAATAGAGGACCATGCAGTCGCTGTTGTGTAATTTGTTCAGTTTCTTTACTGCGAGCATATTATATAAAACCACTGCCGAAACGATTGAAAATGAACCAAAATATTCACATACGGTTGACGAATAATAAATAATTAATTGTAGAGAAATTTTACAAAAAATATTGTGCATTGCATCAAGGATCAAGTTGACAGAAAAACCATTCGAATCGAATCAAACAGCAAATAACACATAATTCATATCACATTTAATTGACTATATGTCACCGAATGGCAACTCCAAATGTATTTTACAACCTCGTTCCAGACGATGCAAAACATGACGTTATATCTTAATATGCTTTTTAGATTCATTGACATCAATGAATTGTTTAATTTCAAATGCATTCCATACCCGTGCTGCAGCTAGAGATGTTCGGAAATCGCTGTGTATCAGATGATGTTGAGTTCTATTGTATGTTGTCATACACATCTAGCATACGCTTGGTATTAGTTGATTAGTATGCTAATTTATGTAATTGATATGCAAAGATACGTACCGATACTATTCATGAATATATACCTAGATATAAAATAATCTATTCATACACATACGTCAGTAACAATGTGCACATTTTATTTGAAATTTCTATAGCAGTCCATTTCTTGAGATAACATTGGATCCTACAATCAATGATACACAGCAACCTGTAATTATATGAATGGCGGCCATGACACTTGGGAACCTCAATCTCCAAATGTATATAGTGGATTATTCTTAGACAAAGACATTATTGTGAATAATTGAATTATTTATTTTTAGACTGAATATATCTGATATTTACCGTATTATCTCATCTATCTTGCCAAGAAAGATAGTTAATGTGAGTTATTAACATTATTATTACCAAACTGACAATAATGTATAGCAATCCCGTGACTCCGCCCATCATAAAAACACAGTAGATCCCAGACTAGATCCCGCGGCAGGCACGACATTTCAATCGGAAAGACAATTTATTGTATGTATGTTTAGTTCAGCTATTTGAACACAAATACATGGTAATAACTACCAATTGGGAATCGTTGTTAAGGCATGGGTCTTTAATGATCTGCTTCAACAAGCTCAATTTTGATTATGAACAATCGAGTTCACCGTAATTCAATTTCAAATTCTAAGCCTGGTGACCTATGACCTTAGGTGACAAACTGATATATAGAGATACATAGACTACCCGTTTCATCATTGAATACATGTGTAATTATCATCTATCACGAACAATTGCGTGATTCGCGTCTGTAATGTAAAGCAGGTCGGTGAGTTTTCACAAGTCACATATTTTCCGGTATTGCAGGAGTGTATTGGTTATGTCTAGATTAACAGAAAAAAACATATTCGTTAAATTGATTAAGAAATAAGTGTTACAATTCTGGTGAGCGAACTCCCTTGGGTAGCCCGTCTACCGGGAAATCTGAATACATTTTCAAATGTGTGTGCATGTGTGTAAGTGTGTGCTTGAAGGTGGGAGAGAGAGGGTGAACAATGTAATGAGATGACGTTCTTCTTGATGCAACTAACATGTTTTTTATTGTGATCCAGACAACCGGGGTAGAATGCCTTTAGCTATCAATAGAATATAATAAATACTGATAGATTGTTTACAAAACAAACGCAGCTCCAAATGTACTTCAGTCGTTTGAACACTGTGTTTTTAACTTGCACGACTAACCATTTACTACTTGATTACACGAGTTCAGGCGGTTAGGAAAGGAACAAAAGAATACGCAATAACACAGTTAAAATATGATTTCCTAACCTATTGCAGTTATTGCTCAAATCTACGAGGGAATTATACACCTGTTATCAGGTTTCTAATGAATTATTCATAACTTTATAGGCGACGCTTCAATCACCATAGTTTTGAAGATTATTGTTCTCGTGACATTGATTTCAATTTTTTTTAATAATCTTCAACCAGTGAGGTAATGCCACATGAACCTGGAGCCATACGTGTAGAAGTAATGTAGTCATGCTGATTTCTGTATTGGATGTTGACTGCTGGGCGAGAAAGTACTGTCACTATTGATATACTCAACATGTATGGGAAGGAGAAATACTGCTATAAATACCATACAGTTTGGTAGCTAGCTGTTTATTTCAATCAAATACAGTAGAATGTCTAGTGCTGCTTGAGACTGTTGAAATCAGTCAATGTTGAATGAAAAGGAGTTAGTAATAATTAATCTATCTGCTTTGGATTAATGCAAGAAAAGCAAATATGACAATATTGAATAATATGAATATAAAATGAGTAAGTTTTTTTGTATATTATAAACTTGTGATGTTAAATAGAATTTTGCACTCAATATCGGAGCTGCAATATTATGCATTCATATATATACATTCGTTCAAAGGTCATTAATATATATATATATATATATATATATATATATATATATATATCAAATGACCGTTGAACGAATGTAATATGAATGCAGCGAATATTACTTGACCCCGGGTAATTGGAACCTATCGGGATTATCAGAAAGCCAATTCGTCAATATAGCGTATATTACCTAACGCGCAAATGTCACAAAATACACATGTGAAAAACACCGCAATCGAGCAAGGCAAACACAAGAGAAGCTATATTGTTTGAAAAGTTTTCCGATTAAACTTGATCTGTGAAACATACATTGTAGACGTGCGAAAAATAAACGCCCAAAATTACAAAATACCGTTTGTCAGTGGGTAATTGTAATTGAATGTAACTCAATTACATACCATTTACGTACTACATAACATGATTGTTCAGAAAGCAAGAATCTTAATTTGCATACAAACTAATATTATTAATTTTCTGCTGTGTATTAAATCTAAGGTAATCTTTCTCAAGAACAATTTAAAAGGCTTGCCTTGTAAAATATACATACATCATCGACTATAAACGTGTCGAGAAACGTTGACTACGTACACATACTATGTTTCCGTGTAGTATCAGACACTTGATTGGCGCGGACTAATATAATAGAAGGTTAATCTCCCGATAGCTTAAATACTTGAGCAGATAAGCAAAACACTCACACGATGTAACCCCATACATCGACAAGTGATCGGGGCAATAATAACCAACATACACTGTAACCATGTAATACCATGTAAATCACAAATAACAAGAACTATGAGTATTTTTATGCTATCAACATGAACTTATGATAAACATGTACATGATAATTATGCAAACATAATGTTTTGATCAATCAATGAGAATATTACTCAATGCATTCAGTACTCTCATTTGATAAATAGTATTAAACAAAACACGTAGCAAATAAACCATATTCTAGTGTCCTCCCTGAGGCAAATAACAAATAAATTTCAACGTTATTATTTGCATCACTTTTTCTATGATTTTCAAGGAATGCTAGGTTAAGTAATAGAATCAAAATCATGCAGACCGTTAGGTAAGATACGTACACTTGACCACATGAGTTGTCATGGAAACAGTGTTGAAATTATATGTTCTTTGACTCACAATACTTACATTGATCAATGCAAACTCGTTTGAAGAACGGCGTGGTTTCACTATGTTTCTTATTTAGAAATATCTCTCTAAGAGAACCAACTTTTACTTAAGTTAATTAGAGGCAGTTGCAAGGATCAGTTATAACACGTAACCCCAAACTAATGTAATCAGTGAATGAGAGTAACAAACAGGAGGGAGACAAATGCGTATCTTGATTTTGTCATGTAAATTACAAATACAGTTCGTGTCAATGTTGATCAAAGCACATTGCCTAGTACCACCACTCTATACTAGATTTATATCATATACATAACTATGTAAAAATAACTGTAAATAAGTTTCCCAGTCTCTTCGAATTCCAGTTGAGACGCTTGTCATATAACCATGCAACATCACCGTAGATAAATCCTCGATTGTAAACTATATAACACTGTCAAAGGCATGGAAACATACAACGTGTCTAATATATGTTGAAATCGGAAGCTAAAAGTCCGAGGTCTCACTTCGACTGAAATAACTTAATTATTTTTGTAGTTACCAATAACAGAAAGTAAACAAGATGTTAACGCTACGTAATTGTGTAACTATTTGAATGACATGACCCCATACTTGATACTTTTATTTCACTTTTATAAGAACAAACCAACAATTATCCCTTATTATGGGCATGAGAGATTCAACAAGAATTTTCCACCAAAAACTGCCTATATTATATGCAACATTCTATAGTCCACCGCGGATCTGTGGATTACCTCAAATTACATAACGTCAAGTTGTGGGTGACAGTCCCCAGGGAAGCGTATTGTAAATCGGTAGTGGTCTACACTATAATCACCATGAAGGACATTTCAAAATAGCGTCGCCAGAACTGAAATTTGCGATATGACCGACTGTTCATTTGACAACTAATATCAGATAACGTTAAGACAGAGACAGATCTGTACATTTTGGAAGCTTAATAATGTGGCGTAAATACATTTTTAAAGTAAAAGTCTCAAAACACTACATGTATAAGTGACTACGAGTTCATAGCAGCCTGCCTTTAGAAGAGGGGAAATGTGGTTGTATACCTCGCCCCACCTTCTTATTTGATGTTAAAAACACCTTCTGTTATGAACTATCAAACACAATTTTATTGCTCCAGATTTAGTGCATTCACGTTTGATGACAGAAAATAGTGACTCACATTCTATGTAATTTAACGCCGCACACACATGCTGTTTTGATACAGATAGTGACAGGAGCACCCCTGTCGTCTGGGGCCGATATACGATGATTCATTTAACCACTCTGAAATCAGTAACCATTCGCTTATAATGAGTATAAGCCATTGTTGTGTCAGTCAATGAACCTACACCAATTCTATCACAATATGATATCTTACGCCCAACCACACCATAATCTGAAATGCTACGTCACGTCTATACTACATAGAGACGATCTTTACTCGTACCAAGATGATTTTAGTCTTAAACAGGATTGGCCAGTGTGTAGTCATGATACAACTGATATCTCTCAACAGGTGTTGTGATTTTATTTGCTATGATAAAGTCAATTCTTAAAAATGTCAGATCATGAATAGACATAGTATATGCTAGCAGTAAAGTGTGGGTCTTTTTTTTTAGATGTCACGTAATCTTCAACGCAAAATCGAATCTTGAATAATTGGTTGGGGTCAAAAGATCGCTAACAACAAGCAATCACATATCGTATCGTAATTGTGCGTGACATGCTCCTGTTGACCCTTAATAACCTTAAAAGTCGTTATATCAGCAACACATTTACACACGAATAGTGTAGAATAGATATCAACATCATTTTCAAATATACAAATTATTCAATGAGTTGCGTGTTATTTATCTGAATGACGTTTTCTCACCAATCTATGTTGCAGATAAACCAATCCATGCTAAAACTGAAAGTTGTTTCTAAAATACATCAACATCAACAGGTATTTTAGGTTAAGACTAGACTGTCCATTGACTTCGAAATTATTGTTTCCCTTATTCCATGGTCTATGCGTAAATTATAAACTACATCAAATAAAATGATGAACCTAAACAGTATAAATTAACATCAGCTGTTGATTCAATATATATCAATATTCCGCGATCTATCACCCACTGACGCCCAGGCGGTCCTTTAATCCGGAGATTACTTTATCGTACGGGGATAACGTGGAGTCATTCGCAAAAGCGATTTTTTATGATATGAAATTCTCATATTTAATCATAGTTTTCTGCGTTGCCATGGTGACTCATTGTGTATAGACAAACAATGGTCCGGTAATCAAAGCAGAAGACAAATTATTGATAACACATGTATGTCTATCTACATTTGTCAGTCATATCCCGTCACACGATCATCTGTATGACTTAATGGGTATGTAGACCTGTCAGAAATGCGTTACAATTCTGTTAATATAATGTAGTAAACGCTTGTGTGTCCGGTTTACTAAAGTAAACCCAAACCGAGACTGAAATGTTTTATGGGTTTGAGCGAGAACAATACCAGCCATGGGCCACGCAGCTGAATGCCCCCTGCACGTAACAATCTGAAATAGAACATAAACACCCTAAACGATGTAATCTAAAAACGATGTAATTGTCAAACAAGTGTTTTAATGAGAAACACCTGTTTGCTGGTGGCTATTATTTGACAGATAAATATGTTTGTATATGATGGATGTAGTTGTAAAGTCGTTGCTTTACTGACAATTCGAGTTTATAATGACTCTATTAATCTATTATTAAGCGAAAAAATCTCGTTCGTTATTCAAAAGCTGTGGTTGACGTTATCCAATTGTTGATCATTTGGCAATATGCAAAATCCGATTTACAATTATGACTGATCAGCTAGAGACGACCTAGATGGACGATATGGTAATGGTAATGGTAATATGGTTGACCCTAGTAATAGCCTACGATTGTTGCACTTTGAATTTCTGTAGCCGTACACGATCGGAAGTCACTTTACTCCGGTATCGCGTTTACTCGAGAATGGGGTAGTAAAGACATTCACGGTTTACTCATTGACAAGATCAATGAAAACGTATCGCATATATTTTATTCAGAGTCAAAGCAATTGTTAGGTTGTGGGGAAAATTACTGTTGATTCAAAATGAAATTCTATGTTCTCACAATCAATTTTAACATCAGATCACACGCATCGATTACACAAATTCCCAAGATCAAATAAAACTTGCTGTTTACGAAACTTAGCGATCTGTCCTCCAGATCTAAGCCAGGCATTCACTTTCTTCAAAATTTAAAAGAAAAGACACACTTCAATGCATCCCAGGAGAGAATTTGTACTCATGACATTGAGAACAATTATGTTTGCCTGAGAAAACGTTAACTGAATGTAAAGTACATTTACTGTTTAAATCTAGAAACACGTAGTTCAGGTGAAAAGCTCCTGTTCAATACTGGTATAAGGAACTAGTACTGTTCATAATAATATTATATTATAATAGTAATATGCTATTGTAACAGCGCGATGTGTACTGAAACGTGATATTTCAGCGAACATTAATATTTGCGGTGAAACTGTCATGGTAATAGTAAAGCATAATGTTGACTTAGGTTGTAGTATGTTGTATGTTCTTAGTTATTCATTCCGAAAGGCAATCTATGAAATGGATCTATCGCAAACTGTACATATCACCGTTTGTCGCAACCAACATTTGCTGCTGACGTATTATCGCTACCACATCATTATCTATTCTATACAATTGTGTTCTGAAATGAGGTGACAAATAAGAAGACAATTTGGGTAATACCTTTACGTTTTCTTCAAAATGACATTTTCGCAATACGATTTTGTAATCTGTTGCATGCTTATATTCTTAATTGTTTTAATTGTGCAAAAAACATGCCTCAAATTTATGTTCGAATGGCGGATTGATACAATTGGAGTGAGTCAATAATTCAAATACTGTTAATATCATTGTAATTAAATATACGATGTTAAAATAGACAAATCGCGTGTGTAGAGTAGCTATGCTTTTGAAGTGTCGTCTATGAGGAGGACCAATACGTATCGACTATGAAAGTGTGTGAATAAGCCGCGTACCATGCGCTTTGAGACAATACTCTACTGACCGGGCATGTATATGAGTAGTGGCGATAACCCGTAGATAAGTTATCGTAAAGATATAATAAAGTATACAATCGGGGACAGATTTGGGTGTTACCAAACTATATTGCCTGACGATGTGTGTTCAATTTGAATAGCGCAGTTATGTATTATGTTCATGTACATGTATTAACACAGAATTTACAGAATAAATATATGCTGTGAGAAGTATCATGCATGAAGTATCACGATGCGTATATTATCATCAAACAGTCTGTTATAATGACTACAAATGTGACTACACAGATAATTCATAAGGTAACTTACTGCCACCGAACCGTAGAGTTAGGATTTACAATATGTTTTTTGTTTTGTTCTTTTGTTCGTAAAGTTCAGAGAAAAAATGAAGTGTCGATGCTTTGCCGTTTGCTTCTCTACCTCTTCTATTTTCTGACATTTTATTTCAGTCAACAAAAGTTAATAACATGTTTTGAAGGGCAATTTTTTGATATTTCTTTTATTCGTAGTAACGATTACTCAGTAACTCTAAATACTCATTGGTCAGATTAACGTAATTAATTGGCCACCATCAAAACAGATATGATAAAAATAAATAAAAAATAGATAAAAAATAATATTGTCACTAAACTACTGTTCGCGCAAATACATCCATGAGAATGATAAGTTCTGAACCATTCAACGTTGGTTTCAAAAAATACTATTTCATACTATAAAACAACATATGTAGTTAATATATGTTCGTCATAAATTATTAGGGAATGTAAGTGAGTACTGTAAAAAAAGTACCTATAGTAAAAAAAAGTTGATGACTTGAGCCCAAATCAATAATATAATAAAACCCATAGTGCCCTCATTTAGTAAATAAAATGTCTGCATGAACTTAAATACAGAAAGTTCTCGTTTAAATTAATTATAAGTTCCAAACAATGTCCGCATATACATAAGACAAATTAAGTAATTACGTTAATCAAATAATAAAAAAGACCTAATGTTTCATACGCAAAATATACTGTTTCATATTCGGACAACTGACTATTTATTGTATGCAATATTCAGTAATTAAGTGAAATTTAATCTAGACATGTAGACAACTTGACACATTGTTAAAATGGCGGAATTACGATATATGACTCGGGTCAACTTGTTACTTTCCTTTCAGCTAAGTGCTTACGAATATGTCTTTTAAATATTATATGAACCATCCATTTGGAAAAGAACACAAAACACCCTGTTCATCACCATGCGTGGTTTATCTCCTTATTAATAATTTAAGGCATAATAAATGAGGGGAAAGAAGTTGTTGTTTGTTTCTTCTTCAGAAAATGTACAGTGCAGTAGATAGGTGTCACACTTGGGTGCCAATTTATCAACTCAGTCAGATGAATTATGCGTGATCATGCTTTGAAAAAAAACATTAATTTTCAGACTAGTTATTAATATATTCTTTACAAATATACATTTTTTTTATTTTTTAAAAAAGGAGACGAAATGACTCGGCAATGAATTATGGGGAAGTCACATTTCCGTGAATGCGGGTTTCCGACAGCGGAGACTAAATAATTGACCTCAGGGACCGTACTTACTGTGTTGGTTATTGTAAGTCAACAATAGAGAAAACGTTCAATTACCCAGTAATCTATGACGTAATCCACGTTATTTATGTACGTCCAATAGCTTTCAATTAATCAAATGTCTATTCTGTTCTCATGTAGATAAAGAAATTATGTTATGCCATGTAATACGTCATAGTACTTGTAACTTCAGCACGTACACTCGGGGATTTATTAGTGTCGGCTCTATTCTGAGAATGATTTACTGAATTAAATGACAACTATTAGTGGTTTGATAATTTCATATTCAGAATATGTTGCTAGATCATTGTATAACTGCTACAGCAAAGTAGCAAATCCCCGTTGTGCCGCGTATCTCTCCACCTCAAAGCACTGTAGTGCCACACGTGGGATATGAGTCTCTCGTCACGCCACCAAGTAGAATACGAGTACGGAATAAGAAGGATCCGTGCAAGCTCACTCGGAATAATTTAATAGCAACAACAAGTCAGTCGACCGTGGTTGTCAATCACTAAACCTATTCTGTGCATGTTTCGTTTGTAATATTTTTGGATTTGATACAGTCTTGCCATTGATGTAATTGCATTGGCAGGATTGGTTATTGATTATTAGCGTTTGATGCCATGTCATGTACAGATGACAGGACTAACGGCAAAGGGATGGCACATTTATTATGCTACTACACGATTAAAGATGCCTAACGTTATGCGGGCTACAGTAGTAATTGACGACGTCAATAACGCATGGACAGTCTGAAATGAAGTGAACCTCACTATCCTGTAAAACTGACGATGCTGAAATCATAATGCTTACCTAGGTAGAAAATGGATGCTAAAAAAAATAACAATTTCTTGATTTGTAACACTAGGCTGGCAAATAAACCACTTTCCTAAATGAAATTACAATATTGTGTTGCCCCTCGTTTTTGTTAAATTGATGGTGGGAATGGCTTTCCTATAAACGGACGCTAAATTGGATTAAAGCTAACCGTCAGTGAACGCGCATATCCGACAATGTATTTCCGGGTCAAATTGCTGCAGCTGATCTATGAATTGAAGTAGGCTCAACATGAAACCTAATTAAATCAGGATTGAAAATCCGAAAATAATTACCGCACGTGATTAACCTTGAATACTAAAAGTAACAAATGTCACAGCGTTAATTCCAGCCGTGGCGGTGGATTACAAGTACGATCTACACGAGTAAAGTAAATACTAAAACAAACAGACAATGGCCCAGGTCAGTATGCACCAAATGTTACATTACTAATTGTTCACGCAGAGTAAACAATTGAGTAATCGCCCGCGAGCAGCCTGTGCGTTATAGATTCCACCACAACGTCCATTTCTGGGTTGTATGTTGGACAATACCGGAGATGATAACATGTACTAGTCAGTTGTCGGCGATGAACATTCTAATATGGAAAGTGAGAAGTAATATATTGGATGGTAAACACGAATCAACAACAGATTGCTCACTTCGGCAAAACTGCAGTTAAATTGCACTCTGAAAAAAAATGTACTGTGACACTCATCTCTATCACTTATGTCCACTAGCCTTTTCACTCACAAAACAAATCATGTGTATCCTATCGCATGGCATTAACAAATTCATAACTTGCACGTAATTCACGTATGCAATTTATAAAAAATGAAATTACTATTTGAAATAAGCAACACGTCTTGTGCAAACTGTTATTTGCATAACAATTATTACGGATGATATCATTGCTGGAGATCTAATTGTCATAAAATCATCTAATCTTTGTTAATCTTTACTTAAATAGCAATTGCTATGAAACAAATATTGGAGAAATAAAATATGTATTTCATTCACCTAAATTTATTATAATTCTTAGCCTTCGTGGACTTTTTAAAAACTCTTCATTTTAATATGAAAATAAAGTCTCACTACACCGCTTCATTGCGTCGGAATGAATGATTACGCATCTCTGACTGTGAGCTGACCTCAACAATAAACCGTTTTACTTACCAGAGACAGGTCAACCGAGAATCATATAATTGTCTGCCATAGATTCTGTCACTTATGGCGTTCATTTTTTATATTGGGTTGTCAAGACTTACCTTAAGCAGGATTTGTAGTTTAACACGATGATACAGCCCGAATGTCGTTAATCTTTTCCCCGCCACTGTAAAGATACTGTCGTTCTTATTTGGGAATAATGCAATAGATGTTAGTATATTAGAAAGTTGGTATTTGTAAGTTATACTTATGTTATCTGGGTTTACCTGGCATCCATCTTCGCCGTTACGCCTACAACTGCGATGACTTGTACTTCATATCACCCTAGGGAAAGGTTCTTCAAAGATCAGCACATATAACTACACAGAGGTATATGAAATTATGGCGTACTTTCGCACCTCGATTACTATGAAAGATTAAATTCATTCAATATATGCGAGAGGGTTTCCATTTTATGTTGTTGTTTGAAAACGGGCGGAGCAGTTTGCAGTTTAGTATAAAAATATCACACCTCACAATCCTATTAACTACGTGTTATAATAGTGACTGAACACAAATCCGTTTTAATGCGTAGTGGTATGTATAAGCACCGGTTTTAATATCACTCATCACATTGCCAATATTTGAGACATGCACGCTGGCACTACCAACAGCTCTATATGATAGGAACAAAACATTGTCCATCCTCTATGATTATTGATAAAAGTAGTACTGACGTGCGTAGTCGAACAGTACGTGCCACATATTACTTCAATATACTCAGTATATTCAATGTGGGCATGGATCAACATACAAGTGTGATAGTGCCAGCTTGTGTATGACAATGAATTTAAGCACGTATACGTTTTCACAAACCCTAACAACATATTAGTACAATGTCAAAGCATGTGCTCCTTATAAATACCAGGTCAGTAGTTTTGACATTACTGGCGATATCAGCAACATTATAAGCCATGTGATGAGGTATGGATGCGTGTTCACGATATTGAATACAGTATAATCTTGGAGAGTTGTGTCAGCAGTCATATAACAGGGACAATCTGATAGGTACAGACGAGGCATACCTAGTATAACCAGTTTACTTAGTTTGAGGGTTGAAAATATAGTGTGTTTTTTAAACATAAATAAATAATATTTTGAAATAAGGAAATCTGTAAATATATGCGATGTTAAAATTGAATCATATGCACGCAGTCTGGGACACAAACCACGCTCGTAAAAAAAATCAGTACCCTAAACAAATGTCCGCCTAGCAGACACTTATACGCGAATGTACCAACACGAAATATGATTTTCTGTTTAAAACATCGTACTATAACATCATAGGGTACTTTGGATCGAATCACCCCGCACTTCCCGATAATATTTCATCACAGACTAATTTCGATCAGATATCAAAGGCTATACGGATTTAGACACGGATTCATTTCCCTGTAAACGACGTACACTAACTAAATTCAATTTTTCTCCCGAGTGTCAGGATTACAGCGGAGAAGATTGAGTAAGAACATTTTTTATGATTAATTAAACGTACAAAATATAGTGTCTTGGTTGCTCTGGGCAACCTTATTTATATATAGTGCCGTCTTGCTAGAAAAATACCTTCCGCTTAAAGTAAAGACATTAGAAACTTACACACACCGTGATCTCCCAAGCGATCTGGTACCGCCCAGTTCTAATGTACTTATATGTGAAACACAATTTTGTTTGTTATTTCAAGGTATTGAATGTCATTAATACATATAATCATCAGCAACTCCATGTTTGCAATGGTATTAGATTGTACCTAAAATAAATTCAATTTCGCTAATCGGGAAAAGGTCTGCCACGCCGAATCTCAATCACAGCAAGCAAACACACATATTGCATTACCTGTCCCTGTCTGCGGGGCTTCAATCATGCAGTTGGCCATCTTGTAATGTAAAACAGTTGTATATACGTTATCAAAGTGAGTACTTCATGTTTAAGCATTGCAACTCGTCCCCTCCCCAGCCATCATCGCTTTGGACATTTAACGAATTATTTGACTTGTACAGCAGGCAGTAACAGACGAAGATGTGTAGAATAGAGAAGTACACAATTGTAATTTGAAATAATTCATCCCTATATCCTATCATAGCTTGTAAGATAACAATAGGCATCCATACTCCCAAGCGGGGCTCATTAAGCAGAATTTAGAGCATCAATCCAGACATGATATTCTACAAGGATAGTTATTTCGAAATTGAAACGACGGCAGCTGCACGTAATGACATGACAGCCAATATACTACCACAGTGATTACATTGTGAATCACACGATATATCTAAGATGGTGTACACTGCGTGACTGATCACGAAAACTATGTGTGAGACCCGATGCCGGCATTACGCTATCGCAATTACACTGACATTACTTCTTCAATTTAGGAATAACAATTCAAACACACGTAGCCAATTGTTCCATGTTCTGATATACGGGAACGGGTATTTGGTGTGTAGTGTTGAATAGTAGTGCGATAAAAAAAACATCGAAATGTCATTAATTTACAAGGTTGCTAGTTAAAACCCAGTACATATAGTTATGATGAAAGGCATACACTATGCCCATCAATATTATGTCAATTGGCCTAGTTTGACCTTCAAAAATCTAATTGAAATATATTTGTGATGTCCATTGGGTGCAAACAAACAACAAAAGCACCCTTCCAAAAACAAAACAGTTATGCTATTTGTATATTCTCTTCATAATTCGTGGTATGAAAACGACTTGATTTCCCATCGTGCTAGACACAACATAAATTTTGAAGATTTTTAATATTTTGGTTTGTTAGTTCCACACAGTAATCATTCTGGGTGTGAAGCTTCTATTAAGCAATATGGTATAATTTAATTACCGGAAACAGAATACTAATTCTCGTAGTTCACTACATGTTTATATCAACAATAGCAAAGTTCAAAATTAATTTCAGAGTAGTGTATTAAAGGTAAACGGTAGCTGTAATATGTTTTAATGGGGCGATTTATTGAGATGACATCGTATATAATAATTTATATCCAACACATCGTTTGGTTACCTAGCATTCGTTTATTACGTTTCCAACACGGGAAATATGTATTTATCTACCGTGGACATAATAGCCAGGATTACTAAGGATACCGATTACGTCGATTGCTTTGTCTCCATTACGAGAGAAACACACGATAAAATAATATAGATTTGCCTGGTATACATCGTTAAATTTATCTTATTTTATCCACATATAATCAGCGCTAGATAGATTTGTTCCATACGCAAACTAAGTACTGGTGTAGATCGTCTCAAAAGCAACGCTAGGATGATTATAAGTGTGAATTAGATTATGATTGTTTTCTTCCATATAAGTAACGCTAGATGTAATTATTATTTCAAATTGTCCATCACATGATTGCGTAGTCACAGAAAACTGTTAACGATGTTCTGCTTCATAACATCTTTCCTATAATGTTAATGATGATGGTCTGTTCCTAGATGTCGATTTGTTTTGCCGTGTTGTATTGAGTACAGTTATAATATGATACAACATTGTGAGTGTGATGGGCCCAACTTCATGTGATAACACATGATATCAATACTGTGGCTGGTATCTTCTTGTTGAAGAGAATTGAATGCATTGTACAGATATGTGTTACTATCGCCATGCCAATACAGCGTGTTAGCGAGCAAATTTGCTTGTAAGTTAACAATGTTGCTTTGAGACAAGCGTCCAGTATTTTAATTGCGGCGCCGACGATAATCCAGTGCACCGATAACGTGCAAATATTTACCAGACAGTGAACTTAGCGTTAATAATTATTTCCGATATTTATTTCAGTTCCTGAAGCAGGCTAAACAGGAGAAATTTTACCTCCGGTTGTTTTCCATTTTAACTCTAAAACGCACCGAAAAAAACGTTTAGAATATTTCATTGGAGGTATGTCTACTTTCTGTATGGCGGACAGTTTGAAAAAAGATTATAATAAAATCTTAATAACAATAACACAAATACTGTTCTTTATAAAAGATTTTCAAAAGGCCGTAGACACCTCAAAATAATGGTATCTTCCAAGAGCGTCCGGCTCTGATGGTGGAATAAACTCACGTAGTAGTTTTTCCAATTTTAAAGGCAGGCGCCGGACGTTTGTCTGAAGGCTACATTGCTAGCTCGCTAACACACTGCATTGGTGTTCAAACGCGACATGCGGTGGTTGTAAATAGAGAAATAAAGATAAAGGTTCGCTACCTACTGTATATTTTATATTATATTTAATGATGTGACCTGATAATGTAGAGTGTGAAGAATATCAGCAATCCGTATATTTCATTGTGTGCTGCTTTGTAGAGTAATGGTAGCCATCATGCCAATAAACACCCTCGTACAAACGCATCTATGAAATCAAAACCTCTCCCAACATATATGCTGAATGCGATACGAAAAAACATTACAAAACTCAAATAAACCCGTAGTTTAATAAGTTTTGTTCTAGGCCATGTTCATTGCAGTATGGACTATTTGGTTAAAATAATGATTACTCTAGATAGGATTGCTGTGTTATCCTGCGACATTGCCATTGATTCCGTGGCATATATATAATTTAATATTGCAATTACGAGCCGTTGAATGTTGTTTTATGGAAACACATGAGACGGGGTCAGCTTGGTTTGTGTGGTCATGAATGGAAATGGGCTAGAGTTGTTGTCCATTGTACGTATGTGCATACTGAATAGCGTTAAATAAAATGAATCACGTATTGTAAATATCTAGGTTACAGCCGATTGAACGGAAAATTGTCCTAACTTCCACATCGATCACTGTCACCCATCAAATTTTGGTGTCTCATCTGTCCTTGGAATCTATTTGAAATGCTCGATCACTGGGTTAGAATATCCTCTTTAAAATATTTTCAGAGGACACATTATAAACAGTATCGCCTAATATTTGGATATGCATATTTCCACCAGTTCAGTTATCTGTTTCCAATGGGATTTGCATTTCATAGTTCATTACATTCTTTTTCAATTGCGAAAGTATGACAGAGACAGCATCGGGTAGTAATGAAAAGCAAGTTGTTTCATCATTATTTTATTGTAGTCCTGACATTTACGTCGCCGAATTCATCTTATCAAATTGCCGCCTCATAGAAAGATATATAATCGAGACACCCACCTGAGACTGTAAGCACGAATGAACAGAATGGTGACAACATAACTAATAAGTGTCTTCGCTTTGAAGAATCTACATTGCCAACAGCAAAAGAACTTTTAGTAGTAGCATGTTACAGGACACGAGTCGCCAATTCCCATGTTGTGTACTGAGGTTTTGCTCTACCACACCTTCTTGTCTGCAACAGTCCCCTGACGGCTCTCACTCTTGTCGACAGCAGATATAATACCTGCCAACGGTTGGGGATTAGCTCTTCGGGCATGCGGATAATCAAGATTATCCCGTACCATTTCTAATTACTAAATAATACACTTACTGATCTTACAAGCAAGGGATTTGTATTTTCGACATGTTTTGTTTGTATAGCCAGAAAGAAAGTAAATTGCTTGGTTCTTGATAATCTTAGTAATTATGCAACAGCATATACTGAAAAATCCCAGGTGTCAAAACACCTGAACCAACCACGGCAAAGTTGTTGAATTTTGCATTAAAAAAATACATCGAAAAGCTACAAAGAAATAATGTTTTCATTCAGAGAAAACACGTAACTTGAAGTAAACTTGGAGTGTACACGAGCTTATGCATATCCGTGTTTCGAAGACTCACTTTAGCATGCAATCAACGCAGACAAGGCGGTTTTTACAGACCATTATTGAAATTTATAAAAGAAATCAATAGTAATATTGCCTTCATGTATTCAATATGCGTTTGATATTACCTTAGGGTTTATATATCTTGTCGATAAAAACAAGACCCGTAACTATCTTCACTTTCACATCACATCATCCTTTGTGTGAGGGAACGCGCTGGGGCCATGTAGTATTTTGGTAAATGTTATTTCACTTATTTGAACAAACCAACACAAATAAGAATTTAAAAATGTGTACGCACCTATGGGCTCCTGTAAATTGTAACTCTTTAAAAGAAGCACTATGATACTTCCTGTTCTCTTCTTCGACAGAAGTAAAATGTACAGTGGGCAGGGAAAAAAACCCACATAAATCCAATTTAGCACGTATTCTCTCGTAAAAATCAACATGTGTCCTGGAATAAGACTGTAAAACTCACTTTCCCTGCTGTGCACGCTGAATGTGAGAACGTAACATATTTATTTGTTGGTTTCTCATCTTCATCTTGCATCAGAACATTAACGCATGTCTTATTTGTTCTACGGTTTGTTTTTAGTTCAATTGATCGATCGTTGTTATCTTTGTGAATTATACGTCAGGATGAAATGTGTTCTACTGTAGAGCTGGTACGAAAAATATATATCATCTACGGTCGTACGCTTTCTGTTATTTGAGTCATTAGGAATAAATAAAGGTCAATTGTAAAGGTCTACAAAAATGCTCCACCCACAGTAAAAAAGAAAACCCACTCATATTCATAAACTAAACGTGTTTCAAAGGATTTGTTGTCTCTTAGAAGATGGTGGATGAAGCCGTATAGGGACCAGGAAATGTGTACAGTCGTTTTTTCTCTCTCACAATGCATTTCCTTGTCATCAAGGTGCTGTAAATCGAAACCTCATTATAACAGTTCGGACTAGGTTTCCAGCAACTGAGTTTATTAGCGCGGAATGTCTCTGTCTGGCACTGTACTCGTATGTACGTTCGTCTGCCGCCCAACAAAGAACGCCGTTTTGACTGTAATGAGACCCGCGAGAAGGAAGACCACATTTTTCGCGTAATAATGGAGATATTACATTCGCTCGTAGACAAATTAGACAAGGCTTTCTTCAATCGTAACCTTCGTTGTGTACATTCCAAATGCGACAATACCGATGCGATTTCAAAACGGGTTGCACCACAACCAACAATCCATCCCCCAATGATGTACGTAATGTTCTACTATTATTCATTTTTCGATCCAGCATTACATCTCTAGGCAGAAAACTTCATTTTTGTGACCATAAAATAAAATAATATTACCGGGTGTAATATAATTAAATATTTATATTTTGATGATACCCCAGAACGTGATTTATAAACGATTTCGTCCACAAAAACTGTGTAATAGTAACTGTAATAGTATCTCCTTCATTGCGTTTTTTTTCCTGTTGAGAATTTTGACGATTCTACAGTAGGGCCTCTTCGAAATCGACAGTCATTACTGTACATATTTAAGTATAAAACATATATGAACGGCAACGTGTAATGTTTTGGTGCGATCTGGAATTTGCATATACTACTTTACCCAGTCTATATTTTTAATAACACTCTCGTTTTTAAACCGACTGAAGATAGAAAGACTATGTGAAATAAAATGTTTGCACTTATTTTGATAATTAGAGTGGTGGGCTCTGAAAGGTTAATAATGTGAAGCCACAAGTGTGTGAATAAAAAACACGTGTTTGTGTGTGTGTGTTTTTTCGAGTACGCTCCAACATGCATCGGTACTGTGGAAAACGTAGACGATTATTGATTGTCATTCATATGACGAAACTAATAAATATTACTAAAATATTGACAACTAACACACCCATAAAAACAAGGTTTCTGATTATATTCAGGGAAATACTGACGAAATGAAGCATAACAACAAATGCAACATACAACATAAGTATGATGTGGTGATTTTTAATCTTAGTTGATATCATATTATATATAAGCTTTGGAATAATTGCACATATACCCGTCCCCCTCATATATTTTTCAACGTCACCTGCTGATTGTGCTGTTATCATCACTTGTTGATACTTTTGTAGATATCCTAAGTCTAAAACCATTATAATATAATTGTGTTGCAACCCTCGGTGGTAAATCACAATATGCGTCGAAACAATTAAAGTGAATAAGTTGTACACAATCATTTACAACGATATAGAGTCTACAATGTTTTACACATCAGTATTCAACGCATATCATCACCGATCACAAGGCAGTATTCACAAATGCAATCAGCTGCAAACGACGTACCTAGTAGACCGTATTCATTTGAATAAAAGACGATGACCAGACTATAAATCCAGTGTTAGGTATTTAGTGGTTGATACTGAAAACAAATCGCAAATGATTTGTAGGTGTTGTGTTCCTGGAAGTTTGTGAGAGTTCTCATATCTTTGCTTGTACGCATTAAAATTTTTATATATATATATATATAACTTAATCCGGTTCTCCAATATACGGATTAAGTAAATAGGTGTCATAAGTGCGATTAGCAGAACAGCTGCAACTTAAGTGCAATTTCATCACAGTTAGGATAAAACGCGATCCTTATCATGTCGGTATAGAGAATCCTTACGAGTTCATACCACTGATTTATGCTGTGACGTGAAGACTCGGTACACTGTCGAAGACGTTTCAGTGCAGCCCTAATAATCACTAGCTATTGAAATTGCACCAAATGAGCCCGTAAATCAACGAAATCGCAACCATCGACTGCGATAGAAGATCCATTTCTCAGCCTGATTTTACAGCAAATAAACCGCTGATTCTCAAGTGTGCGATGAAGTCATCCTTCTTTCAGTCTCTACACTCTTTTCACATCGTAGATGTACAGCTTGCTAAATCACAGTAATGACAAGCCTTTGTGTGTGCACGGTTCTATATCTATAAATGATATATGTTATAATGAGCGACAAGAAAATCAACCCGTAAGGTAAGGAAGATCATTTAGAGTTTGAAAACGGTGCAGCGTGCAAACCATCACAAGATAAATACGGGGGCAGACAAATTACTAGGAACATATAAGACACATCCCGCAGAGTAATGAATAACGATGCTAGTCACTGACCGTAAACAAGACGAATGCGCCCATCTTTGTTCTTCCTGGGGCTATCCAGATTGTTGAACTAATTACTGATTACCTTTAAATTGGCACGCGTCACCAATTTATAAGGAATGAGAAAACGATTTTCTTTCTTAGAAAAGTATTTACCATTCTGCCGAGGTCTGTATTAGTGATGACAAGATTCTGCATAGCAGTCAGCCTCGATGTGGTGCATATTCAGTGAGTACATCAACACCTGTCTGTTTTCAGTTTCTTTCATCCATGTACTCGCCCATGCAACACAAAAAATGTGTTTCACAATCAATAAGCCTCATTACCTTAAATATACTTGGTGTGAGAAAAGAAAAAAAAAAAACTTTTTTTTCCACTCATATTTTGATATTCATATCTCGTGGGCGGTACATAAATATAATCGATTTATTTTACATGATGGGCAAACTAATATTGAATATTATTGACAAAAATCTATCCATATGAGATATGTCGTATCAATGCGAGCTTGTTAATTAACAATGATGTGAGAGGCTGGCACTAGTGAGGTGTTCTAACACAAATGATCTAATTCCTTCTGAAACAAATCCAACTTGATGACAATCTTCGACGCTATCGATTGATTTATTCCTTTTAGTGATGAGTTTCTGATAAAGGATTTCCACCGAGAAATCAATAGTAACAGAAATGATATCCCTGTATGACGCAGGTACCATTTACTAATACTGAAAGTTCATGGTCTCCTTTGAATACCGTAACTAACGTAAATGTTGGACATTAATGTGGAATATCAAAGAAATGAAAGCCGTAAACGGTCGCTGTCTAAACTGTTTTTGACCATTGCTAATTGGGACGTAATTCTAACGCCATACATTATACTCGATTTGTGATGAGAAACTTTCTCAAGGTCAATTTCCTTAATCGTCGGTATAATTACAAAACGTACAACTGAGGACAAAGTGCTGATCGTATATCGGTCAAAGTATCCGACACGTTGCATCACGGAAACGTGTGCATCAATAGTGTACACAGTTTGCAATTAGATATTTAGTTGTCAGATTGATGTCGATTTCGAAAATTTATATTCAAATGAGTCATGCAAAAATAGCTCAGAAAGATTTTCAATCGGCTATATCCCTGACGTGTAACCTTTATAGCATTGGTGATAATCGATCAATTTGCCGACATGGTAACGTTAGATTCATTATTTGCCTATAACACTTTACATTTGTCAGACTTATTTTTTTCATACAGTAAAGCGTGGGTGGCAATAATAATATCCAATTGCGAATGACCAATTGGCCGATGGATGTATGATCAATCTGACTTACAAATGCAACTACTGGAATCATACATGTTCATGTAAGGAACATCTTTACTCACCCACCAACAGGGAACGTGAGATGGGTTTAGACCGTCGTGAAGTTTTTTGTTTTTACCCAGCTGCAAAACAAATCAACAGTGGTGGTTGTCCATGTAAAATTACGTAGATCAATCCTTTGTGTTTTTTGGGTTGCTAGTGGAGACATCTTCAGCATAGCTAATCTTTCACCATCTATCAGATACACCCCGACTCGAATAGGTCAAGATTTGTTGGAACGCATTTGCATACCCTACACAACACACTTTCCAAATGCCTATCTGTCTCGACAGAAGGCAGACTGCTATGTTATCACTTTGAATGTCTAAATGTATTCACCGAACATACTGTAATGAATACAATCATATTCATCAGAACAATCTAAGTGATGAACATTTATTCGCATCTGTTGTACAATATTTTTGTTTTGTTTTTTTTTCCTTCTTTACACAGAAGTGATCTCG
Organism: Saccoglossus kowalevskii; assembly: GCF_978046115.1. NCBI lineage: Eukaryota > Metazoa > Hemichordata > Enteropneusta > Harrimaniidae > Saccoglossus > Saccoglossus kowalevskii. The sequence goes on along the minus strand of NC_140648.1, from coordinate 10,043,447 downwards.
AACTCACAACTTCAAGTGCAGTAAATTAATATATTCTATTCTATTCTATTCTATTCTATTCTATTCTATTCTATTCTATTCTATTCTATTCTATTCTATTCTATTCTATTCTATTCTATTCTATTCTATTCTATTAATGTGATGGGTTTGAATGTTCGTAATATGCCTGACATTTATATTAAGTTATAAATTGTTTTAATTTAAAATAATCAAATGTATGTTCTGTCATTAAATAGAGCGTTTTATACTTAATGATATATTACTAAGCTATAGTTATGTGCAATTATATATACTAGGTTGAACGGATTATCGTACATCTAGGAGTTCTTATTCTGACTGCACGCGTCTCTTGCAATTATCGATCTATTGTGTATAATTTACGCAACCTTTCAATCCAGCTGCAATCTAGAACAATGGCCGAAAGAAATACTTATAATATTTCCCCTTCTAAGATACGAATATTTTCGTCTCCTAGCAACAAGAACCCTAGTATAGCACACGTAATTTGTATTTTGTAATATAATGTCCGCTCAAAGGTTTATTTATTTTTGCATTCAAGTATTGTATAATGAAACAAAAATGCTACCACAGCAGGATATATTCTGCAGTTCAAGGTTAAACTTTTTGTTATTGCTAGGAATAAACACCAAACAACTCAAACCGGGCTCACTCTGGCATATTATGCATGCATAATGTTCGGTACTTGTGTACTTTGACAGACAATTAGTTCATGCCTTACAACATTACAGATTCGATATAATCATAAAAAAGTGTCTTCCAGTTAATGGTGATCTCGTGAATGACTGACTCGCGGGCCCCGTCGAGATAAAACACAAACTGCCGTAGATGAATCTGTGAACTATGACACCACACTCCCAATGCTTGGTGTACACAAAAAAGCGTATATGCTTTTACTATTATGCCTAAAAAACAGATATTAATTTATTGGTAAAATCACCCGTTTCGTAAATAATAACATAATTGTATTGAATAGCAGTAGATAGTTCAATCGCATTCATGCGAGGATTCTCACACAATATTATTCCCATTCCATCTCTTTAAGTGCCTTGCCATGAATTCATTGGTGAAAGATTTGCACTGCTACAAAGGTACTAACATAATAATATACGTGATGTTATACATGTACATATTTTCATACACAGGTCTATAACATAACGCTGGAAAACTAGTTGTTGCCGTCAACCTTTTGGAATTAGGGTGCAGACATGTCAAACAATTCTCAGACATGTTATTTCAGTCTTATGTATGCAAATAATTCGACAACTCGTCTATTACAAATATAACCTGGCCAATTGTACATTATCTCGTAGGCAAGGTGCGCAATGCCGTTATATTATTTTGCGTGTACTGCGCAATCACGTGTGTTCCCGAGGTTTGTCCCCAAACCAGCACTGTCACGTAAAAACGACAGTGGCGATGAAACATTCATTCGATAGCAATGTTGGAACTTATTGACATACCAAATCAGACACAACTCGATTATAAATTGGATCTAACCAACACAATTTAATTCCAATCGCAGTAACTCATCTGAAATGTTACAGATCCAGGGAATATGTGACATAATTTAGTCTGTGATAAATCAACAATGAAACTGACAAGATATGGTACAACGCAGTGTATATGATGCATATTTGCTATGGCAATAAAACATAAAACTGATTGTGTAATCTGAGGCGAAAGCTGACTTCGCCTCTTATAAATTCTTTCTATCTAGTATGTTGACAATTTACAGTCGACAACACGAATATATATCTATAAGGGCCATATCACAGAAATATAACACAATCAATATAAATAAGAGTACTCAGATATACATGGCACAATATTATACATTTATAAGTTCAAAATTACAGTACCGTGAGCATAAAGTCCATGTATTTCACACATAATGTAAATAAGTGCACATGAAAGGAAACTCCAGTTCACTCTTGTAATTCACGGCAAATCCTAAAAGTGTCCAGGTGATTTGCAATCAGACAAGGCTGAATATATGGGCTTCCAAACATGATGGAAGTGTTAAAATAAGTGTATTTACAGAAACATTTAGAACACTGACAACTAACTGTTCACGTCTTTTTTACTGAACTAGTCCGCTTGTTTATGGGTTATGTACCCTTTGACATCAAGCTGTGAGATTATACATAAGACGGTTGAATCAATCTAAGGGGTGCTCGATAGTCGTCAGAGAAGCTCAAGTCGAGGCCGTTACGATCGGTTACTGGACTAAAATGTATAGAGTATGATAGCAATTAGTACAGAATCGGGCGCGCCCAGAGACATTTGGTATTACGTTATGACACATTCAATTGTAAATAACGATATTACAATACGTGTACGTCTCACAACATCGTTATATACAAGTTTAGTAACGCGTAATGGGAGTGTACGATATTTATTGAGCTTCCGTGACAACTTGAGACCATCCTTAGCTCAACTGTTCATGGATTCTATCAAACAGATGAATACTGTAAAAATGATTTTAATACTTCAAAATAAGTGAAAGAATGTCTGTTTTAAATCCCAAATGCTAGGTTTTACACTCCGTCGAATGAGCAATTACCGGGTCGCTAAAACATGAAAGTAATTAATTTTGGTCGAAAACACCATATTTACATTGCTCACTCTATAATATCGAAACACAGCCAGTAATGTGGGGTCTGTTTCAATTGTTCGTGGACATTGTCTATAATATTAGGGTCAAATGTAACGTTAGTCTGATGACCATGCACATTTGACACTATGCCTTTAAGTATAATATAATATAACATGTATATTTACATATTGATACATTTATATCTGTTTACAAAGTCATTCTTACAGCACCGTCATGGTATGCCACTCCACTGGTACGAATCACAACATTTCTAAAGCATCTTCAGATTTCTTGAACGTAGAAATTGTTTTTCGATACCATGTTCTGAAACAATTCGATAACCAGTATGTTGTCTATAATTGAACAGGCTCTGGGTCTCCGTCGCTTTTTCCTAGTTTTCCATTGGTGGGGGAGTCACTCAACATTATAGCATGAGTCTGACAATTTTTCATATTCATCGAGTTTGTCACATCCGTCTCCTGACTGCGGAGATGTTTCCTTTTATTTGAAGGTTTCCGAAAATGGCTGACGCTCATTTCAATTTGGAGGTCTGTAGCGCATGCAAACGCCTTCTGGAAGCTCTTTTTAAAATTGTCACTTAGAAAAGCGTAGAGAATAGGATTGGCGCTACTGTTGGCATAGCCCAACGACTGGGCAAAGTAGTACGCGATTCTCCATTTGTAAAACGCAGCCTTCGAATGCATAACAGCATAGTGCATTGCCACATTGAGGATGTAATAAGGTGACCAACAAATAAAAAACACACCTACCACAACAGTGACCAATTTGGTTACCTTGCGTGTCTTTTTCCCTTTCGAACCAGGCGCTCCGACTTGCCGCAGGCGATTCAACATTAAAATGTAGGCGGTGCATATAATCAGCAGTGGGATGATATATCCCATCATGAACGTGAAATAAGAAAACACCAACCCCCAGTCCTCCTGATCAAGAGTGGAGTTGCCGAATAGAAAAATCCAATTCGGGCCACAGCCATAGCTTCCCATTCTCTCATCGTAATCAGATCGAACGGCTGCTGTAAACCATGAGACGAGTATCAAGACCAAAGCCCACACACATCCACTGACCGCGTTAGCAATTCGTGGGGTACGTATATTCACAGACTTCACTGGGTGTACGACAGCAATATACCGGTCTATGCTCATGACTGTTAGAAAATATATACTTGCAAACTGGTTAATTATATCATTTGTCAACAATATTTTACACCATGCCGTCCCGTACGGCCATGTTTCCATCACAAAGTGAGAGATGCTGAACGGAATTCCCAGCAAGTACAGCTCGTCGGCTATGGCCAAGTTTAAAATATATGTATTAGTCACAGTTTTCATTTTTGAAAATCGAAGTATTACGTAGATAACCAGGGAGTTACCAATAAGGCCAACCACACACGCGATGGCCCAGAGTATGGATAATATGATTTTATCTGCCTTAACACTAGTGTCTCTGTTATCCGTTGAATTCACCATTAAAGTAAAGATATCATAAACAGTGTCGTTGCCATAGGATTCCATGGTTGTACGTGAGCGGTTGATTGCTTGGCTGAATGCTTAGTGGAATACAATTCTAAAGTCCCGTCCTCTTAAAAACTGACGATGTATTGCGGTGTGATAGTAACGTGATATGGCTATGTTAGTCTCTTCGTTCAACGTCGATGTGCACACTCAATGGCAGATCATTTTAGCGCTGTTGAAACATGTGCTCACAACTGCGTTTGACATGATTCGATATTGGAAGAGCAGCCTGTTGTGGTGCTGTTCAAACCGCTCGGCGAGTGATAATGCTGCTCGACGTTCCGTGCTCACACAGCTTCGCTAGGTTAGGTGGACGGCAGCGGATTATGTAAATTGGTTCCTCCTCTTCACCCAACATACGTCAGTCATAAATGGACGTTTCCAATTGGCCAGCGCCAAAATCCCCCCTAGCAGACTCAATTTCATCCAATCCCTGCAAAATTATCAAATACTGTTTAAGCCTGCAGACAAGAACAGCGCCCACATGAGGACATATCTAAACATACAACCGGAGGTATAGGTATATAAAATATTGAAAAAGAGCTTTCGTGAGTCCTGCTGCGTAACCACGCTTAATATGCGTGACCATTCGTCAGTATGATAAATAGCGATTTATTTAATGACGGGGAATTATGTAACGCGGTCTTAATTATAATAATTCTGCCAAATATAATTTGACGGGTGCGCTTCAATATATGGAATCATTCTGTGCTAAAATAAGACTAATAACACATGTAATAATAGACATTAATTATAATCATCTATAATCAGCATAATGCTTGCTTGTTCGTTTGGCGAATGGGTATGTGATGAGTATAATCGCATATTGCAATTAACCTAGCTATTATGAATATTCAAATTGCATATTGTATAAGCACCTACACCCCGGCGATTGTGCGTAGATGCGTGTTGTATAGCCGTATACTGACGTATCGCTCTCCAATAACGCGAGACAATATGTCAACAGAATGCTGGTATTGCAAAACGTGTTTTTGTACCAAGGAGTTAGACTGTGTGAAATCTTGGTCTTGGGATAAAACATTCACACTGACGATAAGGATCTCACTATATAGGGGAGGGGTGAAATAATCCCAAATTGTGCATAATTTTATGATACTCGGTGAACAACCATCTAAACACCTACATTAATAAATTACTATCGACATTTGTCATGCAGTTATATAACTACGCCATTCATCGCTTGGTCGAATTCGTTTTGCCTTAGCAAAACTCACGAATCTTCACCGCTTTGTCGCTTGTCAGAAAGCAATCGTTCATTCGGAACAAAAAATGAGGCCCCCTATTTTGCTGTTTCCTGAATCGGGTAGAACGATCAAATAAATAAACGTGGCAGAAAATGAGTTTCCGCAGCGACTGTCTGATAAACGAGCACGGCAATTACCCACAATATCAGTGAAATGGGTGACGTAATGTTTAATTAGTTTAATGTTAAATGTCAGATTATAAATAGTAAACAGCGTTTAGAATTTTAGGTTGTTTTTAGTAGTGTAGTGCAAGGTCACAACATGAAGCAACAAGGTCTTATGACGTGTTAGTGGGATTGCACAAAGATGTCCTGCAGCTTAGCAGCATGTAATCGACAAGGTCAAAATTAGGGGCGCATCTGGCCAATATTTTTCATTAGGTACAATTATTCTGGAACTAACAACACTAACATTCTCAAAGAGCAGTGCTACCTATTCGGTACTGTACATATGTTTTATACTCGACGAGACCGAAGATATACGTCAATATTAAACACTAAATGTCAATGTTCAAATGGGGTAAATCATCTTCATTCAAATATGATCAATCTTATATTCATTAAATTTCAAATTACATTATTTTTTTTTCGAGAGTATCATTTCGGAATACGGCCATCAACAATCTAAAGGAAATAGTGATGCTATTTATTGAGACGGCGGCGAATGACTTGTTTACCCGATTTTTTAAACTGTTGTGTATTGATCCATGATTCGCATGAGAGGCTTTGTGCCGCCCTCTGAAATAGCATCTGTGACTATTTTCGGTCAATGGAAGAATCGAAAATGTCAATCAGTTCAAATCTCACATCTCGTAAAATTTCTATATGAGGGCACTTCTTTAGTACGGTTATGTTAGAAATTATTTAGAAATTATCTTTATGCAGCATAAGATATTTCAGTCACATCAGTTCCAATTTGTTTGCCTACAATGGATAAATGAATGGCCGCTTGCTAAATATTGAATATATTGGTTACTTTATAATAAGAATTTTAGAATTATGTGATATATATTGTGAAATATACTGTATTGAAATGAATAGATAATTTAAATAGGTAATTACAGACCAGATAACCACAATAATTTGCCTTGTGCTCGTTATTTATAATAATCACCACCTCCAAATGACATGTAAATGCATAAATTAAAAATTGACCTATTCATTGACGACTGATAAGCCCAATGTCGTACATCAACGACATCAGGTAATATGCGAATTAGGTCGGCAATGAGAAAACATGCATTATCTGACATGTGCAATCGAGCATCTTCTCTGATTTTGTTTCGCTATGGTGTTGACGGAAATGTCGGATGTCAGCTTGTGGAATGAATGGCTCTCGGCGGTGCAGAACGATGATTCCATGCTCTTGGTCAACGCTTCTCGCCGCAAGTGTCAGTAGCAGTCACGAATAAAAAATTACCTATTCTTTCTGAACTCCGAATTGTTATTATAATATACCCAATTGGTCGTCGCTTCCTTGGCTTATATCTAAATCTACGAGTTGTTTAACGACTTTATCTAGGCTGTCAATACAACTTCCGAATGAGTTATGGATTTGTATCATGCGTAGGTAGATGATAAGTATATTTCAATATCCTTTATCCTGTTATGTATGCAATCTGGGTCTAGAACATTGCTAGTTAAATATCACAATTCTCCGCACATCGAACACACATTACATAGAACCCTGGAATGCAATTTCAGCGCTATCACAAACAAAGTGAGCTCACACGAAAATATCAGGTCATACAAGAATTTGTTGGCTCTCCGTTAAATATATTAATAAAAGACATTAATAAAATAAAACGCAATAGATATGTATTCAGGCGCATCTATTAAAGGTAGCCATGTGAGTGTATAATAAATCATCTGACAAGGCAATATCGACCGCACACTCGTTAAAACGTCTCTTAGATACATATTTCTTAACTGGTCTTTGTTATTCTTTGGCAAATTACAATTTCCAATTCAGTAGTATTGTCAGCTACTTCTCAGGTATATAGTTTTGTCAGATAAGTTAAAATATAAATTGTAGAAGGACTGGACAGTACACAGATTGTGCATGGCCTGTTGTTTGTTGACAAGGGTGTACATGCATATGTCTGTAATTTCCAATTGGTGACCTATTTTTCTGGACAACCGTGCACATATTTTTGCAATTGAGACGTGGGCGCGTATATCCATAAACTTTTCATTTCACTATTTCTAAATCTCACAATATTTCAGTTTGACATTTACCTATAAATGCCCATGAATGCATGACTATTAATATTTTAGAATGTTTTTATTTTAAAAACGTGTCCCTGACGGGGAAACGCTTCATCTTATTCCAACAATGTGTAATTTTATTTCACACGTCGCTACTCAAATTTGTAATCAGACGCTGAAAACACGGTTTCACATGATTTGTGACGAACAATGCTAAGCTAATAACACGCATGTGGATTTCTAAACCCCACAGTTTGGTTTAATAAAAGATCTGAGACATGAGTGATCGATGTATCGATGAGATCGAAACGATGATGGCAGCTTTATAAAATACATGATACTGGTAGTATCAAAAAATCAACTCCAGGTTGTCATGAATAAAATGACCTGGTGTACACATAAAGCCATAAAACAGCATCGTATTCCTCACCTTCCTGCTCAATAGATTTCATTCCGTACTATAATATGTGCTTAATTTATATTTATTTATGCGCTATGGAAGACTACACGACTATTTTATTGTAGAATGTACCAATGTATCTTTTATATTTAAACATCAGTTGAACTAATATATATGTCCATCGTAACGGTTCGGCATAATTAACATTTACAGAATAAGTTGTGATTTCTGCATGCCACAGTAATATTATAGTCATTATACTTATACATGAGTAGCTTTTACAGTAAGTATTTCGACTCAATAGCGAATAAGCTACTGTACGCCACGTATATTGCACGTATCGTATTTGAAAGCAGGTCACGGAATCTGAAAGTGATGATAGGTTGAAACTAGGCAGCTAACAAATCAATTATATTTAATACACCTAGTAACATATATCACGCCTGGCAAGATTATAGATCTCAATTTACAACGTTGCAGTATGGGGGATATACTTTTTCATTAACAAACCCGGGAAAAGATCATTAATGGTGTCAATTGTCATGATATTGCCACACAGTGCATGGCTAATACGTTCTCCAAGGAGACATTAAGAGTAAAAAAGTGCTATCACATCTATTGATTCTCGCTATCCAGCATTAGGCCGGATAGAACAAAATACCTAATACAAACTTTGATGCATTATCGAATTGAACATTTTGCTCAATCCCTAGTTAATAGTATTATGTTTTAATAATAAAGCGAGATCTAATAATATTTTTTTGCCATGTATTGGTATAATAATTATCAAAAAGAATATTCAGTGTAACTATTTATTCGTCACACACATCTACTTTGCATTGGAACGCATAAAGTTAACTCGTGTCAGTAATTGTTTCAATTTAACCATGTCTAACTATAGGAAGAAATCACCACTTAGCAATTAAACACGCACATAAACCACATGCTATTCCTCGTCAGACAAACAGATTACCTTACGTAGTATAGACAACCACACTTTTTCGAATATGAGTGTTACACTACTGTGTTACACTACTGTGTTCCACACACTAAACGAGCATTTTTATATTTACCATGATATACGCGTCGCATTATATCAATGAGTCATATGCAGTATGTATGCTTATATCGGAGCTGCCAGTCAAACACTACATTAGGTTATTTTAAACAAAATGCTGCTCAAAGCCTTAAATATATCTGCGCTGCCATATTTTGTGATCGATACTAATATTATTTAAATATTATTTTATCCTGTTTTTGATTCTTATTTATGTATACACTAATTGATAACCAGATGTGCTCTTCGTGTATACACGGAGAGTAAATATTTAGTGATACTGGGTATAATATGCACCAATCAAGCAAATGTGGCGTAGATTGGTTGATTTCCATTTTATATCAGTTTATGCCATAACAAATATTGTATTTGTTACTAGTATTCAAGTGGCATTTAAGAATTGATTTATAACAAAAATATGATTATTATATTTTATGAAACGTGAATGTAATAAGAATACTAGTTGTAATGCCACTACGTGCGTGCAATTGCGTGGCATATCAGAACAATATATGGTGTTGATTACTAATTGAGAGGTTGAGTATGTTAATTAATATCAAGTTTACATTACGTTTTTTTAAAAATGTTGAAAATATTAAATTGCTTTTCTCAAAATAGGAACATTTTTTGAATGCCATGCATGTCAGTTGCAAACACATTGATAATATCCGGTTAACAAAAATAGATTGGTACATTTATCCTATCTGTTTGACAATATGTAATAAACGTAATATTGGTGACATTGAAACGACCAGTAATTATCTGACAATAGAATTGATAGCTTTTCTCTTGATAAACCGCACTATCATCTGTCGAACCATGATCACAATGCACAACGTGTTTAGGGTTGCATTATATATTTTACCACCTACAAAGCAGTATTTTTCCTGATCGTGCTATCAGTAGGCCAATAGAAAGTGATCATTAGTGTTGTAATAATTGACCAATCAGTTTTCTGTACAACATTATTGTGATGCCATGTTTTGATGAAAATATAGAAATAGCAATAAAGGTAATTATTTTAGTATAGCAAACATTTTTAGCGAAATGAAATTAATGAAGTTAAATATACTAAAATTAAATATTAACAGTTGGTATAAAATGTTATTTGTGAAAATGTAAAATCATTTTAACTGACAGTTAGCTAAATGAAATTATTTTAACTATAAATTGCCAATTGCCAAATCAATGAAAATAAAATGATTTTTGAAAATACTTGGTTTCCCGGTTTTTCTGATCTAATCATAATCGTTCTTCCTTCATTCCTTAAAACTGCTTCATTTCACATAAGGCTTCACTCTAATATTTAATTTTCAGCCTAAACGTCAGTACAAATGTACTTCCAAATACGTGTTATTTTAGTATATTTCATTGTTTTCTATATCATTGGCAGTTCAGTGTAATAAAGTAGTGTAATAATATGAGGTTATTACGAAGACACTGCAAGATATGCACGAAGACAGAACAGCGGAAGTATCGACCGACGCGCAGCGGAGCTCGTACGACCGCGTAGTGCCTGAGTAAAGTACAGTAGTTGCAGTATCCTCGTAATAACCTTATTATTAACATCTTTTCCTCCAAGAAAAACATCAAGGGAATGCCGAAATCCGAAAAGTTTTGAGCATATTAAGCGAACTTTTTTGTTTGGGGACCGGTCATGTCCTAGGGGCAGCCATGTTTGTTTTTATTGTTAGAGGACGTTTACGCGCGTAATCGTTCCATATTTGGAATTCGAGTTTCCTAATGTGGTAAAATACCCAGTGCAATACCGATGAAATTATGGCACGCTTTAAGATTACAGATGTGTAATATTGTGAGGTTATTACGAGGATATATAACCTTATTATTATACATCTTTTCCTTCAAAGGATACATCACGGGAATGCCGAAATCCAACAAGTTTAGAACAGAATCAGCGAACTTCTTTGTATAGAGCCCGGTCAATCAATCATCAATCGTACCAATCATCATTAATTGTCATACCAATGCATCTCCCAAAACAGAAATATAGTGAAGGCTCGGAACAAATTTACTAATGATATGCTCATATTTCAAGATTTCATTTCAGTATTTAAAGGTTATTGCACTACTTCCCGTGATATTATGTTGCATTTACGAGTGATCCAGTGCCGTATTTTCACAAAAAATCACCGGCGGCGAGTAAAACGATATCACGAGATGTTTGTGTAATAACCTGTTCATCATACAGAGTGGTTTAAGACAAATACAGATGATTTTGCAGCTGATTTCGTTATTTTCTAGCTAGGTAACAAGAAGCTCGATGCACGAGGCGCGTGCACTGAAAGTGTGTTATGAACGACACACAGACACGCACGCTCTTGGTCGAAGTTCGCAGAACACTTCATATTTGATGGGGAAACTTGATATTGCATTCGGGTAATTTAAAAACAGCAATGCAGCCAGATAGACCATGGCTGAAAAATACGTTCAGTAAATTATTTTAGTAACGATTCTAGAAAGTACTAAATTAGCCTGAATTGAGTGAAGGTGGGTGGGTAAATGTTATAAAATAACGTTCTAAATTCAATGTAGTAAATTGCACTGTTCAAATGTCAACCGCCACGACTACCGTGTTTTATATGTTTGACGCTGTCAGCCGAGCGTGGAACGCCAGCTGGAACATGCCAAGTACAAAAATATACCGTTTTTGATCAGTCATGAACAGCTGTAGGAACAGCAATGGAACACACTGTCGTCGTATATTGAATATAAATTAGGCCACACAGTAAAAATGTATTCCGTATTTGACAAGTCGCCGAATATTTCACTGTGTGTTCAAAGGACTACACGTTGCATGGTCTTAAAAATTAGATATTTCATTAGAGACCCTACAATATTAGGTTTATTGAACAAGTACCTTGCGAGCATTTATTTCATAAATATGATGGCCATTGTATGGTCATGAATATTCTGTTTATCCGATGTTTACGTTTCGCAGCTTCTAAAGGGTAAAACCTACGCAGTGATCGTATTTTGTCGAGCGTTCTGCCTCATTTGCATAAACAACCGCCGGCCATTAACAACGATTACCGTTAGTTTACTGCATTGCGATTAATTAATATAGTTATTTTGGAGCCATTTACGGTTTTGGGATGGTAACAATAATCACTAAATTTAGAGTCAATTCAAATCGTTTCACAATCCGTGAAAAATCGACACTCTACATGAATGAAACACGTTTCGGTGCGAGGTTTTACACTTACCTAGAAAAATGTTAGGGTGTGCCGCTAGGACCTCCTGACCCTACCTCTTTCTAAACAGCCGAAACGCGTAACGGAATATCCCTTTTCAGAAAATATTTTAAAAAATACACCCTTTTCAGAATACGGGTCTTTTTGAGTAGTGAATTAAATGAGCCAATTTTCTGCCACAATTCTCAATTTCTATGACTTGAACGAAGCTTTTGAGGAAATTTAGAGATTTTCATTTATCAATACAGTAATTAATGCTGAAAATTTAGCCACCTTTTCAAACACTTGTGCCCAAAAGGAGACAGGGAACCTCATCAGACGGTACATACCTTTACAACTTGAAGTAACCCCCTCCCCGGCATGCAATCATTTGTGATTGAACTTTAAACCCACTCTATTCCTGACGCAGAGGATGTCATTTCCGGTGATTACGTATGGAGGCGTTGTGATCTCATGAGTATATTTTACCGCATCTCCCATTGGTAAGACACCAGTATGTGCTTTTGTTTTGAATTTGAAAATGAAATACAATTAACGGTTTTATAATAATTTATATTTGAGCAGTACTGTTGCTGAATTCCATTTTTAAATGCCAAGGATACACTTTGCCGAAGAGAGGTTGATGCCAGCCTATATTCACTTTAATGTATTCTGCATTACGTTTTCCTCTTCTTATATTGCACAAGAAATATGGACAATGATATGATAATATGCATCTGCTGTTGTTTATCCGCAACTGAATCTCTCTCTCGTACAATGAATGCCATACACAATATTTTGCTTTTATAAAATCAAATTGTGACATATGATTTTGCGAGGTGGACAATATAGATATTGACCGAAACAAACACACTACCCGAATTTCCTTCACTCCTTTTTTTCGAATGTGAGAAAACAAGTAGATAGAAGTGCACAAAGTGCAATCATTAACAAAATTAAACAGAAATTACTATATCATGTCAAAATCAAGATGTATAATCCGCAACATCAATGGAGGTCCACTAACACGAACTGTCGATAACAAATCCTCCAATAACTGATTTTTTTTACCGATATTTACCTCTGGCATTTGAATTTCTTTTTGTCGACGACGACCTGTGGATATAATTTTACCAGCTTCTTGCCCATAACAACACTGGGGATTAACTGTATCCTTTCTTGTCAGCGACGAAATTGGTGAATAACTGTACCTCTTCTTGTCGGTGACGACACTGGGGAATAACTGTACCCCTTCTTGCCAGCGACGACATTGGGGGATACCTGTACCTATCCGTGTCAGTGATTTCGTAAGGGTACAATTGTACGTTTTTGTGTCAGTAGCGACATGGTATATCTATAGCTCTTCTCGTCAACGATATTATTGGGATATAATTGTATATCTTCCTGGCAGTGACGACATGAGGCGAAAACTAGTTTTTCTTGTCAGCGACAAAGCGCGGGAAAAACCTATTTCTTTATGCGACGACGTGAAGATATAACTATATCTCTTCTTGTCAGTGACTACATGAGAATAACTGTTCCTCATATTGTCAGCAACAACGTGGCGGGATAATTGTATATTTTCAGCAACGATGATCGTACGGGCATAACTGTAGTTACTATTGTCAGCGATGATGTGAGTGTATAAGTGTAACTGTTTCTGTCAGCGATTACGTGAGACTGTAAATGTATTTGTGTCAGTAACAGTATGAGGGTATACGTATACTTGTCGACGACAATGGGGGATACCTGTTTCTGTTCTTGTCAGCGATGACGCGAGCGTGAAAATGTACTTTATAAATTGTGCCTGCAACGATGTGAAAGTACAACTGTAACTTTACATGCCAGTTATTACATGAGAAAACACTTGTATTGTGTTAGCAATGATGTAAACGTAAAACTATATCTTCTCTTCTTAATGATGACGTGAAGAAATAACTGTAGCTGTTCTTGTATATAGGACAGGTGTATCCATTTGATGGTATGTACGTTTTTTGTCAACAATGACATGCGGGTGACACATACTTGTGTTAGCAATGACGTAGGATTATGACTGTACTGTGACAATTTGTATCAGCGATGTGTGTGCCATTTCTTGACGAAAACAATGCGAAGGTATGACTGTACTTCCTACTTTCAGCAACGACATGGGAGTGTAAATGTAACTTTTATTGTGTCAGTGGTGTCTTGAGAGTATATTATTATATGCATAATTGTACCTATTTGTCTCGGCAAGGACGAGTTTTAAGCAAATTGAGATTTAAAATGGTACGAACGAATTTAAATACTTTTATACCAACTGACATTTTCGATATATTGCATTTGAGCATATATCTGGCTACCCACCAATAACAGTAGATATAATTATAGTCGCCAATAATTGGTCGGAGCAACATTCTTCACTGTATTGTCATCTTCACCAGCCAAGGACCATTTATTCGGCATAAACCTCAACATTTCACCACGATTTACTGTGTGTCGCACGCCCTCAAGCGATTGTAAGACTAACTTGGGCTCATTGAAGCGTAATATGAACATACCAACAAACCGCATGGCTTTAAGCGAACCCGTTTTGACAATAATGTAATGCAAAAGAAATACTCAAGAAACAAACTACATTTTTATTATATAGCTCCCTACACTACAAATAAATAGTGTAAATATTATACTACAGCTATATAAACCATAAGAAATACAATACTCCCAATAAACCCTTATGGCGTTAAGCAACACCCCTATGGAATTATACTTTTTCATAAGGAATACTGTAGTTGTAATATGTTACAAACTACTAAAAATAATAGATTACTAATCCTACAATTCAAAATAAATAATGTAATTATGATACTACAGCTATATATACCATAGAAAAAACAATACTCCAAATATAACTTTCTATGGAATTAAGGTATTTTAACAAGAATATCAAAGTTGAGGTATGTTACACACTACTAATTACACTATATCACACTGTATTATTACATTCCCTCCTACACTTCAAATAGTATAATTAGTATAATACATCTATATACATCATAAATAATAAATAATACAATAGTGTAATAAATCCATATAACGTTCAGCAAACCTCTTACGGTAACGCCTTTAGAAGAGGAATATTCTAGTTGTAGTTTTACGTGTTGGTGAAACTGTACTTTTCCTGGTCAGCAATTACGTGTTGGTAAAACTGTACCTTTTCTCGTCAGCAATTACGTGTTGGTGAAACTGTACCTTTACTTGTCAGCAATTACGTGTGGGTAAAACTTGTCAGCAATTACGTGTTGGTAAAACTGTACCTTTTCTTGTCAGCAATGACGTGTTGGTAAAACTGTACCTTTTCTTGTCAGCAATGACGTGTTGGTATAACTGTACCTTTTCTTTTCAGCAATGACGTGTTGGTATAACTGTGCCTTTTCTAGTCAGTAGTGACGTGTTGATATAACTGTACCTTTTCTTGTTAGTATCAGGGGGAATTCTTCCTCCACGGGGTCTCCACACTTGTCAGGGGGGAATCTCGTCTCGTCTCTCTATTGCGTCCCCTTGAGGTACGGGATCAGGAAAGTCACTTATACTTTACAGTCAAATAAGACACACACAACGAAATACGTTTCAGCTCTCGTCTTAGTCGGTCAATCGAGCACTCTATAAGACACAGCGCCCTGGGGAAAAAATCCCCAAGACTATCGCAAAGCTGACCCAAGACTCTCTTAAACTGCGTCAACACTCGCCCCAAGGCTCTCCAGGACTGCACTCTCGACTGTGTCTCTCGTAGAGTATTCGCCAAGACCAACTCAAAACTCTCTTTATTCATTTTCAAAACACTAACCAATTACAAAACAGTAAAAAGACTCTAGGGCGTAACCTTCAATCATAAAGCCAATCACACTAAGTACTGAATACGTCATATCTTTTGATTAATCGTTCACTACATTAATAACTATGAATACCAACTAACAGAATGAGTAGTCAGAATAGCGACGGTTATCTCGTAATTAGTTCCAAATCATTGAGCCAAGTTCCGTTCAAAACTTCAAATAGGCCTAAACGATGACAGACATAACACAGCAATTCGCTAATAATCAGCTAATTAAGTCGATTAACAGATACGCAAAAACAAATTCATGACATTAGCAATAAAGTGTTGGTTTAACTATACCTTTTCTTTTTAGCAAAAAAAGTGTTGGTATAACTGTACCTTTTCTTGTTAGCAATAAAGTGTTGGTATAACTGTACCTTTTCTTTTTTAGCAATACAGTGTTGGTATAACTGTACCTTTTCTGGTCAGCAATGGCGTGTTGGTATAACTGTACTTTTTCTTGTCAGCAATGACGTGTTGGTATAACTGTACCTTTTCTTGTTAGCAATAAAGTGTTGGTATAACTGTACCTTTTCTGGTCAGCAATGGCGTGTTGGTATAACTGTACCTTTTCTTGTCAGCAATGACGTGTTGGTATAACTGTACCTTTTCTTGTTAGCAATAAAGTGTTGGTATAACTGTACCTTTCTTGTCATCAATGACATGTTAGTATAACTGTACCTTTTCTGGTCAGTAGTGACGTGTGGGTATAACTGTAACTTTTCTGGTCAGCAAGGACGTGTTGGTATAACTGTACCTTTTCTTGTTAGCAATACTGTGTTGGTATAACTCTACCTTTTCTGGTCAGTAGTGACGTGTTGGTAAAACTGTGCCTTTTCTGGTCGGTAATGACGTGTTGGTATAACTGTACCTCTTCTTGTCAGCGATTATAGAAGGTACAGCTGTACCCTTCTTGTCAGTGATGACAGAAGGTACAACTGTACTTCTTCTAGTCAGTGATGACAAATGTTACAAATGTACCTCTTCTTGTCAGTGATGACAGAAGGTACAACTGTACTTCTTCTAGCCAGTGATGGCAGAAGGTGCAACTGTACCTCTTCTTGTCAGTGATGGCAGAAGGTACAACTGTACCCTTCTTGTCAGTGATGGCAGAAGGTACAACTGTACCCTTCTTGTCAGTGATGGCAGAAGGTACAACTGTACTCTTCTTGTCAGTGATGGCAGAAGGTACAACTGTACCCTTCTAGCCAGTGATGGCAGAAGGTGCAACTGTATCTCTTCTTGTCGGTGATGGCAGAAGGTACAACTGTACTTCTTCTAATCAGTGATGGCAGAAAGTACAACTGTACCCTTCTTGTCAGTGATGGCAGAAGGTACAACTGTGCCTCTTCTTGTCAGTGATGGCAGAAGGTACAATAGTACCCTTCTTGTCAGTGATGGCAGAAGGTACAACTGTACCTCTTCTAATCAGTGATGACAGAAGGTATAACTGTACATGACATGATTGCGATGAAATGTGCGCACAACTGTTCATTTTCATTTTTCTATTTTGGTCAGCAATGACATGGTGGTATAACGACGGCGTGAAAGTACAACTTTAACTACTCTTGCGAAGATTTAACTGTACCTTTTATTCTTTGTAATGATGTGAGGGTTTAACCGGACCTCTTTTTGTTAGTGATGATGTGAGAGTTTAACTGCACCTTTTATTGTTAGTGGCGATGTGAGGGTTTAACTGTACCTTTTATTGTTAGTGACGATGTGAGCGTTTAACTGTACCTCTTATTGTTAGTGACGATGTGAGGGTTTAACTGTACCTTTTATCATTAGTGACGATGTGAGGGTTTAACTGTACCTCCTATTGTTAGTGACGATGTGAGGGTTTAACTGTACCTTTTTTTATTATTAGTGACGATGTGAGGGTTTAACTGTATCTCTTATTGTTAATGACGATGTGTGGGTTTAACTGTACCTTTTATTGTTAGTGATGATGTGAGGGTTTAACTGTACCTCTTATTGTTAGTGACGATGTGAGGGTTTAACTGTACCTCTTATTGTTAGTGACGATGTGTGGGTTTAACTGTACCTCTTATTGTTAGTGACGATGTGTTGGTTTAACTGTACCTGTTATTGTTAGTGACGATGTGTGGGTTTAACTGTACTTTTTATTGTTAGTGACGATGTGTGGGTTTAACTGTACCTTTTTTGTTAGTGACGATGTGGGGGGTTTAACTGTACCTCTTATTGTTAGTGACGATGTGAGAGTTTAACTGTCCCTCTTATTGTTAGAGACGATGTGAGCGTTTAACTGTCCCTCTTATTGTTAGTGACGATGTGAGAGTTTAACTGTACCTCTTATTGTTAGTGACGGTGTAAGGGTTTAACTGTACCTCTTAGCGTTAGTGACGATGTGAGGGTTTAACTGTACCTCTTATTGTTGGTGACGATGTGAGGGTTTAACTGTGCCTCTTATTGTTAGTGACGGTGTGTGGGTTTAACTGTACCTCTTATTGTTAGTGACGGTGTGAGGGTTTAACTGTACCTCTTATCGTTAGTGACGATGTAAGGGTTTAACTGTACCTCTTATTGTTAGTGACGATGTGAGGGTTTAACTGTCCCTCTTATTGTTAGTGATGATGTGAGGATTTAACTGTACCTCTTATTGTTAGTGACTGTGTGAGGGTTTAACTGTACCTCTTATTGTTAGTGACGATGAGAGGGTTTAACTGTCCCTCTTATTGTTAGTGACGATGTGAGCGTTTACCTGTCCCTCTTATGGTTAGTGACGATGTGAGAGTTTAACTCTACTTCTTATTGTTAGTGACGATGTGAGGGTTTAACTGTACATCTTATTGTTAGTGACGGTGTGAGGGTTTAACTGTACCTCTTATCGTTAGTGACGATGTGAGGGTTTAACTGTACCTCTTATTGTTGGTGACGATGCGAGGGTTTAACTGTGCCTCTTATTGTTAGTGATGGTGTGTGGGTTTAACTGTACCTCTTATTGTTAGTGACGGTGTGAGGGTTTTACTGTACCTCTTATCATTAGTGACGATGTAAGGGGTTTAACTGTACATCTTATTGTTAGTGACGATGTGAGCGTTTACCTGTACCTCTTATTGTTAGTGACGATGTGAGGGTTTAACTGTACCTCTTATCGTTAGTGATGAAGTGAGGGTTTAACTGTACCTCTTATTGTTAGTGACGATGCAAGGGTTTAACTGTACCTCTTATTGTTAGTGACGATGTGAGGGTTTAACTGTATCTCTTATTGTTAGTGACGATGTGAGGGTTTAACTGTACCTCTTATTGTTGGTGACGATGCAAGGGTTTAACTGTGCCTCTTATTGTTAGTGATGGTGTGTGGGTTTAACTGTACCTCTTATTGTTAGTGACGGTGTGAGGGTTTTACTGTACCTCTTATCATTAGTGACGATGTAAGGGGTTTAACTGTACATCTTTTTGTTAGTGATGATGTGAGAGTTTAACTGCACCTTTTATTGTTAGTGGCGATGTGAGGGTTTAACTGTACCTTTTATTGTTAGTGACGATGTGAGGGTTTAACTTTATCTCTTATTGTTAATGACGATGTGTGGGTTTAACTGTACCTTTTATTGTTAGTGATGATGTGAGGGTTTAACTGTACCTCTTATTGTTAGTGACGATGTGAGGGTTTAACTGTACCTCTTATTGTTAGTGACGATGTGTGGGTTTAACTGTACCTTTTATTGTTAGTGATGATGTGTTGGTTTAAATGTACCTGTTATTGTTAGTGACGATGTGTGGGTTTAACTGTACTTTTTATTGTTAGTGACGATGTGTGGGTTTAACTGTACCATTTTTTGTTAGTGACGATGTGGGGGGGGGGGGGGTAACTGTACCTCTTATTGTTAGTGACGATGTGAGAGTTTAACTGTCCCTCTTATTGTTAGTGACGATGTGAGCGTTTAACTGTCCCTCTTATTGTTAGTGATGATGTGAGAGTTTAACTCTACCTCTTATTGTTTGTGATGATGTGACGGTTTAACTGTGCCTTTTATTGTTAGTGACGATGTGAGCGTTTAACTGTCCCTCTTATTGTTAGTGACGATGTGAGAGTTTAACTGTACCTCTTATTGTTAGTGACGGTGTAAGGGTTTAACTGTACCTCTTAGCGTTAGTGACGATGTGAGGGTTTAACTGTACCTCTTATTGTTGGTGACGATGTGAGGGTTTAACTGTGCCTCTTATTGTTAGTGACGGTGTGTGGGTTTAACTGTACCTCTTATTGTTAGTGACGGTGTGAGTGTTTAACTGTACCTCTTATCGTTAGTGACGATGTAAGGGTTTAACTGTACCTCTTATTGTTAGTGACGATGTGAGGGTTTAACTGTCCCTCTTATTGTTAGTGACGATGTGAGCGTTTAACTGTCCCTCTTATTGTTAGTGACGATGTGAGAGTTTAACTCTACCTCTTATTGTTTGTGACGATGTGAGGATTTAACTGTACCTCTTATTGTTAGTGACTGTGTGAGGGTTTAACTGTACCTCTTATTGTTAGTGACGATGAGAGGGTTTAACTGTCCCTCTTATTGTTAGTGACGATGTGAGCGTTTACCTGTCCCTCTTATGGTTAGTGACGATGTGACAGTTTAACTCTACTTCTTATTGTTAGTGACGATGTGAGGGTTTAACTGTACATCTTATTGTTAGTGACGGTGTTAGGGTTTAACTGTACCTCTTATCGTTAGTGACGATGTGAGGGTTTAACTGTACCTCTTATTGTTAGTGACGATGCGAGGGTTTAACTGTACCTCTTATTGTTAGTGACGATGTGAGGGTTTAACTGAATCTCTTATTGTTAGTGACGATGTGAGGGTTTAACTGTACCTCTTATTGTTAGTGACGATGTGAGGGTTTAACTGTACCTCTTATTGTTAGTGAGGATGTGAGGGTTTAACTGTACCTCTTATTGTTAGTGACGGTGTGAGGGTTTAACTGTACCTCTTAGTGTTAGTGACGATGTGAGGGTTTAAATGTATCTCTTATTGTTAGTGACGATGTGAGGGTTTAACTGTATCTCTTATTGTTAGTGACGATGTGAGGGTTTAACTGTACCTCTTATTGTTAGTGACGATGTGAGGGTTTAACTGTACCTCTTATTGTTAGTGACGATGTGAGCGTTTACCTGTACCTCTTATTGTTAGTGACGATGTGAGGGTTTAACTGTACCTCTTATTGTTAGTGACGATGTGAGCGTTTACCTGTACCTCTTATTGTTAGTGACGATGTGAGGGTTGAACTGTACCTCTTATTGTTAGTGACGATGTGAGCGTTTACCTGTACCTCTTATTGTTAGTGACGATGTGAGGGTTTAACTGTACCTCTTATTGTTAGTGACGATGTGAGCGTTTACCTGTACCTCTTATTGTTAGTGACGATGTGAGGGTTTAACTGTACCTCTTATCGTTAGTGATGATGTGAGGGTTTAACTGTACCTCTTATTGTTAGTGACGATGTAAGGGTTTACCTGTACATCTTACTGTTAGTGACGATGTAAGGGTTTAACTGTACCTCTTATTGTTAGTGACGATGTGAGAGTTTAACTGTACATCTTATCGTTAGTGATGATGTGAGGGTTTAACTGTACCTCTTATTGTTGGTGACGATGCGACGGTTTAACTGTCCCTCTTATTGTTAGTGACGATGTGAGAGTTTAACTCTACCTCTTATTGTTTGTGATGATGTGACGGTTTAACTGTGCCTTTTATTGTTAGTGACGATGTGAGCGTTTAACTGTCCCTCTTATTGTTAGTGACGATGTGAGGGTTTAACTGTACCTCTTATTGTTAGTGACGATGTGAGGGTTTAACTGTACCTCTTATTGTTAGTGACGATGTGAGCGTTTACCTGTACCTCTTATTGTTAGTGACGATGTGAGGGTTTAACTGTACCTCTTATTGTTAGTGACGATGTGAGCGTTTACCTGTACCTCTTATTGTTAGTGACGATGTGAGGGTTGAACTGTACCTCTTATTGTTAGTGACGATGTGAGCGTTTACCTGTACCTCTTATTGTTAGTGACGATGTGAGGGTTTAACTGTACCTCTTATTGTTAGTGACGATGTGAGCGTTTACCTGTACCTCTTATTGTTAGTGACGATGTGAGGGTTTAACTGTACCTCTTATCGTTAGTGATGATGTGAGGGTTTAACTGTACCTCTTATTGTTAGTGACGATGTGAGGGTTTACCTGTACATCTTACTGTTAGTGACGATGTAAGGGTTTAACTGTACCTCTTATTGTTAGTGACGATGTGAGAGTTTAACTGTACATCTTATCGTTAGTGATGATGTGAGGGTTTAACTGTACCTCTTATTGTTGGTGACGATGCGACGGTTTAACTGTCCCTCTTATTGTTAGTGACGATGTGAGAGTTTAACTCTACCTCTTATTGTTTGTGATGATGTGACGGTTTAACTGTGCCTTTTATTGTTAGTGACGATGTGAGCGTTTAACTGTCCCTCTTATTGTTAGTGACGATGTGAGAGTTTAACTGTACCTCTTATTGTTAGTGATGGTGTAAGGGTTTAACTATACCTCTTAGCGTTAGTGACGATGTGAGGGTTTAACTGTACCTCTTATTGTTGGTGACGATGTGAGGGTTTAACTGTGCCTCTTATTGTTAGTGACGGTGTGTGGGTTTAACTGTACCTCTTATTGTTAGTGACGGTGTGAGGGTTTAACTGTACCTCTTATCGTTAGTGATGATGTAAGGGTTTAACTGTACCTCTTATTGTTAGTGACGATGTGAGGGTTTAACTGTCCCTCTTATTGTTAGTGACGATGTGAGCGTTTAACTGTCCCTCTTATTGTTAGTGACGATGTGAGAGTTTAACTCTACCTCTTATTGTTTGTGACGATGTGAGGATTTAACTGTACCTCTTATTGTTAGTGACGGTGTGAGGGTTTAACTGTACCTCTTATTGTTAGTGACAATGAGAGGGTTTAACTGTACATCTTATTGTTAGTGACGGTGTGAGGGTTTAACTGTACCTCTTATTGTTGGTGACGATGCGAGGGTTTAACTGTGCCTCTTATTGTTAGTGACGATGCGAGGGTTTAACTGTACCTCTTATTGTTAGTGACGGTGTGAGGGTTTAACTGTACCTCTTATTGTTATTGACAATGTGAGGGTTTAACTGTACCTCTTATTGTTGGTGACGATGCGAGGGTTTAACTGTGCCTCTTATTGTTAGTGACGATGCAAGGGTTTAACTGTGCCTCTTATTGTTAGTGACGGTGTGAGGGTTTAACTGTACCTCTTATCGTTAGTGACGATGTGAGGGTTTAACTGTACCTCTTATCGTTAGTGACGATGTGAGAGTTTAACTGTATCTCTTATTGTTAGTGATGATGCGGGGGTTTAACTGTACCTCTTATTGTTAATGGCGATGTGAGGGTTTAACTGTACATCTTACTGTTAGTGACGATGTGAGGGTTTAACTGTACCTTTTATTGTTAGTGACGATGCGAGGGTTTAACTGTACCTCTTATTGTTAGTGACGATGTGAGGGTTTAACTGTACATCTTACTGTTAGTGACGATGTGAGGGTTGAACTGTACCTCTTATTGTTAGTGACGATGCGAGGGTTTAACTGTACCTCTTATTGTTAGTGACGATGTGAGGGTTTAACTGTACATCTTACTGTTAGTGACGATGTGAGGGTTTAACTGTACCTCTTATTGTTAGTGACGATGTGAGGGTTTAACTGTACATCTTACTGTTAGTGACGATGTGAGGGTTTAACTCTACCTCTTATTGTTAGTGACGATGTGAGGGTTTAACTGTACCTCTTATTGTTAGTGACGATGCGAGGGTTTAACTGTACCTCTTATTGTTAGTGACGATGTGAGGGTTTAACTGTACCTCTTATTGTTAGTGACGATGCGAGGGTTTAACTGTACCTCTTATTGTTAGTGACGATGTGAGGGTTTAACTGTACCTCTTATTGTTAGTGACGGCGTGAGGGTTTAACTGTACCTCTTAGTGTTAGTGACGATGCGAGGGTTTAACTGTACCTCTTATTGTTAGTGACGATGTGAGGGTTTAACTGTACCTCTTATTGTTAGTGACGGTGTGAGGGTTTAACTGTACCTCTTAGTGTTAGTGACGATGTGAGGGTTTAAATGTATCTCTTATTGTTAGTGACGATGCGAGGGTTTAACTGTACCTCTTATTGTTAGTGACGATGTGAGGGTTTAACTGTACCTCTTATTGTTAGTGACGATGTGAGGGTTTAACTGTACCTCTTATTGTTAGTGACGATGTGAGGGTTTAACTGTATCTCTTATTGTTAGTGACGATGTGAGGGTTTAACTGTACCTCTTATTGTTAGTGACGATGTGAGGGTTTAACTGTACCTCTTATTGTTAGTGACGATGTGAGCGTTTACCTGTGCCTCTTATTGTTAGTGACGATGTGAGGGTTTAACTGTACCTCTTATTGTTAGTGACGATGTGAGCGTTTACCTGTACCTCTTATTGTTAGTGACGATGTGAGGGTTTAACTGTACATCTTATCGTTAGTGACGATGTGAGGGTTTAACTGTACCTCTTATTGTTGGTGACGATGCGAGGGTTTAACTGTGCCTCTTATTGTTAGTTACGATGCGAGGGTTTAACTGTACCTCTTATTGTTAGTGACGGTGTGAGGGTTTAACTGTACCTCTTATTGTTAGTGACGATGTGAGGTTTAACTGTACCTCTTATTGTTGTTGACGATGCGAGGGTTTAACTGTGCCTCTTATTGTTAGTGACGGTGTGTGGGTTTAACTGTACCTCTTATTGTTAGTGACGGTGTGAGGGTTTAACTGTACGTCTTATCGTTAGTGACGATGTGAGGGTTTAACTGTATCTGTTATTGTTAGTGACGATGTGAGGGTTTAACTGTCCCTCTCATTGTTAGTGATGATGTGAGCGTTTAACTGTCCCTCTTATTGTTAGTGACGATGTGAGAGTTTAACACTACTTCTTATTGTTAGTGACGATGTGAGGGTTTACCTGTCTCTCTTATTGTTAGTGACGATGTGAAAGTTTAACTCTACCTCTTATTGTTTGTGACGATGTGAGGGTTTAACTGTACATCTTATTGTTAGTGACGGTGTGAGGGTTTAACTGTACCTCTTATTGTTAGTGACGATGTGAGGGTTTAACTGTACCTTTTATTATTATTAGTGACGATGTGAGGGTTTAACTGTATCTCTTATTGTTAATGACGATATGTGGGTTTAACTGTACCTTTTATTGTTAGTGATGATGTGAGGGTTTAACTGTACCTCTTATTGTTAGTGACGATGTGAGGGTTTAACTGTACCTCTTATTGTTAGTGACGATGTGTGGGTTTAACTGTACCTCTTATTGTTAGTGACGATGTGTTGGTTTAACTGTACCTGTTATTGTTAGTGACGATGTGTGGGTTTAACTGTACTTTTTATTGTTAGTGACGATGTGTGGGTTTAACTGTACCTTTTTTGTTAGTGACGATGTGGGGGGTTTAACTGTACCTCTTATTGTTAGTGACGATGTGAGAGTTTAACTGTCCCTCTTATTGTTAGAGACGATGTGAGCGTTTAACTGTCCCTCTTATTGTTAGTGACGATGTGAGAGTTTAACTGTACCTCTTATTGTTAGTGACGGTGTAAGGGTTTAACTGTACCTCTTAGCGTTAGTGACGATGTGAGGGTTTAACTGTACCTCTTATTGTTGGTGACGATGTGAGGGTTTAACTGTGCCTCTTATTGTTAGTGACGGTGTGTGGGTTTAACTGTACCTCTTATTGTTAGTGACGGTGTGAGGGTTTAACTGTACCTCTTATCGTTAGTGACGATGTAAGGGTTTAACTGTACCTCTTATTGTTAGTGACGATGTGAGGGTTTAACTGTCCCTCTTATTGTTAGTGACGATGTGAGGATTTAACTGTACCTCTTATTGTTAGTGACTGTGTGAAGGTTTAACTGTACCTCTTATTGTTAGTGACGATGAGAGGGTTTAACTGTCCCTCTTATTGTTAGTGACGATGTGAGCGTTTATCTGTCCCTCTTATGGTTAGTGACGATGTGAGAGTTTAACTCTACTTCTTATTGTTAGTGACGATGTGAGGGTTTAACTGTACATCTTATTGTTAGTAACGGTGTGAGGGTTTAACTGTACCTCTTATCGTTAGTGACGATGTGAGGGTTTAACTGTACCTCTTATTGTTGGTGACGATGCGAGGGTTTACCTGTGCCTCTTATTGTTAGTGATGGTGTGTGGGTTTAACTGTACCTCTTATTGTTAGTGACGGTGTGAGGGTTTTACTGTACCTCTTATCATTAGTGACGATGTAAGGGGTTTAACTGTACATCTTATTGTTAGTGACGATGTGAGCGTTTACCTGTACCTCTTATTGTTAGTGACGATGTGAGGGTTTAACTGTACCTCTTATCGTTAGTGATGAAGTGAGGGTTTAACTGTACCTCTTATTGTTAGTGACGATGCAAGGGTTTAACTGTACCTCTTATTGTTAGTGACGATGTGAGGGTTTAACTGTATCTCTTATTGTTAGTGACGATGTGAGGGTTTAACTGTACCTCTTATTGTTGGTGACGATGCAAGGGTTTAACTGTCCCTCTTATTGTTAGTGACGATGTGAGCGTTTAACTGTCCCTCTTATTGTTAGTGATGATGTGAGAGTTTAACTCTACCTCTTATTGTTTGTGATGATGTGACGGTTTAACTGTGCCTTTTATTGTTAGTGACGATGTGAGCGTTTAACTGTCCCTCTTATTGTTAGTGACGATGTGAGAGTTTAACTGTACCTCTTATTGTTAGTGACGGTGTAAGGGTTTAACTGTATCTCTTAGCGTTAGTGACGATGTGAGGGTTTAACTGTACCTCTTATTGTTGGTGACGATGTGAGGGTTTAACTGTGCCTCTTATTGTTAGTGACGGTGTGTGGGTTTAACTGTACCTCTTATTGTTAGTGACGGTGTGAGTGTTTAACTGTGCCTCTTATCGTTAGTGACGATGTAAGGGTTTAACTGTACCTCTTATTGTTAGTGACGATGTGAGGGTTTAACTGTCCCTCTTATTGTTAGTGACGATGTGAGCGTTTAACTGTCCCTCTTATTGTTAGTGACGATGTGAGAGTTTAACTCTACCTCTTATTGTTTGTGACGATGTGAGGATTTAACTGTACCTCTTATTGTTAGTGACTGTGTGAGGGTTTAACTGTACCTCTTATTGTTAGTGACGATGAGAGGGTTTAACTGTCCCTCTTATTGTTAGTGACGATGTGAGCGTTTACCTGTCCCTCTTATGGTTAGTGACGATGTGAGAGTTTAACTCTACTTCTTATTGTTAGTGACGATGTGAGGGTTTAACTGTACATCTTATTGTTAGTGACGGTGTGAGGGTTTAACTGTACCTCTTATCGTTAGTGACGATGTGAGGGTTTAACTGTACCTCTTATTGTTGGTGACGATGCGAGGGTTTAACTGTGCCTCTTATTGTTAGTGATGGTGTGTGGGTTTAACTGTACCTCTTATTGTTAGTGATGGTGTGAGGGTTTTACTGTACCTCTTATCATTAGTGACGATGTAAGGGGTTTAACTGTACATCTTATTGTTAGTGACGATGTGAGCGTTTACCTGTACCTCTTATTGTTAGTGACGATGTGAGGGTTTAACTGTACCTCTTATCGTTAGTGATGAAGTGAGGGTTTAACTGTACCTCTTATTGTTAGTGACGATGCGAGGGTTTAACTGTACCTCTTATTGTTAGTGACGATGTGAGGGTTTAACTGTATCTCTTATTGTTAGTGACGATGTGAGCGTTTAACTGTACCTCTTATCGTTAGTGACGATGTGAGGGTTTAACTGTACCTCTTATTGTTGGTGACGATGCGAGGGTTTAACTGTGCCTCTTATTGTTAGTGATGGTGTGTGGGTTTAACTGTACCTCTTATTGTTAGTGATGGTGTGAGGGTTTTACTGTACCTCTTATCATTAGTGACGATGTAAGGGGTTTAACTGTACATCTTATTGTTAGTGACGATGTGAGCGTTTACCTGTACCTCTTATTGTTAGTGACGATGTGAGGGTTTAACTGTACCTCTTATCGTTAGTGACGATGTGAGGGTTTAACTGTACCTCTTATTGTTAGTGACGATGTGTGCGTTTACCTGTACCTCTTATTGTTAGTGACGATGTGAGGGTTGAACTGTACCTCTTATTGTTAGTGACGATGTGAGCGTTTACCTGTACCTCTTATTGTTAGTGACGATGTGAGGGTTTAACTGTACCTCTTATTGTTAGTGACGATGTGAGGGTTTAACTGTCCCTCTTATTGTTAGTGACGATGTGAGCGTTTAACTGTCCCTCTTATTGTTAGTGACGATGTGAGAGTTTAACTCTACCTCTTATTGTTTGTGACGATGTGAGGATTTAACTGTACCTCTTATTGTTAGTGACTGTGTGAGGGTTTAACTGTACCTCTTATTGTTAGTGACGATGAGAGGGTTTAACTGTCCCTCTTATTGTTAGTGACGATGTGAGCGTTTACCTGTCCCTCTTATGGTTAGTGACGATGTGAGAGTTTAACTCTACTTCTTATTGTTAGTGACGATGTGAGGGTTTAACTGTACATCTTATTGTTAGTGACGGTGTGAGGGTTTAACTGTACCTCTTATCGTTAGTGACGATGTGAGGGTTTAACTGTACCTCTTATTGTTGGTGACGATGCGAGGGTTTAACTGTGCCTCTTATTGTTAGTGATGGTGTGTGGGTTTAACTGTACCTCTTATTGTTAGTGATGGTGTGAGGGTTTTACTGTACCTCTTATCATTAGTGACGATGTAAGGGGTTTAACTGTACATCTTATTGTTAGTGACGATGTGAGCGTTTACCTGTACCTCTTATTGTTAGTGACGATGTGAGGGTTTAACTGTACCTCTTATCGTTAGTGATGAAGTGAGGGTTTAACTGTACCTCTTATTGTTAGTGACGATGCGAGGGTTTAACTGTACCTCTTATTGTTAGTGACGATGTGAGGGTTTAACTGTATCTCTTATTGTTAGTGACGATGTGAGCGTTTAACTGTACCTCTTATCGTTAGTGACGATGTGAGGGTTTAACTGTACCTCTTATTGTTGGTGACGATGCGAGGGTTTAACTGTGCCTCTTATTGTTAGTGATGGTGTGTGGGTTTAACTGTACCTCTTATTGTTAGTGATGGTGTGAGGGTTTTACTGTACCTCTTATCATTAGTGACGATGTAAGGGGTTTAACTGTACATCTTATTGTTAGTGACGATGTGAGCGTTTACCTGTACCTCTTATTGTTAGTGACGATGTGAGGGTTTAACTGTACCTCTTATCGTTAGTGATGAAGTGAGGGTTTAACTGTACCTCTTATTGTTAATGACGATGCGAGGGTTTAACTGTACCTCTTATTGTTAGTGACGATGTGAGGGTTTAACTGTATCTCTTATTGTTAGTGACGATGTGAGGGTTTAACTGTACCTCTTATTGTTAGTGACGATGTGAGGGTTTAACTGTACCTCTTATTGTTAGTGACGATGTGAGGGTTTAACTGTACCTCTTATTGTTAGTGACGGTGTGAGGGTTTAACTGTACCTCTTAGTGTTAGTGACGATGTGAGGGTTTAAATGTATCTCTTATTGTTAGTGACGATGTGAGGGTTTAACTGTATCTCTTATTGTTAGTGACGATGTGAGGGTTTAACTGTACCTCTTATTGTTAGTGACGATGTGAGGGTTTAACTGTACCTCTTATTGTTAGTGACGATGTGAGCGTTTACCTGTACCTCTTATTGTTAGTGACGATGTGAGGGTTTAACTGTACCTCTTATTGTTAGTGACGATGTGTGCGTTTACCTGTACCTCTTATTGTTAGTGACGATGTGAGGGTTGAACTGTACCTCTTATTGTTAGTGACGATGTGAGCGTTTACCTGTACCTCTTATTGTTAGTGACGATGTGAGGGTTTAACTGTACCTCTTATCGTTAGTGATGATGTGAGGGTTTAACTGTACCTCTTATTGTTAGTGACGATGTGAGGGTTTACCTGTACATCTTACTGTTAGTGACGATGTAAGGGTTTAACTGTACCTCTTATTGTTAGTGACGATGTGAGAGTTTAACTGTACATCTTATCGTTAGTGATGATGTGAGGGTTTAACTGTACCTCTTATTGTTGGTGACGATGCGACGGTTTAACTGTCCCTCTTATTGTTAGTGACGATGTGAGAGTTTAACTCTACCTCTTATTGTTTGTGATGATGTGACGGTTTAACTGTGCCTTTTATTGTTAGTGACGATGTGAGCGTTTAACTGTCCCTCTTATTGTTAGTGACGATGTGAGAGTTTTAACTGTACCTCTTATTGTTAGTGATGGTGTAAGGGTTTAACTATACCTCTTAGCGTTAGTGACGATGTGAGGGTTTAACTGTACCTCTTATTGTTGATGACGATGTGAGGGTTTAACTGTGCCTCTTATTGTTAGTGACGGTGTGTGGGTTTAACTGTACCTCTTATTGTTAGTGACGGTGTGAGGGTTTAACTGTACCTCTTATCGTTAGTGATGATGTAAGGGTTTAACTGTACCTCTTATTGTTAGTGACGATGTGAGGGTTTAACTGTCCCTCTTATTGTTAGTGACGATGTGAGCGTTTAACTGTCCCACTTATTGTTAGTGACGATGTGAGAGTTTAACTCTACCTCTTATTGTTTGTGACGATGTGAGGATTTAACTGTACCTCTTATTGTTAGTGATGGTGTGAGGGTTTAACTGTACCTCTTATTGTTAGTGACAATGAGAGGGTTTAACTGTACATCTTATTGTTAGTGACGGTGTGAGGGTTTAACTGTACCTCTTATTGTTGGTGACGATGCGAGGGTTTAACTGTGCCTCTTATTGTTAGTGACGATGCGAGGGTTTAACTGTACCTCTTATTGTTAGTGACGGTGTGAGGGTTTAACTGTACCTCTTATTGTTATTGACAATGTGAGGGTTTAACTGTACCTCTTATTGTTGGTGACGATGCGAGGGTTTAACTGTGCCTCTTATTGTTAGTGACGATGCAAGGGTTTAACTGTGCCTCTTATTGTTAGTGACGGTGTGAGGGTTTAACTGTACCTCTTATCGTTAGTGACGATGTGAGGGTTTAACTGTACCTCTTATCGTTAGTGACGATGTGAGAGTTTAACTGTATCTCTTATTGTTAGTGACGATGCGAGGGTTTAACTGTACCTCTTATTGTTAATGGCGATGTGAGGGTTTAACTGTACATCTTACTGTTAGTGACGATGTGAGGGTTTAACTGTACCTTTTATTGTTAGTGACGATGCGAGGGTTTAACTGTACCTCTTATTGTTAGTGACGATGTGAGGGTTTAACTGTACATCTTACTGTTAGTGACGATGTGAGGGTTGAACTGTACCTCTTATTGTTAGTGACGATGCGAGGGTTTAACTGTACCTCTTATTGTTAGTGACGATGTGAGGGTTTAACTGTACATCTTACTGTTAGTGACGATGTGAGGGTTTAACTGTACCTCTTATTGTTAGTGACGATGTGAGGGTTTAACTGTACATCTTACTGTTAGTGTCGATGTGAGGGTTTAACTGTACCTCTTATTGTTAGTGACGATGTGAGGGTTTAACTGTACCTCTTATTGTTAGTGACGATGCGAGGGTTTAACTGTACCTCTTATTGTTAGTGACTATGTGAGGGTTTAACTGTACCTCTTATTGTTAGTGACGATGTGAGCGTTTACCTGTACCTCTTATTGTTAGTGACGATGTGAGGGTTGAACTGTACCTCTTATTGTTAGTGACGATGTGAGCGTTTACCTGTACCTCTTATTGTTAGTGACGATGTGAGGGTTTAACTGTACCTCTTATTGTTAGTGACGATGTGAGCGTTTACCTGTACCTCTTATTGTTAGTGACGATGTGAGGGTTTAACTGTACCTCTTATCGTTAGTGATGATGTGAGGGTTTAACTGTACCTCTTATTGTTAGTGACGATGTGAGGGTTTACCTGTACATCTTACTGTTAGTGACGATGTAAGGGTTTAACTGTACCTCTTATTGTTAGTGACGATGTGAGAGTTTAACTGTACATCTTATCGTTAGTGATGATGTGAGGGTTTAACTGTACCTCTTATTGTTGGTGACGATGCGACGGTTTAACTGTCCCTCTTATTGTTAGTGACGATGTGAGAGTTTAACTCTACCTCTTATTGTTTGTGATGATGTGACGGTTTAACTGTGCCTTTTATTGTTAGTGACGATGTGAGCGTTTAACTGTCCCTCTTATTGTTAGTGACGATGTGAGAGTTTAACTGTACCTCTTATTGTTAGTGATGGTGTAAGGGTTTAACTATACCTCTTAGCGTTAGTGACGATGTGAGGGTTTAACTGTACCTCTTATTGTTGGTGACGATGTGAGGGTTTAACTGTGCCTCTTATTGTTAGTGACGGTGTGTGGGTTTAACTGTACCTCTTATTGTTAGTGACGGTGTGAGGGTTTAACTGTACCTCTTATCGTTAGTGATGATGTAAGGGTTTAACTGTACCTCTTATTGTTAGTGACGATGTGAGGGTTTAACTGTCCCTCTTATTGTTAGTGACGATGTGAGCGTTTAACTGTCCCACTTATTGTTAGTGACGATGTGAGAGTTTAACTCTACCTCTTATTGTTTGTGACGATGTGAGGATTTAACTGTACCTCTTATTGTTAGTGACGGTGTGAGGGTTTAACTGTACCTCTTATTGTTAGTGACAATGAGAGGGTTTAACTGTACATCTTATTGTTAGTGACGGTGTGAGGGTTTAACTGTACCTCTTATTGTTGGTGACGATGCGAGGGTTTAACTGTGCCTCTTATTGTTAGTGACGATGCGAGGGTTTAACTGTACCTCTTATTGTTAGTGACGGTGTGAGGGTTTAACTGTACCTCTTATTGTTATTGACAATGTGAGGGTTTAACTGTACCTCTTATTGTTGGTGACGATGCGAGGGTTTAACTGTGCCTCTTATTGTTAGTGACGATGCAAGGGTTTAACTGTGCCTCTTATTGTTAGTGACGGTGTGAGGGTTTAACTGTACCTCTTATCGTTAGTGACGATGTGAGGGTTTAACTGTACCTCTTATCGTTAGTGACGATGTGAGAGTTTAACTGTATCTCTTATTGTTAGTGACGATGCGAGGGTTTAACTGTACCTCTTATTGTTAATGGCGATGTGAGGGTTTAACTGTACATCTTACTGTTAGTGACGATGTGAGGGTTTAACTGTACCTTTTATTGTTAGTGACGATGCGAGGGTTTACCTGTACCTCTTATTGTTAGTGACGATGTGAGGGTTTAACTGTACATCTTACTGTTAGTGACGATGTGAGGGTTGAACTGTACCTCTTATTGTTAGTGACGATGCGAGGGTTTAACTGTACCTCTTATTGTTAGTGACGATGTGAGGGTTTAACTGTACATCTTACTGTTAGTGACGATGTGAGGGTTTAACTGTACCTCTTATTGTTAGTGACGATGTGAGGGTTTAACTGTACATCTTACTGTTAGTGACGATGTGAGGGTTTAACTGTATCTCTTATTGTTAGTGACGATGTGAGGGTTTAACTGTACCTCTTATTGTTAGTGACGATGCGAGGGTTTAACTGTACCTCTTATTGTTAGTGACGATGTGAGGGTTTAACTGTACCTCTTATTGTTAGTGACGATGTGAGGGTTTAACTGTACCTCTTATTGTTAGTGACGATGTGAGGGTTTAACTGTACCTCTTATTGTTAGTGACGGTGTGAGGGTTTAACTGTACCTCTTAGTGTTAGTGACGATGCGAGGGTTTAACTGTACCTCTTATTGTTAGTGACGATGTGAGGGTTTAACTGTACCTCTTATTGTTAGTGACGGTGTGAGGGTTTAACTGTACCTCTTAGTGTTAGTGACGATGTGAGGGTTTAAATGTATCTCTTATTGTTAGTGACGATGCGAGGGTTTAACTGTACCTCTTATTGTTAGTGACGATGCGAGGGTTTAACTGTACCTCTTATTGTTAGTGACGATGTGAGGGTTTAACTGTACCTCTTATTGTTAGTGACGATGTGAGGGTTTAACTGTATCTCTTATTGTTAGTGACGATGTGAGGGTTTAACTGTACCTCTTATTGTTAGTGACGATGTGAGGGTTTAACTGTACCTCTTATTGTTAGTGACGATGTGAGCGTTTACCCGTGCCTCTTATTGTTAGTGACGATGTGAGGGTTTAACTGTACCTCTTATTGTTAGTGACGATGTGAGCGTTTACCTGTACCTCTTATTGTTAGTGACGATGCGAGGGTTTAACTGTACATCTTATCGTTAGTGACGATGTGAGGGTTTAACTGTACCTCTTATTGTTGGTGACGATGCGAGGGTTTAACTGTGCCTCTTATTGTTAGTTACGATGCGAGGGTTTAACTGTACCTCTTATTGTTAGTGACGGTGTGAGGGTTTAACTGTACCTCTTATTGTTAGTGACGATGTGAGGTTTAACTGTACCTCTTATTGTTGTTGACGATGCGAGGGTTTAACTGCGCCTCTTATTGTTAGTGACGGTGAGTGGGTTTAACTGTACCTCTTATTGTTAGTGACGGTGTGAGGGTTTAACTGTACGTCTTATCGTTAGTGACGATGTGAGGGTTTAACTGTATCTGTTATTGTTAGTGACGATGTGAGGGTTTACCTGTCTCTCTTATTGTTAGTGACGATGTGAAAGTTTAACTCTACCTCTTATTGTTTGTGACGATGTGAGGGTTTAACTGTACATCTTATTGTTAGTGACGGTGTGAGGGTTTAACTGTACCTCTTATTGTTAGTGACGATGTGAGGGTTTAACTGTCCCTCTCATTGTTAGTGATGATGTGAGCGTTTAACTGTCCCTCTTATTGTTAGTGACGATGTGAGAGTTTAACACTACTTCTTATTGTTAGTGACGATGTGAGGGTTTAACTGTACCTCTTATTGTTAGTGACGATGTGAGGGTTTAACTGTATCTCTTATTGTTAGTGACGATGCGAGGGTTTAACTGTACCTCTTATCGTTAGTGACGATGTGAGGGTTTAACTGTACCTCTTATTGTTGGTGACGATGCGAGGGTTTAACTGTGCCTCTTATTGTTAGTGACGATGTGAGGGTTTAACTGTACCTCTTATTGTTAGTGACGATGCAAGGGTTTAACTGTACCTCTTATTGTTAGTGACGATGTGAGGGTTTAACTGTATCTCTTATTGTTAGTGACGATGCGAGGGTTTAACTGTACCTCTTATTGTTAGTGACGATGTGAGGGTTTAACTGTACCTCTTATTGTTGGTGACGATGCGAGGGTTTAACTGTGCCTCTTATTGTTAGTGACGGTGTGTGGGTTTAACTGTATGTCTTATTGTTAGTGATGGTGTGAGGGTTTAACTGTACCTCTTATCGTTAGTGACGATGTGAGGGTTTAACTGTACCTCTTATCGTTAGTGACGATGTGAGAGTTTAACTATATCTCTTATTGTTAGTGACGATGCGAGGGTTTAACTGTACCTCTTATTGTTAATGACGATGTGAGGGTTTAACTGTACATCTTACTGTTAGTGACGATGTGAGGGTTTAACTGTACCTCTTATTGTTAGTGACGATGCGAGGGTTTAACTGTACCTCTTATTGTTAGTGACGATGTGAGGGTTTAACTATACCTCTTATTGTTAGTGACGATGTGAGGGTTGAACTGTACCTCTTATTGTTAGTGATGATGCGAGGGTTTAACTGTACCTCTTATTGTTAGTGACGATGTGAGAGTTTAACTGTACATCTTACTGTTAGTGACGATGTGAGGTTTTAACTGTACCTCTTATTGTTAGTGACGATGTGAGGGTTTAACTGTACATCTTACTGTTAGTGACGATGTGAGGGTTTAACTGTACCTCTTATTGTTAGTAACGATGTGAGGGTTTAACTGTACCTCTTATTGTTAGTGACGATGCGTGGGTTTAACTGTACCTCTTATTGTTAGTGACGATGTGAGGGTTTAACTGTACCTCTTATTGTTAGTGACGATGCGAGGGTTTAACTGTACCTCTTATTGTTAGTGACGATGTGAGGGTTTAACTGTACCTCTTATTGTTAGTGACGATGTGAGGGTTTAACTGTATCTCTTATTGTTAGTGACGATGCGAGGGTTTAACTGTACCTCTTATTGTTAGTGACGATGTGAGGGTTTAACTGTACATCTTACTGTTATTGACGATGTGAGGGTTTAACTGTACCTCTTATTGTTAGTGACGATGCGAGGGTTTAACTGTACCTCTCACAGTTAGTGACGATGTGAGGGTTTAACTGTACCTCTAATTGTTAGTGATGATGTGAGGGTTTAACTGTACATCTTACTGTTAGTGACGATGTGAGGGTTTAACTGTACCTCTTTTTGTTAGTGACGATGTGAGGGTTTAACTGTACCTCTTATTGTTAGTGACGATGCGAGGGTTTAACTGTACCTCTTATTGTTAGTGACGATGTGAGGGTTTAACTGTACCTCTTATTGTTAGTGACGATGCGAGGGTTTAACTGTACCTCTTATTGTTAGTGACGATGTGAGGGTTTAACTGTACCTCTTATTGTTAGTGACGATGTAAGGGTTTAACTGTACCTCTTATTGTTAGTGACGATGCGAGGGTTTAACTGTATATCTTACTGTTAGTGACGATGTGAGGGTTTAACTGTATCTCTTATTGTTAGTGACGATGTGAGGGTTTAACTGTACATCTTACTGTTAGTGACGATGTGAGGGTTTAACTGTACCTCTTATTGTTAGTGACGATGTGAGGGTTTAACTGTACCTCTTATTGTTAGTGACGATGTGAGGGTTTA
Source organism: Saccoglossus kowalevskii (assembly GCF_978046115.1). NCBI lineage: Eukaryota > Metazoa > Hemichordata > Enteropneusta > Harrimaniidae > Saccoglossus > Saccoglossus kowalevskii. The sequence goes on along the minus strand of NC_140648.1, from coordinate 10,006,418 downwards.
ACTGTATCTCTTATTGTTGATGACGATGTGAGGGTTTAACTGTACCTCTTTTTGTTAGTGACGATGTGAGGGTTTAACTGTACCTCTTATTGTTAGTGACGATGTGAGGGTTTAACTGTTTCTCTTATTGTTAGTGACGATGTGAGAGTTTAACTGTACCTCTTATTGTTAGTGAAGATGTGAGGGTTTAACTGTACCTCTTATCGTTAGTGACGATGTGAGGGTTTAACTGTACCTCTTATTGTTTGTGACGATGTGAGGGTTTAACTGTACCTCTTATTGTTAGTGACGTTGTGAGGGTTTAACTGTACCTCTTACTGTTAGTGACGATGTGAGGGTTTAACTGTACCTCTTATTGTTAGTGACGATGTGAGGGTTTAACTGTGCCTCTTATGGTTAGTGACGATGCGAGGGTTTAACTGTACCTCTTATTGTTAGTGACGACGTGAGGGTTTAACTGTACCTCTTATTGTTAGTGACGATGCGAGGGTTTAACTGTACCTCTTATTGTTAGTGACGATGTGAGGGTTTAACTGTACCTCTTATTGTTAGTGACGATGTGAGGGTTTAACTGTACCTCTTATTATTAATGACGATGCGAGGGTTTAACTGTACATCTTACTGGTAGTGACGATGTGAGGTTTTAACTGTACCTCTTATTGTTAGTGACGATGTGAGGGTTTAACTGTACATCTTACTGTTAGTGACGATGTGAGGGTTTAACTGTACCTCTTATTGTTAGTGACGATGTGAGGGTTTAACTGTACCTCTTATTGTTAGTGACGATGTGAGGGTTTAACTGTATCTCTTATTGTTAGTGACGATGTTAGGGTTTAACTGTACCTCTTTTTGTTAGTGACGATGTGAGGGTTTAACTGTACCTCTTATTGTTAGTGACGATGTGAGGGTTTAACTGTATCTCTTATTGTTAGTGACGATTTGAGGGTTTAACTGTACCTCTTATTGTTAGTGAAGATGTGAGGGTTTAACTGTACCTCTTATCGTTAGTGACGATGTGAGGGTTTAACTGTACCTCTTATTGTTAGTGACGATGTGAGGGTTTAACTGTACCTCTTATTGTTAGTGACGATGTGAGGGTTTAACTGTACATCTTACTGTTAGTGACGAGGTGAAAGTTTAACTGTACCTCTTATTGTTAGTGACGATGTGAGGGTTTAACTGTACATCTTATTGTTAGTGACGATGTGAGGGTTTAACTGTACCTCTTATTGTTAGTGAAGATGTGAGGGTTTAACTGTTCCTCTTATTGTTAGTGACGATGTGAGGGTTTAACTGTACCTCTTATTGTTGGTGACGATGTGAGGGTTTAACTCTACCTCTTATTGTTAGTGACGATGTGAGGGTTTAACTGTACCTCTTATTGTTAGTGACGATGTGAGCGTTTACCTGTACCTTTTATTGTTAGTGACGATGTGAGGGTTTAACTGTACCTCTTATTGTTAGTGACGATGTGAGGGTTTAACTGTATCTCCTATTGTTAGTGACGATGTGAGGGTTTAACTGTACCTCTTATTGTTAGTGAAGACGTGAGGGTTTAACTGTACCTCTTATTGTTAGTGACGATGTGAGGGTTTAACTGTACCTCTTATTGTTAGTGACGATGCGAGGGTTTAACTGTACTTCTTATTGTTAGTGACGATGTGAGGGTTTAACTGTACCTCTTATTGTTAGTGACGATGTGAGGGTTTAACTCTACCTCTATTGTTAGTGACGATGTGAGGGTTTAACTGTACCTCTTATTGTTAGTGACGATGCGAGGGTTTAACTGTACTTCTTATTGTTAGTGACGATGTGAGGGTTTAACTGTACCTCTTATTGTTAGTGAAGACGTGAGGGTTTAACTGTACCTCTTATTGTTAGTGACGATGTGAGGGTTTAACTGTACCTCTTATTGTTAGTGACGATGCGAGGGTTTAACTGTACCTCTTACTGTTAGTGACGATGTGAGGGTTTAACTGTACCTCTTATTGTTAGTGACGATGTGAGGGTTTAACTGTTTCTCTTATGGTTAGTGACGATGTGAGAGTTTAACTGTACCTCTTATTGTTAGTGAAGATGTGAGGGTTTAACTGTACCTCTTATCGTTAGTGACGATGTGAGGGTTTAACTGTACCTCTTATTGTTAGTGACGATGTGAGGGTTTAACTGTACCTCTTATTGTTAGTGACGATGTGAGGGTTTAACTGTACCTCTTACTGTTAGTGACGATGTGAGGGTTTAACTGTACCTCTTATTGTTAGTGACGATGTGAGGGTTTAACTGTGCCTCATATGGTTAGTGACGATGCGAGGGTTTAACTGTACCTCTTATTGTTAGTGACGATGTGAGGGTTTAACTGTACCTCTTATTGTTAGTGACGATGCGAGGGTTTAACTGTACCTCTTATTGTTAGTGACGATGTGAGGGTTTAACTGTACCTCTTATTGTTAGTGACGATGTGAGGGTTTAACTGTACCTCTTATTATTAATGACGATGCGAGGGTTTAACTGTACATCTTACTGGTAGTGACGATGTGAGGTTTTAACTGTACCTCTTATTGTTAGTGACGATGTGAGGGTTTAACTGTACATCTTACTGTTAGTGACGATGTGAGGGTTTAACTGTACCTCTTATTGTTAGTGACGATGTGAGGGTTTAACTGTACCTCTTATTGTTAGTGACGATGTGAGGGTTTAACTGTATCTCTTATTGTTAGTGACGATGTTAGGGTTTAACTGTACCTCTTTTTGTTAGTGACGATGTGAGGGTTTAACTGTACCTCTTATTGTTAGTGACGATGTGAGGGTTTAACTGTATCTCTTATTGTTAGTGACGATTTGAGGGTTTAACTGTACCTCTTATTGTTAGTGAAGATGTGAGGGTTTAACTGTACCTCTTATCGTTAGTGACGATGTGAGGGTTTAACTGTACCTCTTATTGTTAGTGACGATGTGAGGGTTTAACTGTACCTCTTATTGTTAGTGACGATGTGAGGGTTTAACTGTACATCTTACTGTTAGTGACGATGTGAAAGTTTAACTGTACCTCTTATTGTTAGTGACGATGTGAGGGTTTAACTGTACATCTTATTGTTAGTGACGATGTGAGGGTTTAACTGTACCTCTTATTGTTAGTGAAGATGTGAGGGTTTAACTGTTCCTCTTATTGTTAGTGACGATGTGAGGGTTTAACTGTACCTCTTATTGTTGGTGACGATGTGAGGGTTTAACTCTACCTCTTATTGTTAGTGACGATGTGAGGGTTTAACTGTACCTCTTATTGTTAGTGACGATGTGAGCGTTTACCTGTACCTTTTATTGTTAGTGACGATGTGAGGGTTTAACTGTACCTCTTATTGTTAGTGACGATGTGAGGGTTTAACTGTATCTCCTATTGTTAGTGACGATGTGAGGGTTTAACTGTACCTCTTATTGTTAGTGAAGACGTGAGGGTTTAACTGTACCTCTTATTGTTAGTGACGATGTGAGGGTTTAACTGTACATCTTATTGTTAGTGACGATGTGAGGGTTTAACTGTACCTCTTATTGTTAGTGAAGATGTGAGGGTTTAACTGTTCCTCTTATTGTTAGTGACGATGTGAGGGTTTAACTGTACCTCTTATTGTTGGTGACGATGTGAGGGTTTAACTCTACCTCTTATTGTTAGTGACGATGTGAGGGTTTAACTGTACCTCTTATTGTTAGTGACGATGTGAGCGTTTACCTGTACCTTTTATTGTTAGTGACGATGTGAGGGTTTAACTGTACCTCTTATTGTTAGTGACGATGTGAGGGTTTAACTGTATCTCCTATTGTTAGTGACGATGTGAGGGTTTAACTGTACCTCTTATTGTTAGTGAAGACGTGAGGGTTTAACTGTACCTCTTATTGTTAGTGACGATGTGAGGGTTTAACTGTACCTCTTATTGTTAGTGACGATGCGAGGGTTTAACTGTACTTCTTATTGTTAGTGACGATGTGAGGGTTTAACTGTACCTCTTATTGTTAGTGACGATGTGAGGGTTTAACTCTACCTCTTATTGTTAGTGACGATGTGAGGGTTTAACTGTACCTCTTATTGTTAGTGACGATGCGAGGGTTTAACTGTACTTCTTATTGTTAGTGACGATGTGAGGGTTTAACTGTACCTCTTATTGTTAGTGAAGACGTGAGGGTTTAACTGTACCTCTTATTGTTAGTGACGATGTGAGGGTTTAACTGTACCTCTTATTGTTAGTGACGATGCGAGGGTTTAACTGTACCTCTTATTGTTAGTGACGATGTGAGGGTTTAACAGTACCTCTTATTGTTAGTGACGATGTGAGGGTTTAACTGTTTCTCTTATGGTTAGTGACGATGTGAGAGTTTAACTGTACCTCTTATTGTTAGTGAAGATGTGAGGGTTTAACTGTACCTCTTATCGTTAGTGACGATGTGAGGGTTTAACTGTACCTCTTATTGTTAGTGACGATGTGAGGGTTTAACTGTACCTCTTATTGTTAGTGACGATGTGAGGGTTTAACTGTACCTCTTACTGTTAGTGACGATGTGAGGGTTTAACTGTACCTCTTATTGTTAGTGACGATGTGAGGGTTTAACTGTGCCTCATATGGTTAGTGACGATGCGAGGGTTTAACTGTACCTCTTATTGTTAGTGACGATGTGAGGGTTTAACTGTACCTCTTATTGTTAGTGACGATGCGAGGGTTTAACTGTACCTCTTATTGTTAGTGACGATGTGAGGGTTTAACTGTACCTCTTATTGTTAGTGACGATGTGAGGGTTTAACTGTACCTCTTATTATTAATGACGATGCGAGGGTTTAACTGTACATCTTACTGGTAGTGACGATGTGAGGTTTTAACTGTACCTCTTATTGTTAGTGACGATGTGAGGGTTTAACTGTACATCTTACTGTTAGTGACGATGTGAGGGTTTAACTGTACCTCTTATTGTTAGTGACGATGTGAGGGTTTAACTGTACCTCTTATTGTTAGTGACGATGTGAGGGTTTAACTGTATCTCTTATTGTTAGTGACGATGTTAGGGTTTAACTGTACCTCTTTTTGTTAGTGACGATGTGAGGGTTTAACTGTACCTCTTATTGTTAGTGACGATGTGAGGGTTTAACTGTATCTCTTATTGTTAGTGACGATTTGAGGGTTTAACTGTACCTCTTATTGTTAGTGAAGATGTGAGGGTTTAACTGTACCTCTTATCGTTAGTGACGATGTGAGGGTTTAACTGTACCTCTTATTGTTAGTGACGATGTGAGGGTTTAACTGTACCTCTTATTGTTAGTGACGATGTGAGGGTTTAACTGTACATCTTACTGTTAGTGACGATGTGAAAGTTTAACTGTACCTCTTATTGTTAGTGACGATGTGAGGGTTTAACTGTACATCTTATTGTTAGTGACGATGTGAGGGTTTAACTGTACCTCTTATTGTTAGTGAAGATGTGAGGGTTTAACTGTTCCTCTTATTGTTAGTGACGATGTGAGGGTTTAACTGTACCTCTTATTGTTGGTGACGATGTGAGGGTTTAACTCTACCTCTTATTGTTAGTGACGATGTGAGGGTTTAACTGTACCTCTTATTGTTAGTGACGATGTGAGCGTTTACCTGTACCTTTTATTGTTAGTGACGATGTGAGGGTTTAACTGTACCTCTTATTGTTAGTGACGATGTGAGGGTTTAACTGTATCTCCTATTGTTAGTGACGATGTGAGGGTTTAACTGTACCTCTTATTGTTAGTGAAGACGTGAGGGTTTAACTGTACCTCTTATTGTTAGTGACGATGTGAGGGTTTAACTGTACCTCTTATTGTTAGTGACGATGCGAGGGTTTAACTGTACTTCTTATTGTTAGTGACGATGTGAGGGTTTAACTGTACCTCTTATTGTTAGTGACGATGTGAGGGTTTAACTCTACCTCTTATTGTTAGTGACGATGTGAGGGTTTAACTGTACCTCTTATTGTTAGTGACGATGCGAGGGTTCAACTGTACTTCTTATTGTTAGTGACGATGTGAGGGTTTAACTGTACCTCTTATTGTTAGTGAAGACGTGAGGGTTTAACTGTACCTCTTATTGTTAGTGACGATGTGAGGGTTTAACTGTACCTCTTATTGTTAGTGACGATGCGAGGGTTTAACTGTACCTCTTATTGTTAGTGACGATGTGAGGGTTTAACTGTACCTCTTATTGTTAGTGACGATGCGAGGGTTTAACTGTACTTCTTATTGTTAGTGACGATGTGAGGGTTTAACTGTACCTCTTATTGTTAGTGACGATGTGAGGGTTTAACTCTACCTCTTATTGTTAGTGACGATGTGAGGGTTTAACTGTACTTTTTATTGTTAGTGATGATGTGTGGGTTTAACTGTACCTCTTATTGTTAGTGACGATGTGAGGGTTTAACTGTACATCTTATTGTTAGTGACGATGTGAGGGTTTAACTGTACCTCTTATTGTTAGTGACGATGCCAGGGTTTAACTGTACCTCTTATTGTTAGTGAAGATGTGAGGGTTTAACTGCACATTTTATTGTTAGTGGCGATGTGAGGGTTTAACTGTACCTCTTACTGTTAGTGACGATGTGAGGGTTTAACTGTACCTCTTATTGTTAGTGACGATGTGAGGGTTTAACTGTACCTCTTATTGTTAGTGACGATGTGAGGGTTTAACTGTACCTCTTATTGTTAGTGACGATGCCAGGGTTTAACTGTACCTCTTATTGTTAGTGACGATGTGAGAGTTTAATTGTAGCTCTTATTGTTAGTGAAGATGTGAGGGTTTAACTGCACCTCTTATTGTTAGTGACGATGTGAGGGTTTAACTGTATTTCTTATTGTTAGTGAAGATGTGAGGGTTTAACTGTACCTTTTATTGTTAGTGACGATGTAAGGGTTTAACTGTACCTCTTATTGTTAGTGACGATGCGAGGGTTTAACTGTACCTCTTATTGTTAGTGAAGATGTGAGGGTTTAACTGTACCTCTTACTGTTAGTGACGATGTGAGGGTTTAACTGTACCTCTTATTGTTAGTGACGATGTGAGGGTTTAACTGTACCTCTTACTGTTAGTGACGATGTGAGGGTTTAACTGTACCTCTTATTGTTAGTGACGATGTGAGGGTTTAACTGTACCTCTTATTGTTAGTGACGATGTGAGGGTTTAACTGTACCTCTTATTGTTAGTGACGATGCGAGGGTTTAACTGTACCTCTTATTGTTAGTGACGATGTGATGGTTTAACTGTACCTTTTATTGTTAGTGACGATGTGAGGGTTTAACTGTACCTCTTATTGTTAGTGACGATGTGAGGGTTTAACTGTACCTCTTATTGTTAGTGACGATGTGAGGGTTTAACTGTACCTCTTATTGTTAGTGACGATGTGAGGGTTTAACTGTACCTCTTATTGTTAGTGACGATGTGAGGGTTTAACTGTACCTCTTATTGTTAGTGACGATGCGAGGGTTTACCTGTACCTCTTATTGTCAGTGACGATGTGAGGGTTTAACTGTACTTTTTATTGTTAGTGATGATGTGAGGGTTTAACTGTACCTCTTATTGTTAGTGACGATGTGAGGGTTTAACTCTACCTCTTATTGTTAGTGACGATGTGAGGGTTTAACTGTACTTTTTATTGTTAGTGATGATGTGAGGGTTTAACTGTACCTCTTATTGTTAGTGACGATGTGAGGGTTTAACTGTACATCTTATTGTTAGTGACGATGTGAGGGTTTAACTGTACCTCTTATTGTTAGTGACGATGCGAGGGTTTAACTGTACCTCTTATTGTTAGTGAAGATGTGAGGGTTTAACTGCACATTTTATTGTTAGTGGCGATGTGAGGGTTTAACTGTACTTCTTACTGTTAGTGACGATGTGAGGGTTTAACTGTACCTCTTATTGTTAGTGACGATGTGATGGTTTAACTGTACCTTTTATTGTTAGTGACGATGTGAGGGTTTAACTGTACCTCTTATTGTTAGGGACGATGTGAGGGTTTAACTGTACCTCTTATTGTTAGTGACGATGTGAGGGTTTAACTGTACCTCTTATTGTTAGTGACGATGTGAGGTTTTAACTGTACCTCTTATTGTTAGTGACGATGTGAGGGTTTAACTGTATCTCTTATTGTTAGTGACGATGTGAGGGTTTAACTGTACCTCTTATTGTTAGTGACGATGTGAGGGTTTAACTCTACCTCTTATTGTTAGTGACGATGTGAGGGTTTAACTGTACATCTTATTGTTAGTGACGATGTGAGGGTTTAACTGTACCTCTTATTGTTAGTGACGATGCGAGGGTTTAACTGTACCTCTTATTGTTAGTGACGATGTGAGGGTTTAACTGTACCTCTTATTGTTAGTGACGATGTAAGGGTTTAACTGTACCTCTTATTGTTAGTGAAGATGTGAGGGTTTAACTGTACCTCTTACTGTTAGAGACGATGTGAGGGTTTAACTGTACCTCTTATTGTTAGTGAAGATGTGAGGGTTTAACTGTACCTCTTATTGTTAGTGACGATGTGAGGGTTTAACTGTACTTTTTATTGTTAGTGACGATGTGAGGGTTTAACTGTACCTCTTACTGTTAGTGACGATGTGAGGGTTTAACTGTACCTCTTATTGTTAGTGACGATGTGAGGGTTTAACTGTACCTCTTATTGTTAGTGACGATGTGAGGGTTTAACTGTACCTCTTATTGTTAGTGACGATGCGAGGGTTTAACTGTACCTCTTATTGTTAGTGACGATGTGATGGTTTAACTGTACCTTTTATTGTTAGTGACGATGTGAGGGTTTAACTGTACCTCTTATTGTTAGTGACGATGTGAGGGTTTAACTGTACCTCTTATTGTTAGTGACGATGCGAGGGTTTAACTGTACCTCTTATTGTCAGTGACGATGTGAGGGTTTAACTGTACCTCTTATTGTTAGTGACGATGTGAGGGTTTAACTCTACCTCTTATTGTTAGTGACGATGTGAGGGTTTAACTGTACTTTTTATTGTTAGTGACGATGTGAGGGTTTAACTGTACCTCTTATTGTTAGTGACGATGTGAGGGTTTAACTGTACATCTTATTGTTAGTGACGATGTGAGGGTTTAACTGTACCTCTTATTGTTAGTGACGATGCGAGGGTTTAACTGTACCTCTTATTGTTAGTGAAGATGTGAGGGTTTAACTGCACATTTTATTGTTAGTGGCGATGTGAGGGTTTAACTGTACTTCTTACTGTTAGTGACGATGTGAGGGTTTAACTGTACCTCTTATTGTTAGTGACGATGTGATGGTTTAACTGTACCTTTTATTGTTAGTGACGATGTGAGGGTTTAACTGTACCTCTTATTGTTAGTGACGATGTGAGGGTTTAACTGTACCTCTTATTGTTAGTGACGATGTGAGGGTTTAACTGTAGCTCTTATTGTTAGTGACGATGTGAGGTTTTAACTGTACCTCTTATTGTTAGTGACGATGTGAGGGTTTAACTGTATCTCTTATTGTTAGTGACGATGTGAGGGTTTAACTGTACCTCTTATTGTTAGTGAAGATGTGAGGGTTTAACTGTACCTCTTATTGTTAGTGACGATGTGAGCGTTTACCTGTACCTCTTATTGTTAGTGACGATGTGAGGGTTTAACTCTACCTCTTATTGTTAGTGACGATGTGAGGGTTTAACTGTACATCTTATTGTTAGTGACGATGTGAGGGTTTAACTGTACCTCTTATTGTTAGTGACGATGCGAGGGTTTAACTGTACCTCTTATTGTTAGTGACGATGTGAGGGTTTAACTGTACCTCTTATTGTTAGTGACGATGTAAGGGTTTAACTGTACCTCTTATTGTTAGTGACGATGCGAGGGTTTAACTGTACCTCTTATTGTTAGTGACGATGCGAGGGTTTAACTGTACCCCTTATTGTTAGTGACGATGTGAGGGTTTAACTGTACCTCTTATTGTTAGTGACGATGCGAGGGTTTAACTGTACCTCTTATTGTTAGTGACGATGTGAGGGTTTAACTCTACCTCTTATTGTTAGTGACGATGTGAGGGTTTAACTCTACCTCTTATTGTTAGTGACGATGTGAGGGTTTAACTGTACTTTTTATTGTTAGTGACGATGTGAGGGTTTAACTGTACCTCTTATTGTTAGTGACGATGTGAGGGTTTAACTGTACATCTTATTGTTAGTGACGATGTGAGGGTTTAACTGTACCTCTTATTGTTAGTGACGATGCGAGGGTTCAACTGTACCTCTTATTGTTAGTGAAGATGTGAGGGTTTAACTGCACATTTTATTGTTAGTGGCGATGTGAGGATTTAACTGTACTTCTTACTGTTAGTGACGATGTGAGGGTTTAACTGTACCTCTTATTGTTAGTGATGATGTGAGGGTTTAACTGTACCTCTTATTGTTAGTGACGATGTGAGGGTTTAACTGTACCTCTTATTGTTAGTGACGATGCGAGGGTTTAACTGTACCTCTTATTGTTAGTGACGATGTGAGGGTTTAACTGTACCTCTTATTGTTAGTGAAGATGTGAGGGTTTAACTGCACCTCTTATTGTTAGTGAAGATGTGAGGGTTTAACTGTACCTCTTATTGTTAGTGAAGATGTGAGGGTTTAACTGTACCTTTTATTGTTAGTGACGATGTGAGGGTTTAACTCTACCTCTTATTGTTAGTGACGATGCGAGGGTTTAACTGTACCTCTTATTGTTAGTGACGATGTGAGGGTTTAACCGGACCTCTTATTGTTAGTGACGATGTGAGGGTTTAACTGCACATTTTATTGTTAGTGACGATGTGAGGGTTTAACTGTACCTCTTACTGTTAGTCACGATGTGAGGGTTTAACTGTACCTCTTATTGTTAGTGACGATGTGAGGGTTTAACTGTACCTCTTATTGTTAGTGACGATGTGAGGGTTTAACTGTACCTCTTATTGTTAGTGACGATGCGAGGGTTTAACTGTACCGCTTATTGTTAGTGACGATGTGATGGTTTAACTGTACCTTTTATTGTTAGTGACGATGTGAGGGTTTAACTGTACCTCTTATTGTTAGTGACGATGTGAGGGTTTAACTGTACCTCTTATTGTTAGTGACGATGTGAGGGTTTAACTGTACCTCTTATTGTTAGTGACGATGTGAGGGTTTAACTGTACCTCTTATTGTTAGTGACGATGTGAGGGTTTAACTGTACCTCTTATTGTTAGTGACGATGCGAGGGTTTAACTGTACCTCTTATTGTTAGTGACGGTGTGAGGGTTTAACTGTACCTCTTATTGTTAGTGACGGTGTGAGGGTTTAACTGTACCTCTTATTGTTAGTGACGATGCGAGGGTTTAACTGTACCTATTATTGTTAGTGACAATATGAGGGTTTAACTGTATCTCTTACTGTTATTGACGATGTGATGATTTAACTGTACCTCTTATTGTTAGTGACAATGTGAGGGTTTAACTGTACCTCTTACTGTTATTGACGATGTGAGGGTTTAACTGTACCTCTTATTGTCGGACAAATGAAATACAATCGCCACACATACGTATACGCACAGCAGTCGTGCACGATACGCTACCGTGATCGTAATGCGAAACTGATAGTGTTAATTGTATTAGATTACCAGTATGTCATATTGTCATTGCCATAGTGTCATATTCAAGAATTTCCAACTGAATGATAAGACAAAGACAAAAAAAAATCATGGATCGAAGTTTATAAAATCAAATTACACATTGATTTTAGTATTTGGAAGCTACTTTAATTTGATTTATTGTCCCACGTGTTCAGCTAGAAGTGTGGTTCTAGATGACAAGCAAAGATGAAATTTGACGGTAAATTGCAAATAAGCGAACCAAATGACGGCATAGCTGTATATGGGCTATCATATATAAAATGGCAATTTAGAGGTTTGGCAAATTGTATCGTATTTGGTTAAAGCATAGACCTTAGAAAACAGTGACATGCTACTGTATGTATCCCTTTCATGTAACCTTAGTTATAATCCTCTACCCAATTAACACCTTAGTGAAACTGACAAGAAAGCTATGTCAACGCCACTGTTACATCCTCTCTTGTTCCATAAGCTAAACATGGCTGCCAGGGAGTAGCTATACAAAATGAGCCAAATTTGTGGTTAGAATATAATCAGAAAAATTACATTTGATTAAAACTGAATAGCCAAGTCCATTCTATTGATACGTGTGAAACTGAAAATTGCAAAGTTAACCGTTTATATATCACTATGAAAATAGGAAAGGGAAATAGTCAGTTTTCTCTAGAAGAAAACAAAACTGCCTAAACGTAAACAATGACCTGTCAACATTTGTGTCATTATAAGAAGTGGATTTTTCATCATATTTAGAGCAGATATAGCATAGTGCACCCGTTATACACTGATAAATGTGAATATTGGCACAGCATAACTTATCAAACATATAAAAAAGAGTAGAAAGGTAACAACTAAAACTGTTTCAGATGTATAGGTATATGTATTAATGGGATTATCTATACAGGAGATTATAACCCACGTTGCACACAGGAAACTGGATTTTCCTTTGTCTCAGACAGAAGTTGCATGTCCCTGTTTTTTAAGGTCTATGGTTAAAGTCTATTAAGGTTGCAGATGTCTTGTAGTAGTGTTAATTGTTGCAGTACGCTTTTTCTACTGCAGGAAAATATTCATTAACGAATAACCAAAACTAGTAAAAGTACAAAATATGATTTTGTTGAAGCACAGATCGTGCTCACGTAGCGTACGTAACATATATTAAATCATATTACTCTCAACTTTGCTCTCATAGAATATAGGAAGATAATTTTGGTAACGCCTTTCATTACTAGCGAAATTACATGGCGAGAATCACGTGACCTGGACGCTATATCACTACTATTTGATTTATTTTCATTATAGAAGCCTACAATGATAATCTCCTAGGAAATTATTAGAATTCAATTACTGAAAATGAGGTGAAAGTTGAGATATGCTTACACTTCAATATTATGACATGACTGTTCAATTTGAAGTCAAATATGAGTAATTTCCAGCTATCCAAAACCGATACAAACATACGTCATGCCGCGCAGAATTTGATTTGCAAAAGGCGAGGATCCTGACATACTGCGTTCCAGTTTAGATAATTACTCATGGTATTGATTTCAGGCATATCATTCGACCGGCATATTAAAGTTAGGATTAGGGTCGATAAAAGTGTTCGCGGTTGACCACATATAGTATGTACAATTACGTGTGAGATTCAATTTAACCGTTTATCTCAAAACGCGAAATGCTATTCATCGAAGTCATCAACAAAAAGATGGAGTTTCAGTATGAGCAAATGAATCAGTATATGTTCTTATAGTCACCTTTAGCATATACGTATCCCATCTGCTCGATTGGTGCGCGTATTGTGTTGGCCTCATTACTGTTTAACTTGTCGAAACCACGTGACATCACGAACTGAAGAACGTTGGAAAATAAGTGCTTCTATTGAAATATTTATAATAAGAACAGAGTGGTCAAAGTTCACAATTTTTGCTTTCAAAATGTTAGACTTAAAGCGATATAAATTGGTATTGTATAAGCCACTGTTTTCCAGTAAATCGGTAGTTTATATTTATATAATAGTTTCCGGATGGGCACGTTTTGCCATGGCCGCAATAAACTTCCTGTCTCATTATAACTCATATTATCAAAATGCCCCAAATATGAGTAAGCTCTGGAAGTATGCTTAAAACTGCACATTCAGTGAGCTTGGCATATGGAAAAAGAAGAAACCGCCTTTAAATTTAATAGAATCAATCGCGATGATTGACAACGCCGAAGGGAAAATTCTTGGAAAGGCGAATAATGAACGTTGAAATTAATAGACGATAATAGCGTCTCTGGGGCTTTCCTGTGACGTATAATGTAGGATTTGACTAAAATACTATTTAGCCACTGATTTGCAGTCGAAATACCATAAATATTATTTAAATAATAGGCTTGGTTGTTTAGTATCATATGATTTCTGTTAATTAGAAAAATATAATACAAGAACGATATGATAGTGTTTTCAGTGGATATTGTGAATGTCTTATAATAGTCCAAATATTGTTTTTAATTACCACTTCGTTAGTGTTGGTGAGTAGATATTATATCTCCCAGTACAGAAACCATAAAACTGGTGAGTTTAAAATCTGGTTGTTCATCTCGGTCGTGTCAGTGTGTAGCATGCATATCATGACATAATGCATTTTCCCCATCTTCATTTGTTGATAAATTCTACATTAATATCAGCAAGGTTACCATTAGCAACGACATAGCTGCCTTAACTACCCATAGCAATGAGCCACACTAAGACTCAAATATATTATAAAAATACTTAGTAACGTACGTTACCAACATCGCTATTGCTATGGATATCGTGAGCAACACGTGTCACCTTAGTAACTTACAAAATCTTATTGGCTGCTCCTAACAACACCCGTATTTAGCTGTATTAGTCTGGGAAACCAAATATTGGCACTAGTAGTGTTTAGTAACTCAGTACCTACGCCAGAAACACACGATTCGACCAGGAATCGATTTTAACATCATACGTGCTATATAGGTTAGTCCAGCGTCCGTTCATTGTGGCTCATCTGTTTGCTTTGGACACCGAGCTGGTCTGATGTAAGATATCTCCTCCCGGTAACATACAGAATAACTACGGATTAATTCATAACAACAGTAGATTCGGGTGACTTGTGGTCAGTGAGATGTTTTTAGCTACTAAGAACAACAACAAAAATGAATTCAGGACATCAATGAGGTAAAGTGTGATTTTTAATTTACGAAAAAGTGTCAGGTTAAAATGAACAATAACAAAATAATAAAGATAATTATATGGCACGTAACCATGTCAATGTTCGTGTGAATTTTCAGTCAACTTAAAGTTTCACATAACATTGCAATTTACGGGTCCATATTTTCAATATCAAACTATAGGCACAGGAAGTGTCTATTACAAAACAGCTAATCGTATACGTCTAATAAGCAATATTACAAAACAATATATGGCCATGTTTCGAATGCAATATGTGTACTGTAATTGTGGTACATGTGATTTGTTAATTCGGCGTGTTCTAGAACGTCTAAATAAAGCTTTAGCACGACGATCGTTACTATGGTTACAACTAACAAACAAGTATCCCTCTGGTATCACTACCCTAACAATTCAACGTATGGCCATGATAACTATTTTTAAATGTCCTATTTTTAAATGGTTAAACACACATCCGAAACAGCAGTGCAGCGGCTAAATACATTAAAGCGCGGTGGTCGTCGCGCATGGCGTGTTCGAATTTCATGTAAATAAACAATGTATTTTACACGCGTTGTATACGTCGCTATGAGTCCCATATCGAACAGAACGCAACGCGACGACTGCCGCCCTTTAAGGTCATTTTCTCGCGAGAATACTAAACATGCAATAGTAATATTTTTGAGTGGTCATCCTTGTGACGTAATGCACATTAACATCTTATCTGTACCTACTCTTGTAGGAAGTGCTTATACGTGGTCATTATTTTCATATGCCTAGGAGACAAGAGACATGACGTTTTGTGGTCAACCGAATTGTGTTCCCTTGTTGTACAATTAATTTCTGCGTTCTTCGAAAATTGGTTGAAACTGAGGGAAAGAGAAGCCAAATACTGCAATGTCATTGCTGTTTCATCCATAAAGAATCCTGAATATAAAATTTCATTTTAATGTGAACTTGAGGTAATTAAAAGCAATACAGTAAACTTATTTTGTTTCGTACCTTGACTGACACTGTATTTTAGATGATAAACATAGATCGTTGGAGATCTCAAGCACAATTTAAATAAATTCGTATTATCATTTTCATACCATTTTAAATGTGGTTAACCGTACATCACTGTAAGAATTCACGTGATAGGAAGAAATATGAATCGCTGATTTGCCAACATTTGCTATACTGGCAGATAGCTAAAATATTTTGGGACTTATAGTATCAGGAACAATCTGTTTTCAGAAACAAAACAGCTGGGTTCTGGGAGTTGTGTGTCCATTTACACGCTTCTAACGTGGCGCGTTTGCCTCCACTAATTTGTTGCGACATTCCAATATTGCGTTGTTTCAAAATATATTTCATGCCACATGTTACGTGTTTAAGTAGCAAATTAAACACATATATATCAAGTCATTGAAAACTACGCAACAATAACTTCACAGAGAGCGTACTCGTCGATTTATTATAAGAATTGTATATCTCCTTCATCTTATAGATTCGTTTCGTCGCTTCAAACGAACAATTAAATCAAAACATATACTCAGTCTGTCTGGTATATAATGTCAGTTCACCCGCATTACGTAATATGTTTATTTTGCGTATTTTAAATATATTTATGATTTGGGGAATATATTGCTAAATATGACTACTACTTTTAAATATGGCCACCAAATACTGAACAATCAGCGTATTGAGATATTGGCATTAGTATCATGGAACAATGAGGGACACCGCCCAATCAGTATTTAACATGCAAAATGTAACAGTTAAAGATTTTTAGACTTCACACATCGATGTTTGAGCTATATGAATAGTATTTATTGTTTTTCGAATTATCATAAATGTTTCAATCATAATCATGTACATATAAAATTATATATATATATATTCAGTTTCAAGAGAAGAGATACTTATAATGCAACAAGCTGTTTTAATTGTTGTTGTGCTATTTTTTTATATTACCCTTACAAATGCATTCATTGGACCATTGAAAAATCAAAATCGTGTTTCCCTGTAATTAAGAGTCTTATTGATCAAGGCATTTTAAAACACATCATGGGTTTTAACTCTCATCAAGTTATAACACATGGTCCTACGATAATGGTTACATCCAATATTTAAACAAAGATGGCAGACGTTGATTCGTCTCGTTCTACTCTGGATTACTTGGAACAAAACAGATCCTAGCAAGTTGGTATTTATATGCCTGTGTGATTTTTTTGTAATGTGTTTGACTTTTCCAATTTGCTTGTGGTTATTCCTTCCTTTGCATATTGTCTGTATCAGTGTTCCTGTGGGTTTGTGATGTAAACCGTGATATATGTTCAGGACATTGCAGCTGGTCGAGAACAATTCAGTCCTTTGGAGTGCTTCACTCAATTTCCTTTTTGACTATCCATTTTCTCGTCGGGTAATATGTGGCAGGTGTGGCATATTTAGGGTGTGTTTAACCATCCAAATCGGCACAAAGATTGAGGCAATTGTCACATATAGTGCCGCAAAAAAATTCACTAGCTTCGTACATACAGGTATACGGGTTTACCTGTTTCTAGTAGAAATTTAGCCGTTCTTATAACCCTGTTGGACATTTGTCACATATCACAGCACTTAGAACGGGTAATCAAGTCTGACATTGGCTGGAGTTTTTGTTTATATGGAAATGGTGAACAGCAAACTTGGTGGTCAGACTTTTCAACAGTAATAAAAATAAGCACCGGCCTATACCACTCACTCCACTATGAAAATAAAAAAGTATTTATAATGCCACTTTTAATGTTTTTATAAGTTTCTTATGAATAATAATTTTAAACTTCTATGGTCTTTCACCCAATCGTCGGGAGTCTGTCATACTCAAGTTAACTTTATTTAAATTTAAATTACTGAAGTTTACATATATATTTCGCATCATATAGACAGCCAGTCCCGTGAAACATTATTTCAGTTCATAGAATGAAATATATACATGCTAATTTTTTTATGTTTAACTGCAATGTTTTTGTCATTTCTTCAATTCGACTGATACTAGCATTGGATGCACAAAATTTATGTATTCGTTACATTATATGTAAATGGATTATTTGCTAGTTATTAGTAAGAAACTGTGACGTAGACTATGGCTTCTGTTGAAGCTTGCAACACGAGCAAAGATTCCCTACTAGAATTGGCCTATGGCGGGAAGAAATTGTAAATCATGCCTCTATCACGGTATCTTAGCGGGACTTTGTTTATTCCGAGGTATATTACGGCGATGTTAGAGGAAACGCCCTCTGGACATAAGCTCTAAATAAGAAACGCAACACAACGTTATTTACCGCATCCAAGGACAAAGACAAACATGTTATGTACACCCTTTTAAAGGATCTTTCACTCTTGTCAACACGCTATTAATGTGCCAATAATAACGAAATAATCCTGCTGATCACGTTCAAATAGTGTTATTGAAACTAAATAACGCCGACGCTGACATAATGCATTTTTGAGGCCGTCTCCTCATTCATTTGTTGTATTTTGACAGCTTTTCACCAAAACATGGGTGTTTCTAAGATACCCTGCATTTGAGGCAGTCAGGATGTCTGAGTGCGTGCATACGGTTCCTCGGGAGGAACTACAAAGCTATCACTCGTCGCACATATTCATTTAATCAGTCTGATGTCTAATTATATCTGAGTCTGATTGTTACCATGGTAACCAAAATCAATCAAAACGGAGTGACTAGACTGAGACGTGTCAAACGCGTAATACAGTCACACTTGTTTCTAAGATTGAAATGCGCATTGTGAGCAGAATATTATTTTTTGTACTTTCAACCATTCTCACTAGAGTAAATCATGCCCCAATGCATTCTCTTGTTCATTGAAGATGGCACGTAAATCATAAATCATATTGTGTATGTTTTACTGTAAGAATAAGAAAACCATAAAACGTAACTTATAGTAACGACGTTGATTGTTTACATATCCTACATAATATGTACAGTCAGACTCAGCCATTTCTATGCTACTATTATCATAACGTTGTATAAGGATTTGCAAATAATGAAAATTCAAACATAATCACAGGATTTTCAATTTTTATGATTTCCACCCCTGTAACAATTTTAATCTGTAATCTGTGTTGCTAGGAAACGAATAGAGAAATGTTGTTTGGTTGTAAATCAGCTTCGTTGACGAAATGAATATTGTCCCTTCGATAGTACACTATTATACAGTATTTCTTATCGGTATTATGTACGTGGGCGTACGATACTATTCTATGGCTGCGTACGCTTATCGCAACCCCATCCATAGATTTGATGTGAGCAACAAGATGAAGGCGTGACAATGACCATAATAATACGTATTCCACGTAATTCGCAATGAATACAACACGCACGTGTTCCAGCAACTACTTCTGCTGATAATAAATAAGACCAGGCGTGTGGAGTAAAATCGCTTCTAGCTTTAAATGAAAAAACACCCGATTTTTCTCCTCAAGCCATGTAATCTGTTGTTAATAAATACTGATATAATTAACGTAAGATGCACGCAAAAAATAATCTTCAATTATAACACATTGTAATGGCTTGATCCAGCCGTATATCGACGTGGTTTCCCAGAAAGCAGGTAGAAACATTCAGCTAATTTAGTCTGAGTACTAGTATAACAACATGCTGTCGTGTCTTATTTCTTTAATCTCCGTATTGGTTACTTTGCGATAATCTATGGATAAACTATCATTACGAAGTTTGAGTTTGCTGCAATCAGGGGAGACGTGACCGGGAATCTCGTCAGATCTGAAGTAAGGACACTATCGATGAATGGTTTAAAACTGCCAGATCACCGTAATAACACCTGCGGAGTTTAGATTACACGAGAAATTAAGTCAGTTATTATTATCTGACGTTGGGGGCACTGTTAACAATATAATGAGATATTAGGTCTCATCCGAGGACTCATGAATGGTAGTACTGGTATGGTAATGCCCACACTGAGTACTCATCTGATATGTAATGTCTGACCAGAGATGAAATGCTCACACCGAGTACTCATCTGATATGTAAAGTCTGACCAGAGATGAAAAGCCCACACCGAGTACTCATCTGATATGTAAAGTCTGACCAGAGATGAAATGTTCACACCGAGTACTCATCTGGTATGTAAAGTCTGACCAGAGCTGAAATGCTGACACCGAGTACTCATCTGGTATGTAAAGTCTGACCAGAGATGAAATGCCCACACCGAGTACTCATCTGATATGTAAAGTCTGACCAGAGATGAAATGCTGACACCGAGTACTCATCTGGTATGTAAAGTCTGACCAGAGATGAAATGCCCACACCGAGTAGTCATCTGGTATGTAAAGTCTGACCAGAGATGAAATGCCCACACCGAGTACTCATCTGATATGTAAAATCTGACCAGAGATGAAATTCCCACACCGAGTACTCATCTGGTATGTAAAATCTGACCAGAGATGAAATGCCCACACCGAGTACTCATCTGATATGTAAAGTCTGATCAGAGATGAAATGCCCACACTGAGTACTCATCTGATATGTAAAGTCTGATCAGAGATGAAATGCTGACACCGAGTACTCATCTGGTATGTAAAGTCTGACCAGAGATGAAATGCTCACACAGAGTAGTCATCTGGTATGTAAAGTCTGACCAGAGATGAAATGCTGACACCGAGTACTCATCTGGTATGTAAAGTCTGACCAGAGATGAAATGCTGACACCGAGTACTCATCTGGTATGTAAAGTCTGACCAGAGATGAAATGCTGACACCGAGTACTCATCTGGTATGTAAAGTCTGACCAGAGATGAAATGCTGACACCGAGTACTCATCTGGTATGTAAAGTCTGATCAAAGATAAAATGCTGACACCGAGTACTCATCTGATATGTAAAGTTTGACCTAAGATGACATGTCCACACCGAGTACTCATCTGGTATGTAAAGTCTGATCAGAGATGAAATGCCCACACCGAGTACTCATCTGGTTTGTAAAGTCTGATCAGAGATAAAATGCCGACACCGAGTACTCATCTGGTATATAAAGTCTGATCAGAGATGAAATGCCGACACCAAGTATTCATCTGGTATGTAAAGTCTGATCAGAGATGAAATGTTCACACCGAGTATTCATCTGGTATGTAAAGTCTGACCAGAGATGAAATGATCACACCGAGTACTCATCTGGTATGTAAAGTCGGATCAAAGATGAAATGCTCACACCGAGTACTCATCTGGTATGTAAAGTCTGACCAGAGATGAAATGCTCACACCGAAAGCCTATTTTAGAATAGTTCGAATACATGAATGTTCAACTGTATAAATGTCATATATTAATACATTTGAATAGAAAAAACAGGCGGGACTCGCTAATGATCTATTTGTTATACGTGCAATAAACCACGTAATTGTAAAAATAATTGTATAACCAATTACCAAATATTATTTTTTTTGTAGAATATATTTTGTATGTATTAGATCATTAAATTAACAGATTTATTATACGAATGTAATAATTTTCGGTTTTCATGAAAAATATTGTTTTAAATGTTGTTTACTCGTAGAATAATACACACAACCATAACGTCGAATATTTTATATATCAGACATTTGCAAGGGTTAGTATCTTCTAGAATCTGCTGCTATTTATTTCCAACACATTGCATAATGTGACTATAATTTAATCATTCAGTACGTGCCCATCTAAAATTAGTAGCACGATGTCGTAAATTGTAAAATTTTCTGAAGGAGCAAGCAGTCAACGAAAGTGTAATAAATAAATAAATAAATAAATAAATAAATAAATAAATAAATAAATAAATAAATAAATAAATAAATAAATAAATAAATAAATAAATAAATAAATAAATAAATTTGATTGAAGCAACAAAATCACTATTCGAGTGAATATACAACGAGGTCACATGCATGATATACTACATATATCAATACAAATGATATGTCTACATTTGAATGCACTAACAATTAATTAAATTCGAAATGCAGTGTCACTGTCAATACTACGGGACTCTTAGCTGGTCAGTACATGGTATATTGAGTTTTAGGTTGTAAGTTTTTTGGTTGCCTTAGCGCCTGCCATATGATGTTACATATTTAACTCGTGTAGTAATCGTATACTATGTGGCTAATAATGCTTTCTGCATTACTCATTAGAACTTTTGCCCACATTTGTCTTTGTTGCTTTTAAGATAATTTATCGGAAACAAACATATTCTAATCATGTGTGGCTGGAGGTCATACCTAAAACGCAGTTCATGACTTCATGCGCCGGGGTGATTCACTGAACTTCAGAAATTATCAGTGTTGCTAATATGAAATATTTACTAATAAGAAAATATGTTCTTTCATTAATTTTGTTCTAACACTGGTCAACCATGTGGTGCCCTACCACCTTATTATTTTATGATGCCGATGAAGGGTCATTTCGGCATATCAGCGCCTTACATAGCGAGCTGAATAATATTCGGACCAATTGTTATGTATTTTGAATCAGTATGATTATTCATTCTGTTTCAATGTGTCTTGGCATTATTTGAACTTATGATCAAGATGCCGGGGACTCCCCTCATCACCTACTGTGCAGTGATGCGGATGGGCTGTGTTAGTTGATGCATATGTGAAAATATAGTCAACAATAATGCTGTATAAATTCATACATAAAATAGCACTTTTGTATTTATTATCAAAGGTTGTGTCTCCTATGTCATGAATTTGTTTTTGCGTATCTGTTGACCGACTTAATTAACTGATTATTAGCGAATTGCTGTGTTATGTCTGTCATCGTTTAGGTCTATTTGAAGTTTTGGACGGAACTTGGCTCAGTGATTTGGAACTAATTACAAGATACCGTCGCTATTCTGACATCCGTAGTTATTAATGTAGTGAACGATTAATCAAAAGATATGACGTATTCAGTACTTAGTTTGATTGGCTTTATGATTGAAGTTTACGCCTTAGAGTCTTGTTACTGCTTTGTAATTGGTTAGAGTTTTGAAAATGAATAAAGAGAGTTTGAGTTGGTCTTGAAGAATACTCCACGACAGACGCAGTCCTGGGCAGTCGAGTCGAGTCGAGAGTCGAGGCAGTCCTGGGGCGAGCCTTGAGGCAGTCCAGTCTTGGGCTAGTCTTGGGTCAGCCTTGCGAGAGTCTTGGGGACTTTTCTCCAGGGCGCTGTGTCTGATAGAGTGCTCCAAAAGATCGACTAAGACGAGAGCTGAAACGTATTTCGTTGTGTGTGTCTTATTTGACTGTAAAGTTAAAGTGACTTCCCCGATCCCGTACCTCAAGGGGACGAGATATAGAGACGAGACGAGTTTCCCCCCTGACAGTGTGGAGAACCCCAGAGAGAGAGAATATCCCCCTTGATACGTGGTGGAGAACCCGGGCATTGCGTCTTACGCACATTGACATCCTGTGAAGAAAAGTGAAATGGCGAAGATGTGTCTTTCTTGTGAACCGAACTAACTAGCAGCGATGGCAGAGACGACTCGGAAACTGCGTTTGACGACTAACGACTTTACCCGAACGACACCGATGTACAACGCTGAAGAGATGAAGATTTCAGAACCCCTTCGGAAGGACCAGTACCGGATAGGACTGTATAATTAAGAATTGAGCGACATTAAAGACAAGAAGATGAAAGAACGACCCGGACTAACGCGATGACAAGAGAAGAGACGCTTATAGACTTTAACTTTAGCTATCTTTGTATTGCTTAGAGAACCGCTCGTTGGACACTGTAACTGACACTGTGTAACTCAAGACGTTGAACTCTTTCCACAATCACAACACTATTGCTCAGTAATGTAATGTATTGCTGGTTTTTCTATTGTTTTTACCGTTTTCTTTTTGTGATGTTGAATTGTATGTATGTAGGCGCCCAGATTTTTGTTTTGAACTGATATTTAGTGACGTACGAGGTCCTTTATAACGATTTAAGCGCGTTTCAGTGGACAAGTATTTGCAACACAGTGTTTTGAGTTTTGTGAGTTTTATAGTGTTTTAATGAGTTTATGAGTACGGATTATGATGGGGAAAGTAATGCCCTAATGAGTTTTTCAGAGTTTTTTTTAAGAGTTTTGAGATTTGTCGATGTACAGAGATATCGACGTTTTAAGAGTTGTTTTTGTTTATGTGTTGTTTCCGGAATACTTCTGACGCTTTTTGAGTTGAGAGCGCCTTTGTAACGTTTTTTAATGTCTTTTTGAAATGATAGTGTGGTGCGCTTATATACGTATTGTTTGATATCGCAAGCTTTTGTTCACGATTGACAGGTTTATATGTGATTTAGTAGTTTCTATCGTTTTGCCTTTCCCGTCTTTTTTGCCAGAGGAGTAATGTGTTATGAAAGCGACTTTGTCTTTGCATTCCGTTACCACGCCGTATGACTTTTGTTTAGATTAACGACTTGTGAGTTCAGTTGAAGTTTATAAGCGTATATGACAGGAGTTTGATTAATAGCTTGTTGATTCATTGTTTATTAGTTACCGCTTTGCAATGCTTTAACCGAGAGACGCATCCCTGGTAATCACGTGATCATGCTGTCGACTGCAGCGATTGGCTGATCGCTTGGTTACACCGCCACGCCTTAGTTTTTTTGACCTTTTGATATAGAGTTTGTAACCTTAGTAACGAGAGACAGTGCAGCGAAGGGTTTCCCTCGGCGACCCGTTTGAGAAAAGCGAGTCGATTGGTAGCCTTTCCGTTGATATTTGTGACTTTATAACCATTGTATTTAGACTTTATAATCATTGTACTTAATTAGTGTGTTTTACTCTTTTTTGATTTATTCCTTTATTAGTATTGTATTTAACCCTATAGTGGCTGACGGTATCTTTGATTTATGAACGTGCAATGCCAAGAGGCATATCTCAGTTTGGGTGAAGGGATGTGTCATGAATTTGTTTTTGCGTATCTGTTGACCGACTTAATTAACTGATTATTAGCGAATTGCTGTGTTATGTCTGTCATCGTTTAGGTCTATTTGAAGTTTTGGACGGAACTTGGCTCAGTGATTTGGAACTAATTACAAGATACCGTCGCTATTCTGACATCCGTAGTTATTAATGTAGTGAACGATTAATCAAAAGATATGACGTATTCAGTACTTAGTTTGATTGGCTTTATGATTGAAGTTTACGCCTTAGAGTCTTGTTACTGCTTTGTAATTGGTTAGAGTTTTGAAAATGAATAAAGAGAGTTTGAGTTGGTCTTGAAGAATACTCCACGACAGACGCAGTCCTGGGCAGTCGAGTCGAGTCGAGAGTCGAGGCAGTCCTGGGGCGAGCCTTGAGGCAGTCCAGTCTTGGGCTAGTCTTGGGTCAGCCTTGCGAGAGTCTTGGGGACTTTTCCCCAGGGCGCTGTGTCTGATAGAGTGCTCCAAAAGATCGACTAAGACGAGAGCTGAAACGTATTTCGTTGTGTGTGTCTTATTTGACTGTAAAGTTAAAGTGACTTCCCCGATCCCGTACCTCAAGGGGACGAGATATAGAGACGAGACGAGTTTCCCCCCTGACAGTGTGGAGAACCCCAGAGAGAGAGAATATCCCCCTTGATACCTAAGCCAATGTGGAACTGTTTATCTGTTTATAATCAAAATCAATAGAAGAAATCCGTATTTTTAAAACTGTTTTTTTTCCTAAAATAAGTATTGTAATTTTAATCAAATCATGGCACCAATGCCACTAGTCTTGTGTATACCTCGTGTTTTTCAAATAAAAAGTATTTTATTGTGACTCATAATCACGCTTTTCGAACCACCTACTCCAGTTATTGTTTACCATATGGTTCCTACATCTTACTTAAACTAATTATATTGTGTGGCGTACTTGTCAATAGTTTGATGTTGTTCTTATTAACTTTTTGCTTGTCGTTTGTTTTGACTTGTAAATTTTCCTTTGCAACTTTTGCTGGAATGGGAGGTCCGCTCCTTATGTGATCAATTATTCTTACAATCTATTGATCATGTCTGTTTTTCATGTGCATTTGTCTTTCAAAAAACATTGGTTCAAGTCTCATTGTGTGTTGGAAGTTGAGTTACTGCTTTTATATTAATACTTTATGCAAACGTATCTCTCACAGTCTCACTTTGTGTGGGAAGATGGTGTTTCTGTTTGTCTAATCAATTCTTTGTGCCAATATATCATTGCCAGTCTTGTGTAGGAAGGGAAGTTCATGCATACTGCATTTAATTGCACTGGCATATATATAACCACAATTGTCTGAACCTCAATGACTTGTATTACTGGTATTACGCTACCTGCACGAGAGCCAATGAACAGAGACATTCAATAGCGACAAAACAAGTAAATAGTAATATTATTAAGTATAGTGTATAAATGTTGCTTTGGTGCTAGTGCGCTTGAGAAGAAATAACGTTCGAGCTAATAAGCTTAGTTTGTTTCGAAACTTTTAGTAAAATTATTGGCTTTTAGTAATGAACTAATCGTAATAATAGAGCTTGTTTGGATTGTGTACTTATTACTTCAGTCATAGTAATAGCACAGTAGTGTTGACCGTAGCATTGTTATTTATAATCAACACACTGCATTGCAGACCTTAACATTGATTTTCTTACGCAATTAAAAACCTTAAACATAACACGGATTTCAAAAACTACAAATATATCTTAAATATATTCCAAAGTGTAGACAAAAATTAAATGGAGTATTCTTAGTGATGGAAATGTCAGTCACCAAACAAAATTAAAAACATATATAATTCCACATGAGGATAATAGTGTTAGAAAGCCAAAATTAAATGTATTCAAAACGTGTTTCAAACACATCAATTTAAATGATAAATCTTTTTCCCAAGTCTCAATTGATGTCTTAAAAACACATTTTAAATACATTAATTTGATTGTTACATCAACTCTATTTTAATTTATAAACGTGTATGCTATGTAAGGCAATATTCAAGATGGCGACTGTCTTGTATGAAGCTTTGAACTAGAGTAGCAAGTTATACCCAAAATGTTCAATTATCTAGCATGGAATGGCATGCTGCTGTTTTCAGTGCGCTGTCACCATTTGTCTCTTAATTGTAACAAGTTTTTTTTCCAGAATTGCTTAGTCCAGACTGGATGTTTCCGTGAATATTGTTTGTAATACAAGAAAGATACTGAATAACTAGCAAAGCTTGGCTGATGGTCATATACTTTATAACACAGAAACCCGTGATAATAATTCATGTTATCAATTCAAGCAATTGCATGAAGATCTACTATTTTAACCACATGTTGAATATGTAAATATTTAAGTTGCGTAAATTAAATTTCAACGTAATTTACATCCATTAAAACTTGCTTATAAAGAATCAAAATCATGGTATTTTAAATATGTTTTTGACTTTTGATTTTTGACTTATTTATTCAAATATATATTTTTGTAATCACTCATTGCACACGTCACTAACCGTATGATTGTTATTTATAATCAGCAATGCCACACATAGCATTTGTAACAGCCAATGCGTGGCACAAATGAACATTTCGAAATAGGTCTAGCATTCTGGGACGTAACGGACGGAACCATAAATGAGAATTGACTGATAGCTGAATAATTCACAGTACAAGGAGGTTTACCTTTGAATACTAACACAAATTAAGGGTAGTGTATTCCGTGTATATCCGCATCGAAGCAGTACTATAAATAGCAACAACTGTTTCAATAAATATCAGTAGTAGCACAGCAGCTGATGTTCACAGACAAAGTTGAATTTATGTAGGATGACTTCAGAAAACTCCTGTTCACTGAATCTTGTAGGGACAGGTTTGCTTTGATAGTCGTACTTTTGGATACAATATGTGTATGGATCCGTGTTGGCCATCGATTACGATTGTCTGAGTGTTAAACCCAGATCCTCAGTAGCTGTTTCTTGTTTTGTGTCATGGACCTGGTTCTCAAGTTTTATTGTGGAAATTCAGCTGACAAGGCGCTACGAGTTTTTGTTCATCATCCTTTGCACACATTCACTTGGAAAGTACTCTTACTTTGTCAGTAGTTGCTAGGAAAGTATTCATCATCATGGCGAGGACAAACACATAAACCTTTCCAAGATTCATGGATATGACGTCATCGTCTAGCTCGCAGTAGAAAGTAAAAAAATTGTTTGTATTGGTGGTTTGAAACACAACAAGAAGTGATGTAATACACTCTGGGTGCTAAGCTTGCAAAATTTGCATCAGGCAAAAGTTCAAGAGCAAGGCGCTCATCTAAAATACCTAAACTGTCACAGTGCCACAATTGTCTAGTCTATGTATACGAAATTGGATCATTAAGTCTATT
This sequence comes from Saccoglossus kowalevskii, assembly GCF_978046115.1. Classification (NCBI taxonomy): domain Eukaryota; kingdom Metazoa; phylum Hemichordata; class Enteropneusta; family Harrimaniidae; genus Saccoglossus; species Saccoglossus kowalevskii. The sequence goes on along the minus strand of NC_140648.1, from coordinate 9,978,324 downwards.
ACAATGTAGGTGTGTTGTGACTATAGCAGTGTGGTATCTTAATGCAATCACTACTGCGTATATGCTCGATGAGGGTCAATTTCGTGTAAACAAATACGGTATTGTATAATAGTCGTATACGTCAAATGGGAGTCATAAACAAAGACGGCCCGGTGCGACGTTCTCGTTCAACAGGAATAACACAGATTAATGAACGCGGTACAGACATAGCCAATAATTTCAGAACTACATTTCATCAAGTTTTATCCATCATATGTATTTGGACAGGTCTGGTTTACATCAATCTTTTGTTTCTGGTGCAAAAAAAATGTATTATACTATAAACATGAAAAGAGAACTCTACTGGGAAAAGTGGCATACACTTTTACTCCATGTTCGAGGTATCGATGTATGAAAATGAAACACTGTCTAAATTAAGACATGCGTTTTCGCGCGTATTCAGTATTGCAAAGATGGTGTGTAGCCGTAGTTTAAATGTCAAACTGCCTCGTGACAGACAGCAAAGGTTGACATATAGTAGACACTTATCCCCATTTAGAGAGATGGCAAACATACACAACGATCACAGCTAAGTAAACATAAATAATTCATGGTGAAAGAATGTGAATGATGTCTCACCGGACCCAGGTAGATCAATACGTACTAGCTGGTAATGTGTTCCGAACGCAGGAACGCAGGAAAGCAATTCACAATCAAATGGCTACTGCACAAAAACAAATTGCGCCCTCAATAATACAAAAATGTATGTGTCCATAGCCAATACAAGGCCATTACTGAAACCAATCTAAGTATACATTACAATAATATGGTATATTATTCACAATTATTCTCTGAAAATATAATTATATCGTCAAACAAATAATCTCCGCTAAATCTGGTATCAGCTGTACCCTGTTTGTGATGAAGCCTGCAATGCAAAACTTAATTCATTTTTGGAAAATGACCATTCAATGTTTTAACACGTGCTTTGCCGTTAGAGTAAATACTAAATAGCATTGTAAACAGTGTTCCTCTTAATGGCATTCTTCAACAACTTTTACCACAATCTGCTTTTGAAATCCCCCAAAAAAATGCAATCAAATTTCCCTCACGTTTCGAGAAGATTTTTTGCACCACAGACCGTACAATAAAAACGTTATCAATCGTCAAATAACCCTTTCTAAAATCGGGTTCTTACTAAATTGTTCTCAAGCTATTCGCCTGTGAACTAATTGCGCTGAAATTCATCTACAGTGATAGGATACTTTAATGAGTGAGTCGTTTAACTCTGCGGCTATTTCTGGTATAATGTCATTCACAGTAAAAACTATATATTGTTAACAAAAATATTTAAGTCCGCCTCATCTCATCTACCAACAATGCACGTTCCTTGTCGCAAAATATTGTTTTAAAATAGTTTCGAATAATTTTGTACTCAACCAGCACGTTAACATTTCTGTGATTTAAAAACATCTCAATAAGATTTCACACAAGTGTTATCACAGACCAGTTAGCTTACGCATGGCAACTTGCTTAACCAAGCCGAATTTATCTGCAATTATTTTACCCACTTTATTAAAAAGCTTGAAGGCCGGTGGTTGTCGCGCTGCGCATGTGCGACATTTGAATTGATTCCCCCCCCCCAATCCAATGCGCCCTTCTAATGGAAATCACAAGTATGAGGTTTGACCTGGGTGCGACGTACACTAATTACCGCCTGTGACTGCTTCGATACCTTCCAATCACCTGAAAAAAAAAATCCTAATTGAAGCTTAGTAACGTCTAAGTTTGTACTCGTTGATTTGCGTAACAGTCAAAGTCGCCACCTTTGTTTATATGAGACACATACATCTCGCGCATGCGTAGCGACGACTACCGCCCTTTAACTAACTCATTTATTTGTACCTTAGGCTGTATAATTTCTACACCAACCTTGTTTTTTCAAGTTGTAAAATGTATGTGAATTCACTTGCATGACCAGAAAATTATATGTGTTTAATCGACACATGTTTGGACTCTTCCAACAACTTAGCATTGAAAATATGTCGATTGTTTGCGGTGTATTCGGCTCTGAGTGGGAAGGAAAAATGAAAAACAGTTTATTAATCAATGTCGTAGGGACTAATACATAATCAATTACATTGGCTCCAGCATGGGAAACACGCGGAAAATCACTATTTCTAGCATCAGCTTCTGCCCTTTCGTTTAACATATGTACATTGAAAGATGTACAGAGAAATAACTAAGAACGATCAAAAGTGACAATTACTGTGAAACACATAATATACTGAGAATGCCCACTCCATACGCTGCTACGTTACGTGCAATGTCCACCTCATATCCGGCTACGCTATATGGAATGTTCACTTCATACCCCGTTATGTTACATTTAATGTCCACCTCCTACGCTGTTACGTTACATGGAATGTCCACCTCACACCTTGTTACGTTACATGCAATGCCCACCTCATACCCTTTTACGTTACGGTGAATATTCACATCAGACACTGTTATCTTACATGGAATGTCTGTCCACATCATACCCGTTTACGCAACGTGGAATGTCCACATCATACCCTTTTACGTTACATGCAGTGTCTACTTATTACCCTGTTACGTTACATGGAATGTCCACCTCACACCTTGTTACGTTACATGCAATGCCCACCTCATACCCTTTTACGTTACGGTGAATATTCACATCAGACACTGTTATCTTACATGGAATGTCCACATCATACCCGTTTACGTTACATACAGTGTCTACTTATTACCCTGTTACGTTACATGGAATGTCCACACCATATCCTTTTACGTTACACGCTATGTCTAACTCATACCCTGTTACGTTACAGGGAATATTCACATCAGGTACACTGTTATCTTACATGGAATATCCTCCTCAAACCCTTTTACGTTACATGCATTGTCTAACTCATACCCTGTTATGTTGCAGGGAATATCCACATCATACCCTGTTATGCTACAGGGAATTTCCACATCATACCTTGTTGCGCAACATGGAATGTCCACCTCATAAATCCATGTTTGTTATCACTTCTCAAATAGGACGATGTCTTGATATTAACAATTTCAATTTGGTAATGGCTGGCCAAGTCATTGACCCTGTATCGCCTGAGAAGTCACGTGGGATCACTATTAACATCATCCGTGACAGGTCTAACCTTATTTCTTCCAAAGAAAATTCATACTAAACTAATTTTACTTTAACGTCTTAGAACCCCGCCCCCTTCATTCACGAAGGCTGTTTGATTGTTGTTATATATCACAGAATATTAATTATTGTTCTAATGTTTAGAGTTTTTTTAACTGACAATGGTTCTTTTAAATTGATTCGGCGTACAATGCAGCTCATAACTTACCTAAGTTTACATTAGTAGCATGTACCATAGCTACATTGCGCCTGGGGTGTGACGTTCATCCTATCAAAACCTATTATCAAATACCCAGAGCTAACTATGTCAAATAAATCTTTTAGTGTATAGTCATGTAATAAACTATCTGTTTTGTTCTTTTGATGTCAAGGTAATACTTTTCCTAAACTCGACTTTCATGAAAAGAGATTTATCTATGAAGTTACCAAGATTAAATAAAGATTAAGGATCAAATGATAAATTGTTTAGTAAATCAATATTATGCATAACTACCCGATCTGATTCAAATAATGTCCTATTTTTATTTTATTTTATTTTTTTTTTTTAGTTTTTGTTTAATTAATTATTTTTATTATACATTTTCTTTTACTTTATTCCATGTTATTATTTATTTGCTGACAGTTTTTTTAGAAGTTTTGTTAATCTTGAAAGCCAACAAAGATCTGACCCAATGCCCATATAAATCCCGTTCAAATCTCGTATAAGCTACAGCCAATCACAGCTCGCCTTTTAATGTCATAGTTTATTTTTTTAATTTATGTTTAGTTTTTTTTATTATTATAAATTTTCTTTTACTTTATTCCATGTTATTATTTATTTGCTGACATTTATTTTAGAAGTTTTGGTAATCGTGAAAGCTAACAAGGATCTGACCCAATGCCCATTTAAATCCCGTTCAAATCTCGTATAAGCTACAGCCAATCACAGTTAGCCTTTTATATGGCCGACGGCATACTCGTTGGAGAAAATAATTATCAAACAATTACAATGTACAATGTTATTTTGAAGACAATCATCTCAATCATCAAGTTTGGCCAGGGAAAATGCCCGGAAAGGTGGTTAGATACTGGGATCAATTTTTAATTGCCTTCGAATTTAGTTTCTGTCGTCTACTGTGACAAACAATTTATTCAATTTTTCATTTTACTGACATGTTCCTGGTGATAAGCTGCACAAAACTCGGCCAGACATGCACCGTGTAGATCACCAGTGAGAATTTGGATTTGGACAGAAAATTACTAGTGTATTTTTCATTTACAAAAGAGATTCCACAGCATTTTACAATTGTTGTCATTACATTGAATATTTTTTTCATTTCCAACTTCCTGCTGCATCTTCGCCAGTCAAGGTTCGTTTATTCAGTCATCGCTTCAACGTTACACCAAACACGGAGCATAATTAACTAGAATGGAAATAAAAAGTAAGTAAATCATAATGATTAAAACACTGCAAACAGCCGTAGTAAACAATACAACAATTAAATCCCAAACAGATTTTGAATAGTATAACGGTCATGCGGCGTTCACGTTGAATATTGGAGCAAGCAAATACTTCCTGATCAATTGCGATGTGTTCCAAATAAGCAGAAATACTTTATTTCAGCTCAATTACTTTAATAATGAGTAATTGTACATTATGTTGATTCATTTTGATGAATATTTACAGCTACGGCTTCAATGACATAGACGATGTTGGCCCGATCGTCAACAAAACATCACCGTCTCAAAGCCAAGCGACTGGAAAAATAACGGTGTTCGGTCGAACCGGTGGAAAAAAATCATCACTCCCGGAATAATCACGCAAAATAATGACCTAAACTGGAACCATTTAAGCCACAATATAATTATAGATGACCTGACTTTGACCGGTAACGTCATCAGGTGCGCTATAGAACTTGAAGGAGGTATGTGATTCGTTCACTAAATCGTTGAAATCGTTGATAGTTAAAGAAAATACCGAATCACAAATACGTAACAAAAAACATTAAAAACAATTTAAAATAGTAAAAGTAAAATAAATATATAAAATAAAATACACGCCGTAGAATACATCAGATTTTAATCAGATTAACTACAATAATGTGACGTTGTTGTTTTAGCGTCATTACTAAGCACCTTAAAACTCGGGACTCATTTATTGTAATAACTAATTTAGAAAATATGGATTTATGTTTCAGTCCGCTACATTCTATACTACAAAGATAACTTTCAAATTGAAATAATATTCTACTTTTAACTTGTGTACGAGTTCGTAGACGAAATACACCGTGGCTATTCAGGCTCCATTGTTCACAGTTTTCAAATGCCGTTGTACTATTCGTAGCTTTATTTGCTTCTGAATATTTTCTAATTATGGATAGCTGCCCCCATATGTCATAGTGAACGGCGACTCTGTATAATATGGTGTATGAACATCACTACTGTGTGACGAATAGCAGTCGCATAATTAAAGCAACGATCATAATATGTTCCGTTCATGGGGAATAATAATAGCCCGCTATTCCTCATTGGGTTACCTCCCTTAAGAATCGGCGAGTAGAACCTATAATCGAATAATGCCTCACGTGTTTTGAGATTTATAACCAACTTCCCTTTGATAAATGAGTGGTTTTGATAAATGAGATTGCATAAAACAATCATAATATCATTGCTTGGAGAAATGAAGTCTCATCGGCAGTGTTGTGGATGATTCAAATTGAACGAGTAGTGTCGTTAAGGCTGGGCATAAATAAATCAATATTACACTCACTAGTGTAACTTATACCTCGCGATAGTTAATAATTATACAATTCTATTAAGGTTATTAAATTGTGTTATAGCTTCGGATTTACGAAATATGAATATACGGGATATTACGTGAGTAAAACTGTCAGGATTGTACCTCTGAATATCGCAAGTATTATTAATGTTTTAAAAAATATCAAATCGCTACTTTTTATTTAATATACAGTTATTGTGTTGGCAACACCCTGCTTCAACGTTATATGTCTTATTTGTCGATTATGTTTGTGCGAAATTCTCAGACGAGGTGGTTGTCTAACTTAAACCGCAATATTACCTCATCTTTTCGCATTATTTTTAATAACTAAGCTAAAACTAAGGCGTAGTGTTGTAATAAGTTTAAGATTTTTACTCTCTTATTATAGTTGTTGTTTTTTCAATTCCTTTACAGAAATGAACAATGCTATAATATAGAGATTTCTATAAATCCTCGATCCATTTCAGTACAAGCTGTAATTTGTCAGAATTTGTCATATAGTCTAGCGTAAGTATAAATGTGTTATGCAATGAATTAATGAGAAGAAAAAACCTGATGTATGTATTTCAAATTTCACTTCTTGGGTTCCTGCATCACTCATGATGACTTAAACAGGACTCAAGTGCCCGGGTCTTGGTACTTAGAAGAAAATCTTATTCAAAAGTGAGGAGGTTGCACTGTAAATGTTAGATTAAATATAGCTGTGATCGTGCTATTTTATGTTGTATTGGATGTCGTTTACATGTGTTGAACACAGGTTGCATTAGAACACTTTAAACGCCTTTCGATGTAGACCTTTTAAATAGCATGTCCTGCTTTTGTGAATGGCATGGCATAACTAACCGGGTGATGTTTTGTTGACTTCTTCTGAACAAGAGACATATCACACAATGCTTTGCGGCGTATATCAACTCTGCATCCCAAAATAAGAAATCTCAGTCACAGACTTGTTATCGTTCCAGCGCGGTTTTATGAATTCAACTCAATACATCATGCTGTGTTTTCAAGACTTTGAAGATAGAAAGTGTAATAATGTTGAGCGAGGATGATTCTTACCTATATAGTTCCGGGTAATATTTGGATTTTAATTGTGCATCTTGATGAGACATCTTTTCTCTCTACGATATAATATTATGCTTCGGGTATTCTTTTTGTCTGTCTGACATTCGTGTGATGTCACACTAACTCGTCGGGCGTTGTACCTGCTTTTCTGATAGAAGGTCTATATGACAGCTTATACATGTAGCCGATATTCTCAACTAAATGAAAAATCGACATGGTGCAGTTTTCTTTTTTTTTTCTTTTTCGCCATCTCAATAATAGATTACGATGTGATACATTCTTAATTAGCTTTGTCTAAAAGAGTGTTGACATATGAGACACGTTCTGTTATGATATTGCAGAATCTGGTAGGATACATTGAGTCACCGAGAGTGTCGTAAAACGGACCAGAGGAAGGTGATTGATGATTAGTGTAGGTAATTTAGAAGTGTCGGTAAATTTTATAGAAACGTCAATACATTTTATCCTAGCCTTACAATCTACAAAGACGGCAGATTATACTGATAATATTCACTGCTGGGGTCAGCATACTTTATTTTAATGACATTCAGTTTGCGCGACACCCATAAGAGTGTGAAGATAAATAACGATTGATGTCCTAAATTATAATGTGTTCATACTAGATCGTTAACTTAGTAATTTTCAAATATTGACTTGGCCTAAAATACGAACCAATTACATTTGTTAGCTTACCTTCAGGCTATATTAGTGCATAATGACGACAGAATAGGGTTATAAAATTGAGAATACATTTATACTTGGGTATATATATAGGTCACAGCATCAACGACAATTGCCAATGAAAACCGACTATTCATGAATCATGGCGCGTTGTCGCTTCATTCCGAACTAGTTATTCTCTAAACCAATTTATTATACAATATAATAACTGACAGTTTCTATGTTCTTCGTAGTAATACATCATGTGCTCAAAATAACGCTAGTTTACATTTTGCTCCTTATGTTACAAAAAAGAAGCAGACACGGGGACGACAAATTTACTTTTTAATTTGAAAATGATTTTGTTTCTCAAAATGGTGTATTTTGTGCTGTAAGGGCGGTCGTGGAAGCTGAATATTTGTTATGTTCAAAACAAACAATTGTTGGGAATTTGTAATTACAATTGTGTTTGGGTGCGAACCATTATGAAACAATCATTGTGCACGTACGCAACAATATGGCATATCACAAATGTCACGTTGCTCTGTATAACTGCACTACGGCGTCATTTTACCGTTGAGAAAACTTGATTTAAAAATGACTACTGTTTTTATTGTAAAGTTCGAATATGTACATTAGCACATAAAATAAGCAGTATAATTTAAATTGTAGTTATATCTCACTATCATTTGCATACATATTACAGCTGTAGAGAGCAATGCGTTTTAAAATAAACTTGAGTGTCGCAATATAGATGTTCGTAATACATGTAATATCAATTGTATCTACAGTAGGGAATTGGACTGTGACCTCAGAACAGATGGTGAACAACTGTTTACGACTTCTAGTCACCACACGATTTCTCATCTGTGCGATAGTTGACATTTGCACTCAACGGGATCTGATCAATATTACGCCGCTCAATATACATTTCCGTTTGCATTCATACGCTAGACAGATATATAAGACTACATTACACGCAATGAAGATGTAAATAATCTTGCGATGATTTGAAGGATCTTCCAGGTCATAGTTGACAACGACAATATCCAGTTCTCAGTCCGTTGAGCGGTGTTTATCATGTCGTTATTACATCACAATTCTCACTTGAATTTCAGGAATCTATAATTAGTTCCAAAATTATTGTCACTATTAGAATTTTGAAAAAGAAGCTTACTCGTTGTCTGCCGACAAAATCTACGCTCGTACAAAATATAACCTGCACACTTTCAAACAAGACTGAGAAATGTGTAGTGTAATTCTAACACATACATACATATATCGTAATAAAATATGTAGTGATAAAATAGATATACGCACTATTGTCAATTCTTTTTTCCAGTAAATCAGAATGTGAATATCACGACATAATAGAGCCAGTAACAAACACGCATAATTTCAATTTCAGTATTACTTTTCTTTTATTCGTATACAAGTCATATTCATTGAGGGCGTGCTTTTAAAATAAATGCAAGTGCCACAACACAAATTTTCACAATAATATCAACACATTTTTACCACTTTTCAAGGAAAGCTAACATCCTAAATCTGTAGTCTGACAAATTCTTTAGCTGAGAGCGTGCGACGGAGTAGCTGGTTGAATAACCGTTTACGACTCCTATTCGTCACACGATTTCTCATCATCTGTGCGCCAGTTGACATTTGCACTCAAGGCGGTCTGATCAATACTACACCGCTCAATATACATAACCGTATGTTGCTATAAATAGTTGGCATTCAGTTCATACGCTAGACTGTTGTATAACGCTACAGTAAACACAATAAAGGTGTACATAAACTTGCGATGCAATGCGAAATCGTCCTTGTCAAAGTTGCCAATGACAACAATCCGTTCACTAGTGTTTATCAGGTCGTTATTTCCTCACACTTCTCACATATATATCAGCGGTACTCATGAGAATTATGTTGATAGACGCACTAAACCAGACCTTTTCCAGTTCAGATTGTTTTCTCAGGATAATAGTAATTTTAATACACTTATTTCATTCAGTTTTGTGTGAATTGTACGCCTCCTGGCATTTTCCAAGATTTCTGTATAAAAATAAACGTTGATACTGATCACATGATTACAAATAAAGAACAATACTGTGTTAATCGCAATATTCAGTTTAATTTGCACCGAAAAAATATTAATATTATCGTAATTTGATTATCTGTTTCATTTCAGTACTTGGACCAGCATTGGAACCAGCTGCAAGCATGAACATCGGCACGTGATCCGTTGACAGCATGTATTAATTAATCATTCATCACGTTACGTAACAAATGAATGATTGATTGCCATATTATTCACCTGATTAAGGTAAAACATGCTGCAGATGTCTTCCCATCCTCCAAACAGAACATTTTTCTTCATTGTAACATTGACACAAAAAGTAAGAATTGTATAAAAAGTACAATACGCGCTGGTAATTATTGTGACAAAAATAGTCATATTAATAAAATGAATGGAGTGAATTTGATGTTTAAACTCCATCATTTTTTTGTGCGCTAGACAAAAATGTTTTCATATGCATTATCCGTCTTTTGTAACCCTCTCCAGTCTGAGACCTTTCTCTAATCAGAACGAGCTGTTACAAAGATGTCATCTGAAAGGCTGTCCGGCATAGCGACAATAATCTGGCGGAAAACTAGCCCGGGGCATGTTCTCGCGCAAATCCCTGGAAAGGCCGGTGCACTGTAAAATCCGTATATAGGTCTTGCGGCCCCTGGAGGCAGAGATTATGTGGTCGTTAGGAGATATTTGTACTAGCCTGCAAAAACCCAGGGGCCATGGTTGAAAATAACTGTAGCAGAAGCGAATCCCAAAAAACAATCTTTATACGTCGATTAGAATTCTCAATATCTGTAATTATTTACGGGTTCTGAATACCTAATTTATTGTCCTGTAACTGCGATTTACTATGAGATATTATAATGTTCATAAACCAGACTTAGTGAAAAAATATATTTTGTATTAGTCGCTTCATCAGCAACTGGTATACGCCGGTCCGGTGTGCGCGCATTCAACCCAGAGTAATCGTGAATGACGTTGTGTGCCACCGAGTTACTCCTCGGGGCATCAGTTGAGTCCACTACTGTCACTGATGTCATTTCGTATTCGATGTTTCATAGCCCGGGATTTCAGCGGCGTCTTTGCTGTAAATATTAGCTACCTGTAAAGAACATCCTAAACATCAAAATGGCATATCTCACTTAATAGCCATTCTAGTCCGTCCATTGTCTAGTTTAAATGGCAAATATTCTTCCACGGTCTTGAAACGACAACATCTGGGACAGCGCCATTGCAGTGAAAGACAATTGGTTATGCGCAGTATTGTTGCGCAGTAGTCGGCTGAGTAGTACTCCTACTAGAGTGTCAACTCCGATGCAGCAGTTTACATATAGTTAAATCTAGGGATTTAGTTTATTCTAATACTATTATTTAGTAAAAATGGTAATACTAAATGATCATCATCCATATTACGTTGAGTACTATCAATGAAACTCGGCTATATAGCATTGATAACATCTTGTAACACGGCTGATTACTCAGCCCATTAACGCGCGTTTAATCCAAGATTAAAACTGATACTCGCTTTAATAATGACAAACACGGAATGTGTTTCTTTTATATCCGTATCTACAACGAGTTAAAAATCTTGCCATGTTTGCTGAGAGTGATTATTACGAAACTGAATCATTAAACGACTGTAATCAAAACGCTTAGGAGTTGAAAACAGTAACTTTGAATCGGAAATAGCTTCCATTGTGCAGCAGTCACTCTGGGAGTCGGTGAAGCAGAGTCGCTAAATAGAGCTGAATACAAGCAGGAAAATTAAACGATTACTTTTACATACTTTACCGAAGAGTATACGTCTTCTTCCGGCACACAAAGCAGGGACGAGTTTCTCTTTCGCGCAAGTGTCTCCGTTGAAGAGATAACGTTTCGTCGGTGGACATAATGGAATCGAATCTCTTTGTGTGTTTGTGGTTGGGGGGGGCAATAATTCATTTCTACGATGGGATGCCATCTTAATATGAATTGATACTTTTGAATTTCATTATTTTTACTCTCCTTTGCTTGATTCCCTGGGTATGCGTTTTATTTTGTGTGATTCTTATTACCAGCTCATCATTACAAGACGTGAAAAGCGTCATTTATGTAGGACTTGTATAACTTGTTTTTTTCTTGTTGTTTGTGTATATGTTTGATCAGTGGTAGCGTCGCCGTACAATAAGAAGAAAGCGTAAATGTAATTCATAGATCTCCACGCTAACTTTGGTTAAAGTCGCTGTACGTGCTGCTACTTTAATACACTATGGGAAACAACACGTGAGTTAAAATACTAAATGACATTAATAACAAGTGCTGTAACAAGACCCATACTGTATTTCCTCAGTCTCGACGACTGAAGCATTTATTTGACAAGACACATCCTTGCCTTCGGGGAAGAAAGTAAGCACGACACGAGGACTGGTAATACTATTACATTAGTTATTAAACCACGCAGATATGGACGATCGAAGGAGTAATTGCTTGTCAACTTCAATACTATCAACTATTTTCGTTATCTAGGAGTACATGTCAGCGATAGCATTTGTAATTCACATGTGAAATCTTCAGTTCTGATTACTTCTTTTTTCCGCATTAATTATGGGACTATTTGTTCGTATCATCAAGACAAATTACTATGTCGATCTACCCAGTGTTATCAGCAATAAACCTAATATTTGGCATGATTTTGTGCATGTAGCATCTGTCCAAATGTTAGTGAAAAAGTATGAGTAAAAATATGATTGATCACAAATTTACATGACCATACCATGTCATAGTAAAAATGTATACCTAACAATTGACTAGATAACGTCTCATAAACATCACTGTGCAACTTATTTATTTACACATATAGCGATGTTAGCGATGCCGACATGATGCTAAGCCATGTCGACATGACTGAAGCAAGCGCCCGGAAGGAAGCGAAAATATCATGTTATTCACTATCTTTCCAATGTTTCTCACTCGCTTTCCTATTACATAAAAACGCAGTGATACATTCGACCTCCATATATACAAATTATTTTATCGGCGGACTATATATTCCATGCTATTTACCGCAATGTTGGCCACATAATACATTTCTGTACGAGTAACATCACTTGCTTTAAAACCACATTGGTATGTGCGCCCCCATCGTGTAAACTATAAAATATAACTACGACCAACAGAGGGCGGAAGACACAGCAACGTTCGTCTTTATACTTCTATACATACAATACATGTTTTATTAAATGTGTTCGAACTAGAATTTTAACAATAAGTATGTATATTATCAATCTTTACTATGCCTTTTCGTGTGCTTACGCTACTTTATCAAAATTCCTTTTTTTTCAAATATTACTTGGTTCCAAAGACAATTCCCCGCATAAGCACTCCAGCCTAGTTCTTCATCAAGTTATTTCCAACTCATTCCACCACCACATTATCGTACATGCAGTTCGTCATATTATAACATAATCTACATCTTCTTCATTCCATTGTCATTATCTCAATACAAGTCATGTAAACCCAATGACTATTCGTAACATTGCCAATTGCTCTACAACCATTTAATTTTAATGTTATTTGGTTGGTACCTTGCCATTTGTTCTCAGTGGTATTTTTTCGCCGTTTCACTTCTTTGAAATACAACTTTGCCCAAGAATAGTTCTTTGAAACACCACTTTGCCCAATACCAGTTTTTTGAAATACCACTTCACCCAGGACCAGTTGTTTGAAATACTACTTTGCCCAGGACCAGTTCTTTGATATAACACTTAGCCCATGACCAGTTCTTTGAAATACCGCTTTGTCCAAGACCAGTTCTTTAAAATATCACTTCGCCCAAGACCGGTTCTTTGAAATACCACTTTGCCCATGACCAGTTATTTGAAATGCCACATTGTATCAATACCATGTTATCACAATGCCACTTCTTCGGGAAATAGCTTTGCCGAATACCACCCGAAATGCCACCTTGTCCAATATAAGAATGTTACTTTACCCCAATATTATTCTGTAGCAATACCACGTTCTTCGACGTGTCACGTTATTAATCTAGCTACCGTGGTAGGTAACGAGAGCGCCTGAAGTGCCGAGGCGATTGCGTGATTGTGAGTTGGAATCCTGTGTTTCATTATTTCATGTTGTTAAATGTGTTGCATGTACAATTTATCATGTCTTCAAAATTACACTTTGTCAAATACCGATTCTTCTAAACATCAAAATGGCAATCCATGTACTGATCAAAGATCGAATATTGCAAAAATACGCCATTTACCCATTTGCGTTTTTTGACATAAATAAAACAAACATAAATTCGATCGTTTACTTCTTCAGTACATGCCTCTTCTAAATTGGATATTGTAATCAATCATCTCTTATGATGCGATTATTTTACAGCTCATGTGTTTTTGAAATGTTATTCCAATTTTTTGTCGCAATACCACTCTGTTAAAAACAACCTCTTTGTCATGACAATCTGCCCAAATTATACTACTTCTTCGCAATAAGACATACCAATTTCGCAGTACCCTTTCGTTAAATACAACTTTTCCCCAATATCTGTTATTGTACCAAAGCCATTGCATTGCATTTTTTTAGTGGCACTACATAGCCATAATACGCATTGCGACGTTTACACAATACTATTTTGTGGCACAACAAATGTGCCTTAATGGAAAGAGTGGCTTTCACTTATGTAGGCCCGACCGTCTAACAACATCACCACGGTTTGTTCCAGAATATCGATGTGATGACGGTTGCACTACAAACTCGACATGTTTGCATTCTTGCCTGCTGTATGTATTCTAAATTTGTACGTTAAATTAAAGTTATTTTTGTTAACCATTTATTTTACTGTATTTTCTCAAAAAGCATGCGTAATAGAAATGCCTATGCAGAATTTGAATCGCCCGTTATTCATTTTTTACACCATTTCTATTGATTTAGCTCTTGAGCTAACTGATATTAATAGACGTTCAAATGGTGCACAGAATGGCCAAAACGCGTAAGTTCATACGGATTAAAAATGCAGTTGTAAGCAGAAATTTTCATATGCAACAATTTAATATGCCTAAAGTGCGCTCTCTACGGTAAAATACAGATATGAGTAATTTGAACCAATAGTCACCTTGTTTTACGACGGGAATTACGGGTGTCCTGTTCTAACCAACAAACACGTATGCTCGGTAGACAATACTGTCACATATTCAGCCTAGCAGAAACTATGGAATATCCCGTTTTGGTGGAGATTAATTCGTGAAATTCGTTTATTCTATTGTGTAATGCGTTAACGAACTTGAGATTAGGTCAAAGTGACAAATTCCAAATGTTGAAAACTATGCACAGGTTTTCTGACAATATTTTGCTGTTTTATTTATTGCAACCAAACACACTTTTACACTTTTGAAATTAACTTTTGAAAGAAGTGACTGAAAATACGAATCTAATGACGTTGAATTATGGTGTATTGAACGCAAAGTTTTCAAGCCGGAAATGAAATTTGAAAAATTTATTTGCTTATTTTTTTCTTCAATTTCGCAGCAGGTCTGTTATGAAAAGTTCGTGCAGACCACATAGACGCCGAAACATACAATGTAAGCATGGGAAAAGGAAACAGTGCGTTTTATGCTGATTAGTCAGAAGTGTAGAAAATAATGTGATTGGTTCATACTTTATTTACGAAATATCATAATTCACCGTCATAAGATTCGTATTTTCTAAGTCTATTGTTGTGATGGAAATCAAATAAACAAATGCACCTCAGGAGAATTAATTTCAAAAAGTGGAAATGTTTGTTTTGTTGCAATAAATAAAACAGCAAAATATTAGTGTTTTAGAAAACCTGTGCATAGTTTTCAACATTTGGAATTATACAATAGAATAAACGAATGGCCACCATTTGCCACGGATTCTTACGATATATGGTCCAACACGCCAATACCCTTGATACACTGTGATTGGTTGTGGTGTTTTTTCTACTGTCCATTTTTTTGCTGAGGTACAATTCGTAAATTTACAATACGCAAACACGCAACGGCGCCCTCTTAGGTAAAGTGTTAACCTGCGAAAAATATGCACTGAATCTGCGAATACGTGTATGCAATGAGCAATGTTACAATAATAATCAACTGAATTTGTTAAACTCTGATGGAGGTGATTTATAATAATGATTCCCCGATATCGTCATAATATTAAATTCGGAAGATGGTTTAGAAGATTAATCTTTTTGCCATATAACCTTCTCTTTAAATATGACGCTGTGGGAGGTTAATTATTGTTTAAATAACAGGGTAAAAACGGGGGTGTGTGAAATAATGAACCCGATGCAGTCGAGCCCATTATTCTGGCGAATATTCCTGTGTGAGCCCTGTCATCACGCATTATAATACTGTACGCTGCAATTATTGAAAAGTTGCATTCTAATTGGTCGATCTGCACCACGTGTAGCCCCGATAACTGGAAAATGCCAGAGGCCAATAAATACGAACAACATCGTTTTTGACTCATCAGTATCAAATTTTCACCAACATTTGTACGAATCGATGAAACAAAAAAACCTCAATCATTCATTCATTCAAATAATGTCGTGATAACCGGGCTCGCACGGGGATGTTCACTTAAATATTGCGTCTCGTTCATTATTGCGCACATTCTCGTTTTCGCAATTGGCAGTGCAGGGTTCTTAATTTCAATCAAGATACAACGAACTATAACAAAAATGACGAAAAAAATCGACAACGTGCTCAGCACATTAGAGTGTAGACCACAAGCAAGTAACATGAGGGAAATTCGCTCGTAGGTAATTTGCAGATGAAAATGACCAGGATTTCTTATGAGAACGCATGATGATGGGTTTGTTGTATACGCGATTTTTGTAAATGCAGAAAAATAATGCAAACTGCAGATTAACGCGAAATCTGATAACTGTGCAGCATGAGGTATCGATCGACCAATTAGAACGCGCCATTGCAGTACACGGTATTATAAAATGCTATAACAGACGTATGGTTTTATTACGCCATGAGTAAATGTATACACGTGAGCATGGTTGTCTACATCTCTACACCAAGAACATCAAACCTATATAGTTGTTCAAACGAGAAATCAGTAATTTTGTAACCGGTAGGCTATGACATTTGTATTAAAAGGGAATGCGCCAGTGAATATCACGTTACGAATAAATTAAATAGGAAAAAGAGCAGCAGGTGGTGTAAATGCCCTGAGATCATGTATTCTCAATGTAAAGAGTAATTGGTACAAAAGTTGTATGTCTTCGTAAACTCAAAAGAAGCACGCCACAACCTTGACGTTGAAAGTGATTCATTAAATTTAGGACATGAACTTGAAGATTCCCTCCAAAATAGGGTAACAATTTCTCTAAATTAATGAAGTAATGTTGAATATGGGCGGTACTTATACACATTGCGGCAGTACATTTTACAATACTTACGTTGTTCTCACGGGTTATAACTTATTTATTCAATCTGAAAAGTATATATTTTATTTGAGTTTTATGACACAAAAATAATATAGAAATAACATAACAGTCAATGTTAGCTAGTGTACATTTCGAATCTCGCTCAATATTTCAAAAGTTGACAGACACACGATGCGTGAATTCATTCATTTATTACAAAGTTGTTTTTCCGGGTTACCCATGTAACATGGTAATATGTCGTATTCAAGTTATACATATAAAGGCGAAGGCTATATAATCAATCAAAATGTGTTAGCAAAGATAATACCTCTTATTCAGAATGACTGTTAGAATTTCAAACTAGCCACATAGATTGAATTATAATAGTTTCGAGCTCAGTTTACATCTCGTTCCACAAAACAATACCACCCAACAAAAAAATGATATATATATATATATATATATATATATATATATATATATATATATATATAGAAACGAGCCAAAATAAGTAATTCAGTCGTCGTGTATTCACAACTTAACACTATTGGATCAATAATTATATATGTAACAGCTGAAACGTCTCATTTCGAAATATGGACGCAAGACAAATATACACTGTGATAGGTTGATCATGGCGGGGTCACATAACAAATCCGGATATGTTGCAAATATGTTGAATTATGGATAGATGCGCTCAAAATAGTCGCTTCGACTGTTCATTATTGAATTTTTTAAACTTAAATTTTCAAAATCGTTCACAATTTAAATGTATTTGATTTCATGTTAGTTAAAGAATTACTGGTAACGAATTAGATTGTTTTAACCACTTGGTTGGTTCTCAATTGCTGATTTACGTGACACCTGCATGTTAGGTGCAATCGACAGATGCATACATTACACGTAATTTGAGGAGATACTACCTTTGTATACTTCCCCCTGTGAGTACAAGGCAGCGTTAAAAGGTGGAGGTTATTGATGTGTTTGACGTGTTCTAAAGATTACACGTACGTTTGACCATCACTCATTTGTATACGTATTACTGACGTGCATAACATCACACCTTTGAGAATCCTGTTTAGTTCATGATTCCCTACTATAGGCTTCATTATTTACTTTTCATTATCTCAAAAGCGAGATGTTATTAGGAGGTACATCTTTGAAGTGGTAAAAACGTGTTTTCGCATGATTGAATCAAATACCCCAACATTTCTCATTACCCTTTTTCTTTGAAGTAGCATACACCATACCTCTTCTTCAGTTCATTTCACGGGGCTCATTTACTTGATCTGCGGGTTGCTCAATTCTGGAATGCGTTATTTGTTATCACGAGTATCCCGCTAGGAAAATGTTACTCTCTCAATAAGTTTGTTCATATAAATTTGAATCAAACGCACAATGTTAGATACATGTGGTATATCAGATATCAGACGTTTAGACAAAAGAATGTATTTATTATATCTAACACAATCAACATATTCTCAGTATTGTGTTTGTTGGCTGATAGAACACAGCATGTGAGACCTTGGTACATCATATTATTTGACCGTGTTTTCATCGAATTATTGGGAATATATAGTAGGTCAAATATCAGAGAAGAGATTTAAACAACTCAAAAAAAATATTTGTTGTTCAAATGTTAATTACCAGAGTCAATAAGGTCAGGACCCCTTGCAATATGTGGCTACCCGCGAAAATGACATATATTACATATTTTGTTTCATGCTGACTGTTTCAGTATTTGGGATTCAGAACTAAGACTTTTTTATTTTTTTAAGCACTGCGAAATATCTTAATATAAACGCAATGACACAAACATGACGTACGTGCGTAATCAAACCCGTGTAAGTGATAGTTGCTTATCACTGTGCAATCAAATATTATAATCCCCAGTGTTCATCATATAGAAGTGCGTATCTGAGGCCATGTAAATGATCTTAATTACAGTAGATTGAGTCGAAATCCAATTTTTAATATTGAGGGAATTTCTAATATAATATTGGACAAATATTAGCGCACTGGAAATGTTTCAATAATATTAGAATACTATATAAATGATATCAAACGACAACATGGCGTTAAGTCATCATAAATGAAAGTAAGAAGAAGAAAAAATTTCACCTAAACCTCTTTATTGTATAAATGGCCACGGTATTTCTGTCAGGTTAGTGCGTGAGTGAGTGAGTAGCATCTACAAGCCTGGTAAATATACCGTCTCAGCGGAAACAATATCCAGGCATGCAGACATTGTAACAAGAAAACTAGACAGTGTTTCCTCCGCTGTAGATAATCCTCCGCCTACACTTAATATCTCCTTCTGGCGAATATGTAGTATAACGCAGCGACACGAACAAGTACCTTCCTGTTTCGTGTTCTTATGTTTTTTGACACCCGTGCTGTGACACCAGGTACTTCCTCGCAACAAGATAGTGTGACAAAAAAAACACACATGGAGATGAAAAGACGGAGCAACGTTTATTTTACACAACAGTCACACTGACAGGGTGTGTATTTATATTTAACGGACCATTCTAAAAAAGGTGAAGCATGTTATTGCTTGCATAAAATGACATTATAAAAATGTAAGAAAATAAAATGGCAATTTTCATAACTTTGATATTTTTGAGCATGTGAGAATAATGTTGTTCAGTATTACATCTTATAAGCATTGAAGGAGTTTGATTTATGTTAAGATGTAAAAATGATGGTTTGGCGATAAACTCAGCAGTAATCGTTTGTATCAATAGAAAACGCTAGAGTGGATTCGAATAACATGTACGTACGGGTACGTGTATATTTATACGATACTTGTGCTTTTGTGTTTTTACATTATTTTAACGAAGGACAACTGCTATATGTTAGTTCTATATGTAATCGAGGTACTATCAAGGTAACATATCAACCAGAATTATATGAAGATGTACTGACATTTATCTAAATTGCATTTTTAAGTAAACAGTTTGTTTGTTAACATTCTATGATGTGATTTCTTTATAACTGTTAACTAAATATTTTATCAAGGCACGCACGTTTTCCGTAATGTTGTTACGTCATGCTATACACGAACGCATGCTAACCCTGCGGCTGAATATAATGTTTAGTTTGACAAACGAGTATTGTTACTACGAAGGCTTACTATATATGCATTATATCGTTCCCAATCCGTGACAATTCTGATCTTCGTAAGCACTACAACTATACATGTTTGTTTGTTTTTTACTTTCAGTCGTTTGAGTCATATTTAAGCTACAATTTGGCTAATTAAAATGAAATAGTATTCATAATCACGCGCTTGGGATAACTAACGAGTTTAATCAAGCTAGTAAATTTATTGTAAAATGATTTCATCTAAACCTGAAGAAGTCCATCGTGCTGTCATACAGGGTTGCGTAATTAAGGCAAACTGTCGGGGTTCATGGCTTTAAATGACATTTATGTCTGTAAGACAAAATAATGTGAGTTGCATCTATAAAATCATGTCAAATGATTCCCGAATTGCGCCAGTTGAGAGCCCTAGTGCAATCACGGGACTCGTATAAATACGAAATTCCAATCAACGCCACTTCTCTGTGGTGACTCGGTTCAGAGAGCACAACAAATAATACGCTTGAAATCAGTTTGATATGGAAACAATTTTTATGGTCATGTGATAGAATTATTATTGCTGAATTGGGCATTTATCCTTTAATAAGCAGCATTATTTAAATAATCACCTTTACATAACTTATTCACAATATGGATAAACTAAAGTTTCTACGTAAATGTTAGACACATTAAATGAATGAATTCTATATTAAATATGTGTACACATGAAACATCGTTGCGTTCACATTGTATACTCGGTTTGTTTAAAACGTCATAAAGGTACGGCGAAGATCTTCGTATATGGATAGACAGGCAATAAAGTCACATGATGATATTGGGTAGGTAAAACATCGATATAACAATCAATAGGTTAGTTATACAACTGGTGCTAATATAAACTTGAGTTATTCTATGTAGTATAAGATACTGTCCAAATACACAGAAGTACGTTTCGTGTGGATTTACATATTCATGACTAAATGCAATGACACGTTTTATTTCTAATAAAACTATTCGGAGAGAGACTTTCAGTGTAACGTGATTCATTGATTCATTGTATTATTTGATGTGAATTGCATGCAGATAATTAATCTTTTATTCCTAGTCTGCAATCTCAATTCGTTTGTTTTATTTTTTGACTGGCTTGTTGTAAATGTTAATGTATGAGGCGTGTTATTGTTATTACAGCATACAGGGGCGATTAGAAATATTGTGAGGTTATTACGAGGATACCTCAAAGTATGCACGAGAGTACAGAGGGGGTATCGACCGACGCGCAGCGAAAGTCGATGCGTACATCGTTTCCTCACAAGGATACATCATTGTTATGCCGAAATCCAAAAAGTTTAGAAAATATTCAGCAAACTTCTTTGTGTGCAGTCTTGTCAAACCCCGGTGGCAGCCATGTTTGTTTTTATTATTAGAGGACGCTTACGCGCGTAATCATTCCATATTTGGAATTCGCATTTCCATATATGGTAGAATGGAAATACGTACCCCGTAAAATACCGAAAAATATCGGCACGCTGTAACTTTCGGTGACAAATGTATAATAATCCATATTCATAAGTCATTTAGAGATTCTAGGCAGTACGCTTAGTCATCCTCAAAGAAAGTAACATGTCTAAATTAATCTCTATATTACAGTGAAAACTCCCACGCTTTTGTCATTGAGATCTCTATAGATGTTGTAAGATTACAAACAACGTTAGTCTACAGTCTGGACATATTTAAATTCTTTGTACTAAATACGTCGGAACTGTAGCCAAAATCTGTAGATAATCGACAATATTTTGAAGCAAAGTGGGTAATTAGTTGTTCTAATCTTACAACATTCAGAACAATCTCAAGGACAACATCTTGATGGTTTTCACTGAAATAAAATGCCATTTTGGGGATAATCGATGTCTTTGTTTAACTGTCATATTGGCGCCTATATTCCCTTGCGAATATGTCGCAGCATATTGAATTCCTAAGTAATTTAAATTACCTTTTCAGATCAACAATCATGAAAATGACATGTATAAATTAAAGCTTATAATACGATTTCCCAAAGCAAGGAATTGTTATATTGTACTGAAAGATCGGTCATACTTTAAGTGGAATATATAAATGTTTTGTATTCAGTTTGAATGTAACTAATAAGATTCGTTTAAAGTGACATCCATCTATGAGACAGCTAACTCTACTAACTCACGCCTTCAAATAACATATCAAATTGATTCACCTTTTATGAGTACGTTTCCTTGTCGCAGGGGGATATCATTCTCGGGTATCCGAGAAGATCGTGTCACGGTACATACATCCACAATTAAAAATAAATTACACTACCTACAAGCAGCTGAACCTGGTACTCATGGTCGTCTATCCATCATGCCACATCACGTGAAAATCACGAACAATCACTCAAACGCATTGAATAATTAAAATAGTACAAAAATGCATACATACACACTCACTCACTCACTCACTCACTCACAATATTATGCCTTTGGTTTGCAATACATATACTAAAATGCGCCGTTTGAACACACATTAATCATGGCTAGTAGATTGATGGATGAGCAGTTAGTTTGTCTAAACAGTTGAATTTGTAGTGACATAGTCAACGGGAAATGTACACAATCGTATCTCAATATTCGAGTTAGCTTAGCCGTCTTATCCCTCAAGAAACAACATCTGTCAGAGGGGGCTTTTATAATTGTGCATTCACAATGCAGTACTAAGTATACGTATTACAGTGTATGCCTTCATTGCAATACACAAAATTAAAATAAAAAACATCCTTTTAAAAGACTAAGCTGACTTTTTGGTAACGACTAATTTGTCTGGCTTACCCGCAAGCCAGAGATAAAAATGTAAGTTTGCCTAGGAAGGTTAATCTGTGTCATGCCGGGATGCAAATTGTTTGTTTATGGCGTACCAATAAGGCACTTGTTTATTATTCTGCTTGAATAATTTAGTATATCCGTTTTATCAATATTGCTTCTGACTATTTTACAGACAATTAATTTAAGTAATTAGCGCTCTATAATGAATACCGTTTTTTTAACTGACGTAAATTTAATGGCAACATAGTGAAGTTACATATTTCAATTGTAGAACATTTTAACCGAAAAAGTCGCGTTTTGGGGATTATTTCAAATTTTCGAAGGAATAAAAGTTGCTATAACGTAATTTCTTGATTTACTTGACGACTGTCGTATCTGTAAGTGTGGCAAACTGCATGACAATTTGACAGTAATTAATTCTAAGGGGTAAGGTATATTACCTTAACGAAACCACTGGCAATTAAATATTCAATAGAGCAAAAATAAAAAAATCTCCGAAAAATAGCACTTTGTCGGCAACAAATCAAACAAAATTAGCAGACATCTTTGGAAATATGTGTTTTGTTCCCAATACATTTTAGTTAATTGTACCATTTCCTTAATAGTTATGAGACGCTCTACATATTAACTACAAAATATAAATTATTCATAAAAATTTTCTTAGAAGTAATGCAATACTCATTACTGAACAATAATAGAAGACTGATTGTATGATTGTACACCGTCTGACAATATCAAGACAATCGGGGCATTGAAGATGTTGGGCTATATACCCATTGAATTCGGGCTTATGAATGGTTATCATAAAATTCACTATTGTGCAGGCGCCAAGCTATAAGTCGACACTTTTAATACAGTTCACTAGGGGTGATGCAACTTATGTGTTTTAAAGTTGCCAATTATATGGGCGTTCGTCACGTACTATCAGTACCCAAAAATAAGTTTGAACTAGACAAGGTTTGCGGACAATTTTAACGTAATTCTTATTTTGTAAATGTGCTGTGTTTTTGTATTCGTGTATATTGATACTCTGCCTCCAAAAAAAAATAAAAAGCCACAGAGCTGGGTATCATATTAACTTTTCATATTTCATATTGCCAACCTACCATGATGTTGTCCTGTTCAATTTATGATCACATTGTCGTTTTTAAAGATACTCGAACTGACACTAGTGACACCGAACACAACTAAATCGACGTATACCTACGTATATATAACCGAGTTCTGTTTCAGGACATGCTTCTGCCGATCAGTACATTTATTCGTTGATTGGGACATTGTGTGAGATAGAAAACTTACACAAGCTGTTAATTATTGAACATCAAGACAACAGTGACCTCCAATACAATCGCATACCTCAGACAGTGATCACACTATTCGTATTCTCATCACTACCTGGGAATAGTTTGTGTATGCCAGATGCGCATGTGCTAACGAGTGATGTGAAGAGTTTTGAAGCAATCAGTTCTACTCTTGATTTGAAGGGAGACATGAGTGGGTTTACAACGTCGTCTCAAATCAGGTTAGTGTGATATAATGTTAGTATTACAATACTGTACACAACAAACCCATTTGAGGAATTCGTTGTGGATAATGGTCATTGTTGATTCTGTATGCTATGTCTTTTGAGCAATGCATTATTAAAATGTGTGTTTGTGGGAATGTAATGGTTGCAGGCTTGAACTGGTCTGACCCACGACTTCACAATACCCCAATATAGTTATCTTGTGTAATATAATTCAAAAATAGGAATATTTTAATTGCGTAATCTTGCGAAGAGTCTACTTATAAACGCATACGTGCTTTTCAAGAAATGCACATATAATTATATCATTATGTCATAATAGTGCATATTTTATGCTCCATTCTATCTAAAGTGGTGTATATTAGATGTATTTTTTTTCATTTGATTGCACTTACTATTGCATGGCTGTTTTTATTACCAAATAATATTAGTATCGCCGTGGAAATAGTCCTGCTTAAGTAACCTATTGCTTAGAGATTTGTAATGCAAAATTTAGTCAGGCTTTATGGTCCTCGTGTCTTAACTAAAATGTATCTCGATTGATATATCAGCCTAGTACCCCGCGTAGCGTTGCTTTAGATGGCGGGCATCGCCAGCGTGGCATGTATTCCCCACATCTACAGAGTCTTTTCACATATCACCAATTCATATATTCATGCATAGCGTTCAGATAATAATTAGATTATATTCTCCTCAGTCGCTATATGCCTTGACCTTGTGTGACCTGTATTGAAATACTCGGGAAATACACAACGAGCAGTCTTTTGCTTATCAAAATAAATATAAAACTAATTTATTGAATTTTGCATGATTGACGTTGAATGTAAGATGGATAAGTATGCGAACAAATCTGCACATAAGTAAGAATTCTTCAGAACTGTTGAAACTAAGTGTTATGTTCAAGTTAGTATTGGACGTATATCAGAAGTATGTTATCTATTCTGTAATTTTAAGCTCCCTTGAAATTGTGCTGTATTGGAATGATGAATTCCCCCTACATTTCACCATACAATAAATGAATTTATAAATTTATCTTTACATAGAACACTAAAATATCAAGTGAACTTGTCTTAAAAATTCAATCAAGAGGTCGTAAATGCCCACTGCTTTGTATTTACATGCCAAATAGCAGAATTTCAGGAGGGCAACTTTAAAAGAAAGTTAAAAAGGATGTAAAGTCTGTGACGAGTGTATGCAGCAAGAATTTAAGTGGCTGAAAATGATGCAATGCTGCCTGTAAACAACTCCAATGTGTATAGTTGTTCGTCTAAGTGGTGATTCACAAATTACACATTCGATAGCCAGCAGCTATTTGATAAGTGTCCGACAAAGGTAACGAGGATACTTGACAGGCTATAATAACACATTGCTCTTGCTAAAATTAGTATTACTAATCAAAGTATATATTTGTCAAAACTACACACATTAACAAAGTATTGCAAATGATAAACAAATAATACAATTTATAATCTTTGTTCCCTCTTTTTTAAATCAATGTCCAGTAAGTCGCTGGAGTAAATATATGATGATCATTTTCAATTAATTTGACATTTTTAATGTCACTACGTCCCGACGTACACTCTCAAGTTATACGCAGAACTGTATTATCAGGCAGAAAAAAAAGTAAGCATTACATGAATGTGATTAACTTCATACTAGAGCAATATATCGCCATGGTAACAGAATGGATCTCTCCCAACAAATTTAAATAACTGTGAAAAAAAACATCAGTATTGTCAGGACATATCAAATTTGATGTTGGGTGTTAATTAATTAATTAATTAATTAATTAACACTAAAACGGACAGGACGTTGTCCGCCGTTGATGTTTTGCTCCTGAATACATTTTGTCTCGACTTGTCTTAAGGTAGCGAGAAGGTTTTGTGACGTTTTTAAATAAAACATTCTCTGTCTGTTGTCTCGTTCAGAACAGTAATTTAGGTTATATATATCAAAAGACTAAGTATAGAGGTGCAAGTTCGCACAAACTGGACAGACATTGTTTACATAATTATCACGTGACATCAATAATGGCGAACCTTGTAAAAATGACTAAGTACGCGATTGCGAGAGCACACTGCGGAATTTCCTGGTGAAATTTAAGTTATGCATTGTCCGTAATCAAGTCCATTGAAATGCGTCTCCGATAATCAAAAGACCTATTATTCCGATTTCTATGCAGGTTTGTTTTTTTGGCCACAAATTATTTCATACTTGGCACATTTAACAGACTATTATTCTGTGACAAAGCATTTTCTTTAAAAACCCAGACATATTTCGCACCATCATTATCTTTTGAATGATAACTGCGAGTTTGAATGTCCTAGTCCGAACGCACTTGATTTGGCGGCGGTCCCAATGAGTCGTTCTCGATCAAAACTTCAACTCGAGAAAAACGCGAAAAACAGTTTTGGTTAATAAAACACTGTAGATTTGCTGCATTATTATAAATATACACTAAAAATGACCAAACATATTAACCACTGATATCATAGAACTCATAAAGAGTGTCAGATAATGAATAATTTCAAACTCGAGCGTGAAAAATGAAGAAAACTGCTGGCATTTGAGTCCGTACTCCAGGAACGTTCGGGTTTTCCATTGTTATGCAAACGAACAACGAGGGATAATCCTCTGACAAACATTACTGTCCCACTGTACACGCTGACAGTTTACAAACAAGCTAATCCTTCAAGTGTCTCAAATAAGACATCTAATAAAACGGTTTTCATGGTGAAACAAAATGGCCGATGTTTGAAAAAAAATTGCTGTGTCAGAGTGCGACACTGAGTGGCAGATTTTTCTTTGCCTCGTCTGTCAACGCTTTCTTTCTTTTCTTCGCCATTGCGTTAGAAAAAAAATGTATTAGTAAAATAGAATATTGACTTGGAAAATAAAACGATTTAAAAGAAAGTTGTGCAAAGTTACAGTACTCCTTTCGCACAACCTCCCGCCCGCCCGCTTCCGCTTTCCAATCACCTTTTTCTCTCGCTTTTGCGACCGCTTGTTGAATTCAACCGGACAATTTCCGCTTTTTTTTCGACCGAGCAAACCCCGAAATATCACCACCCACCTGCTCGCTCGCGCGCATTTAAAATTCGGACTAACAGAATAATTTCCGAGGTTCACATTGTCTTATAATTGTCTTTCTGTTTTTTATAGATGTTGAACAGCTGACAAAAGTTCAAATACTTTTTGTTTTAACTATATATAATTATATTCACGCAACCTGACCCTTTGACCTCGATTTGGCTTGGACTGAATATTTTATTTTAAACAATATTCTGACGTGAAATACAAAATGTATTTCAACACAAGTACGACATGGTTGTCTGGGGTTTCTTTCCTGATTGTTGAGTCTTTGCAATGTGTTTTGTA
Source organism: Saccoglossus kowalevskii (assembly GCF_978046115.1). Taxonomy (NCBI): domain Eukaryota; kingdom Metazoa; phylum Hemichordata; class Enteropneusta; family Harrimaniidae; genus Saccoglossus; species Saccoglossus kowalevskii. Next base: position 9,950,411 of record NC_140648.1, on the reverse strand, counting down.
TAATTATTGTTGTTTTCCCCCGATGCTGAAGGACCGTAAAGCTAAATGGCAGTTACATGCATGGGCTGAGTGAAAGAAAATATTTCTAAGCCTAAAATAAAACCTAATATTACACCTCTTTGTGTATTTGTTAGTTTTACATATGTTTGTCATGACAGTATGTTTGTAAATATTTAGAAAAATCTCGTCTTTCGTTGATAATTTCGATTGTTTGTTTGGAATGTCGATCCCCATTGGTTTCTCCATACTGAGTTTAGGAAGGGCGTCGATCAACGCCGTGACAATCAGCCGAGAGAAGACAAACATTGACCGTAATTCATGGAGATCATGTCCGTAATTTGTGGGCTGAAACCCCAAATAATTAATCAAGTATTATTATTTTAATATATATTTTATTTTACATCGCAAAACTAAACCATGCCCAAAACAGAGCTAGAGTTGTTCGCGGTGAAACAACCGCATTGAAGACGATGCAACTTCAACTAGCCATTTCTTACCTTGAAATAAAAAAAATAAAAATTCGAAGAGCATCGGGGAAAATATTAAGAATCATCCTTATCAATCGCTTGCTTTATTTTATTCGAATCCATGAAATTCACGATTTTTTTACATTTGTTGGCAACTTCCGCGCTAAAAAAGATTGAAAATGTGGGTGTGGTTATTTTGCAAAGTCCTGTTGATAATACGGACAAATATGGTTCTGTGACCCAGTTCGTGCTCCGATCAGGTGACTCTCAGCCAATCAATGATGTTGTAACAAAGCATATTTGACGCTCATTGAAGGGTCGTCGTACAATCCAATCACCGGCGTCGATTCACATAGTTGTTTGTGCTGTGACAGGCTTCAAAATTATTCGCTGAAAAACATACATTTTGACAAACTGATGGAATTTGACCTTAGTTCAAAAAGAAAATACTAGGCTAAGATACATTAGAGCTCACGCGAATCAGTTTTCTCTGCAAGTTGTGAAATAAAGTAAACCAGAGGAGCGTCGATGATTTTCAGCCCTGAAGGACTTTGAATTGTTCATCGACTGGCCACCAAATAGTTATGGCAATAACTAAATTTGACACGTTTTTCTTTTAAGCCCAATAAATTATTCATACATGTCAAGCTCTGTTCGATTTTTTCAGGGCATGTGGCCGTTTTTAGTCGAAAATTCGATATAGTCATTTTTGGAATTAATCACTAACATTTCCTCGTTTCTCTGCTCTGTCAAAAGGAGTTACCTAGGCTTTTTTCACGTAACTGTCTCATTAAAATAAAAATAAAAATATTACATCTAGAACAAGCACCCAAAACACGTAACAAGAGGTCCCAGTTTAGTCGCTTTCACGATACAAGTGTAATACAGCTATTAGATTTGAGGTGTCGTTCAGAATGTAATAATAGTTAATACTAGTTGTATGTTCACACTTCACTATCAAAACCACCATTTCGACCACTCATGTGCCAGTGATCATTGTTTGGGCGAGCGGTCAATGTTTTCAATGAGCGAGCGAGCGAAAAAAAAAACGCGATTAAAATGCGGTCGGTTTCCGGTCGGACAAGACCGCGTGGTCGGAAATTAAGCGATAAGCGGTCGATGTAAAAGCGGAAGGTTGGGCGAAATGAGTACTGTATGACCATGTTTCTCCGACGAAGTCTCGACTGACAATAATGCTGACAATGGACGTTAGATAAACACGCATTGTTTGCAACTAGAAGGTTATCACCCGTTATATCAGAATCGTCAACAACAGAGTATACAGATAAGATTTTATCATTTAATTCCTTCCAAAGATAAACACTATGCAAATATCCACGAAACGGCAGTTGTAGTCTTTTCTGCTAGTGTTTTAAAACACTAATTTGAGCAACGTTATTTCGCAATTTCGATCTTTTGTAAACCTGGGGTGATGTATCAAGGTCTAAAGTAACCGTTTTATCAATTTTTGAAAAATCAAGAAAAAAGTGAAAATTTCCCTTCTCGCTACCTTAAGGTAGCAAGACTATTATTTGTGTTGAAAATTACGATTTTCACATTTATTTATTAATTGATTAATGCACTATAAACTTTCATGTGATAAAGTCAACATAACATAGAATGTCATGTAAGTTGGTTAAAATGTCGATTTTCCGAAGGGAAGCAAGGCAGCCTCAGTTGTGTTTTCCAAAATCAACAACACAGGTTTAATCTGTGTGTCTATAAGTTTCAAAGATAAACTCAAGACAAAGCAATGTTAGGATGTGTTATCAGTAGATATCTGACACACAATTAGTGTTTCCAAACATTTGAGTGGTTTTTCTCCGCCCCTATTTGTTTCACAGATTAGTCATTTGCATATGAATGTGTCAGACACAAGGTCACACAGCCACTCAAAAAAATCATTAATTTTGGTGTTTTCATATGCCGAATTTATCCAATTATAGCTATTCCATTCCTTTATTTTTTTGGTTTCCAATAGCCTTACACATTTGGATGTCCCTACACATGTTAAAACAAACCTTGATGGGAAAACAAATTGATTGTGCCGATAAACAAGCTTGAAAATCTTTGCTGTTAATTCATGGACGTTTTCTAGGAGTTTATGTTTTTCAAAATACAAGGTCTTTAACAAAAAATAACGTATACTTATTATCGTCGGATTAACTCCAAATTTTCACAGCTTTAAGGTGACAGTGAGAGGAACTTGAATGTGTCCAGACAAACTATTTCATCGATTATTTACCAACGAGTTGTGGTTTGAGTTGGAGGCAATGCGACTAAAACAGTAATTGAAATTCAGCACACTATGTTTTAAAACGCGTTGCTTGAATAAAACTGACCAGACACATTCAATTTACCAGACTATTGAACAACTAGGAAAAATGAAAGAAATACTACTTATCGCCAGCATAAATGCGTAATTATTTTTTTTACAGAAAAAGTAATTTTTCACCTTTGGTTGAGTAACGCGTCGTAGAATGCAGATACGGGCATGCAAAATATACTTGTGAAAAGCTTGAAGTCTGGCGATTCTAAAAATATATACTTTCCCGGGTCTATTTGTAGTCATTTAGTCACAATTAGAAGATGAAAGCAAGTATGCAAATAATAGTCCCGCTACCTTAATATCGGGAGTATTTATATTATTCATTTATTTAATATGACAGGGATATTGTTACGACCGATGCAAATAATAGTCCCGCTACCTTAAATAATATGTGCATATGGTTAAAACTAACGCAGTCTGTTGCGTCTTTGGTAACTTCGACAAGCATAAAATAAAAAATGGTTAACAATATGCGTTAAGTAAATATATTTTAAAAAAGGTTGTAGCTAATCGTAGTCCTTTGTAATTATTCAATATAACCAGACATTTCTGGCAAGATACCTATTTCCTATTCATATATATGTATATCATTGAGAACAAAAGTGAAACGTCTGATTATAATGAATAATTACAAGGGACTACGATTAGCTATATAAAGACAGTAATTACCGAGTACTATTATATATATAACTGTTTATTGGTTTTAGCAAAATTCGCCAAATTTAAAATATGAACTCCAAATGATTTGCAAGCTATTGCCCCATTACCAAACCTTTGCAGAGCTTTTTTCCTCCAGAAAGCACGTTCTTCAAATTCCAATATACATTTTAAATTGGAAACCTTTTCGTGCATACCAATTGGGTAGTCTTCCAGGGTTACCTACATGGACACTCTTCACACTATACTAATAATATTTTTACAGCAAACCTCGAAATATTACTTGGCTCTCGACAAGCATATGCACAGTCTGTCAGTTTGGCGTTAAATATTCATATCTGGGTGTTATTTACATAGTGTCACTGAACACTAAAGTTATGTCTTAGTTATGTAATTTGAAAAAAAATATATAAATTCTGTAATGTTTATTTTACAACTGTAACACACTGGCCTTTTGAACGTGTGATACCGAAACGATCGAATGCTTTATACCAATACACCTTTATGCTTTTTATCGAGTTATTGATTCAGAAAAGCCGTGGTGTGATGCGAGTAAAGAATTCATATAAAAATATAACACGTGATTACCTTGTAGTTACTGTATTGTTTATTACAATAACTCATAAATTACGGTATAATGGAGGATGTTGTCGTTCTGACAATGTTCATTGCAATAAATTTTATGATCAAGACCACACCTGGCTAATAACAACAATTCATGGATAATGCCTTTATACCCGAATGGATATGTTATTGGCTAATAGCCCAAATACTCCAAGACTGGTTTCAACTAAGACGACTGTAAAACAAATCACAGTATATAAACTAACGTATAGTTATGATATATGATATTTGCTAAACGGTCAGTGGATAGCTTATTCTTTGCGTCGATTAAACAGATCATTTGTGACTGATTTATTATGATCTATCATATTTGTGGGATTTGAGAACGCTGTTTATTGTTTCCGTCATTTGACATAGTTATGTTCACCCTTGAAATCACATTATAATAAACATAGGATTTGAAAGGATATATATATCTTGTTTTTGCTCCACGTGCGCATATACATCTTCCATCTCTGAAAATATCAAAGCCATAGTTCGAACTTCTCACGCTTCTGTTGAACCCAATTGTTGAGCAGACCAATCCAAATAGTCAGTGTGACGTCAATTGTTGAGCAGACCAATCCAAATAGTCAGTGTGACGTCAATTGTTGAGCAGACCAATCCAAATAGTCAGTATGACGTTGGTGAACATTCACTTGTTTATCATCCAACGGTGTAACGTCGGCTCAGATTTCTATTTGCCCGCGATACAAGGTAAATCATAGTTCAAGTCAAAGAGGCGAGTGAAAAACTATAAACGACCTTTATTTTGAAGGATAAGTGTCCTTGCGATGATAGTACATTCATGGTGGTTATACTTTTTGCTTAGTTATTAGGTCTATTCGTACACAAGCTGATGGTTGCATTTATGTCTCACCTATGTCGGTATAATTTGAAAACGTTAACGATAAAAAAATGAACATATATAAACAAATTTTAAAATCCATGTTTTTACTAAAATCTCTTGTTTTTATTACAAGAATAAAAAATACACACTTAAAAAATGCTTTGACATGCTGGGGGTAACTATGAACTGTATAATAAAAATACTGATTATTTTACATGTTTTGTGAATATGAGTGAATATATCTTTAACTACCAAGGTTACACCATGAGAATGCCGAAATCCAAAATGTTTTGAACAGAATCAGCGAACTCTTTTGTGTTGAATCCGATCAAACTCTGGGGGCAAACATGTTTGGTTTTATTATTATAGGACGCTTAAGCGCGTAATCATTCCATATTTGGAATTCGCATTTTCTAATGATGGAAATACCCAGTAAAATACCCCGTAAATTACGGTAACAGATGTATAATAATAATTATTATGTTGACATATGTGTTGGTATTAGTGCAATAGTCATTTGTTAATTGAATATATTTGCCAAATGTTGTATAAGACAACGAAGATTATTGATGAACATATTGTATTTGAATGAATGGAAAAATTCTATATAATTATATAGTTAAATAATTGCATCGTTTTACTTGTGGTAACTGGGAGCGTGTTATTTAAGTTGCTAATACACGAAATTCACAAATCTCTGTAATATTATTTATTTTATTGAAATTGTGAACAAAAGCAACCCGATACAAATTATTCAATTCACACTTCTTTATCAAGAAAGAGAAGATGTAATTGAGAAAATAAAATACCACATCCTAACATCCTAACAGCATGATATAACATATATAGAGAACTTACAATGCAATAGATATATTTATAATAATAATATATTTATGCATTTTTTTAACTGTCGTATATACTGACAAACTTATGTCACTGACGTACAAATCCCTGGTACCCGAATCCTGCCACCCTTATTGCAGGGATTTTGATTCAATTCTCCAAATTAGATGGAATTCGTTCGTCTTTTAGAAACGGCCTTGGGCATTCATGAAATGATACACACTAATATTAAATTAGATTCTCAGTTTGGAAAGACGTAATTATACTTTGAGTATGAACCAATGTGAAATGAGCGTTATCACTTATTTGAATAATCACAGGTCGCCTTGGGAGCACTTGTGAATTATTCGCGTCACTGCCTTTGATATCGATAACACAAACTCTGGCAAAATTTTCAATACGTGTTCATAAATAAGCATGACAACAGATTTTGTACGTGTTCATAAATAAGCATGACAACAGATTTTGTGTTCCTTCGTCAAAAAAACAATCACACACATATTTGTGGTAAGAAAGTTTTTATAGTAATATTGAATCGTTCAGATTCAACACATTATTGTCTTTCAACGCTCGAGAGATATTTTGCATCGACAGGTAGTTTACACATACAGCAATGTGTTCATTGACATAGTTCCCTGTAGTGTATATGCCTAATAAATTTATTCAACTCTCGTACAGTTTATTTTGACCTATGTTTTTCGGATTAATTCAGATAAAATGTCGTGACAAGGTTGCTAATTTAGGTATAATTTTAGAATCGTTTGTTGTTGTTTTTTTCATGGAGACGTGTATTTACTAGTCACAGCTCTTCCTCGGTAAAACTTGAATAGAAGACCTGATTTCGAGAATCACGAGAATCACATATTGTTTCAAGATAGGGCTAGTTAGTGGCTACAAGTGTTCAAAATTGATTCATTAGAGTAACTATAACAGACACCACTATCACACTATGTATGAAATAAATCAAGTTTTCGGTAGCATCATTAAGATAACTCAAATTGGATGTATGCAAAACAGTGAACCTGGGAGTAAATACACTTCATTTATGTATTCACCAGGGACTTAAGTACGGTTTGCGATGACAATTATGCCGCTAATCACATGGACAAGTGGGTAGAGTTATGTCATTATTTCAAACTAAATATTGGAGTTGTGTTCCAGAGTTTAAAGTATTCTCGAAAATAAATCTGTTATGAAGTAGCTTGCAATGTTTGAGCTAAGCGTACGTTCAGCGTAGAAATAGTCTCGATCATAAGTCTAGGACTCACATGTCACATGACATCATTTATATATTATGTTAATTAACAAGAGTAACATACACAGGTGTTTACTGGTGTGAACGGTGACAGTATTAATATATCAGTGATGTGATTGATGTTACATTATTTGGGGGGCTTATTCAAAAAAAGAAACCTTTCTTTTAGCTTTGTCATATCAAACGATCAAACCCTTAAAGCGGTATCAGTATCGATTCTACTCTGATTGTGGTTATTGCGTTTGGGGACCACGTTTTCTATATTTCAATCGCCAGAGAGCTCATCACAGAAGTTGATGATAAATTTGCCCCAAGCCAAATGGTCTCGGGGGTAACACAGTCTTAAGGGTTTCCAATCCTAAAATGAACGTGCTAAGCTAAGCGTAAACCCCATCTCTGAACCCTGGCGAGTTTAATCACAAACAAATATTGATTAAAACGTAACGCATGCGCAGAATATGACTTAAACCGCATACGCGTTGGAAGGATCACGACTTTGCGAGGATATTTTAAATCGGAAACCTAACATCGCAACTTAACATGTATTATGATTCTTACATTATTGTTTTCTGTGCTCGATTTGACAGCACATTAAAAAATGTTCCACGTGATTGCAAAGCGCATTCTGAGATTAAAAACCCTATTTTAAATTTGATAGATTTTTTTGACAAAAAGCACGTAACAATCAGATAAATTCATCCATTGATTCATTTTTCATCGACGACTTACATCTCTCACATATAATATTGAACAATATTGCAACGACTGTTGCCTGTAATGTCCTATTATAATAATTGATATGACAGTTAATTTTGCAAGGTGATAGTTCTGCGTCCATGTCAATTCGATGTGTAATGATAACGTATACAATTCACAAAGCCGAAAAATCATTACTTTAGTTTTCGAGAGAATTTATATTACAGTTCAGAGGATTCAACAGAAGCTAAAATTTCAAAGCTTAGAGTTCTGGAAAAATTAACCTGATATCCAAGTCTTCTTGGCATTGAATAAATCGACTATTGCCAAGGTCTACTCTGCAATTACCTGGAGATCAATGTCTAAGCCGGAATACACAATTAAGCAGCTTTCACCGGCATAGCCGATCCATTCTAAAACCCATATCAGTTTACACATCCTAAAGATGCAGTCCCATGGGTGACGTTGTTTTCATCCGTTTAGTTTTTCGCGTATGCTATTCTCAGTGATGTCGGTACTCAGTGTCTTGTTCTGAAAATAGCAACCTAAGTTAGTTTCACTCTGTGAGTCAGTCCCACGAGGCTTGTTAATTCACAACAAATCATCGTGGGTAGTGAATACACCGAGCACCGTAAACAGCGTCAGGTCACAAATAGAACTAATCCGAAAAAATATGAAAAATAAAGGTTACCATTGAAAAAAAAACAAGAACATATCCACAACCAAAATTAAATCCTGCAAATAATCTATAATAATTGGAAAGATTTTGTAAATATAGGCATCGAAAAAAACGATTGATCTAGTCCATGTATGGCAACAATCAATGGATAGGTTACTGATGCGAGATGCAATTAAAAATAATTAAAAAGACCATCATGAACCACTGACGTATCATTTGTGGTGCCAGATGTCTGGAATGAGTGGGCTGACTCGTCACACCGCTATAATTGGTTGATACAGTATTAGGAAATGTCAAGAAAACCTGAATGCCATCTTGACAGTCATTAAATGTTCGTAATTAGTGACATGGTTTGTGTAGCATATTTCCTAGTTTCTGGCCAAATGACTGATACGAAAATCGATATTGTCTACGTGCTCTATAATATCACAAAGGGTGCGACCTGTATACTCCATGAACTAGATGAAGTGTTACTTGATAATTCTAATTTCCTATAGTACCTGTATTATACAACTTAGTACGCAATCCATTATGTTTGACGTAGGTATGCCCATGCTATCATATAGTTTGCACCCTTAATGGGTAGATGTTCTGAACAAACCCGATAATTGAAAAACCACTTGTTTATTTAAACCACACTCCCTCAAAAAAAGATGTGAATGGAATGTGTTCAAACTGAAATGTTTTGCATGCGTTGGTGAAGCACCTGGCAAGATTTTTCTTCATGACACAGCATGACTAATTGTTGCGCTGTAAGGACTTTGCCATCATAGATTGTCATTGTACATACACAAATACAAGCCACTATGATCACTGTCATGTTAGGTAAATACGAGTCGCTAACCTAGTATATGAACATGTACAAACACATGTGATCGATGAAGTGGTAATTATACTCGTACAAGCCAGTGTTATTTCTACGTATTAAACCATGATCCATTTACACGTATGTACTATTGTGTTTAATACACATAGAGCCCTGGTCACTGTCATGGTATACATATGTACAAACTTATGGTGTCATGAACACGTACACACCAATGTGATCGCTGCAATTGTACAAACACCCGTAGATTGTGACCACTGCCATGGTATATAAATACGTACTATCTACTGTTACATACAAAAGCACAGCTAATGTACTATCTACTGTTACATACACAAGCACAGCCAACGTACTATCTACTGTTACATACACAAGCCACGGCCAATGTACTATCTACTGTTACATACACAACCACAGCCAATGTACTATCTACTGTTACATACACAAGCACAGCCAATGTACTATCTACTGTTACATACACAAGCACAGCCAATGTACTATCTACTGTTACATACACAAGCACAGCCAATGTACTATCTACTGCTACATACACAAGCACAGCCAATGTACTATCTACTGTTACATACACAAGCACAGCCAATGTACTATCTACTGTTACATACACAAGCACAGCCAATGTACTATCTACTGCTACATACACAAGCACAGCCAATGTACTATCTACTGCTACATACACAAGCACAGCCAATGTACTATCTACTGTTACATACACAAGCACAGCCAATGTACTATCTACTGTTACATACACAAGCACAGCCAATGTACTATCTACTGTTACATGCACAAGCACAGCCAATGTACTATCTACTGTTACATACACAAGCACAGCCAATGTACTATCTACTGCTACATACACAAGCACAGCCAATGTACTATCTACTGTTACATACACAAGCACAGCCAATGTACTATCTACTGTTACATACACAAGCACAGCCAATGTACTATCTACTGTTACATACACAAGCACAGCCAATGTACTATCTACTGCTACATACACAAGCACAGCCAATGTACTATCTACTGTTACATACACAAGCACAGCCAATGTACTATCTACTGTTACATACACAAGCACAGCCAATGTACTATCTACTGTTACATACACAAGCACAGCCAATGTACTATCTACTGCTACATACACAAGCACAGCCAATGTACTATCTACTGCTACATACACAAGCACAGCCAATGTACTATCTACTGTTACATACACAAGCACAGCCAATGTACTATCTACTGTTACATACACAAGCACAGCCAATGTGACCACTGAAATTGTGTACGCGTAAGCGGATGTGTCATGAGTTATAATTGCATTAAGACTTCACGTCACTGTTATTTATACCAGAACGTTTTTCACGGAATTCGTATATCCTTGCACCAATAAGTTAAATTGATATCAATATTGGGAATAATTTGGTTAATTTAAGATAACTCGGTTTCTGGTTAGTGATAGCGCCCCTATGTTTGTTGTTAGCTTATTTCCCATTATCATTTGCGGTACGTCATCTTTGAGTTGGATACTTTTTCAATGCATCATATGTGATTACAGTCATCCATCCAAATACACGTCTCCGTGAAAAAAGTCGGTTGCCTGTCAAGCAATTCTGAAATACCTAAATTAGCAACCTCGTCACAAAATTTTATGTGAATTAATTCTAGTCGAAATGAGTATTGTTCTACTTGTCAAGTATCTTTACACAACCATTGCGAGCCATCAAGGCGACTTTGCAGGGATAAACCCAGTAACTCCATCGATTATCCACGACGAAACACGCAACACATTCCTACTGATACAACAAGTTAACAGAAAGTAGCTAAATGATCCATCTCCTCGAGACATAGAAGATACAAATCGAGGCAGAAATAGCAAAAACAAGCTTCCAAAAGCAAGGCCAGAAAAAAAACACAGTTCCAAATCTAAGTGGACATTGTTTACATAAAAAAAGACAACAGTGTAAAGAAATAAATTGCACGAAGCGAGGAAAAGATGCAATAAGTAACACATAACTTAACTTAATTCTGAATCTGAATAATCTCATCCTCAAAATCCAATAATTACACCAAAACCACTGATGTGAAACGTAGGAAACTGGTTTGAGGTGTATTGCACTACAAAATAAAAAAGAAAATCATGTGTTTCATGAACGACGACTGACCATGTAATTGTATATAGTTCCGTCGCCCTAGGAATTGGCTATACATGGTTCAATTGCTGATGAGCATAAAGAATCCGAACAATACAAGCAACTCCTAGCCATCCACCTTACTGCACCTATGTTAATTGCATTCCATGTTGCAGTGTAATACGCAGTTACTAAATGAAATAGAAAAAAGCAATTTGTAGCGATGGATGCAGGCATCCCAGATGACCTAATTAACCACGCAGTGACTGGAAGTCTTTAGCCCGAAGAAGCTACATAGTTATCCCACCCTCATTACATGTTTTCCAATCACCAAGGCTATGGTCACTACTTTCAAATTTCAGATAGTAACCAAATGTTGGGAATAGCTTTAATTGACAATTTCAAATGACCAATTTTGTTTGTATTTTTAACCTTCTGTTGCTTAGATTTTACATTGTTATTTTTCACACCTGTGCACAATTTACATAGCACATTATGGCAGTCTCTTTACCTTGTCCTTGGTGATTAGTGCTATTTGTGTTTTTCGCTAATAAAACACCACTTTGTCATGATGTTGTGTGTATTTTGTTTCAGTATTTAGTGGAATTGTTATCAGTACTGTGAGAAATGTTGTTAATTTAAGGATAACTCAATTTCTGGACAGAGAGAACTTCCATTTCTTTGTAATTTGGGTTGTTTATTTGCCATCATACTTGCGGCCGCAATCTTTGAGTTCGCTAATTTGTTTACCCACTTGGCCTGGGTGTGTTATTGCTACTAAAGTTCGCTACTAATATATATAAATATATATGTCTCATTTACTTCTAAATGGATATTTACGAAATATTGTCAACCATATACAGTTTCTGGTGGTCTAAAAAGATCAAATAGATGATTGACTGTTTTTTCACATTTGACAAATTACAATCGCTGTAATTATATAGAATTTTCGTCTTTATTTGGTTGGGTTGGATTTGTTCAATAAATTGGTATACAAATGCCTACACTTTTGAAGGCTCAGTGGCACCACTCTGCCCAGTTTTAAGTCTAGCGCCCCTTACCCCTGATTCAAATGCAGATGATGGAAATGTCCATTTTGATGGAGATAAGTGGTCACTTACTAAGGTACCCTAGTTAATAAAGTTTATTTTTTATGGGTTGGCTTAAGAATGCTAAGCATGGTGGCTAACTGACATTACATGATAGCACTATTAACATGGGCACAAGAAAGCAGAAGAAAATTAGGGAGTTTTAAAACAAAGGAGGCGACCGGTAGAGAGGGGAAAACTTATTGGGGTAGACATCATGTAACGCGGTCAAGCCAGTTACCAAAACAGTGTGCACTTGAAACCTCCAGCCTTATGGGCCAGATGCCCAAATACGGTAGATAGATATATTTCATTAAATTATAAACCAAGATAGATACAAGCTTGAAAGGAGATTTGAAATTTGAAGCCAAATCCGTCTAGTAAAGTTTCTGCCCGAATTAATTAAACAAAAGCAAGTAGTTTATATTAATCGCCTAAATATCAAAGACTATGATAGACTAAATGACGAGGTATGGCATTATCCAGAATAAGTCTAATATTGTTATTTGCGATAGGCTTAAGAAAAACATTGAACACGGTCAACAGTGCGTACCTTTTCTGAAAAAAAATCAGTTTGCCTCACATTTTTAAAAATTGGTAAAGCAGTAATGGTAATAATGTTGAATGTTGTGCAAGTTAGTGAATTTAGTACAGGTTATTTCGAAGCGGAAAAAAGAGTAAGTAAGGAGAAAGATCCTCTATAGTTAATGTTCTTTGTTTTGTTGCTTGAAACACTTCTAGTCGCTATTAAATCAACATTTGGCTAACAAATAAAAGTAGCTTTTGCAAATGATCTGTATCTCTGCATATTGGAAATATGATTTGTTTGATTGGATAAATGGAAATCTAGACAGGAATAATCGTTCAGATTTAAATGACCCACATCCTCATCAAAATAACAGAAATGTAAATAAAAAAGTAAATATTTACAAACGAAGAGAAAAAGACAATTATACGGGTGTGAGCCAATGATGGATTGACATGCCAGACCTTCAGACCAAAGGCATGAACACATAACAGAAGCTACCATGGTATACAATTACGGAAATCCATACAATCCATATATATTAGATATTTATTGGAAAACAGCTTTGACATAATGAAGGGAAGCATTGTTTTCAAATGTCAATATAACGCATCTATTACAAATTACTTGTGATGGCTTCCTGGGAAATGTTTTGAAAGATCGGAGAATGAAATTAAAATGCACTACACGTATACAAATCAGATCATCAATATAAAAATAGTGGGGACATGGTCACTATGGTTTACCTACAATCAAGTTTCCATTTGGATGTCGAAGAAAATATTGTACTATAGAGACCAATAGCATTTTTTTAATTCAAAAACTAAAATGGATTGGGTTAGCGATTGCCGTTTAATGAAACCAAGTTATTAATGAAATTTGTTTATCGATATCAGGAATCTGATGCCCACTTCTCTCGGTTACAAAACATAATATAAAAAATAATTTGAGAAACTGGGTATCCCTCTGGTATCTCAAACGGAAATTGAAAATATGTTCAACACATGCGTTATATTCTGGAGGGAAATGTGTAAATTAATGATGAAAATTTCAGTAGATAGTAAAATCTTGAAATCCTAATTTAACATTTATATTCTCTATACAAATAAACTTCATAAAATAAATACATACAAAGTTCCTACACAGATGTTTACATTTGCATGAAAACCCTACAGGAATTATTTATTGCAAATACCTTTATAGTATTCTGGAATGTAAATAAATTACTGTATGCAAAAATAATATCCAATAACAATTTGAAAAGTTCAATAAAAATGATCATCTTTCAAACAGTTAAAAATAAATTGTCTCGTCAACAAATATATTTTAGCAGTGGACGTTACGATCTTAAATTGCATTCAAGGAAAATCGATCAGTGTGTGTATTATGGGACACACGTCGACTGGCCATGGAGGTACAAGAATACATTGAGTCTCCCAAAAAGTCACTTTATTCCCAAAGCCGACTGGTTTCAAAATCCCAATATCAGCCTATTCCCTGTGTGGCAATAGTAAAAACCTTGGCATGTCTTCGACTGATTCTCTTTTAATATGCGTATCAAAGACCGTCATTTGTAAACAAAGATGTCAGGCACATCCCCACGCGTCGACGAATATTCCCTTTAGGGATAATTCAATGGGTTCTACAGATATGTAACCCCACGAGACCACGTATCGCACAATCACGACACAGTACATGGATATGGTGTGTGATAAGCAAAAATATATTAATATATTCATGTCACTGATCCTACATGATACATGTGATAATAACGTGTGCACGACATTGTAGGTACAAATAACTGCAAATAACACAAACACGTACTAGCCACTCTGATCACAGCCATGGTACATAAACACATACTTGCCACTCTGGTCACAGCCATGGTACATAAACACATACTAGCCACTCTGATCACAGCCATGGTACATAAACACATACTAGCCACTCTTATCACCTCCATGTTACATGAACACGTACTTGCCACTCTGATCACAGTCATAGTGCATATACACGTACTAGCCACTCTGATTACAGCCATGTTACATGAATACGTACTTGCCACTCTGATCACAGTCATAGTGCATATACACGTACTAGCCACTCTGATCACATCCATGGTACATGAACACGTATTAATCACTCTGATCACAGCCATGGTCCATAAACACGTACGAGCCACTCTTATCACCGCCATATTACATGAACACATACTAGCCACTCTGATCACAGCCATGGTACATAAACACATACTAGCCACTCTGATCGCAGCCATGGTACATAAACGAGTACTAGCCACTCTGATCACATCCATGGTACATGAACACATACTAGCCACTCTGATCACAGCCATGGTACATAAACACATACTAGCCACTCTGATCACATCCATGGTACATGAACACGTACTAATCACTCTGATCACAGCCATGGTACATACACACGTACTAGCCACTCTGATCACAGCCATGGTACATAAACATGTACTTGCCACTCTGATCGCAGCCATGGTACATAAACACATACTAGCCACTCTGATCACAGCCATGGTACATAAACACGTACTAGCCACTCTGATCACAGCCATGTTACATGAATACGTACTTGCCACTCTGATCACAGTCATAGTGCATATTCACGTACTAGCCACTCTGATCGCAGCCATGGTACATAAACACATACTAGCCACTCTGATCACAGCCATGATACATAAACACGTACTAGCCACTCTGATCACATCCATGGTACATAAACACATACTAGCCACTCTGATCACAGCCAAGGTCCATAAACACGTACGAGCCACTCTTATCACCGCCATATTACATGAACACATACTTGCCACTCTGATCGCAGCCATGGTACATAAACACATACTAGCCACTCTGATCACAGCCAAGGTCCATAAACACGTACGAGCCACTCTTATCACCGCCATATTACATGAACACATACTAGCCACTCTGATCGCAGCCATGGTACATAAACGAGTACTAGCCACTCTGATCACATCCATGGTACATGAACACATACTAGCCACTCTGATCACAGACATGGTACATAAACACATACTAGCCACTCTGATCACATCCATGGTACATGAACACGTACTAATCACTCTGATCACAGCCATGGTACATAAACACGTACTAGCCACTCTGATCACAGCCATGGTACATAAACACGTACTTGCCACTCTGATCGCAGCCATGGTACATAAACACATACTAGCCACTCTGATCACAGCCATGGTACATAAACACGTACTAGCCACTCTGATCACATCCATGGTACATAAACACATACTTGCCACTCTGATCGCAGCCATGGTACATAAACACATACTAGCCACTCTGATCGCAGCCATGGTACATAAACACATACTTGCCACTCTGATCGCAGCCATGGTACATAAACACATACTAGCCACTCTGATCGCAGCCATGGTACATAAACACATACTTGTCACTCTGATCGCAGCCATGGTACATAAACACATACTAGCCACTCTGATCACAGCCATGGTACATAAACACATACTTGCCACTCTGATCGCAGCCCTGGCACATAAACACATACTAGCCACACGTACTAGCCACTCTGATCACAGCCATGGTACATAAACACGTACTAGCCACTCTGATCGCAGCCATGGTACATAAACACATACTAGCCACTCTGATCGCAGCCATGGTACATAAACACATACTAGCCACTCTGATCACAGCCATAGTACATAAACACATATTAGCCACTCTGATCGCAGCCATGGTACATAAACACATACTAGCCACTCTGATCACAGCCATGGTACATAAACACGTACTAGCCACTCTGATCACAGCCATGGTACATAACACGTACTAGCCACTCTGATCACAGCCATTGTACATAAACACATACTTGCCACTCTGGTCACAGCCATGGTACATAAACACATACTTGCCACTCTGGTCACAGGCATGGTACATAAACACGTACTTGCCACTCTGGTCACAGGCATGGTACATGAACACGTACTTGCCACTCTGATCACAGTCAGAGTGCATATATACGTACTAGCCACTCTGATCACAGCCATGGTACATAAACACATACTAGCCACTCATATCACCTCCATGTTACATGAACACGTACTTGCCACTCTGATCACAGCCATAGTGCATATACACGTACTAGCCACTCTGATCACCTCCATGTTACATGAACACATACTAGCCACTCTGATCACAGCCATGGTACATAAACACATACTAGCCACTCATATCACCTTCATGTTACATGAACACGTACTTGCCACTCTGATCACAGTCATAGTGCATATACACGTACTAGCCACTCTGATCGCAGCCATGGTACATGAACACGTATTAATCACTCTGATCACAGCCATGGTACATAAACACATACTAGCCAATCTTATCACCTCCATATGTTACATAAACACATACTAGCCACTCAGATCACAGTCATGGTACATAAAGACGTACAATTTACTGCCATGGTAAAAGCCAATGTGGTACCCAATGGAAAATATTTGGTAATCACTGTTCTTCTAATTGTTACGAATAGCTAGATGATTATAGAAATGGCGCTTTATTAATAGCAAGAAGACAAACATCGAAGGATTACAATCCATTATATATACACATATTCACGTCACTGTAATCACAGCTATGGTAATATATACACGTACAAACCATTGTGAATACGGCCATGGTACATAACCACATACAGGCAATGTGACTTCTGTCGTAATATCAAAAACCACAATTTTTAATCTATTATTGGATTGGTAGATCGTTTGACATTTCCTCGTGACAATCATATATGTATTCCTAAAGACAAGCGGAAATACATTAAAAGGCCAAGAATATTTTTTGAAACATGCAAGCAATACTTTTATTTCCCAACGACAATTATTTCTGTCAATCTGATATAGTTGATGATTGATTCCATGATTTCAATCATTATGGCAACGAACAATGATGTGCCACTCATTATTAACTGAACAGATGCAGGTAGTATACACATATAATGAAATGTTACTGATCTGAACATGCAAACTATTTTGATATTTATAATAGTATCGCAACGAAACATACTGTATGGACAAAACCATTTATACTCGCTGTTAGTATTATTGTAAATTTATAGAGAGAATTTCACACAATATCATAGACATTACCGACAGAGCCAAAATATGAGAAACAAGCCATGTATGACACAGTCCCCATTAGTTATCAAATATAAGATATAAAATTTTGTTTATAGTAATATAGTTGGAAAATAAAGTATAGATCCAGAAGATAATGATGGATTGTGATGATTATTTTAACATTAAAATGATTGACATCATGTATCTAATCGTCGAACGAGTACTTGTCCAAACTGGGAAATAGTGCTTTTGAACAGCATTAATTAAAACAAAATGGCCACCAGTCGGCCATTTTGAATACATTTATATATCTATATCATGATGTATAACGATTATATAAAATTTGAACATATTCAGTCAAAGCATATCAGAGATATGTCTCTAGACGTGCATTCACTAAAACAAAATGACCGCCAGTCAGCCATTTCGAATCCGATCTAGAAAATAAAATGACGTGATTCAGGAACCCATAATCTCTAATTTTGTATGTACCTTGTTTGAACAAAATTCATCCATAAACACCAAGATCCAGTTCTGGAATGCCAGAAATGCTTGATTTTTGATAATTTTTTTTGCACAAAAATGGCTGCCATTTGGCCATTTTGAATCAGATAGACAAACCAATATATCTATGTCATGATTTGAATTTTAACATAATCAGTCAAAGCATGGCAGAGATATAGCACTAGAATTGCATTCAATAAAACAGAATGGTCATCAGTCGGCCATTTTAAATTCGATTTTTAAAATAAAATGACTTGCATTAATGTCCCATATTGTTCAATGTAAACAAAAATCATTTCGTAAATGCTTTATTTTGGTGATTGTTTAGCACAAAAATGACCACCATTCGGCCATTTTGAATCAGATCGTGAAATAAATTGATGTGCATATGTATTATATTATGTATGATGTATGTGTGAGGTTTGAATGTGGTTATTCCAAGCATGCCTAAGATACAGGACCGGACGCATGCAGGAACGCACGGACGCACAAAGGTCAGTCCATAAGGCCCCGTTTCGGACTGTGTCCAAACGGGGACTAATAAAGTGCTATTAGTTCGTAAATGTATAGTGGGAATTTCACAGACATTACCGACAGAGCCAAACTATGAGAAATATTATTTTGTTTTAAAATAGAAATTGGTAAACACTCTTAAATACCAAGCATTTACTATATCAATTTTACTGTAACTGTGCCACGGTTGCAGTAATTAGTATATTAATTGGTGTCTATCTCTCATAGCCTACTTACTTGAGAACTGCTTCTACGAATGAAGTACTTGAAATGTACACTCGTGCGACAACAATCAAGTGATGACGTCATAGATAGTTTACGCAGATAGGACACGTACAGTAATTGTGAGACAATGACACGAAATATTTGTCATTTCTACGGTTTGATGTTTGTTTGAATAACATGTTGATTTGTGAAGAGACCTGTTTATTGATTTAGATTGTAAGACGGGTGGAAAACGAGAATTAGTTATCGAGACATATTTGTCATTCTTGCGGTGTCGATGCTGGCTAAACAACACGTAGATTTAAACAGTATAACATTTATTCCATGGATCATTCAATTTGACAGGCAAGTAGTCGGTTTATTGCTATAGATTGAAAGACAGGTGGACAACTAGAGTCAGTCATCGAGACTTGCATTCCTGATAGTAGGATACTAACACGTCAATAATTTTTAGAAGGTTTCATATAACTCGATGAGTCGTCACGTGGTATCCGTTGGGGTTTTATGTCTTCATTTGATTATTTTTAAGATGTTGGAGAGTACAATTATTTGTGTTCAGTTCATGGTGTCGTATTTAATCCGATATATAGTATAATATCCACTGTGTTTATGCCGTTTATGTAATTTTTGTCTATCCTGTTGTAGGTATAGTTATTACTTGTAATTTAATTTTAATATGGGTTGTTCATTTCAGTTATATCGATATCATCACCAATATCACAGGCAATAATTTAATACATTGAATTTATTTTATACATGCCAATTTTAAAAGTGTCTAGAAATCCCGAGTGCTATAAAACTCTTCAAAAATGGAAAGTGCATTAAGAATAATTACGATTGAAGGCCAAACAATTATCCCCCGTGCTGATGAAAGGATACTAGTTGTCCATATGAGATATAATCGAGTTCTCATTTACGAGCACGAACCTAAGGAAGAGCATGAAATCGACAAGTAATTAAAGTAGATTACCTACACGTTATCTGCTTGTCGTAATTACAGACGAGCTTTTTTATGAGCTTGATAAATACGAGATTTGTTGTCATCTACGAAGATATTGAAAGTCATGTTCACTCCCTAGAAGTGTATTCATTAATCTGAAGGAGAAAACGATATTGCTGTTGATATCAAATTGAGCAGCACAGAGTTAGCGTTGTTAATTCCAAAGAGAGGTCAGGTATGCAAAGAAAGACAAATTAAACAACAACAAGATATGCTATGACATAGAACGCAGTTTTTACTTTCGATAATTACAAGGCAGGGGTGATTTTGTCAGTGTTGTTAGGAATAGTTATTTGATGACGCTGGAGTAATGTTATACCACGTGTCACATACATACATTTACAGATATTGCATCTTTCATGTGGTTCATGGGGCTACGACATTTTTGACATTTTTGTGCACATAATTTGGAGAGTATAAACCCATGAGACGTATGTGTGCTTATTTTAAAAGCTGCTCCGCGTATTGTCGGTGTTTTATTGGCACTTTATTCTGTAGTAATCAAGTTCTAATTAACACCATAGATGTACATCATTTAATCCTCTCTACGTTTAAAGGCAATTTAATTTGGTTCGTGGTTTTTTTCCTGACACTCAATACATCTGAGATAATTGACTCTATAGCAATATGTTGGTTGTTTTTATTTCTTTAAACCATCCTTTTACTGTTAAAAAAAGTGTGACGCAATGGTTCACATGTCAGCGCAGGGTCACAGAAAGTTTGGGTTCAGCATTAAAAAGTATATATATCTTCTTGACGAGTCTGCGGCGTCTAGGGTTGGGAGAATACCACCATGACGGCAGTAACGTAAAGCCGTCGGTCCGTTTGCTGTTCAAAATTACTGTTATACATGTACTATCATTGCTGTAACATGATAACCTCTATATATACAATTTAAAACACCTTTTTCAGTGAATCGCAATAACCTGTACGTATAGCACCAGGCAATAGAATAATTGATGCTTCACTGTACATGGACTTTATAACAGTTATGTGCATTAAGTACTTATTGGGTAATTCCAAAAATCATCCGGCGTTTATTGTGTATGGTCATTCAATACATCACGTGAGTCGACAAGCCAATCGCACCGAAAACATAATGCTTGCGTAAATGTGTACCGACTGGTTATTATCTAAATTGTCATCGAAAGAATTGCGTCATGAAATATTCGACAACAATACAACAATGTTCATTAACATAATTAATAAAAATATTGTATATCACTCTCGTCGACTGAACGGAAAATAATTATCATATATTCAAAAACCGTAACAACTGAAATCAGTCTTCATTACTGTAATGCATATACCATGAAATGCACTTAGCGCCCCCATTAATGTTAGTTGTGATCCTCCAACGACCGTCACTTGACGCCTTGATGTCTAATATATGCAAGTTACACTTACCTTTCCATAGTTCAGTAATTAAACTGTCACTTGACATATCAGTATTAGCACATAGTGACAGTAACTTGTTTACATAACTTCTTCGTTCGTTCTTCGTTTATAGTAATTAGCGACACACGTGTTTAAATGGTCTTAGGTTGTATTATCTGAGTAATGAAATACGTAATTGAACGGTATTAATTTGACTTCACGAAGCTATTAAAGTATTGACGCCAATCCTCTAGACTCATTTTGTCACCTGATCATTGAGTTGTCAAAGTGTTAAGTAATCCTGACGGTCCACAGGCACATTGACGAAGAGATACATATCAATCATTTCCTAGAAACTAAATGAATCGAAACTTACCCATGTATGCAGGTTTACCTTCGCACTGATTTGAATAAAAGTTCTAATGATTTGGTACTTAGAATGTAGATACCTCAGGTAGACTTCTGTCAGATTGGTTCATTGCATGACAATATCTTCAATTCTTATATTTTGGGGATTATTTTTGGAATTTTTAGTAAGGCTAAGGCTATTTTCGACTACAGGCCCAATTACTTTGTTACATGGTAACATAGTTTGCAAAAAGATGATAATAATTTTAATTGCTATAATAACAACTACCCTGGTATGTTAACTACAATGATTGTGATATGGCAAGAACATTGTGGTGATAATAAGTATGACAAATAGCTAATATATCATCGTATAGAACATTATTACCTTTGTATTGTAGCTATTTCGACCTCGAGGTCGA
Organism: Saccoglossus kowalevskii; assembly: GCF_978046115.1. Taxonomy (NCBI): domain Eukaryota; kingdom Metazoa; phylum Hemichordata; class Enteropneusta; family Harrimaniidae; genus Saccoglossus; species Saccoglossus kowalevskii. The sequence goes on along the minus strand of NC_140648.1, from coordinate 9,927,895 downwards.
TTTTTATTGATAAGTTCTATTTATAACTCACCGAGAGAAGTTTGACACCAGCATGTGACACAATTTGAATGTACTAGGTTACCCACACCGACAAATTCAGTGGATTATTGTAAATGGGGTCGTTGGTTCGTGTGTTTTTTCTGACACTCAATACATCATAGATAATTGACTCTATAGCAATATGTTGGTTGTTTTTATTTCTTTAAACCATCCATTTACTGATACAGAGCAATGTGACGCAATGGTTTACATGTCAGCGCAGGGTCACAGAAAGTTTGGGTTCAGCTTTAAAAAGTATAAATGTCTACTTGTCCAGTCTGCGGCGTTTAGGGTTGGGAGTATACCATTATGACGGCAGTAATGTAAAGCCGTCGGTCCGTGTGCTGTTAAAAATGACGTTTAGTTCAGTTTGGTGTTATATTAATTTATTCATATTGTATCTGTATATGCTTTTAAATGCATGTGTGTTTTAATTAAAATATTATGCTTTAAAATTAAAAGATCTTTAATTGATTCTCTTGTTAACAGTGTAACGTACGTGTATATTTCAGATATATTCCAGCTGTTGTTATTGCTTGAAGTTATAATGAGTGATTTTGACCTTGCTCTGCCAACTTGAAATATACCCAGAGGTTAGCATCGGAAAATTAATAGTTAATGACATGGTTGCTATCTACATATATTATACTTTATTTCTAATTAGTATGAATATGTTGCAGATTGTCCAAATAGTGTTTGAGTTCGTAATTTACGGTAATAACTCAGTAATGATTATAATGAAGAATTGCTAAAAATCGAGTTCAAAAATAAGAAGATCAAATCAGTTAGATGGGCAGTATAGGCTTGGGTAAATCAGAATCGGTTGATAGACATTCAATTATCTGCGGGCAGAAATGTAGATAGGATTGTTTGCTACGATAATAAAATAAAAGCTAACTAAGTATCGTAGACTATTCTCACAACTCTTGCGTTTCCTGAAGCGGAAACATTGGAGTAACTGCAACGAGGAATCCCGAGTCAGTCAGTCAATGTTGATAAATAGTCGTTTCCCTATGGAGTAAATTGTTATCAGCAAAGCTTTCTACTGCGAATTATATAACTGCGCCTTACTTGACACTGCTAACCACTTAGTACCAGCATCTTAGTGAATGGAATGGGAAAAATGGTTGCAGTATATTATGTTAGAAATGGAACTGCCAATCATCATTACGTGTATGTAGAATAAGAGTAATTTTTAATGGCGATGAGACAAAAGTCAGACGCACTGCTGCGAATATCATGACGATTGCCCTTTCGCTCACTCTGCGTCATGCTAGTTGGTTTTAATTGCAGTTTTACAGTTGCTGGTGTATTTTTGCTAAACTGTTTAGACAACACATATTAAAGTAAGTTACTGTACGTGTATTTAAAAACTGCGTTCACTGTTGCAAACTCGTTATGATCTAACATTTATATTTAGACAATTTAGTAAGATGGCAGTCACGTAATATATACTATTTGTCGATTTGTTTTACTTTTTAGTATTTCAAGTCCGCACTTGTTTAAAGACTATGTTTTTCAACGGGGTATATAATATGACCTTCAATCTTTCTATGATTTCATATATATATGCGTCACTATTATTATACGCCAGGATCTTTCTCAAAAAATGAATATATCAGTTATTTTACGAAATAAAGGATCGTACCACATAGGCAGATACGAAACGAGAATGCCTGCGACGATGAGTGGCCAATTGAGGTCTTATCGATATATGTATGGCTTTTGATATATATTTTACTGAGAAACGTGTATATTCACCTGGGCAAGGCCTTCACCCATGACCTTTTCAATCAACTGTATTAGCACGTTTTGAGAAACCTTATAGTACGTAAATTATCGGGTAAAATATCAGAACATATATATTCATGATATATAGTGCGGTACACGATCAACTTGACGCTGGAGATAACGACACTCGGTTTAATACCACATATACGTTTTAAATTAAAAGTTTATTAGTGTGAAATTATAGCTACAGATCAAGTAAAATGGACAACTGCTAGGTACGCCATTTCAGTTTCAGTGCCCTTGTTCTATATCGTGTTGTGAATCCAATACAGCTTTGTCGAAATACAGTCATTTCTCTCTAGATAAGAGAACCATTTATTTACTGAAACAAGGCACGCCTGCTTTAATCTAAAGTTCGTTTATTTTTAGCCTGTATGTTGAAAATGCACATCAAGGTTCACACGAAATCACAAGTAACACTACTTAGTGACCTTATGCAGTAGCGCCATTCAGCCTATGACCAGAGAAGACAATTTGAAGCAAAATAAATCCAATTGATAAAACACACATTATCATACGTCTGATGCACACGATAACGTTCCGAAAGAATGATGATTTTCAGAGTGAAAGGTGGCTTTCGATATGCAAATGAGATTTCTTGCTGCCAATATCTTGCTGTTCAAGACTACTCCCCACAGGAAAGTTGTTTAATATAACCTAACACGACACTCTTCTTTGTGTGTGTGCTATTTTTATCTCAAACGGTTTGCATGGTGGAAAATACAGCGTATGTGTTATCTAGGATGTGTCTACTACTATGATAATTCAACATACATCCACGCTAATAAAAAAAATTGCGTTATTCAACATACACCCACGCAAAAAAAACTGTGTGTTATCTAGGGGTTGTCTACTACTATGATAATTCAACATACATCCCCGCTAATAAAACTGTGTGTTATCTAGAGTTTGTCTACTGCTATGATAATTCAACATACAACCCCGCTAATAAAAATGTGCGTTATCTAGGGGTTGTCTACTCCTATGACAATTCAACATGATTCACGCTAATAAAACCGTGCGTTATCTAAGGGTTGTCTACTGCTATGATAATTCACCATACATCCACGCTAATAAAAAATGTACGTTATCTAGGGGTTGTCTACTGCTATGATAATTCAACATACATCCACGCTAATAAAAAATGTACGTTATCTAGGGGTTGTCTACTGCTATGATAATTCAACATACAACCCCGCTAATAAAAATGTGCGTTATCTAGGGGTTGTCTACTCCTATGACAATTCAACATGATTCACGCTAATAAAACCGTGCGTTATCTAAGGGTTGTCTACTGCTATGATAATTCACCATACATCCACGCTAATAAAAAATGTACGTTATCTAGGGGTTGTCTACTGCTATGATAATTCACCATACATCCACGCTAATAAAAAATGTACGTTATCTAGGGGTTGTCTACTGCTCTGATAATTCAACATACATCCACGCTAATAAAAAATGTACGTTATCTAGGGGTTTTCTACTGCTCTGACAATTCAACATACATCCACGCTAATAAAAAATGTGTGTTATCTAGGGGTTGTCTACTGCTATGATAATTCAGCATACACCCACGCTAATAAAAATGTACGTTATCTAGGGGTTGTCTACTGCGCTGATAATTCAACATGCATCCACGCTAATAAAACCGTGCGTTATCTAGGGGTTGTCTACTGCTCTGAAAATTTACCATACATCCACGCTAATAAAAATGTACGTTATCTAGGGGTTGTCTACTGCTATGATAATTCAACTTACATCCACGCTAATAAAAAATGTACGTTATCTAGGGGTTGTCTACTGCTCTGACAATTCAACATACATCCACGCTAATACAACCGTACGTTATATAGGGGTTGTCTACTGCTATGATAATTCAACATTCATCCACGCTAATACAACTGTGCGTTATCTAGGGATTTTCTACTGCTCTGAAAATTCACCATACAACCACGCTAATAAAAAATGTACGTTATCTATGGGTTTTCTACTGCTCTTATAATTCAACATACATCCACGCTAATAAAAATGTGCGTTATCTAGGGGTTGTCTACTGCTCTTATAATTCAACATACATCCACGCTAATAAAAAATGTACGTTATCTAGGGGTTGTCTACTGCTCTTATAATTCAACATGCATCCACGCTAATAAAAATGTGCGTTATCTAGGGGTTGTCTACTGCGCTGATAATTCAACATACATCCACGCTAATAAAAAATGTGTGTTATCTAGGGGTTGTCTACTGCGCTGATAATTCAGCATACACCCACGCTAATAAAAATGTGTGTTATCTTTGGGTTGTCTACTGCTATGATAATTCAACTTACATCCACGCTAATAAAAAATGTACGTTATCTATGGGTTTTCTACTGCTCTTATAATTCAACATGCATCCACGCTAATAAAAATGTGTGTTATCTTTGGGTTGTCTACTGCTATGATAATTCAACTTACATCCACGCTAATAAAAAATGTACGTTATCTATGGGTTTTCTACTGCTCTTATAATTCAACATGCATCCACGCTAATAAAAATGTGCGTTATCTAGGGGTTGTCTACTGCGCTGATAATTCAACATACATCCACGCTAATAAAAAATGTGTGTTATCTAGGGGTTGTCTACTGCGCTGATAATTCAACATACATCCACGCTAATAAAAATGTGTGTTATCTTTGGGTTGTCTACTGCTATGATAATTCAGCATACATCCACGCTAATAAAACTATGTGTTATCTAGGGGTTTTCTACTGCTCTGAAAATTTACCATACATCCACGCTAATAAAAAATGTACGTTATCTAGGGGTTGTCTACTGCTCTGATAATTCAACATACATCCACGCTAATAAAAAAATGTACGTTATCTAGGGGTTGTCTACTGCTCTGATAATTCAACATACATCCACGCTAATAAAAAATGTGCGTTATCTAGGGGTTGTCTACTGCTCTGATAATTTACCATACATCCACGCTAATAAAAAATGTGCGTTATCTAGGGGTTGTCTACTGCCATGGTAACACAAAAGCATATACGCTAAGAATAAGTGACTAATCGAGTTGAGCAAAGGCAATATATTGCGAATGGCTTTGCCGCACGTGTATTGACTGTGATGCTAAAGGGGATATTACCCATTCAAATTGATTGGGAACACTATTTGTTATATATCTACTGAACTATAAAGCAATCTGTCCGTTTTTTAAATCAGAATGCTTAATTACAGATGTCTGTTTATAGTACCATCCACTATTTATTTTCCATGAACGATTGTCAAATGTATCTGTGTGTAGAATCTGTAAATAAATAATCCACACGTTCAGTTTATTAGTTTCATTTCTATATAACGTTATTGTATTTTGAATATTTTTAAATGCGGCATAATGATATCCTGATTATTTCGTGCATTTATTCGTGATTAACTTAACTTGATGCACTTGATACTTAACTATGAGGCCTCATTTTAATTCGCACATATTATGATAACATAAACTATGTTAGAATATTCTTGGGCAATAAATGACGACGCGCTGCCATTTATTAAAAGGACAAGACCGGAGATGTGCGCAGTAATGGTCGAGACGTAGCCGAGCCCATTATTTGAGCGAAAATTCTTGCCCGGGCCATGTTATCATTAATGGACAGTGCTTTGTTTGAATTATAACACCCTGAACAGTCGAAAAATGGAATACACGTGATGTGATTGCTTTAGAAGAAAGAAATCGAATATGTGATTGCCGCCGGTTGTATTTCAGTTATGCGTTGAAGCTCACCGGCAAAGAAGTTGCGAACATACACAGGTATGAAAGAAAATGATTGTGGGTTTGTTGTTTAAATTATCCATACAAATGTGGGCAAACATTAAATTGTTGACAAGTCCACATGTTTACACGTTCCTGCTGATTAGGTAGCACGTGCTACCGATGAATATTTAGAATGCGACGTTTCAATAACTGGCAGCGTACGGTATTATACTACATACGCTTTACAGCTTCATCCCCGATATAACACAAGTAAATCTAACCACTCATGACCTAGGACTACTTCTGTCTAAACATTGTACGCACTAAGTAGGAATATTATATCATTATGTAATTTTCTCGTTTCGCCATTAGCGACTACAAAGTCGTAATTACACTCAGTACATTCTGACATCATTATTTATGACGTATTAATTCCATTGACTATTATTTATGTTAGTTATTCATTAAGTATTGTGCTCACTCAAGTAACATAAATAATGTTGCTCTCATAACGATTATCGTAAATAAATACTGCGTGATGAACTGGGCTCGCGTGGCTTTCTTAGATTTTCGCTATCCTTCTCTGAGGCACAGTGTTGTTCGAAGCAATAATTCAATAAAAAATCACCTACGTTCAGATGAGAGTGATTCGTAGTTTACGTGTCTGTACATGGCACACCCACACACTATGTATAAATAGACGCATATAACATAACAAAAATGCTAAACGTTATACTATGGCCTTCTTTGTGTGTGAAATTAAGACAATGAATTTATTCAGATATGGCTTTAATATATTCTTTAAATTTAACATTCTGTGATATATGGCTATGGATAGAACACAGTTATACGACATTAGTAGGAATGTGTATTGCATGGTACATTTCATGCCTAATGTGTATTACATGGTTTGGACAAGACCATGGTACATATCATTCACATTTGTACAGTTTTGTACAAATTATCCCAGCAGATATGGTACGTCACGGTATTCCCATTCAACGTTGTCATTGTATGTATGTTCAAACAGTATGCTTAGAAAAACAAATCGTACAACGTATTGTGTCTATTACAGTTATATGGTAATTTTAGAGAAAGTAACATGTGGTGCAATTACAGTAACTGAAGTTGATTTTGTGCATATATTGCTAATAACGGTAATATTTATGGCGACTATTGAAAACATCATTGAACCGCGACTACAAATGCGTGCGACGTGATGTCGATTTATCATTTAGGTTTGAATAATCAGTTTATTTCCGGAAATGGCAATTTTCATGTGAGTTTGGCAATCGAGGTTGGTCATGTGATAAAACGACTATTAGCTTGCTTATTCGTAAAACTGATTGATTCTCGAGGCGTCATGGGCAGTATTACCCACTCACATTCGCATCACTGGTCATAGTAGTCTATGCCGTCTCTCACATCAATAAGACATACTAACAAGTAATATCTAGTGAGCAAATCTTAAATTATGCAAATTATGATTTAGTTAAAGGTAGTTTCATGCAAAAACAAAATAAAATTCGGATATATCAAAGGCGTGGTACGTTCTAGAACATGACCCTAATCTAAATGTGTCCGCTGCTGGTGCCGCGTAGTCAAAGTTGTACTTAAACGTATGTTTGTTTATTTCGAAAAACCGTGACACCACATATTATATTTAGTATCGGTCACCTCCTTAACCTTAAATTGTACATCACTGCGTTGGGTGTTGTCACGCATGGCACTATATTCGTCCGGCTCTGACCTTTTGCCGCTCACAAAAAATATTTGCATAGCCAAAGTTTGTCAAAAATATGACAAATAAATTCACTATTATTTCAAGAAATACACGTTCATAGTAAATATTTTATCTATGATCGTCTATAACCTGGTTTGTGGCCGCTCATCATCAGAGATATACCACTCCCATGATCGACTTGACACTCAGCAGAACAAAAAAAAGTGTAATAATTTTAAGACCCTAATATACAGGATTACGTTTCTGCAAATATTAATAATTAATATGGTCATTAACAAGTGTACACATATGTTATGGTGTACATAACATCAGTTTGTTAAGAAAATTCAAAATTATTCAAATGTTCAAATAAATATATTTCAGTGTTAATTTTGATGTACGTTCTTTTAATTAAATTTTGATTATATTCGAAAAAACGTATAGTGTCAATATACATATACAGGTAAAATTTAAAATAAAATCTTCAATAGGAAATATGAGTTGGAAAATAAGTATCAATCCATCTTTACGTACAATATTTACCATTCCATTCCATTTGTATAACATTATTACCATAGAAAAGATTTTAATTGGGGGGGGGGGGCTACTCTGACAGACAAGATACTCGCGTGCGAGTCGTGGAAAACCAACTGTCTACACAAGATTATTTCGCCAGAGCGAACAGTTTAGGGCTCAGTGACGTCACGTGCACACGGGCAATACAAGGTAAATTTGTGTACTTCGGTGTCAAAGGCGCCACAAAAAAATCACATTCACAATGTGGCAGCCGTTCTACGCTGTGAACGTTCTGCGCGCGCTCACAAAACACGCCCTGCAGCTGATAATGATATTAAAGCAAGAAAGTTGGATGCTAATTGAAAAATTATCAAAATCACCTTAAAGCTATAGACGACATTTGTATGAGGTAATTGGCGAAATAAATTAAATTTTAAATGCAAATTCCATTATATTAACACTTGATAAAAAAGTATAACTGTTACTATACCATCCGCTTTTGCGGAAACGGGTTATGTTATTATTCAATTATAGACTATAATAATATACACAATGTTTTGTGTAGTTCTTCTCGTGCTGCTTTCGCACTCTCTTGTGTTTTTCTAGAATCACTATTTCGAAAAATATGTATATTAATTGTCTCTGTTGATAGTATAATTTAGTGCATCGCAATATACGCAACTAAAAATAGATATGAGTAGTTTATTTGGAAATCGTTTAGACGTGCGTGTTCTTCTTTTGAAACGTTCACAAAAACCAGGTAATATCAGACAAATTACTCGTTAACACCCCTCTGCAGCAAATACAAGCGAGCCTATCCGACAATGCCACGCACGCATCTCACGATACAGCCAGTGATACAGTTCGAGGCAAAACAATGGTGCACCAAAATCATGCGAGAATGTTTCATTGTATATTGTCATCACGTCTACCAAAATCAAGTGAGAAACCTCAAGCATCATGAATCGTCTTTGTTGATCGGGGAAAATGAGAATGTAACATCCGTGGGCAAATAGAAACATCAAAAAAGAAAGAATTGCATTCGACTGCCATCTTATGCAATGCATTGTAAGTACACGTTACCTTTCGACCTCGTCTAATGCCCCATAATGCATCAGTACCAAACAAGACGAATAACAAGTACATCACGATCACGCGGGATTGCATGTCACATATTACATTGTTGACACGTGGGAATATCCGCGTGTCAGTAGCGCGTCAAATAGTTTCTGTAAATCGCATTCACACGGGAAGCAATAGATATCGATTTCGAGATTGCGTAATGTAATATAAACAAGACTCAAAATTCATCACAATACGCAGACGACAATACACATTATATTACGTTCACGCGGGATTTAATGTCGCAGATTAATTATTTCCGTTAAAGAAAGCAGAACACATTTTATTATTCATTTATTCATTACTCTTTACTTTAGGATAGTCTCATAGATCAACCTCGACGAAGTTCAGATTTTTCTCATTTTACTTGAACGTATGTAATCTAGATCGGAAGTACACCGTGTCACGTATATTATCCCACAGTATTGAATTCGTTCGCAAGTGCGTCATCATATCGTCGTTCTAGTTTCAGAGAGCCGATTAGGAATTGTAAAATAATTTAATGAGTAATAACGCAATAGTACTTAAATCAATATGAATGACTCAATATTTACGTGTCATTGAAATGCCTTACGTAATTCAGTAACGTTGCTAATTTCAAGTCACTGAAGACATTCTATTTCATTTAGGGTTTCAGCACAAGTTATGCCGAAAGGTCGAGTAGACGGCGTCTCAGTGTAGTCTACTTGTCCAACAAAAACTAGCTAATGGAAATAAATCAGATTATACCTTGCAGTAGTACAGTACAGTACAGTGCCCATATGCAATCCATCAGACTTTTAAAAACTTCTATAAGTTAACTTCATTCCAGATATATGTTTGTTATTTGGTATTAGTGTGCTTAAACAGAATATGTCGATTGATATGAAATTGTCATAATTAAGAAAGTCGAAATTACATTCCTATCGTTACATATACATTCGTGTGATAGACAAAATGGTGTATATCGTGACAACGGAAGGTTGAGTAAGAAAAGTGTATTGTTACCATATTACCAGGATGGATAGGAGCTCAACACACAATTCAGTACATATGTTAAGCCCCGCAAGACATGCTGTATATAATAATGCCGTGAAATGAACTGCAATATTAATTAATTGCAATATTTTACTTAAAATCCTAAATCATAATTTTATCAAAGTGTATCTTTTCAATATTATGTAGGATAAACACATTTTTAAGACATGTAGTAGGTATGTCATGATCAATTATAAACAGGAGACAGCGCCTTGTTGCAGTTAATTTATATATGGTATATTCGAATAATTTATCACTGCTAGCAACAGGGAAATAACAACGAATACAGTGTGTATTTTCTCCTGACAGTCCTAATCATATATTAATGTCAGTCTGCCAATGAATTTTGAATTAATGGTTTATAAAAGAATAAAAGAAAATTTATAACACATTTTGTACTGCATTGTGGATTTACTGACAGCTACACGGACATTTATAATGATGAAGGTGCTACTGTTTACTATTAAAAAATAAACAAATCATTCTTTTAATTTTGAAAAATTATGGGTACTTGTCTCGCTCATTTTTTTATATTGTCGTCTCTGCTGAGCTTAATTGCAGTACGAGACCTTGTATACGGAATTTAAGACTTGGGTAAGTATGTCAAATTCGTCCATTAAACAACCGAATAGTGAGCAATGGTTAAAATCCATTAATGTCACTAATAGTGTAATTTAACACAACATCATTCTCTTACTCAATTGTATAAGTCCAGTTAAGAGAAGAACAAGATGAATGTAATTACAAACATTAGGTGTATAGGAGATAGTCTGTTTTATCAGCACCCTTCGGTGCTCGTATATATTACATCGATTGTGTCTTTTACATTTATCTGATAAATGTCGATGTTGCTTTAGCAATTAAAGGACCCGTCAATGTAAGCTGTTTCTATAATGTTAGCATTCATTTATATTACAAATGTTGTTGCACTTATGCTGTGTTTTTAACAAATTATATAATCGTGTTACGTGTAAGGCGAACAACTGTGAGGTATTTATACACGTCGTATATAAATAGAAGTGACATTAATGACTTAATTTATTATAAAAAAGCCGAGGTTCTAGTTGTTGATTGTTTAAATGTTAATTGACGCATTGATAACTTTTAATTAATTATTAATTATTTTACACTTATTAGTATTACTGGGATATACATGTACAACTGTGTTTCAATTACACATTTTGCTGCGCTGAATAATATCCTAACAAATATCAAACGTTGACTCACCATCTTTCAAAATACAATATGTATAAATATTTATGTTAATGTAAAAACATATTACGAATATATAAACAGGCAACACTCGGTATTCAAACTGTGGACCACTGCAAAGCGCTTCGCTACCGCGCAGACGCAATCAGCACACGTCACTCACTACATCTCACTGAGCGTCACAAAAAAACGATTGTTAGTAAAATAGTTCAGTGGACATGCGAAACCGAATTTCTGAAGCCACGCCCAATCGCACACATATAAATCTGAATATTTATGGTCAGTATGACCTATCCAATTTCAATTGTGCTCGGAGACACTGTAGATAATGTCATATAGAGTTAAATAACGTTTATTACTATAGTTACTGGCATATTGAACAAACTTCGCGTGTCTATTTCAATAATAGTCATGGCAATGTAGAAATTATAGACTTACATGATGACTACATTCATACACTCCTATCGCGTGCCAAATATTTTACTTTTAGTAGTTAGTGGAAGCGTCTTTCTAATATGTATGTGTATGCAATGCCATAGCAATGTGGAAACTATATACTGACATGGCGACCACATCCAGACAGTCCTAATATTACATTATTATGCTTACGTAATATGTATATGTATTCCTACAGCAAAAACGACTTTAGAAATCTCTAAAACAAAGATGACATAAAGATTAACCTATTGACTGTCAGTAAAATTTCGAAAAATAATTAGATTCATTCATGTAAAGGTACAATTAATATAATCGGTTTATTTTTTATTTTAATTTTTTGGCATTTGTGCGATTTTTTGAAGGCTTTGGTATTCTCATGCAACTTCAGGATAACGAGGACAGATGATTACTAAATTACACCATGTTGTGCTGATGGATATCCCTGGTTCCTTTATATAAAATCCTCATTTTCCCAGTGGCTGTAATACGACATGAAGAGTATTGATCATTAACGAGCAACCTCAGAGAGTATGATGAGTGTGTTAACTGGCGCCCAGCGGATTGCAGGCGCATTTATAATAATTGTCAGCGTATCTATTACGGCCATCCACATAGACAGGAAGTCGGAACACGATGAAAGAAAATTCGTTGATTCGTCACATATTCACTGAATTTTTTGTAGCGATTAGGATTTGATAGTTGGTGAATTACTTTGCGGGATGCTAAATACATTTTTTTTATTTTATATCCACGTATAAGTTTTGAAATAAAACACCATAAGATAGACCAGTCAATCGATAACATACGTAATGTCGTGACAGCGTTATAATCCCCATATCATGTGTCACTACAGCGATTCAATACTCATTTGAAGGAACGCAGGAATCGGGTTGGACACACGAAATTATATATATTGTGTAAAAATAATATACATATCGATTGCTCAACACTACACCCAACACAATACTGTTCATGTATTGTGTGTACATGTTTGCTTGTAGTTATTACAATTTGATACTGTGTACATATTTGAAGATGTTTGAAAAGTAAGTTCTGATTTTGTCTTACTATCTGACACCGATGATTTAGTATTGCATCCCACGTTAGCGTAACAATTTATAGTCATCTAAGACAATGGCACATATGAAGGCATGAACTCAGAATAACGGTTTCCTGTAATCAACACCAAACGGAAGGACGTGGCTGTTCTTTAGTTCCTGCATCTGAGGTTGTTAGTCACCTCGTACATACGCGATCGCGTTACAATTAAGAACTATTTAATGTGTATCTTATTGTATGTGGCGATACTTTCAATGAACACCTCAAGTGTTACATTTGCTTAACATATTATCTAGTATTTACCAAATTTAAAAGTATAAGTAGGTTTCATGTTGAAATTAAGAAATGTATCAAAACATTACATGCTGAATAAATTAACTCTTAACGTTGCGCTTCAAGATATACTTTTTGATTTATTCCTATTTTTTATTATGGTTTGGTGTATGAAATTTGTTTAAATAACAACATCCACGCGTGGGTACGCAGTTCATGAAGGCGTGATTGACCCCAAACTATAATGAAGAGCGAACACATTACGAATCATTAGAATGTGGGCCTCTGAGACACATTTCTCGCAGTTCGTTCGCAATTTTGTTTGGAATGTCACATGATAGTCTATAAAAGCAAAATGAACATATATATACTTTCGTCAGTGTAACTGAGAATGTAAGTATTCAATATAGGTGTGCAAATCACATTCCCTTTTGCACGCTTGCATTGCCACAGTTAAAGACTAATTCCATTGGACGTCTCGTCAAACGTGCATGTATCTTCTTATGCGCAAATCTTCTGCGGAATCATTTTATTTGCCTTATCGTTATTATACACGACACCACGTGTTTACTCTTGATGGTAATCCGACTCGTTGATTCGTGACTCGTCAATATATCAATACCACTTCTAAAATGAAATTGTAAAACGCCGCGATGTCACGTGTAATAACTATCCAAATGTACAGTATCAAATTGTGAATTTATTTCTTTACTATTACTATTAAATCTCTACTTGACAATTCCTCAACTTACATTAAATTGTTGCGCATATAGTTTCGATTTAAAAAAAAAAAGATTTTGGTTTCGAAAAGTTATCAACAGAGTGATTAAATGATTAACAAGTATTGCGTATCATATAATGGCATTGCGTATCATATAATGGTATTGCGTATCATATAATGGTTTGAGTGTCACTTGACTCTTTTAGTCGATATGAATATTAAATGAACAGTGAGATGCTTTTTATTTTTGTATTTAACATTAACAAACATCCGCTCAGAAACGTTTATTATGATAATGTAGCTTCAAGCCGAACGTATACATGCATCGAACCCTCAATGTAATAAGTATATGAATATAACATTTATGTTCACGAAGCGAAACATGAATCTAAAAACTTGAGTTCCAGATTACGATCACTCAGTCATAAACACCATCCCAGCTTCTCCTGTAATCTTTTACGCAATAATAGCATGGTTCGGCTCATTAAGTCCAACGACTGCATTGCCATCTAATAATATAAAGATTAACTCTCCTTGCAGTATTGAAATGGCATTATTATCGTAGACGTCACTAAAGGGTCGTCCTACCACCCATGCTGTAATTAAAACTAAGAAAAGGATATATGTTAATATAAAATCATCACACAATCATGACACAAGCTTTACGAAATACCTCACTTGGTAAGCCTCTTATATATCACACGCAAACTGACATTGCGACGTATACTTAAATATCTAAATATCCAACTACAAATTCTGGCTTTAGTTTCTTTATAAATGTCTGTCTTGATGTTTGTTTGTGACGATTATTTTCCCCCACTCAATCGTTTATAAGATGAAATAGCAAAATGGATGAGTTATCTTATACGTTTCGAAGATTACTTTTGTACCAATAAGACTCATATGAGTGGGAGAGAAAAATCAATGTAGATAGTACAGTACTTGGCCAAATGATGCGACTACACCACATGTAATGAGCAAATATGATATACTAGAGTTTCATTTCCGTTTTCGCAGTGGCTGAGACAAACTCAGTGTGTGTATCCGCTACAGTGCTATATGGTTTTACCCCATACGAACTACAGACACTAAGAGATATTTATAATCCATAATGATATTCTTCAGTTCGTAATGTGAAAGGGTAATAGATGGATAGTTTGACTTCATCACCTGCCGAGTTAGACGGACATATGTGCCTATACTATCAACTACTGCAGGGTTTTCAAAATTGCCATCGTTTGTGCTTTTCGATGGCCACGGTGTCTCGAGTTCCTCATTACCCAGGTGTATTGCACATGATCACAATATACGTTGAAGTTTCGCATCGTCTGCGTGACATATTACCCGCCCATATATTCTCACATTAGCTCACACAAGTTCATTCCGTCAAATTCCATAATGTCTCGAGTTTAGCTATTTTGTTATTACTATATGTTCAACAGCCTATTACATTGAGGCAACTCTACTGGCTAGCTATGTGTGCTGGTAAGAATATTACTATATCATGATTTACCTACCCAGCATGCACCGTTGCTTGGTTACCTGGCGCCATGCTAACCCATACCATATATAAATACTCGTGGCCGCCTTCTTACACTTTAGATCACTCTGGCAAAGAGATGTGTTTTTTTCATGTGTATTAGGTCTCCCTGATTAACTAAAGGTACGTTTCAAATATCGCTCTTGTCTTTCTCCTCATCAGTGTTACGCCAATGTGTGTGTTTGCATCACTGAATTACGTGAAAGGTTATGTAACGGTGATAATTCTGCCAAAGACAGCTACTAATTTGACGCTGTGTTGGAGATGAGATTTGATATTTGTCCAACAGAGGTTTATTCGTCGAAGAATACCAATTCACGCTGAACGGATTCGGGTTTTGATGAGCATTATTTCTCAAAGGAAATGCAATTCTTGTTATGTGATTTCACGCAGTTATGCATTTCATGATATTGTTCCTGGATATGTGGCACGTTTCGTGTTTAATTTTCTAAACATTGTGACCGTATAATGTGTCTTTACGAAACGGTTGCAATAAATGCGCTGTCAAGTAGTACACGGTAACATGGTCCAACGCTAACTCGCGATGCACTATCCCAATATTCTCTCAATCAACTTGCGCCTTCGCGATCATGCTGCAAATATTGTATTTACGCTGTTAAGATTAAGACTAAAGTCCAGAAAAGATACAACCACGCCATGACAATGTCGACTTTTGACTACTGACAAATTCCTCGCGTACTCATATGATGTTCGTTACTCGTGCGTATAAAGCGTCATGACTATCACAAAACGGCTGATTTCCCCCCGCATCCACCCCTCCTAGTACTTCCAGTTAAGAGACATGTTTTCTCTCATTATGCGATGTTCTTTACCGATCGTACACAAGTCACGTCTCGTTATGCCACAATGAATAGTTGAAGTTACAATTTGGTATGCTTGAAAAACCTGCCTTAAGTGCTCGATGTAACAGAGCAGTGAGAACTTCCACACTGAAATCATCTAATCGAATCCCATTTTGAATATCGTTTCTGCTAGGTGAATAGTTTGTTCTACCGTATTTCGTCTGATCTACAAAAATATGTTTATTTTGAAATATATTTATTTTGAAATATATTTATTTTGAAATATATTTATTTTGAAATGTATTTTGTTACACGATTACGCATTTATCATCCACTTCATGGCTGGCTATCATATGTTTCAAAATGAATGTAGACAAGCTGCTAGACATTTGACAATATATTGTAAAATAACAACCATGTTGAAATGGGTTTAGCCTTTTTAGTTAAAATCCTTAGTAATATTATTGGACAATGTTGTAATGACAAGAGGCGACTGGGTGTTGACTGCTTACTTGTTATGGTGTTATTCGTCCATATCGTGATGTTCATTCAAAAATTAATATCACGGTGTGTAAAGCATATATTTGTCTTCATACTTTCCCAGTAATGTTCGCCATCGGCCTATGTAACTGTTGAGTCAATGTTTGGTCTAACACGTTTGACTATTCACCAAAAACAATGAATGAGATTATATTTTACCTAAATACTCAATAATGTAATTTTAATATCACGATTACAGATCGTTATTTTCACCTTATCGTTCGTATAAATTATTCTCCTATAAGTGTTTTAGAAAGCATTGTGAATTAAAGAAAAGAAATTTATTTGAAAAAATATTGTATCTTGATTCATATGACTAGCTAGATTCATTTCTATAAGAGAAATTGGTGGTTGTTTGACGTGTGGCTTTTATGAGATGGTTGAACACAGTATTGTCGTTTAAGAATTCAATGTTTGTGCACATCCAATCATCCCAGAAAATCTACCTTGACGGTACAATCATTTTCATTGGCCAAGCAAAAATGTATCGATGTCATCATCTTACTTTGGATGCCTACATCGATAAATTATTGAAAATGTTAGTGAGACGTATTGGGATTTAGCGCAGTATTCGGCACTGTTTGACTGTACACATAAGAGTGTTCTTCTATTATGGTATTTTCCAATTTGGTATTGATTACTGTTGAGTGATTTGGCGGAAGAATAACCTTGCTAAAACTACAAAGACATGTTCTCATTTTAGACGTTGACCAAACTTTCCCTCCTTCAGAAAGTGTCGTCGTCGGCAAATCATGCCAATCGATCATAGGATTGACTATTTTACGATCTTTCTGATTTTCAAATCATTATCTGGTAACGCATTAACTTTTTTTGCCAGCAGATTTATGTTTGTATCAGATATTCACGATAATGATACTCGGTAAAAGCATTTCATTTGTATGTATGTACCGAATGTTAACATCAACCAAGGCCAAAGTACTATTCATACAAAACTCCACTCCTTTGAAACTCATTTGCCGCAAAGTGCTATTATTACTATAGCCGTCATTCTGTATACAGTATCAGACAGTACTACTCTCATGCGCTGCAATAAATATCTGCACTACATAGTGAATTATTTGCTTACGAATAAAGGTGTATGGTGGTATACGTTTACCGTCTTTTGAAATATAATAACATTTGATACAAACACTTATATAGCATATCACGCCCACAAATTTTGTTTTTAAACTATTTCAACAAACACGATACCATTAGTAGTGTTATGTATGTGTATAGCGCGGAACGATACGCCTGTTATCGTTCAATCTGGACTGTGAGTCATTCGCCATTGTGCCCATAACTGATATACTCGTATCGTATCATATTAATAATTGTCCTTACCGTAAAGATTTGTTCGCGATGACTAAAAATACGCTTCACGTCTTCACATGCTACCAGTATTATTCAGCAGTCAGAGCATGCAATATGCATAGTGTCAATAATATGAATATACGACAACTACAATTTACGAATGTGAAGCCTATTATGTTATAGTCGTTGAAACTATAGTGCCATGGTCATGCATGTAACGTTACTCAAGATAGTTATTAGGCTTAGATGCGTGTTTGCTATTTCAATATTCAATATAAGAGATATGTACTAGAGATCTTCAATATGGGAGATTTGCATTCAATCTGTCTCGGCTCGACGAGTAATATTATTACAAGTGAATAAACATTAATGCAATCCCGTCATTTACTATTTTCCCAACTCGCCATTATGGACCCAATGTGATAAAGGGAATGGTAGTGTATGAAAATGCGCGCTATATGTCCTGACGTGACCATGTACATTTTCATCTATGTCTTATTGAGGGCGCATGCTTAATTCAAACTGTCTTATGAAGGTTGCATTGGCTCAGCTGTGTTAGTGCATTCGCTTTAGGATCAATGTGTTCCGTTGCATCACAGTCTAAGTTAACACTTCATTGGCTAAGTTATTAAATTGTATGTGTAAATGTCGACGTGCTGAAATTATCAGTAGTTGAAATCTTACTCAGTACTGACGTAATCAAGTGAGCAATCGCGGCTGATCAGGCGCGTCTATGTAAATGACCTTTAAGCAGTACATCCATAGTACATACCTGTGTACTAATTTTGGTTTGTTTAGTTCTACAACTAACACAGTAACTCACGCTCTTATGTCCATTACATTGCTCATTACATTCTATATATTTACGTTAGTTATTTATTGGTGTGGGTCGTGCTATACTCGTGGGTCGTGCTATCTAATGGCGATTCTGTGTACTCCAACTGTAACGCAATTAGTTTCAAGATTCCTCGCTAACCTTAGGTTTGATGTCAGGATTATATATCATACATTCTTTATGCTGTGTTGATTGCTGATGTGATCGCGCCAAGGGTGTAATTGAACTTTGAAGCAATACCTGATATTCTGCGAGAAGAAATGATGCGTTGCACTGGAACATAGTATGTTGAACTGTTACGGTCGCCATATCAACTCTAATTCAGTGGTTTAGTGTTGACAATGTGTACACGAAACAAAATGCACATACGTTAACGGCGATGACAACTTTAACGTGATACATAGTTATCGGAATACAAACATGCAGACAGTATTGCTACTACTTGCAATCCTATTTAATATCGGGAGTATTTATATTATTCATTTATTTAATATGACAGGGATATTGTTACGACCGAAAGACATCTATGGGTACTTAAGTGAATAGCATGTTCATATGACCATTCACCCAGCAGAATAGATACAAAGTAACAATATAAATGAATGTTTTATGTTTCTTAGCAAAACGGATATTAAATTTTCGCCTTATAGTTGTAATAGCGGGGTGTTTACTTGTGTCTTCAAGGTCATTCCCTTCATTATCTAAACCGGTGGAAGTCCTCAAAAAAACATCGTACGTGTATGTCGGCTAATCGGCGCTTTCTTTAATAAAGAAATCGCGTGACCTTATCAACGTCGTATGTGTGTTCGAGATGTGCCGACGTCATTGACATATCCATGTCTAAATCGCATTCATTTGATACTTCTTGAAACCCGGTAAAGGGGGCGGTGGTTTCAGTTATTGGGTAACACGTCTACTTCAAATTTGCTTCGTCATTAATAGTTTAACTTTTTCGTGAGTATGTTGATAATTCCACTAAATGCGAAGTTAGGTGTTATCAGAGTGTGGGTCACATGTTCAAACAAGTGAATCTCAGTGAAGTAAATGTGTGTTAAGGAGAATTTTCTAGTTAATATATACTAAAGTAATGCAGTTTTGAATTGAACTGCAGAACGTTACATATCGTATATGGAAAATACACTTTCACTTTCAGATTTTAATAAAATGCGATAACACGCCGTCGCGTGGGTTTTGGGGATATTGTTTCCATTTTAAGCATATTTAGAACGACATTGTTGGTGGCACGGAGACTTCATGCCGCGAATCCAATATACATATTTGAATTATATGTCGCAGAACTTAAGGTAGTAATTATTCAGAAAAATTTAAATAGTCAATATACTATCGGTATGGGGGTGACACGCACACACATGCATACATATATAATGCGACGAATATAGGTGTTATCGAGACGAAATACGTTAACAGCATAACTAATGGCTACATTCATGTTTTGAATATATTTCACTCACAGGCGCTAACACAAGAAGAAGACCTAATGTATGATTCCTTCGAAGACACCAAATGCCTATATACCATTTGATGATGAAATGAACATTCACATATCTACTACTGCTACCAGGCAAGAATAGACATACAACATATGTACTGATATATGATATATATGTTTTAAAATGTCGGACTATGATTACTCTGAGTATATGTACTATTCCTACTATTTCTTGTCTTATGTGTACACCTATCCAAATGGCAGCAATGTGACTGAGTGGACCAAAATAACACTGCCTGATGAACCTCAACGGCTCGAATCGATAATTATGCCAGTTCTGTTCACCGTCACTTTCGCCGTGGGAATGGCAGGTAATATCCTGGTCATAGTAACCGTGCTTATTGGTAAACAGAGAATGAATACAACCAACATTTTCATCTGTAACTTAGCTGTGGCTGATTTGCTGTTGTCTGTTTTCTGTACGCCGTTTTTCATGACGTTGTTTCTCTTGCCTGATTGGATCTTCGGCGAATTCATGTGCAAGCTGACAAATTTTCTGTTCCAGTGCACAATGTTTGCTAGCATTTTCACTATGGTTGTTATGTCCTTCGATCGCTTCCTGGCTGTGGTTTACCCGATCCGTTCAATGAAATGCCGAACGCCTACCTTTGCGCTTGGTGCAATAATTGTCATTTGGACGCTTTCAGTGGCCGGTTCGATGCCATATTGGATTGTGTACAAGACGGTCACCGTTCATTGGATGGGCTGGCACACCCACTGCGTGGATGACTGGCCGAATCAACGACCGGGTTACAACGCATCGGTGCTCGTCTTTGGTTATATGCTGCCGTTCCTGTTCATTACGGTGATTTATCTTCTGATGCTAAAAAGACTCTGGGGAACCGTTGCTCCCAGTAGTTCGTCACATGACAATGTGAAGTCGAAGAAAAAAGTCACAAAAATGGTGATCATGGTTGTTGTAGTTTTTGGTGTGTGCTGGCTGCCCCACCATATCATTACTATGTGGTTTAATTTCGACGTGAACTTTCCCTTCAGCATGTTTACGTATGTCCTCAGACTGGTAGCCATGTTCTTATCAGCATTCAATTCTTGTATTAATCCTATCATTTACGCTTTTATGTCTGAAAATTTCCGCAAAAGTTTCAAAAAGACATTGACATGTTATCGTCGGAGCAACCATGTAGGGACCTCTATGGCATCTACTAATCCTACTGGTCCTATGAAAAACAATGTTACAACATTCACAGATGAATGTTTTAACGACCAGGTTGTTTGAAAGAAAAAATGATGAAGTTAGCGAATTCTAAAAGAGTTATTCAAAGTTATTGCCTTCAAAAACATGCATACGAGGCAGCGGCAATATATTATTGACTTATCGTCTATAAAACAAACCTACGGTTGGTACAACTTTCCTTATGACCATCTTACGCACATATCTATATATATTATATTTATAATCAGTTTATTCATTGGTTTCTCTATTAGATATTTTTTTACGTGTGTAATTATTTTTTGAATACATTTTTAGTGTTTATCTTTCTTCAAAATCCTTTTTTAATGGACCTTATTTTTCTGAATACATATAGTTTGTCCCAGTAACAAATACAATTATATATCTCCAAATTTCAAAGCTTAGTTCACAGGCAATTAAGACGTGAATCTTTCAAATTTCGAATGTGACTGTTCGAATAATGAAACGACTGGCTCGAGTATTCATTGTTCAACTAGCTGTAATGACGCTTTATATATTGCGAACTAAAAAGATAATAGTTATTACATCTCAATTAATATAGTTCATGGGTGCCCAATTCTCCCTTATTCTTCATCACATTGATGAGCAACTGTTCGTGGAATACTATGTTGGAGAAATCATATAACCATAACGATATTACCTATAATTGAGACATTTTAACCACGTTAGAAATACAATTTACTGTCTCAAGGGATAACAAACGATTGTCAATCATAGGTATCATAGCCTCATCTCAATTATCATAATTGTAAATGGCGTCAGTCTGTATTCCATCGTTTTGTGAAATTTGTGAACATTGTTACACAATTTTCAGACCTAAACTATCCACAAATTATTATTTTACTTCAATTAAAAAGAGTAAAGAGTGTTTTTAAAGGGGCGGTGGTCATCGCGCAGCGCGTGTTTCGAAATTTGTGTTTAAAACTATATATCTTAAACGCGTTGTGTACGTTGCTATCGATCAGAACGCGGCGCGACGACCACCGCCCTTTAGTGCTACGAATTATCTACTATGTTATTCAAATAAATACACAGGAGGCAGCAATTTCAACAGAAATAAAAACAAATATGTAAACACATATGTCTGAATTGAGTTCTCATTAAAATAATGAAATAGCTTGAATATGAAATTACTACGAGGACTCGGATACTGCTAAGTATGCACGCAGACAGTACAGTGGGAGTATCGACCGACGCGACCTTATTATTATATATCTTTTCCTCAAAGGAATACATCGTGGGAATGCCGAAATGCAAAACGTTTAGAACAGATTTAGAGAACTTCTTTGTGTGGGGTCCGGTCAAGCCCTGGGGCAGCCATGTTTGTTTTTATTATTAGAGGACGCTTACGCGCGTAATGGTTTTATAACTGGAATTCGCATTTCCTAATATGGTAGGATGAAAATACCAATGCAATACCGCAAAAATACGGCACACTGTAACTTTACGGTGCCAGATGTATAATAATAAATAATAATAATAATTGAAGAACACTCAACTGCAAATGCTGAGCAATGGATTTCATGATATATACGCATAAATGTGTTATCCCATATATCAGTGTAATGTTGCATTTTTCATAATTTTCTATATCTTCGTACTATGTAATAAAATCAGTCATTGGTCCATGAAAGCTAAGTATCACAAAATCTAAAAATGTTGATGTCTCACATAATAATTCTCGAATTGTAATTAATAATTAATAATTATATTAATTTAATATCAAATATTTCTTGAAGTTTCAGATGTCAAGTAAAACGCGTGTGCAATATAGATCCTTATATATTTGAGAAGTCATTTCAAATTCTCGACACACACACAAATTTGTTTCATTATTTTTAGTGGCGAATTTTCACGGATTGTAAAGCGACCACGGTTTGAATGGACTACACAATTAGTACGTATGTTACCAATGCAACGCCGAATCCGTAAATATGTTGATGGCTACAAACAAGCTTAAGTATATTTCTTATTTGCAACAGGGTAAGCGGTAGTTGGTGTTCGATAGGTCAATCTTGTATGGGAACCAGATCGCTCTACGGTATCTCGAATACACGCTTACAAATCTTAGTATTTAACCTTTAGAATGCTGCGAAATGGATACAAGAGATAAACAGGATATCCAATTCGTGACCTTGGAATATCAGATTTATCAAATTACTACACTCGTTTAACAAATCTGATATTCTAGGTTCAATTATGAGACACCTTCTAAATACTATCTATACTTAATTAGACGGAAACGTGTAAATACTAGTAATGTTGTAATTTATATTTCCTAATAATGTTAACCACATCAGGAAAAAACATACAATAAATTAGAACCATGTCGCTGGAAAAAAAACCTAATTATGCCTTCATACAATTTCAACTTACAAATATTAAAATTGGTGTATTCCTTGTGGGTACATACAGTTGAGCAGCTTTTCTGTGTTTTACCCACAGTTCGCAACCATGTAAAATAACTTAAAGCTGGCATACACACTTCAATGAATTAATCACTCCCTTCCTTTCTGGCATGTTTTCGGTGACCGATTGAACTGAGTATTTCCAAATGGACTGATTCCTATTATATTAACATACTTTTTACAGTTTGTCTCAAAAACTTTTATTTATTTTTATTATTCCCCATTTGTCACAGAAATTTCTTTAGATGTCTTACAGATATGACAGAGATGTGGCGTCTGCCAAACAGAGAGACAGCGTACCAAAATATATCATAGGACGCCATGTCTTCATGCATGTCGGGAAAGTGGTTGAGTGTGATAAATTATTTAGCATGTGTTTGTACTTCTCTCATTTTATCGTCTCCGCTGAATCGCACAAGATATGTGATATTAAAACTGCCGACACAGGCGTAACATATGCATTTCTACCTGAATAGTAAAATATGCCATTCCATGATCAAGTCGGACAACCTAGTCCTTATTATATGTATCCCTTGGTCACGATCGATTTGTTTCAATGCGATGATGTGTCATGATCCGGTGGAGTTTCATGGAAACTCAATCATTCAGTTGATTTATGCGAAAACACAAGATAAATTGCATCAGTCGTAGGGGGCGCTGTGTTGAAATACGCCAAGCGTACTCATTATATTCTTATGAACAGCGTTACGCTGAGCTTTCGTGTAGTGTACTGTGGTACGTGGTGTGTAAGAAGACCTACTCAACATACGATTATCAGTTTGATCAATAACGTAAATGTTCACACATAGCCAATGATAATTTATTATCGTTTATATATGACCTGGAATAATGTAATATATTATCCTGTTCCTTGTGTAATTCTTTGTGTGGCTGAGTCTGTAAATATGGTCAGAAATCAGTATTGTGCCGCTATCACAAACATCATATAGACTCCGCCGACAATTGTTAACGAGATCACACCAACGTGAATAATAACAACTTGAACTTACAAATGAGTTACATTGTACATGATGTGTTATTGGGAATAATAATCATGTTATTTATTAAACCTTAGAGGTTGAACAATCTACATATTAAACAAACACTCGTGAATACAGGAACAGGCAATTTAGATTCTGTTAGAATGATGTTCCATTCAAGTTTCCGGTAGATTATATAATCCATTTCTAAAAAATCATGTTATATCAAGCCACGGCAGACTTTATATACTACTTTTTACATACTGTTGCCTTCATTTGTTTCTGTTTGAAAATAGAAAATTACAGATTATTGTATTGTCGTTCACTTGCTCGTTTTCGAAATCACAATCTATCTAATTCATTGACAACCTCCAGGATCATAACATGTCATAACATGTTTTTGTTTGTCGTCAACAAATATTTGAAATACACGAACGTAGTGTGACCGACGAACGTTTGAAATCAAAGCAGAATTCCCAGAATCAAAGAAATTGTCGAAGTTGTCCATTCCTGTATTTTGCATTGTCTTAATATTATTAAGATAAGTCTTTCGTAGAATCGATAACCACCGATCAACTAAAACTGATCCAAGCCTGAAGGACTATGTATTCCGCACGCCTGTAACTTCATCTTAGACCATGAATTACTGTAATATAATTGTGAATAAGGTAATTCATTTTCGGTTCATCTTCTGGTGTCCGGGGACTAAAGCATTACAGTGAAACGTTTAATGCAGTAGTGGGAAATGCCGTCTGTACACATTTCCTGGATAAACGCATCACCCACCATATTCATTTTGTTGCTATTAATACCTTGGAAGGGGGGTAAGTTTACACTAATTCAAACATTGACGCAACGGAAATCTGCACTCCACAGTATAACGTGAAAAGAAGCATATACACTCTGGTGCAAAACAGAATCCTTATAAAACGTTGATTAGTTAGTGGTTCTGGCCCTACAAGTTCTTGGATGTCGATAATTGTAATTTTAATTGTCTCTTCGTGCACTTAATGTAATAGTGATACGCAGCGCAACACACACACGCCATCGTCAAATGTATATTTCATCGATCAACAATTTTTGTTGTCAATGTATATAAATACGTGTAATGAACAATAATAATAGTGTACATTGTTTTGGTGATCGTTCTGATGTCAACAATTACAGGGGTATCTCCCTTATATCAGTAACAAGCAAGATTCTAACAAAAATCCTAAATTCACGTCTGGACTACTGGTGTCGTAAGAATTGTATATTATCTGAAGCGCAATGTGGTTTTCGGCGAGGCTACAGTACAAGTGACAATATTTTCACACTCCAAGCCATGGCAGCAAAATATTTAACGAAGAAAAAAGGGCGCTTTAATTGTATTTTTATTGATTTCGCTAAGGCGTTTGACTCGATTCAACATGATTTTCTGTGGTCGAAACTAATCAATTATGGGATTCATGGAAAATTCTTGTCGGTTATTCGCTCAATGTACAGTAAGTTGCAATGTTGTGTGATTTCATCTGGTGGTCTCACTGAATATTTTAAATGCACTATCGGGACACGTCAAGGTTGTATGCTTAGCCCTATATTATTTACTATTTTCATCAATGATCTCGTTTCATACACTAGTACTGTTGGATGTGAGGGTGTTTGCATTGACAACGATCTTCACAACCTTAATATCGTGATGTACGCGGATGACGTGGCCGTGGGTTCTGATATGCCAATACATACTCAACGACAAATAAATAAAGTACACCAATTTTGTTCTCACTGGGGTCTAACTCTAAACCTAAACAAAACACAGATAATTGTTTTTCGCAGGGGTGGTTATCTAAAACAAGGTGAAAAATGGTTCTATCGCGATCATGAAATTAAAATCGTTCCTCAGTACAAGTATCTTGGTGTATTATTTTCCTCCAGATTAAGTTGGAATCCGACCAAATTAAACCAATCAGCACAGGGTAAAAAAGCAATGTTTCAACTTAAAGTATTGATTCGAAAACTTGGTGGTATGACCACATCTGATTCATTCAAATTATTTGATTCCATCACTGTGTCAATCTTATTATATGGTAGTGAAATCTGGGGTTACGAGAACGATCCTCAAATTGAACAAGTTCAGAATCAATTTTGTAAATTTCTACTCGGTGTGAGTAATAACTCATTCAAGCGATTTATCAGCTGTTGGCGAATGTGGTCGTTTTCCTCTCTATGTTATTTACTTTAAAAGATGCATTAGCTACTGGCTGAGATTATTACAAATGGACGGTAATAGATATCCTCATAAATGTTATTTAATGTTAAAAAGATTATCCGACCAACGTGTTATAACGTCGGTAAATTGGGCTTTTAATGTAAAAATTTTGCTATTTCGCTTTGGATTCGGTCATGTATGGCTGAACCAAGGTGTAGGCTCGAAAAGTGTATTTCTTTCGCAGTTCACACAAAGAATTAAAGATTGTGTGCAACAAGTATGGCACGACGACACTGCTTCTTCCCCCAAACTCCGTTACTATCTCGATTTTAAGTCGTCACTTGAACAAGAAAAATATTTGTCTTGCATCCATGTTTTCAAATTCAGAGCTGCATTGTCAAGGTTACGTTGTTCTTCTCACAATTTGCATATTGAAAAGGGGAGACATGAATATGTCCCCCTCGATAATAGATTGTGTGAATACTGTGTTGAACGAAATCAACTTTATGTTGAAGACGAATATGATTGTATAGCTATTTGCCATCGTTATCAACATATTAGAGCAGAATTTTTACCTGTATGGTTCCGCACCAACCCCACTTACAACAAATTTATCTCGCTCATGAGTTCAAGAAATGATGTAATTTTAAATCAGTTAGCGAGTTATGTTTATTTCGCCATGAAAAGCAGAACTTAAATGATTTTTGTTTTCTCTATTGTTACAATTGTTAAGTGAAACTGTATTTGCTCTTTGGGCCAATGGCCTTTTGCTTTGTAATAAATATATATATATATATAATACATTGTTTTGATGTAGTAATGTTGCACAACATGTTATATCCTATCATCTTTATTTTGGCTTTACCCTGGGTGATATGACTACTGCCTTGTCTTGGTTTTATCTTCGGTGAGAGGAGCATTATTGCCTTGTCTTAGAGTAAGGAAAACATGCAAAATGTATCCAGAATACTAAATTAAGTAACATTTTTAAAAATTTCTGACATCTTATCTTACCGACAGGTGCCATTATTTCTTTAACTACATTCATCTGCATTGATCCTGAAGTTAAAAAACACACCAGCCCCATTCCTTGCGAGGACACGCGATACCTTTCAACTTGGTAAGGAGTAGAGATTGACGTGGTAGTAGAATAGACAGAGAGGAGATTTGAATAAAAAAACAGCGGAAGATGTAGACTCTGACACTTCAACTATATCTCAATCACCGCCGCCAATAATATCACATTTCCGAGGTAGCGAAAGTAGACTTATACGTCTCTTTCAATGGAAACATACATTGCTGTTGAATAAAACAGGCAGCATCTTTTTTCAAACAGCAAATCGTAAAAAATTAAGTGATATTTATGAATATATTAGATCTTAATCCGATTTGTTGGTGTTATTATTAAATTTTTACATTCTACGTTTCGTTGGATGCCTTTCACCGTACACAATTTCAAATGGTAATATCGCCCTCATCTGACTATACTGATTAATTCTACTGTTCAAACATTGAACAGTAGCTGTAAATTGTCTACATCATATATAGCGCCATCACTGACCATATATGTACAGTTAACGTGGTTATTTGGTGTGATGCTAGTGTATTTTGATATATTAAATGTAATATCAATCATGTCAATACTTTTGACAAACAATCCAAGTTATTCGTTTTCAAATCAGCTAGCAATAAACAACTCTCAAATAAACACCAACGCCCAGACATGCAGTAAACATACTAAAGCACGGCATCGTTGATAATTTTATCTCAACTGCTCACAAAATACAACAGGATAAGTGGCCTTACAAACCGTACCCATCCAAAGTAGATATTTTAAAATATAAATAATACAAAATACCTACCTTCCTTCAAAGTTCAGATTAAGTATTCAACTTAAATATGTTACAGTTTGGGTGTATTTGAAGACGAATTTGCAGTTTCTGTGACAGCTAAAATAGACAATTTTAAAGTTTGATCGCAACCCCATCTTCAGGAACAGACAGATGAACAAAGCATTTTACATTTTGCTTTGTATTAGGAGACAGTAGCTGTTTTGTGTGACTTTTCAACTGTGACATTACCATGAATATATCGCCGGGTAAAGCTTTGACTTCTATTGTTCGATTGCACTCATTGTTAACACGCTAGTGATTAACTTGATGTATGCTTGCAAATTAAATTCGAACGCATACATATTATTAATCCATGTAACACTGAGCCTGTGTGTTACATAATATAATAACAGGTCATATGCAATTCTGAGCCAGTATGACATAACTCAATGTGTTTCACAATATAATGTTAGGTCACATGTAACACTGAGCCAACATGACATAAGTCAATGTGTTTCACAATATAATGTCATATTACATGCAACACTAAGCCAACATGACATGAGTCTATGTGTTTCACAATATAATGTCATGTCACATGTAACACTGAGCCAACATGATATGAGTCAATGTGTTTAACAATATAATATAATTCCAATATATTGTCACATGTAACACTGAGCCAACATGACATCAGTCAATGTGTTTAACAATGTAATGTCGTGTCACATGTAACACACAACCACTATGACATGAGTCAATGTGTTTAACAATGTAATGTCATGTCACATGTAACACAGAACCACTATGACATGACTCGATGTGTTTCACAATGTGATGTCATGTCACATGTAACACTGAGCCAACATGATATGAGTCAATGTGTTTCACACAAAAATGTCAGGTCACATGTAACACTGAGCCAACATGATATAAGTCAATTTGTTTCACAATATCATGTCAGGTCACATGTAATACTGCGCCAACATGATATGAGTCAATGTGTTTAACAATATAATGTCAGGTCACATGTAACACTGAGCCAACATGATATGAGTCAATGTGTTTCACACAAAAATGTCAGGTCACATGTAACACTGAGCCAACATGATATGAGTCAATTTGTTTCACAATATAATGTCAGGTCACATGTAATACTGCGCCAACATGATATGAGTCAATGTGTTTCACAATATAATGTCAGGTCAAATGTAATACTGAGCCAACATGACATGAGTCTATGTGTTTCACAATATAATGTCAGGTCACATGTAACACTGATCCAACATGATCCGAGTCAATGTGTTTCACAATGTGATGTCATGTCACATGTAATACTGAGCCAACATGACATGAGTTGATGTGTTACGCAATATAATGTCAGGTCAAATGTAATACTGAGCCAACATGACATGTGTCTATGTGTTTCACAATATAATGTCAGGTCACATGTAAAACTGAGCCAACATGATACGAGTCAATGTGTTTCACAATGTGATGTCATGTCACATGTAATACTGAGCCAACATGACATGAGTCGATGTGTTACGCAATATAATGTCAGGTCAAATGTAATACTGAGCCAACATGACATGTGTCTATGTGTTTCACAATATAATGTCAGGTCACATGTAACACTGAGCCAACATGATACGAGTCAATGTGTTTCACAATGTGATGTCATGTCACATGTAATACTGAGCCAACATGACATGAGTCGATGTGTTACGCAATATAATGTCAGGTCACATGTAACACTGAGCCAACATGATACGAGTCAATGTGTTTCACAATATAATGTCAGGTCACATGTAACACTGAGCCAACATGACATGTGTCAATGTGTTTAACAATGTAATGTCATGTCATATGTAACACTGAGCCAACATGAGTCAATGAGTTCCACAATATAATGTCATGTCACATGTAATACTGAGCCAACATGACATGAGTCAATGTGTTTAACAATGTAATGTCATTTCACATGTAACACAGAACCACTATGACCTGAGTCAATGTGTTTGACAATATAATGTCATGTCACATGTAACACAGAACCACTATGACATAAGTAAATTTGTTTAACAATGCAATGTCATGTCACATATAACACAGAACCACTATGACATAAGTCAATGTGTTTAATAATGTAATGTCATATGTCACATGTAATACTGAGCCAACATGACATGAGTCAATGTGTTTAACAATGTAATGTCATGTTACATGTAACACAGAACCACTATGACATGAGTCAATGTGTTTAACAATGTAATGTCAGGTCACGTGTAATACTGATTTCTGTTGTTGTCGTTGGAGAACTTGACTTTTAGCTTCTTTTGTTTGTGGCAAAAGATGTGGTCGGAGAACGTTCACTTGATAAATGCAGCGACGATTGTGTACGCTTCGCTCGGTCGTCCAAAATCTGTCCACGTAAAACCATGCGTAGAGACTGTAATTTTCACAATTCAAAACACGCTTAGAGGTGGCCAATTCAATCTCTTTGAAGCCGTTGCAAAGGTTTCTTAATCAAAGTCACGTTATGTTAGATCAATTCACGACCAGCGCCCCCCGATTTACCCACCACTTTTCCCGCCCGATAAGACGGAAACTGCTAAAACTAAATAAATATGCACACGCAGACACGCTGCCAATTAGATGTCGACTTCATCCATTTGTTTTATGACGCGCAATATACCAAAGTTATTATCATTGGAATAAGCCAGCAAAGACACTAGAAAATACGGAGAAGATAAGTACAGTATTTTCTTCATGTAGTCTCTTTGGAAACTACGAATCCAAGTAAACGATTAGTAGAGTATGTATGTGTTCCTAGAGGCGGAGGAATACAAATACATTTTCTAATCATGCCGTGGCGAAAACTGTCAATAATATTTCCCTATAAGCATACAGATACAGGTGCGAGCACAAAAGATATTGTTTGCGAAGCATTGACACATCAGTAAGCCATCTGCTCTATGCTAGTAAGTATACTGAGTTTTCTGCTGCTAATAACCCCAAACATGACATATAATATGTAGGTACTGGGGTCGGTTAATTGTCCGCCTAAACTTCGCTGGTTTCTCTTGGGCACGTCAATCTTAATTCGCTGGAGGCGATCATTAGACCATACCTAGTAAATAATCATGCATATAACTTAACGCACAGATGGAAATCATTTACATAAGCTCCGCCTATCAAAGTTACATTATCCAATCATCATTTTGTTCATAGCATTTAACAAATCCTGAAACACTTGGGTGGATATAATTACTAGCATAATGATGTTATCCGAAGTTGTTTACGAGTGACCATGGAAACAGTTTCTTGCATTCTCGGTGGCAATATTAGGACATGCGGCAAATATTCTTTTAATACAAGCCGCGTAGCTTCACTCAATTGAGTGCAAACAAATATCTGCTCGGCATAGTACTAATTCTCCAGTATATAAAACATACTCTAAGAACAGAATCGTAGCAATTGTGTTTGATCATTGTTTAATTCCATAACACATTTCCCATGCCAGACGGTTCGCATCTGAACAAAATCTTATAAACATCTAGTAGATTTATCAAAAACAATCAAAACTCTTAAAAATTTTAAAGGTGTGAGTTACTTTCCTTTTTAAATATATTATTCTTGACTATTGTAACTAAGTATTGATAATATTAGAACTATGTGTGCTATGTAACTATGTATTGTCGATCAATACTGAACAAACAGAAACATCTACTGTTATTTTCAACTTTGATGCTTTGTACCAACAATTTACATCATTTTCATCAACAAAGGTCTTCCGAGCTCAGTGCAAAACATAACATGACATAAGTACTAGTGCGAGAACGAATCTATCAGCTCGGCTGCAGGAGTAAGTGTGTAGTGCAAGACTCATTTGGTGGCTCGCCTGGGTTGTACACAATACACAGGAAAATTATAATATTGGAAATGCCGATGTTGGCGCAACAAAAAGATTTCTTTCAGCTTCATAAATATTTATAAATGACAGATGAATTAAATCACAGTCTGCAACGACGTAATTTGAAAACGTTCCAATGTTATTCAATCGGCCAATACAAATCTCTCATGTCAATTTGAGTTTATAAATATTTATAAAGATGAAGAGACTGCCTTTGTTGCGCCGGGAGTATATATTTATTACCACTCATGTCGGTACAACAATATCTATAAGGGATGTAAACTAATTAACTAATATAAACGTTTCCCTAATTTGCTAAAAAGATAGTTCATACATTGTTCACAAAGTTATCACGCTGATTACATAATAGTGTGGTTCTCGTCTACTCGTAACAATGATCAATGCTAATTAAATTTAATGAATTTAAATGATGCAACATAATTGGCAGATTATGTATGATACAACAGTTTTTATTGCTACGTGAAAGAATTCAAAGTCATGAATTCAATATACTGTGTTCATTTTACAATGAGCACTACACACGCAATATATCAAATATGGTTGTGAAAGCGTCTGCACAAATTCAGAAAAGAGTTCAATGTTCAAGACCAGCTTTGCATGATAGAGAACTGTAGTTCACTGACTGTAGATGGCGACTATCTCTAACATGCAAAGCAGGTCTTGAACGAACATTGAACTCTTTTCAGAATTTGTCACTGAAAAAATTTGAGTAATACAAAAACAGAAATGTCTGCCTATCCAGCTATATACCTGTCCTGTCTGTCAGTATAATTTATTGAATCATTAAATCCACCATTTTGCTCGTCACTAAAATAATTCTAAAAATATGTATATGTCACAGTATTAAAATGTAGCCTGGCGCTGAACGCCAAAACGTAATTTTGACGCTATTTACATTATAAAGGTTTTATATAATTTGTGTAGATGTGGAATATATCATGTGTCCATGAAAGTGGGCTCCACTCTCAAATGCAACTTTAAGTTTTGTTGTCCTTAAAAACTAGATTCAAAACAAAATATTTTTAAACTGATTAGACAGTGATGTCATTACGTTTTTTTCATTGAGTAAATCCTTAGGACTTGTTACCATTTTGTACCCTAGCAATGTCATGGCAACCTTACATTTTTTTTGTATATTAAGAACTTTTGAAAAATCCAGCTCTTTCCGCCATTTGGTTGCCACTGCAGCAGAGTCACGCGATGTACTAAACGCGTTCCCTTTTGTATTTTTCGTGTTATTCATAATCCATTGGTGGACATTACGTGGCATATCTAACCCAAGAAAATCATATATGTGTTTAGCTTTCACATACGGGTCTTTTGAAATGTCCTCATACCTGACTAACATATAACGACCGTTCATCCATGACGGGGAAGTTGCAACAATATGCAAATTCTTAGTTATATCATTGCACAAATCTGTAGTTTCATCTAGACGAGTTGCTCTTCTTTTAAAATCCATGTTTGACTCTTTCATTTTTATTCTCGAGTTTATCGTTCCCCGTGGATCACGTACTAAGTGGATGATTTTTAGATTGATTGACGGGTCCATGGCAAATGACCGCAGTAGCTCGATATCGTAGAGACGAATAATTTTCATGGCTTTGTACGGGTGTACTAGGCACATACTTCTCATATTTTCTATTTTATCGCTCACGGGCAACTTGTTTGCTTTCTTGCAAAACGCAGATTGCGAAAGTACATTACTGCTGGAACAAAATAATAAATGGAATCCAATAGTGAAATCGGCATTTGTAAAATTACATTTGAATAAACGATCAATTATTTCCACTGACTGTGCATCAAAAATGTCACCATTCATCTTACCACTCAACACTCTTCTGGTGAACGGAAATAACGGCTCAAACATGTACATCACTTCAGGATTCTGGTTGAGAATCTCTCCAAGAAACGACGATCCTGTTCTTTTACTTGCAAAGATAATTATATGGAGCTTACTTTCAAGAGGTATCTCAGAATGGTTAGGTTTATTTTGACTTGATTCGTATTCCATCACCCGAGTATTTTCTGGAACTACACCAAATATTCCTAATTCAATGGTGCCTTACAAGAATAAAATATAAAATTAATTTGATATTGATTGAAAGTATATTACTCTGGGTTATGATATTCAAGTTACAATGAACCAACATTTCTCGCCTAGTTTAAGATGCGGCTATTCGGCTCAATAGTATCAATTCTTACCTCTTTTCTCTAGGATCATTACTGCAACAAGAGCAAAATTGATTAGAATACATAAGTAAAACATATAGGACGACTTGGAAATTAGTTTTTTTGACCGGTTGTTCTTTTCACCATTCGCCATGTTAACCACAATTGTGAGTCTCCGTATAATCTGGAAATAAAAACAAATATATATGACTGCTATTGCTAAATTGCCAAAATCAAGTTCATTACTTAACAAGTAACCTGTAGAATGCTGTGTGGGTAATATTTTTATATTGATTTTTGCTGCATTTGCAGCAAATAGTTACCAAACAATGAGAAATCTATTGGATTGAATATACCTCTCAGGTGGCTTCACATGCATAGTTCAAGCCTGCCTAACCGGTGCTTATACCAGGATTTAGTTACAGCTTCATGTTCCCAGTAATCCCAGTAATTCATGAAAGACTGGCACTCCCATGCAATTAACAGCGAGTTAAATTCTTGGGATTGAAACATATATTTTGAAGTCACTGATGTAGGCAATGAATAACTTAAAGTTGACATAAAGACGAGGTAGTGCTCAACTAGAGGCTGAAATTATAATTAATTTGTTTATTTCAATTTCTCCTGAAGTCAACTAGAATACACTGGTGAAACACGATAGTACCCATGGGCGAAAGGATGTTTTGGGGTGTAGTTTACATTGTGTATGGAGTGGTAGGATCGGGTGTAATTTGTTCATTTCCAACTCTTATGAAGTCACGTAGAATTTCACTTAATTTATTTTTGCTGACATGTTTTCAAGCATTACATGTGAATCCAATTTTCACTGTGCTGTGTCTCAATAGAGTGTAAGGGAAATGGCATTTTCACTGGAATTTATTTCAGGGGGAAAATGTTTTCAGTGATAATGAAGTATTATGACAGAACCCCATACCCTCCCCGTGGCTTTCATTGCGAATGGAAGTTATTTTCACGAGTGATGCGGTGTATCCTGCTGCCGTACTTTCACGAGCGAAGCCACTGGGAGGGTATGGGGTTCTGTTATTATTACATATTTCCCATATTTGATTATTTCATATTAAAGAGAGAACGTGCAACAAATCGGGATAGAAATTTAGGTCGGGGAACCCAATTGCCCATTAATATGCTCCAAGACAGTGCTGCGACCTAGCAACGCGTGTCAGTGTAGAACGCGTGTCACTGTACGTGTGAAAATAAAATAATCAGACGTCTAAACTTGAGTCATTGTCCGAATAAATACTGCTCAAATTGACTAAGTGTTCAAAACGTCATAAAAAAGACGATGTGCGTCGCATAATCTTTTTGCTAGCTGTCAAACAACTTGTCAAGTCAAAACATCTACGCGCCAAAGTGAAAAGGCTGATTTTACTGCGGGTCCAGGCTGCGGGTGGATGTTCAGAGAGCCCTTCAAGATTGATAAAACTCAGTTGGTCAACATACATTAAGTTTTCCCAATCCTAGTATTCTATGTGATGTACATCTAACATGCCAAAAATGAACGATTGGTGAACGATTTGAACCTGACACAAATAGCAGACGGAAATGTGTTTACAAAATAAAAATAGTGATTACTTGATTTTAAAAATATATACCAGGAAGGGGAGGGGGTAAAAGAAAAGTTATATAACATTTTATTATTCAATAATTTATTAAAATACATAAGTTTGTCCAATTCCCTGTGATACAACACCTCAGACATAGCTCATTGTACTCGGTTTGAGTGTGGGTACAAAGTTACTATTTGAATTTTTTTATATCTTTTTTCATTAATGAGAAATTTGACCCCAAAGTTAGAGTAACTGTTCACCAGGAATGGCTTTTTAACTCTTCTGTGATTTTTTTGGGCTTGGCTGATTTTGTTCAAACTTGATAGGCAGATCGTACCATCACTAATTGGAAAAACAATTCTGACCCACCGCTACCATGGCAACAGCCAAAATCTGTTTTTTGAATACTTTCGCCCCAAATTTATTACCTCCTACCAGTCTTGTAATAGCAGTGGCCAAATGATCATGCCTTTTATTCTGGCTACGTTGCGCACTGGTAAGAGATCACTGGCGCCGACATTGTTACACTGTCAACGTAATCCCAATTGAACTTTGAATAAAATCTAAATGCTGCCTCCAATCTAGAAAATACTATCGCAAAACGGTTGGAAATAATACATTTAACGGCTGAATACGTCCTAGCAATAAAATAAAGGCACTTCTAAAGACTGAATGATATTTTGCGAACCTCGTATAAAGGTGCCTGGTTTTAGTTATAAACCGACGTTAGCTTCACGTTCATGTCCTACCATGGTAACAGCCGAAAACATATTGCTTGTTTTTACCGGCTTGTTTTCATTGGCAACCGAAGTATTTTTATTTTGTAAATAAATGTTCGTCTGCTATT
This sequence comes from Saccoglossus kowalevskii, assembly GCF_978046115.1. Taxonomy (NCBI): domain Eukaryota; kingdom Metazoa; phylum Hemichordata; class Enteropneusta; family Harrimaniidae; genus Saccoglossus; species Saccoglossus kowalevskii. The sequence goes on along the minus strand of NC_140648.1, from coordinate 9,890,554 downwards.
TTTATCCAGTTTAGCAACAGTTTTTGCATATTAGGTGTACATCACATGGAATACTACGATTGACAGAACTTGGTGTATGTTGACTGAGTTTTATCATAGTACGAAGTACCAGGAGGTTTCTGCTGGCGACGTTGCGGCGTTACCCAGTTCCAAATAAAGATTACCAACGCCAAATGAGCAACATTTTAACCGGTAATCAAGATTCATTCAATCCACGGCTAGCAAGCAACATCAGAAGCGAAGTTGTAGCATGCAGTACTAGTAAGTCATCCCGTCAGTGGAGTACCACAGTAGCACGGCATGCTTGCCTTCAGCATTGTATTCAAATGATTCACGTGGTGTGTCGTTCTCGTTCAAACCCGGAATTCGATCAATAGGGGAGTTTCAGTATAAAAAAACACATTGCAAATCATGCAAGTTCAACATTTTCAAACCAATATACTAAAACAGGAATGCTCAGAGTGCAAAAGTATGATAGTTATTACTTTCCAGTATACACATCTCTGTTAATACTATCCCTCACATGTTCTACTCCCAATTACTCCTGCGTAAAATGGTGAGCCTCTTTTCATGTTGACATTCAGACTAAAATCATGTGACAGGCTGTTAAAATTGGCTGTTGCATACTCTTTCGCCGGTCTGGGAAATGTGTTTAATTAGCTCTCATTCAAGCAACAATGCAGATTTCCCAGTGGGAGTGAAACTATTCGACTCTGCCATTAAAAAATAGGGGTGTTTTCAGCAAAAAACGAATAACCCTGGAATGCACACAGAATACTGAATTTCGGAACAAATCGTGCATTACTTACAGCAGCAGAATACCACAGAAATATCAGACGAAACATGAAAACACTATATATTGTATTTCGGCCTGAACCCTCTATATTGCAATTCAAGAAATTAACCCCTTATGTGCATCCATTTCCCACCTTGGTATCACCCACCCCTGAAAACAAACTCTTAATACCACGCTGAAGCGTTTGGTAATAATTGCCTAATCGGGGTACTGATTTATCAGTACATACCACGGTATTACATGTGACAGCACTATTAACGTAGTGAGATTTTAAGTTGAAATATGAGATTTTAAGTTGAAATATGATATTGTATGTATAAACATATTGTCATCGCCAGAAATGGATGGTCAAGATGGCCGCCAATACCTAATTTGCATATCGTTTTCATTGAACTTGGGCACCGTCCCTCAACAGGGACGGTGACTTGGGTTGGTATTGTTCGCCTATACAATTGCACTGGAGTGACTTTGTCATTCACACTCAAGAGAGACTGCACTAAAATCATGCAACGTTGATTGCCATATTTACCGTAAAACATCCAATAGCATTCACAATTGTTCACAACAGTGTACATAGCGTATATGCTGTTACAGTCAAATAGTGCAGTTTTGACAACGATAAAATCAGTTGACAGCGTGCGAAAGTTGATCGTGTGCGCTCGGTTTAAGAAAGTTAAAAACAAAAAGGTCACACAATCGATGACCTTTCAGATCATGAACGCATTATTAGCAGCCAAAATAACGCCAACATTTGGAAGGTTTTTACCTGATCGCCAGCAGCGCTGCTCTCCAGTTTAATCCAATTAATGACAGGAAGTAAACTAAGTGCGGTAATTTACCGCTATTTTTCCGTTATAGCCAGATAAACATTATTGAAAAAAAATATCGAATGTTTTGGCTACTACCGCCATATTGCTTGTCTCATAGTCGATGTCAAGGTCATATTTGTCGTGTTAAATAGCCGTAGTCTGTGTCTTTTGAAATTACGTGAATGTTTCGTCTTCACTTCGAATCCTTTCATTGAGTTGATGGGGTCTATTGTGTCGCCTATTGTCCTCCTAATGAGAGTGCCATCCCGTAATTTGAATATCCAAAGTATTATTCCACTGACTCGTGTTGTTGGATGGCTTGTTGGGATCAGCCAACAGAAACAACTCTACATTGCCTACTTTCCTTGTGGCTGCAATATGGTACATGTTGTCAGAACCTAGTAAACTGGTATACTGGGAGATTCCTTGGTTATATGCACAATGTTATGCAGCTGAACAAAGAAAACAATTAGGAAAAACAGCTTGGGTTACGAAAACAAAGAACCACACGTAATAACAAAGGACTGGGCTGGACCTTTGAAAACAATGGATTAAGTTCTTAATTCACACCTTCTTGGCTCTTGCATCTAATTAAAGGCAGAACCCCCTGAGTCAACAGGAAATCATTAGAATACACCCCAAGCTGACAGGAAATGACTTTTGACCAGCTTCTATTGTTCATTTCTGGCAATGTATATCACAGTATTTCCTCTTGAAGACGTGCCAGTGCGCATGCCCGGCATAGGGCTCCTCGGCCAGCGACATATCGGCAAGTAATAGAATAGAAGAATAGAATAGAACAAGTAACCTGTAGAATGCTGTGTGGGTAATATTTTTATATTGATTTTTGCTGCATTTGCAGCAAATAGTTACCAAACAATGAGAAATCTATTGGATTGAATATACCTCTCAGGTGGCTTCACATGCATAGTTCAAGCCTGCCTAACCGGTGCTTATACCAGGATTTAGTTACAGCTTCATGTTCCCAGTAATCCCAGTAATTCATGAAAGACTGGCACTCCCATGCAATTAACAGCGAGTTAAATTCTTGGGATTGAAACATATATTTTGAAGTCACTGATGTAGGCAATGAATAACTTAAAGTTGACATAAAGACGAGGTAGTGCTCAACTAGAGGCTGAAATTATAATTAATTTGTTTATTTCAATTTCTCCTGAAGTCAACTAGAATACACTGGTGAAACACGATAGTACCCATGGGCGAAAGGATGTTTTGGGGTGTAGTTTACATTGTGTATGGAGTGGTAGGATCGGGTGTAATTTGTTCATTTCCAACTCTTATGAAGTCACGTAGAATTTCACTTAATTTATTTTTGCTGACATGTTTTCAAGCATTACATGTGAATCCAATTTTCACTGTGCTGTGTCTCAATAGAGTGTAAGGGAAATGGCATTTTCACTGGAATTTATTTCAGGGGGAAAATGTTTTCAGTGATAATGAAGTATTATGACAGAACCCCATACCCTCCCCGTGGCTTTCATTGCGAATGGAAGTTATTTTCACGAGTGATGCGGTGTATCCTGCTGCCGTACTTTCACGAGCGAAGCCACTGGGAGGGTATGGGGTTCTGTTATTATTACATATTTCCCATATTTGATTATTTCATATTAAAGAGAGAACGTGCAACAAATCGGGATAGAAATTTAGGTCGGGGAACCCAATTGCCCATTAATATGCTCCAAGACAGTGCTGCGACCTAGCAACGCGTGTCAGTGTAGAACGCGTGTCACTGTACGTGTGAAAATAAAATAATCAGACGTCTAAACTTGAGTCATTGTCCGAATAAATACTGCTCAAATTGACTAAGTGTTCAAAACGTCATAAAAAAGACGATGTGCGTCGCATAATCTTTTTGCTAGCTGTCAAACAACTTGTCAAGTCAAAACATCTACGCGCCAAAGTGAAAAGGCTGATTTTACTGCGGGTCCAGGCTGCGGGTGGATGTTCAGAGAGCCCTTCAAGATTGATAAAACTCAGTTGGTCAACATACATTAAGTTTTCCCAATCCTAGTATTCTATGTGATGTACATCTAACATGCCAAAAATGAACGATTGGTGAACGATTTGAACCTGACACAAATAGCAGACGGAAATGTGTTTACAAAATAAAAATAGTGATTACTTGATTTTAAAAATATATACCAGGAAGGGGAGGGGGTAAAAGAAAAGTTATATAACATTTTATTATTCAATAATTTATTAAAATACATAAGTTTGTCCAATTCCCTGTGATACAACACCTCAGACATAGCTCATTGTACTCGGTTTGAGTGTGGGTACAAAGTTACTATTTGAATTTTTTTATATCTTTTTTCATTAATGAGAAATTTGACCCCAAAGTTAGAGTAACTGTTCACCAGGAATGGCTTTTTAACTCTTCTGTGATTTTTTTGGGCTTGGCTGATTTTGTTCAAACTTGATAGGCAGATCGTACCATCACTAATTGGAAAAACAATTCTGACCCACCGCTACCATGGCAACAGCCAAAATCTGTTTTTTGAATACTTTCGCCCCAAATTTATTACCTCCTACCAGTCTTGTAATAGCAGTGGCCAAATGATCATGCCTTTTATTCTGGCTACGTTGCGCACTGGTAAGAGATCACTGGCGCCGACATTGTTACACTGTCAACGTAATCCCAATTGAACTTTGAATAAAATCTAAATGCTGCCTCCAATCTAGAAAATACTATCGCAAAACGGTTGGAAATAATACATTTAACGGCTGAATACGTCCTAGCAATAAAATAAAGGCACTTCTAAAGACTGAATGATATTTTGCGAACCTCGTATAAAGGTGCCTGGTTTTAGTTATAAACCGACGTTAGCTTCACGTTCATGTCCTACCATGGTAACAGCCGAAAACATATTGCTTGTTTTTACCGGCTTGTTTTCATTGGCAACCGAAGTATTTTTATTTTGTAAATAAATGTTCGTCTGCTATTTTTATCCAGTTTAGCAACAGTTTTTGCATATTAGGTGTACATCACATGGAATACTACGATTGACAGAACTTGGTGTATGTTGACTGAGTTTTATCATAGTACGAAGTACCAGGAGGTTTCTGCTGGCGACGTTGCGGCGTTACCCAGTTCCAAATAAAGATTACCAACGCCAAATGAGCAACATTTTAACCGGTAATCAAGATTCATTCAATCCACGGCTAGCAAGCAACATCAGAAGCGAAGTTGTAGCATGCAGTACTAGTAAGTCATCCCGTCAGTGGAGTACCACAGTAGCACGGCATGCTTGCCTTCAGCATTGTATTCAAATGATTCACGTGGTGTGTCGTTCTCGTTCAAACCCGGAATTCGATCAATAGGGGAGTTTCAGTATAAAAAAACACATTGCAAATCATGCAAGTTCAACATTTTCAAACCAATATACTAAAACAGGAATGCTCAGAGTGCAAAAGTATGATAGTTATTACTTTCCAGTATACACATCTCTGTTAATACTATCCCTCACATGTTCTACTCCCAATTACTCCTGCGTAAAATGGTGAGCCTCTTTTCATGTTGACATTCAGACTAAAATCATGTGACAGGCTGTTAAAATTGGCTGTTGCATACTCTTTCGCCGGTCTGGGAAATGTGTTTAATTAGCTCTCATTCAAGCAACAATGCAGATTTCCCAGTGGGAGTGAAACTATTCGACTCTGCCATTAAAAAATAGGGGTGTTTTCAGCAAAAAACGAATAACCCTGGAATGCACACAGAATACTGAATTTCGGAACAAATCGTGCATTACTTACAGCAGCAGAATACCACAGAAATATCAGACGAAACATGAAAACACTATATATTGTATTTCGGCCTGAACCCTCTATATTGCAATTCAAGAAATTAACCCCTTATGTGCATCCATTTCCCACCTTGGTATCACCCACCCCTGAAAACAAACTCTTAATACCACGCTGAAGCGTTTGGTAAAAACAATCCTGACCCACCGCTACCATGGCAACAGCCAAAGTCTTGTAATAGCAGTGCCCAAATGATCATGCCTTTTATTTTGGCTACGTTGCGCACTGGTAAGAGATCACCGGCGCCGACATTGTTACCACTGTCAACGGAATCCCAACGCAGCTTTGAACTTTGAATAAAATGTAAATGCTGCTTCCAATCTAGAAAATACTATCGCAAAACGATTGGAAATTATACATTTAACGGTTGAATACGTCCTAACAATAAAATAAAGTGACTTCTAATGACTGCCATGTTATTTTGCAAACCTCGTATCAGGTGCCCGGTTTTAGTTATAAACAGACGTTAGCTTCACGTTCATGTCCCTTCCATGATAACAGCCGAAAACATATTGCTTGTTTTTTACCGGTTTTCATTGGCAACCGAAGTATTTTTATTTTGTAAACAAATTTTCGTCTGCTATTTTTATTCAGTTCAAATCGTTCAGCAACATTTTTGGCATATTAGGTGTACATCACATGGAATACTACGATTGTGAGAACTTGATGTATGTTGACTGATTTTTATCATAGTACGAAGTACCAGGAAGTTACTCAGTTCCAAATAAAGATTACCAACGTCAAATGAGCAACATTTGACTGGTAATCAAGATTCATGTAATCCATGGCTAACAAGCAACATCACAAGCGAAGTTGTAGCATGCAGTAAGTCATCCCGTCAGTGGAGTACCGCAGTAACACGGCATGTTTGCCATCAGCATTGTATTCAAACGAATCACGTGGTGTGCCGTTCTCGTTCAAACCCGGGATTCGATCAATAGGGGAGTCCCATTAAAAAAACACATTGCAAATCATGCAAGTTCAACATTTTCAAACCAATATACTAAAACAGAAATGCTCAGAGATGTAAATGAAGGATAGATATTACTTTTCACTATACACATCTCTGTTGATACTATCCCTCACATATTCTACTCCCAATTACTCCTGCGTAAAATGGACTAGCCTGTTCATGTTGACATTCAGACTAAAATCACGTGACAGGCTGTTAAAATTGGCTGTTGCATACTCTTTCGCCGGTCTGGAAAATGTGTTTAATTAACTCACATTCAAGCAACAATGCAGATTTCCCAGTGGGAGTGAGACTATTCAAACTCTGCCACTAAAAAATAGGGGTGTTTTCAGCAAAAAACGAATAACCCTGGAATACACACAATATACTGTATTTCGGAACAAATCGTGCATTACTTACAGCAGCAGAATACCACAGAAATATCAGACGAAACATGAAAACACTATATATTGTATTTCAGCCTGAACCCTCTATATTGCAATTCAAGGAATTAACCCCATATGTGCATCCATTTCCCACCTTGGTATCACCCACCCCTGAAAACAAACTCTTAATACCACGCTGAAGCGTTTGGTAATAATGCTTTATTAATACCGTAAAGAAAGAGTTAACATTCCCTTTTAGGTTTTCAGATTAATAAAGTAAATAATAAAAGTACATGAAATATAAAAAATGATTTAAAAAGAATTCAACATTAGTGAACAATTCAACATTAGTGAACGACAAGAATACTACAGACAAATATTAATAATATAAGAAATATTAAAATACTGTGATATGTAAGTATCACTGTATGTAGCATAGAATATGTAAAAAATATAGAAGAACATGACAAAATAAAAGAATTAGTCTTGTTTAGATTTAACTAAATATTTGCAGAGAGTGATAAGATGGTTTGTATTTGGTGACTGTAGTACAAGTTTAAATTGTTCTTTTTTGTTTAAGTTTTGGTAATCACTGTTAATATGTTGCAAGTTGATGTCAATTCCAGAATATTAGGCACCCTGTCAAGGATAAGCTAGCACCTAGTTTCAGTTCTTGAGAGACGAGTCCATTTCTTGCTCTGTGTTCTCGCTATATCTTTGGTTATTAAATTAATCCTTTAAAACTTGTGATATCCCCCGTATTGTATGCATTTCAACTCCTTTTTATTGTGCACATTGAAATCACAGTTTGACATTTGACAAATGCGAAGACTTATTGGTAAGCACACTATAATCACTACCCACTATTTCCGTTGAAGATTCTAAATAGCAGATTAGATTATATATGTGACGAACATCAATAGCACTGTCAGTAATTGGTTTTTCAAATCTTTGAAAGAAATCGTTGTGATGATTGGAAATGCAAACGTGAAGTATTATGTTCGGAGTAATACGGTTTTTCATTCTAAATAGTGCAGTATTAAGCTGTATACTACTAATCATGAGGTTTTTATAAATAGAAAAATAAAAAAAATGAAATATTATTATGGCTAGAGTCTAGCGTTAAATAAGTGAACGAGAAAATAGTGTAGTCGGGGTTTCTACCGAGTTTGGGGAAACTCAGCAATCGAAGATTAGCTCAATAGGCTAGAGATACGTACGGGAATCATTACCGGGCGGTAAGGGTATATACATTGAAGAGATACGAATAGTTCAGTATGCAACGCTTAGTAGATTTATTCTTAATGTACAGTAGATCCGATCCACGACTGACGTGATACTGTTTGTTAGTCCACACGGTGACGAGAGTTCATGTAATGGGGTGAATCAACGGCGAACGAGATTCGTCTGACTTGCGAACTCTCCGTTCGTGTCACCAAGCCCGGGCTGTGGATCTCTCCACTCAGTATTCAAGGTAGCCTGACAAGTTGGCGTAGGTGGCGCCCTGGACTGCTGCGATGGTGGGGATCGCAGCAGTCCAGGGCGCCACCTACGCCAACTTGTCAGGCTATATTCAAGGGTGTTCTGAAGTCTCATCCCTCGTAAACATAAGCTTTTGTCATGGATCGGTCAGTCTTCAAACTCATATTTCAGCTATTTCGATTGAATCTTAGTTACACTTAATGAATGATCTATTAGTATGAGAATAACACAATTAAGCTCAGAAAACATGATGCCAATACAGCAAAGCACAAATTCAGATTAAACCACAGGGAGCCCAGGAACTATAATCAACTGTAGTACGCATGTAAATACAGTGTGAATACAGTCTTCACGTGTATTTGCACTCATTTAATACAGGGATAATACACTTCCTTAATTGACCTGCATTCACAGTAAATGCATTCCTGTATTTACGTGCATCAGTGTTGTATTTCCTGTGAATAAATGTTGATACAGGAAGTCTATTATTCATGTATTAATTTAGTGTATAGATACAGATTAATACAGGGACTTATCTTCCTGGATTCATACTTGAGCAGCTTAATACATGGAATGCATTCACATTGATTTGTATAAATACAACCCAATTCGAGATCTGTATTTTCATGCATTTATACAAAACCAGCTTTATTCAAACACTGTATTTTCGTGGAATCACAAAAATACATGGAATGCATTCACATTGATACGTATAAATACAACCCAATTCAAGATCTGTATTTTCATGCATTTATACGAAACCAGCTTAATTCAAACCCTGTATTTTTGTGATTCAAACACTGTATTTTCGTGGAATCACAAAAATACATGGAATGCATTCACATTGATTTGTATAAATACAACCAAATTCAAGATCTGTATTTTCGTGAAATTACAAAAATACAGGGAAGCATTTATATAAAATATTGGTTGATGTAGTAATGGTAGCTGCTGTATCACTTTTATAGACGGCTACTTCATTCATGGTTTCTGGGAAAAGATATTTGAACCATGGGCGTATTCCACAGAGGTGCTGAACCCTCAGTTTAGTTTTTACACAAAGAATTCTGTGAAAGGTATTCATCCGCCCACATGATTAGCGCATGCATTCTGAAGTAAGAATGGTGAGGAAATTGTTATCTTCTTTAGAGAACTTTATGAAGAAAACAGAATCCAGATACAGTCATTTAAAATTATTAGCTGGAGCAATGATAGAGGGGTTATTCCTTGTAACTCATGGGAACAGTGGCCAGCAGTCTCATACATAGATACATACATTCAACATACACACACAAATCTATATATACCTTAATATAGAAAATACATTATGATTTATTAGTACTCATCACAAAACAATGAAAACGTGTAAACACATAAATGTTTGAAACCTTTGCAAAAAATACTCCATAAATGTTAATAAATAAGACCCCACCCCTCTATCAAAATTGAATGTGTGTGAATCCCCCCTCAAAAAATAACAATAAATGTGAAAGAATTTCTTAAAACTTGTAAATAATAACATACAATCCTCCCACACATGTAAATACTATAAGAAATAAAAAAACTCGACCCCCTTCCCTATGTAAAAATTAAATGTGAAAAATTACCCCCCCCCCCCCCGTAAATGTGAAAAATCCTTTAAACTTGTAAATTATAGCATAACACGTCCCTCGAATGTAAATACTATAAAATAATGCCCCCCCAAATGAAAATAATAAATGTGAAACATCCATTAAAACTTGTAAATGGTAACATGTCAGTGTCTCAAATGTAAAAAAAAATGAAAACACTCCCCCACATATAGTTAAAAAGCAACACTATCAAAATTAAACACATGAGGAAACCCCATTCCTCAAACAAAAAATTATCAACACACACAGCTGGTTGGATATTTTTTTGCTGGTTTTTGCCTTTCTGTAAACACTGTTGAGCAGAGTCTTTTTTTTAACCAATCTTTTCATTATGCCTTTGTCATGAAGACGACAATCTAGTGAAGAGATGAGCTCATTTTTTGGAGCAGCTCTCCATCTTGGTGATTTGAGTAGAGAGCCATCCTCCTGGTCCTCTTCACCAGACATCAATTCAGGGTCCACTTCTTTCCACATGGCTCTCTCCTCTTCATTCTCTAAGACTCTCATGCATCTCTGCATTGTCTGTAAGAAAACATTCGATGACATAAATACTAATGTAACAATTACAACTTATAGTAAAGTGTCAAGTAGTCAATAAAAATACAATTGTAATTGTATTACCGATAATCAGCAAAATGTTATTATTACATGAAAACAAATATATAACTGCTGATTATGGTGAAATAGTTAAATCACAATAAATTAATGTGATAAATTATTGAGTGTTGGAGTACACAAATTTATTGTATATTCTAACAATATATTTATAATTTATCACAACATACCTGCCAGCGTGGTAGTGTTTAGACGCTTCGCCATCTTATTTTTGTTTTTTAATGCTGGGTTTTGTCATTCTCTAGCATGTATCCTCTTATTTTTATAAGCTCTTCGTATAGTGACTAGAAAGAAATTGATAAAGCAACATTACTACAATGCAACTAATATAGAATGAGTTGAATAGTATTCTTCAATAGTAATATATTCAAGTTACTTCATAACTCATTAAAATTCATCAAAAATTTAAACAAGTCATGTCTCTTTGATAGCACATTGAAACACATGGAATTGTGGTTGGGTATCACAATAGAAGACAGGATTTGCATGAAACAGTCAAGGTTGTGTTACTTTGCCATAGGGATACATGTAATTTCAAAGAAATACAACAGTACTGTGACTCAAAGTGAAGATTAAACAAATCAATAATGAATAATTAATATGAATAAAGTGTTCCCGATAGGAATCAACTATTGGAACATCAATGAAAATCACAAAGCAATAACCATATGGTTCACTTCTTGAGTTACAGGTATAATTGTCAACAATAAGCAAAGCAGTAACTGATAATTAAATTTTTACTTACATTGATACTCATTTTCTGAATATTTGTCGTCAAACTTTAATCTTAATTGGTACATAATCTTTTCTCTTATCTGTCTGTTGTGTTCAGCATTCCAACTATTAACAAAAAACAAAAACTGAATAAACTAATGCTGTCAGCATTATGCTGATAAAAAAGATAAAATTACCTAACGATGACAAACCATAGACCCTATAATAATCTATTATAAAGTACATGGACGAACATAATATGATACACATGAACCTGTTGAGTCATCTTGTCAACTTCTTTAATTGCACATGTATGCAAAATTATCGATTGAACAGTATTGCTACAAAGTTTTACATAAAAAAAAATTAATATTTCTTAATTTGGTTGCCCTTTTTGGGTTTTAATCACACACAGTGGTTCACAACTGTTTCTTTTCAGTTTGTGTTTATATGTGTGGCATGTTACAGACTAAAATATTATGTTTGTGAACTCACCCAGCAATAGCATCAAATGCCAAACTCTGCTCATGTGCACATAATTGCTTGATTCTCATCTATAAAAAAACACAGAAAACAAGATCAATTACAGCAGTTGGTTATACCATAGACCCTCTAAAAGGGTCTATGGTTATACTAAATCTTAAAGGTAAATGAAATTGACAAATCAGTGTCATGCAGAGCTTAAATAAATATTCATTTTAATTTCTAAATTTGTTTCACAAACCCCAATTCTCCCCACGTCTTTCATTAAACTACACATATTTGCAAAATAATTCAATACAGCATCGGATTGGTTTGTAGCATTCTCTAAGACAAGCCTACGTCACAAACTGGTCAAAATCCCCCAAACATTGCCAGCAACCAATCACAGACTAGCTTAAACAAGAGCTTTCCCTGACGATAATACTTAGCAACGTTATTTCCCCCACGCTAACTTGAAAAATCTTTTGTTTTTGTCTCGTTTCCGTTTCCGGTCTGTCTTAGAGAATGTGTAAATGTTTAAGCAACACTTACCGAAAGCTCTGATGGTGTTCTAATTCTTTGTTTTTTTGTTGACTGTGTCTGACATTGTTGTTGCCGTTGCTGCTGTTGTTGTAGTATAGAATCTTCAACTTTTTTTTTCCAGATTTTTTAATCTAGACAATATGCAGTCTTTCAAATCTTCTTGCTGTGATGACATGTTGCTGCAAGTTTCCTGGAGAGAATTAAAATTCTCATATATAACTTGAAAGTCTGTAAAGAAGCATATATGCCAATTTGTTAACGTGTGTTAAAGTTCTAAACAAGCAGCCTATCGGCTGAGATAGCTCCGCTGTTAGCAATGCACATTTCAATTAAAGAACTGAAGACATCATTAGAAAATGAACAATATGGATAGTATCAAAGCAATCGAACTTTCAGTTTTTAACAAGAAGTCGAAAATATCACTTTTTACCAAAAAATATAAATATTCACCAAAATAAATTAATTAGAGAATTGAAGATATCATCACAAAACGAACAAATCTGAGAGAGGTCCACATGTAGTACCTATATATGTAATATCAAAGCAATCTGACTTACAGTTTTCAACAAGAAGTCGAAAATATCACTTTTTACCAAAAATGACAAAAATATTCACCAAAATTAGAGAACTGAAGATATCATCACAAAATGAACAAATCTGAGAGAGGTCCACATGTAGAACCTATATATGTAATATCAAAGCAATCGGACTTGCAGTTTTTAACAAGAAGTCGAAAATATCACTTTTTACCAAAAATGACAAAAATATTCACCAGAATTAGAGAATTGAAGATATCATCACGAAATAAACAAATCTGAGAGAGGTCCACATGTAGTACCTATATATGTAGTATCAAAGCAATTGGACTTGCGGTTTTTAACAAGAAGTCGAAAATATCACTTTTCACCAAAAAATGAAAAAAATATTCACCAAAATTAGAGAATTAAAGATATCATTACAAAATAAACAAATCTGAGAGAGGTCCACATGTAGTACCTATATATGTAATATCAAAGCATTTGCACTTGCGGTTTTTAACAAGAAGTCGAAAATATCAGTTTTTACCAAAAATGACAAAAATATTCACCAAAATTAGAGAATTAAAGATATCATTACAAAATGAACAAATCTGAGAGAGGTCCACATGTAGTACCTATATATGTAGTATCAAAGCAATTGGACTTGCGTTTTTTAACAAGAAGTCAAAAATATCAGTTTTTACCAAAAATTACAAAAATATTCACCAAAATTAAAGAATTAAAGATATCATTACAAAATTAACAAATCTGAGAGAGGTCCACATATAGTACCTATAGATGTAATATCAAAGCAATTGCACTTGCGGTTTTTAACAAGAAGTCGAAAATATCAGTTTTTACCAAAAATGACAAAAATATTCACCAAAATTAGAGAATTAAAGATATCAACATGAAATGAACAAACCTAAGAGAGGTCTACCCAAGGTACATATACACCAAGTATCAAAGCATTTAGGCTTGTAGTTTTCAAGAAGAAGTCGAAAAAGTAAAACATTGACACGGACGGACGACGACGGACAATCACTCATATGATAAGCTCCGCTCGACAAAGTCGACAGCGGAGCTAACAAAAGAGAGAGTACATCCTGTGAATAAGCCTATCGTTTGAAACTATTGTGTACTGTACTTGACTTTTAATCAGGATCCACAACATATGGTACACAGGATATGCTGACAAAACAATGCTTTGAGTGTCTATGCCCATACATAAACGAAATATAGGAAAGGCTACTAGCATAGCAAATATATCAGATAAATACACCAACACTGTAGGAAAAGTTAAACGTTATATATTTAATCTTAGAAAAGTGTATTACTGTAAACAGACACTAGTCGAACCAGGATCGGCGCCACAAATAACTAGAATAGTGCAAATGCGATTGATCGAAATTAACGCACATATAAAACTGAACAATTACCTGCAGTCTGACTATCTTGTGCATACCCCACAGTATTTGAATTCTGTTGTTGAAGTGGCTGTCTTGGCGTTGACCATCTTGGTGGCTGGGTTGTCTGTGCATCTAGGTATAGAGTGGATGTTGAGCATGAGGCTCGACTAGCCGGGTAAAACGGAGTACTACTATTGAAATCAGATTCGGCAAAACTTGATGAAGCGTTTTCTTCCATAATGTTGTTGAATGCTTCATTAGCATTTAGACGTCTTCTTGAATTCATGTTAGGATGTTGAACTTCGGGTGTAAAGTTGAAGAAGACTGTTCACGTCAGCACGGATGCAATGACAAACATAGACTGACCCTTCACAAGTTTGTGTACACGAAAGGTTGTCGTATGGTGGCGCTGTTGTGACTACCTAGCTGTATCATTAAAACGTGTGCCTAATTCTTTTTTTTTTAAGTGTTTGTAAATCCACAATATGCAAATATCGCATATAAAAATTAATTTTCAATCCTTGATGTGCATTTGTTTCAATAAAAGCTGAAGACATCAAGTTTACCTCGACTTAAGTAAGAATACAGGCCGGTCTAGAGGGCCTTTCTATGCCTGTGAGGTCAACAATGTTTCTTGTCACACTTGACAATGACAAAAGTTATTCTTGTTTCACGATTATTAGCCCATAAAATATACCATACTGTATTTGAATCACTTTTCCGTTGTCTGCAAAGTTTCAAGCATTATTATAATTTAGTTAGTATTGCTGAAGCACGTCGAAATTAGCATGTCAGAACTACTGTCAAAACAACGCTTATATGAATGCGGCCACTGTTTTAGATGGATACGAAAGTCCTCGTTTTACAACCACAAGTGTACTTATTTCGAACCTTACGGTTACTGGGCTGATGATGATGGAAAACAGATTGAAGTCGAAACAGGTAAGCATGCTTTTGCACTGTTATGTTTTCCATCAGGAACACCAGTATGATATGCAAGATGTATTCTACACAGACAGAAATTATAAAGTTCTTAGCAGACGGTGTTAGTAGGAAATGACGGGGTACAGTCACTTCGCCCGAAATCCACTTCGCCCGAACTCCTTCGCCTGATTACCAGTTCGCCCAATTACCGGTTCGCCCAATTACCGGTTCGCCCGTTTTCCTTTTCGCCCGATTTACCGATGTTACACAGTAGGCCTACTGGGGGTTTCGATTCGAAATGTACATCTGGTAAAATGCATAAAATCTACCATATGATCGCATTTTAGTCAGGGTTTTCTTGCCGATGCAAACACTGCAACTGATGTGACTGTCCCTCAACTCATTGTTTCCTCCCGATACACAAATGGCATAAAACGCAACGCAACGGCATACAATTACGTTACAGCCCCGTTGTAAACTTCACGTTCGTCACCTTATAAAAACAAATTTCGACTTCTACGTTATCTTGTTTTGACTACACGTAAATACCAAACATACGAGGAATCAGGCGAACTGGTAATCGGGCGAACTGGTAATCGGGCGAACTGGTAATCGGGCGAAACCGTTCAGGCGAAGTGGTAATTGGGCGAAATGCCCCCAATTCGGAAATGACATTGTATTGCTTTACAATGATTTTTTTTTTCTTTGTGGGAGGGGGGGGGGGGGTCAATACCACACCAACAATGTATATGTGGCTGATAATAACAATGTCTTATAGAAAAACACAAAGTGGGATATGATCATATGGCACTGTCATCTTCAAGATACACAAAACTTACAAATAAAAAAAAATTTGCTAATAAATTTGCTTGATTTTAAGTTTAAAGGCTGCTCAACATTAATGCAACCTAAAATTTGTCCAAATCTCAGTATTTTGTTCACTGAGTCAGTGTATATTTATTTCTGTGCAGAAAACATGGGTTAACCATACAGTTTCAAAAGAAAAACTAGGGTATAAAATAGCACTGATAGTGTTTTAGAACTTTTTACCAATGGTTCTTATAGCGAAGATTTGTCTTTGTATCACAAATCTTTGCTGGTGACATAGGGGTAATAAAAATATAATATTGTGGCTCATGAGCACTTTTTGTTGTCTGAATTTATTTTGAAAATCTAGATTGTGCATATATATTTAAAATGAAATCAAACATGTTCTATGGGCATGTTTTGAGTGTCGCAAGGTGGCGAAAGTTTTGTCATTAACATGCAGTGTTTTTTGACAAATGGGACACATTTCTGGGCTGTAAATGCAATATCGATAAAAACAAGGAGTAGAATACCACTTTAAAGCTGGATGTGTACTGACATTAGAATTTCAGCTAAAATATTGATGTGAACAAAATAAAGGGTCTTCATACCTTATAGTGTAAAAAAAAGATATAAAATCTGTTTGTGGTAAAAATTATTAGGCCAAAAAAAAAATAGATCTGTTTCTGGTCCGAAGTTTCTTAAAAAACAATGCGGTGATACGTTTTTTTTGTTGTTTTTTTCCCCCTTTTTTTTTTTTTTAAATTGAGTTTTAGAAACAAAACTGGATGAAACTGACTTGTCATACGCTAACACAGACACTATAGAGAGAAATCAAGAAATTCAATCTGCACATTCGTGAACAAGATACAGTACCACCAACGACAAGCATACTTCACTTTTTTTTTTCTTTTTTTCAAATTAAAAAAAAAAAAACTTTCGAGAGCGGCCTTTTGAACTGACGACCAGAAACAGATCTATTTTTTTGTTCTTAGTCAAATATAAAAAGAAAATAAGTCATTGTATTCCATATTATTTTGAAGTAATCACATGCTATACACTGTTGTCCCATTGAACACAGAATTACAAATAAAAATAATTTATTTTAATGATATGTAAACAGGATTATCATGATAAAGTTAAATCACAAAATTTAGTATAAATTAATTGAATGTTTCTTTTATTCAACTCATAATTCTTAGTTTTTTGCAATAAGTTTAGTATTTTATTTAGTTGCAGCACTACATGAAGTTGAAGTACATCCAGTTCATGTGCCTGATGGCAGTGATGCTGTTGCTGTCCAAATTTTACCAAAAGATGCCCATAACCAGTCATTACAGGAATGAGATGAACAATGTTAGGAACAATGGTGAGATTATTTAACTTATTGATAAAAATTCAGTCCCAAATAAAGGCTCTACAATATAGAATTTCAGTATGGAGGTCATTAGGCCTGTATGGTTAAACAGGAAGTCTGCCATGCTAAAGGCACTCAAACTATCTTTTGTGTCTATGGCATTGTATTTTTGCACTCTTTGACACTGTGCTGCTGTAAGTATTTGGTGTATGACAAACATTTTTTACAGTCTGAAAAGTTGTTACATGTTGAATGTATGGAGGAAATTCAGTCTGGCCTCCAATATGGATGTCATATGATACTAAAATTTATGTGAAATGGGGCAAGTGAAAGACATGTATTGATCAATGTTTCATCAAATAAAATAATCCTTATAGATATTGTACTCATTTATATTTTATGGCATCATTTCCAGTTTAATCACTGATGTTGAGGAAGATCACAGTGAATTTGATGTATATTCTAGCTCTGAAGAAAAGAAAGATAGCAATGAAGTAAGTCTATGATTATTGAGGTGTGGCTACATCTTGCAGCACAGGGTAGATGGTTTCCTGGCCTTTGTTTAGTATTTAAGTGATTGTCACTGTTCAGTCATGTAAGCTTTCTACTGTGACATTTGCAAACCGTTACACCAGTTTTTCTCACAACAAAATTGTGATATACGTATGCAATTACTATTCATTACTATTCATGTTTAATCATGGTATTTATATTCAAAGCCATTCATGTCAACATTTTCCATGATTGAGTAACCCAAATGCTCCCCAAAACACAATGACAGAACTTTACCAGTCTGAGAGCTGTTTACAACTTCAAATAAATGGCACACAGTCATACTTTTAAAAACGCAAGTTCAATCAGTTAAACTTTATTTATGAAATCAAAGATTTTGATCATTATTAGATCAATATAATTTATTGATAAGGGACACATTTTGAATTTTTTTTTTTTTTTTTTTTTATTTTCTATTTTCTATTTTCTTCTCAAGTTTTCCTATGACATGGACAATCATACCAAGCTATGCTTTTTTTTTTTTTTTTTTTCTGAAAAATGAAAGTGTGCCAACTACTAATCCTCCATTGGTTAGGTGTCATTTTATACCCAATGTTGAAAAAGTACACAATAAAAAAGTAAGAAAGCGTCTCAGGTCATTAAATACAGAACAGAAGAGCACAGGGACTGTGCATTGTAAACGCTTGTCCACTTAACCAATAGATTTGTTGACATGATCACAGCTTGTTGAAAAGTGTATACTTCTCCCCAATGCTCATTAACAGTGTAATTTTATTTTATAGAGATCAAGTAATTATGATAGATGTCAGTCATCAGGAATTGGGCCATCAATCAATAAAGAAAATGTACAAGAGGTCTGGGTAGATGAGGCTGACATCAAGGAAGCCATGCAGTTCAACAACGATGTGCCTGACAATCAACATGCTGATACAACACAAACGGATCATTCTCATTTGATGACTGCAATATTATTGTTTATTCTTTCATGGCAAAAAACATATGTTGTTTCTGATAGAGGTATTCAGTGCCTTGTGGCATTCATCAAACATCTGCTACTGACAATAGCTACGATCTTTAACATTGATGCGCTGACAAAGTTTGTAAAAATTTTACCAGGCACATTGTTCACTATTAGGAAATTTCTGGGACTTGACAGAGACGCATTCAAGCAATATGTGGTATGTGCTAAATGCCAAAGTGTTTATTTATTTGAGGATTGTTTTAAAACCAAGTTTAACGGAGAGAAAGTTTCATTAAAGTGCCAGCATGTTGCCTTTCCACAACATTAACATCGGTCATGTCAAAAGCAATGTGGTGAAGTGTTACTCAAAAAGGTAAAAGGACAAAATGGTCGAGAGTACAGTACTTGTATCCCAAGAAAGTTTATTGTTATAGAAGTCTAGTTACATCCCTGGAAATGTTTGTTAGAAGACCCGGATTTACAACTGCATGCAACAAGTGGAGAGCAAGACAACCAGGAGAAAACATTTTGAATGACATCTATGACGGGAAAGTGTGGAAAGACTTTTTCAATGAAGGATATTTTAAAAGTAAATTTCACTTGAGTCTTACATTGAATGTGTACTGTACTGGTTACTGTACCATCAGCCCCTGTATTTCAGTAATAAAATGTGTAAAAATTGCAGATGTTTTGTGTCACAAAAGAAAAGTTACTGTATGTGGCGTCATAAAATGCATTATAGGGCATACTATTTCAGTATCTTGGATTTTCTTTGATAACAGCTGTGAGAGAGCGAATACATTTTTCAGATTTTGTATATAATTGTTTATTATTTTATTATTTTATATGCTGGTCTGCTCTACATAATCATACTTGTTTACTCAGAATGTGATTTTTAAAAGTTTACCTTGGACTATAATCACCCATGCCAGCAGTCTCACTGAAATTATTTACATATGCTTCTATTGGTAATACGCTTCTAATATGCACATTTTTTTCTGTTCATGTGCTTTAAAATGTGTTCTTAATAAATCATTTTGTTTTGCAAAACAGTGTACCATGTTTCAGGTGTTATTTTTTGATATGCACTTCCCATTTGATTGAATAAGGTACTGCATGTGCTTTATTGCTATGGTAAACCTGCCAGTCTGTATTTTTATTAATATTTGGCGAAATGTTTGAGGTCCACCTTTACCAGAGATGTAACTTTTTAAATAATTATGATGTATTCTGTGTTTCAAAATAATTTTTTTAAATGAAAATTTTGTGAATTTGTGTTGATTTTAAGTGTTTGCATTGTACACGTATACAGCACTGGTCAATATGCATCTTGAACTTCAACACAAAAGGTTCTACCAACCATTGAGTTTGTGCCAAAAAACTTGATTTGGTTCATTTTAACTTGAAATTAAAATGTTTTCTGCTGCACAATGCCCCCCCCCCTCCCCATTCCATTCATGAAAGTATCTTACAATGCAATGTTTGTTAGAAGCATTCATGACAAAGTAGACTGGCCCAGCTGTGATGACTTTTTTTCATTTAAATGATAATAAAAAAATAAAATTATTGGAAAAAATAATTTTGCAAAATTTCGCGGTTAAAGGGGATTTTGCGGTAACACCTCCATTTCGCTATTTTTTTTTTTCTTAATTTTAAATTAAAAAAAAAAATTATTCGCCCAGACTGTGCCAGTCTAATAACAAAGCAATGTTACATCCCCTAAACATGGCTGCCAGTATGTAGCCTTGCACAATTATAGTTACCATAAATGATTTAATGTCCAATTCCCAATCAAGTATGGCAAAACTTGCAGGAAAGCAAAACAAGGTTTGGACTACATATATAGCGAAACTAATGGCCCAGGAGTAAATAACAACCTGTCAAATTTGTACTTTGTTATCACGCAATAATGCATTGCATGGGCGAGTTTGAATTGGGGGTATTGTGTCGTTTTGAATAAGGAAATTTTATGTTATTTCTTGGTATACCCTAGGGGTCATAACAACATATAAATACCCGAGGTGAGATGTGTACTTATAGTTTTTCAGTATAGTTCAAAACATGTCTTCAAATTTCTCAGCATGTACAGAAACAGATAGCCTCGTTAAAATCAATTCCATATGTCGACGATGTATCTGCACCCCCCCTGTATAAACCCACCAGTCCGTCAAATCAAATCAAATCCCCTCACCAGTAGAATTATGTGCCAGTATGTATCAGTATATTTATTTAGATGCATATGTATTTACTTGTATTTGGCTAATACAAGTAAATACACACCGTAGAAATAAATGGTAAATACATCAGAAATAAACCATGTATTTATAGTAAGTATTTACCTGTATTCACAATGTAATCACCATGTATTTACAAGAGTGCAATTACAGGTGAATAAAGGTATGAATACAGGAAATGTATTTCCGTTTCCTGTTTTCATGTGTATCACCCTGTATCTACCTGTATATACCAAAAATACAGGCTTTAATAAATGTCTGTACTTAACAATATTTTCGCTATTTCACGTAGTGATATATCTTTGTGTGGCTGAGTCTGTATATATGGTCAGAAATCACTATTGTGCCGCTATCACAAACATCATATAGACTCCGCCGACAATTGTTAACGAGATCACACCAACGTGAATAATAACAACTTGAACTTACAAATGAGTTACATTGTACATGATGTGTTATTGGGAATAATAATCATGTTATTTATTAAACCTTAGAGGTTGAACAATCTACATATTAAACAAACACTCGTGAATACAGGAACAGGCAATTTAGATTCTGTTAGAATGATGTTCCATTCAAGTTTCCGGTAGATTATATAATCCATTTCTAAAAAATCATGTTATATCAAGCCACGGCAGACTTTATGTACTACTTTTTACATACTGTTGCCTTCATTTGTTTCTGTTTGAAAATAGAAAATTACAGATTATTGTATTGTCGTTCACTTGCTCGTTTTCGAAATCACAATCTATCTAATTCATTGACAACCTCCAGGATCATACATAACATGTCATAACATGTTTTTGTTTGTCGTCAACAAATATTTGAAATACACGAACGTAGTGTGACCGACGAACGTTTGAAATCAAAGCAGAATTCCCAGAATCAAAGAAATTGTCGAAGTTGTCCATTCCTGTATTTTGCATTGTCTTAATATTATTAAGATAAGTCTTTCATAGAATCGATAACCACCGATCGACTAAAACTGATCCAAGCCTGAAGGACTATGTATTCCGCACGCCTGTAACTTCATCTTAGACCATGAATTACTGTAATATAATTGTGAATAAGGTAATTCATTTTCGGTTCATCTTCTGGTGTCCGGGGACTAAAGAATTACAGTGAAATATTTAATGCAGTAGTGGGGAAATCCCGTCTGTGCACGTTTCCTGGATAAACGCATCACCCACCATATTCATTTAGTTGCTATTAATACCTTGGAAGGGGGGGGGGGGCAAGTTTACACTAATTCAAACATTGACGCAACGGAAATCTGCACACTACAGTATAACGTGAAAAGAAGCATATACACTCTGGTGCAAAACAGAATTCTTATAAAACGTTGATTAGTTAGTGGTTCTGGCCCTACAAGTTCTTGGATGTCGATAATTGTAATTTTAATTGTCTCTTCGTGCACTTAATGTAATAGTGATACGCAGCGCAACACACACAGGCCATCATCAAATGTATATTTCATCGATCAACAAGTTTTGTTGTCAATGTATATAAATACGTGTAATGAACAATAATAATAGTGTACATTGTTTTGGTGATCGTTCTGGTGTCAACAATTACAGGGGTATCTTCCTTATATCAGTAACAAGCAAGATTCTAACAAAAATCCTAAATTCACGTCTGGACCACAGGTGTCGTAAGAATTGTATATTATCTGAAGCGCAATGTGGTTTTCGGCGAGGCTACAGTACAAGTGACAATATTTTCACACTCCAAGCCATGGCAGCAAAATAATTATCGAAGAAAAAAGGGCGCTTTTATTGTATTTTTATCGATTTCGCTAAGGCGTTTGACTCGATTCAACATGATTTTCTGTGGTCGAAACTAATCAATTATGGGATTCATGGAAAATTCTTGTCGGTTATTCACTCAATGTACAGTAAGTTGCAATCTTGTGTGATTTCATCTGGTGGTCTCTATCAGGGGTAAATTCTTCTCTCTGGGGTTCTCCACACTTGTCAGGGGGAATCTCGTCTCGTCTCTCTATCGCGTCCCCTTGAGGTACGGGATCAGGAAAGTCACTTATACCTTACAGTCAAATAAGACACACACAACGAAATACGTTTCAGCTCTCGTCTTAGTCGATCTGTGGAGCACTCTATAAGACACAGCGCCCTGGGGAAAAATCCCCAAGATTATCACAAGGCTGACCCAAGACTAGCCCAAGACTGCGTCAAGGCTCGCCCCAAGTCTCTCCAGGACTGCTCTCGACTCTCGACTGCGTCTATCGTGCTGTGCTCCCCAAGACCAACCAAAACAACTTTATTCATTTTCAAAACTCTAACCAATTACAATGCAGTAAAAAGACTCTAGGGCGTAACCTTCAATCATAAAGCCAATCACACTAAGTACTGAATACGTCATATCTTTTGATTAATCGTTCACTACATTAATAACTATGGATACCAACTGTCAGAATCGCGACGGTTATCTGGTAATTAGTTCCAAATCACTGAGCCAAGTTCCGTCCAAAACTTCAAATAGGCCTAAACGATGACAGACATAACACAGCAATTCGCTAATAATCAACTAATTAAGTCGGTCAACAGATACGCAAAAACAAATTCATGACAGTCTCACTGAATATTTTAAATGCATTATCGGGACACGTCAAGGTTGTATGCTTAGCCCTATATTATTTACTATTTTTATCAATGATCTCGTTTCATACACTAGTACTGTTGGATCTTCACAACCTTAATATCGTGATGTACGCGGATGACGTGGCCGTGGGTTCTGATATGCCAATACATACTCAACAACAAATAAATAAAGTACACCAATTTTGTTCTCACTGGGGTCTAACTCTAAACCTAAACAAAACACAGATAATTGTTTTTCGTAGGGGTGGTTATCTAAAACAAGGTGAAAAGTGGTTCTATCGCGATCATGAAATTAAAATCGTCCCTCAGTACAAGTATCTTGGTGTATTATTTTCCTCCTTATCATATGGTAGTGAAATCTGGGGTTACGAGAACGCTCCTCAAATTGAACAAGTTCAGAATCAATTTTGTAAATTTCTACTCTGTGTGAGTAATAACTCAAGTGATTTATCAGCTGTTGGCGAATGTGGTCGTTTTCCTCTCTATGTTATTTACTTTAAAAGATGCATTAGCTACTGGCTGAGATTATTACAAATGGACGGTAATAGATATCCTCATAAATGTTATTTAATGTTAAAAAAGTTATCCGACCAACGTGTTATAACGTCGGTAAATTGGGCTTTTAATGTAAAAATTTTGCTATTTCGCTTTGGATTCGGTCATGTATGGCTGAACCAAGGTGTAGGCTCGAAAAGTGTATCATTTCTTTCGCAGTTCACACAAAGAATTAAAGATTGTGTGCAACAAGTATGGCACGACGACACTGCTTCTTCCCCCAAACTCCGTTCCTATCTCGATTTTAAGTCGTCACTTGAACAAGAAAAATATTTGTCTTGCATCCATGTTTTCAAATTCAGAGCTGCATTGTCAAGGTTACGTTGTTCTTCTCACAATTTGCATATTGAAAAGGGAAGACATGAAAATGTCCCCCTCGATAATAGATTGTGCGAATACTGTGTTGAACGAAATCAACTTTATGTTGAAGACGAATATCATTGTATATTTGCCATCGTTATCAACGTATTAGAGCAGAATTTTTACCTGTATGGTTCCGCACCAACCCCACTTACAACAAATTTATCTCGCTCATGAGTTCAAGAAATGATGTAATTTTAAATCAGTTAGCGAGTTATGTTTATTTCGCCATGAAAAGCGGAACTTAAATGATTTTTGTTTTCTCTCTTGTTACAATTGTTAAGTGAAACTGTATTTGCTCTTTGGGCCAATGGCCTTTTGCTTTGTAATATATATATATATATATATATATATATATATATATATATATATATATATATATATATATATATATATATATATATATATATATATATATACATTGTTTTGATGTAGTAATGTTGCACAACATGTTATATCCTATCATCTTTATTTTGGCTTTACCCTGGGTGACATGACTACTGCCTTGTCTTGGTTTTATCTTCGGTGAGAGGAGCATTATTGCCTTGTCTTAGAGTAAGGAAAACATGCAAAATGTATCCAGAATACTAAATTAAGTAACATTTTTAAAAAATTTCTGACATCTTATCCTACCGACAGGTGCCATTATTTCTTTAACTACATTCATCCGCATTGATCCCGAAGTTAAAAAAACACACCAGCCCCATTCCTTGCGAGGACACGCGATACCTTTCAACCTGGTAAGGAGTAGAGATTGACGTGGTAGTAGAATAGACAGAGAGGAGAATTGAATAAAAAAAACAGCGGAAGGTGTAGACTCTGACACTTCAACTATATCTCAATCACCGCCGCCAATAATATCACATTTCCGAGGTAGCGAAAGTAGACTTATACGTCTCTTTCAGTGGAAACATACATTGCTGTTGAATAAAACAGGCAGCATCGTTTTTCAAACAGCAAATCGTAAAAAATGAAGTGATAATTATGAATATATTAGATCTTAATCCGATTTGTTGGTGTTATTATTAAATTTTTACATTCTACGTTTCGTTGGATGCCTTTCACCGTACACAATTTCAAATGGTAATATCGCCCTCATCTGACTATACTGATTAATTCTACTGTTCAAACATTGAACAGTAGCTGTAAATTGTCTACATCATATATAGCGCCATCACTGACCATATATGTACAGTTAACGTGGTTATTTGATGTGATGCTAGTGTATTTTGATATATTAAATGTAATATCAATCATGTCAATACTTTTGACAAACAATCCAAGTTATTCGTTTTCAAATCAGCTAGCAATAAACAACTCTCAAATAAACACCAACGCCCAGACATGCAGTAAACATACTAAAGCACGGCATCGTTGATAATTTTATCTCAACTGCTCACAAAATACAACAGGATAAGTGGCCTTACAAACCGTACCCATCCAAAGTAGATATTTTAAAACATAAATAATACAAAGTACCTACCTTCCTTCAAAATTCAGATTAAGTATTCAACTTAAATATGTTATAGTTTGGGTGTATTTGAAGACGAATTTGCAGTTTCTGTGACAGCTAAAATAGACAATTTTAAAGTTTGATCGCAACCCCATCTTCAGGAACAGACAGATGAACAAAGCATTTTACATTTTGCTCTGTATTAGGAGACAGTAGCTGTTTTGTGTGACTTTTCAACTGTGACATTACCATGAATATATCGCCGGGTAAAGCTTTGACTTCTATTGTTCGATTGTACTCATTGTTAACACGTTAGTGATTAACTTGATGTATGCTTGCAAATTAAATTCGAACGCATACATATTATTAATCCATGTAACACTGAGCCTATGTGTTACATAATATAATAACAGGTCATATGCAATTCTGAGCCAGTATGACATAACTCAATGTGTTTCACAATATAATGTTAGGTCACATGTAACACTGAGCCAACATGACATAAGTCAATGTGTTTCACAATATAATGTCATATTACATGCAACACTAAGCCAACATGACATGAGTCTATGTGTTTCACAATATAATGTCATGTCACATGTAACACTGATCCAGCATGATATGAGTCAATGTGTTTAACAATATAATATAATTCCAATGTATTGTCACATGTAATACTGAGCCAACATGGCATGAGTCAATGTGTTTAACAATGTAATGTCGTATTACATGTAACACACAACCACTATGACATGAGTCAATGTGTTTAACAATGTAATGTCATGTCACATGTAACACAGAACCACTATGACATGAGTCGATGTGTTTCACAATATAATGTCAGATCACATGTAACACTGAGCCAACATGATATGAGTCAATGTGTTTAACAATATAATATAATTCCAATATATTGTCACATGTAATACTGAGCCAACATGGCATGAGTCAATGTGTTTAACAATGTAATGTCGTGTCACATGTAACACACAACCACTATGACATGAGTCAATGTGTTTAACAATGTAATGTCATGTCACATGTAACACAGAACCACTATGACATGACTCGATGTGTTTCACAATGTGACACAGAACCACTATGACATGACTCGATGTGTTTCACAATGTGATGTCATGTCACATGTAACACTGAGCCAACATGATATGAGTCAAAGTGTTTCACACAAAAATGTCAGGTCACATGTAACACTGAGCCAACATGATATAAGTCAATTTGTTTAACAATATAATGTCAGGTCACATGTAACACTGAGCCAACATGATATGAGTCAATGTGTTTAACAATATAATATAATTCCAATATATTGTCACATGTAATACTGAGCCAACATGGCATGAGTCAATGTGTTTAACAATGTAATGTCGTGTCACATGTAACACACAACCACTATGACATGAGTCAATGTGTTTAACAATGTAATGTCATGTCACATGTAACACAGAACCACTATGACATGACTCGATGTGTTTCACAATGTGATGTCATGTCACATGTAACACTGAGCCAACATGATATGAGTCAATGTGTTTCACACAAAAATGTCAGGTCACATGTAACACTGAGCCAACATGATATAAGTCAATTTGTTTCACAATATAATGTCAGGTCACATGTAATACTGCGCCAACATGATATGAGTCAATGTGTTTAACAATATAATGTCAGGTCACATGTAACACTGAGCCAACATGATATGAGTCAATGTGTTTCACACAAAAATGTCAGGTCACATGTAACACTGAGCCAACATGATATGAGTCAATTTGTTTCACAATATAATGTCAGGTCACATGTAATACTGCGTCAACATGATATGAGTCAATGTGTTTCACAATATAATGTCAGGTCAAATGTAATACTGAGCCAACATGACATGAGTCTATGTGTTTCACAATATAATGTCAGGTCACATGTAACACTGATCCAACATGATCCGAGTCAATGTGTTTCACAATGTGATGTCATGTCACATGTAATACTGAGCCAACATGACATGAGTTGATGTGTTACGCAATATAATGTCAGGTCAAATGTAATACTGAGCCAACATGACATGTGTCTATGTGTTTCACAATATAATGTCAGGTCACATGTAACACTGAGCCAACATGATACGAGTCAATGTGTTTCACAATGTGATGTCATGTCACATGTAATACTGAGCCAACATGACATGAGTCGATGTGTTACGCAATATAATGTCAGGTCAAATGTAATACTGAGCCAACATGACATGTGTCTATGTGTTTCACAATATAATGTCAGGTCACATGTAACACTGAGCCAACATGATACGAGTCAATGTGTTTCACAATATAATGTCAGGTCACATGTAACACTGAGCCAACATGACATGTGTCAATGTGTTTAACAATGTAATGTCATGTCATATGTAACACTGAGCCAACATGAGTCAATGAGTTCCACAATATAATGTCATGTCACATGTAATACTGAGCCAACATGACATGAGTCAATGTGTTTAACAATGTAATGTCATTTTACATGTAACACAGAACCACTATGACCTGAGTCAATGTGTTTGACAATATAATGTCATGTCACATGTAACACAGAACCACTATGACATAAGTAAATTTGTTTAACAATGCAATGTCATGTCACATATAACACAGAACCACTATGACATAAGTCAATGTGTTTAATAATGTAATGTCATATGTCACATGTAATACTGAGCCAACATGACATGAGTCAATGTGTTTAACAATGTAATGTCATGTTACATGTAACACAGAACCACTATGACATGAGTCAATGTGTTTAACAATGTAATGTCAGGTCACGTGTAATACTGATTTCTGTTGTTGTCGTTGGAGAACTTGACTTTTAGCTTCTTTTGTTTGTGGCAAAAGATGTGGTCGGAGAACGTTCACTTGATAAATGCAGCGACGATTGTGTACGCTTCGCTCGGTCGTCCAAAATCTGTCCACGTAAAACCATGCGTAGAGACTGTAATTTTCACAATTCAAAACACGCTTAGAGGTGGCCAATTCAATCTCTTTGAAGCCGTTGCAAAGGTTTCTTAATCAAAGTCACGTTATGTTAGATCAATTCACGACCAGCGCCCCCGATTTACCCACCACTTTTCCCGCCCATATTGACGATAAGACGGAAACTGCTAAAACTAAATAAATATGCACACGCAGACACGCTGCCAATTAGATGTCGACTTCATCCATTTGTTTTATGACGCGCAATATACCAAAGTTATTATCATTGGAATAAGCCAGCAAAGACACTAGAAAATACGGAGAAGATAAGTACAGTATTTTCTTCATGTAGTCTCTTTGGAAACTACGAATCCAAGTAAACGATTAGTAGAGTATGTATGTGTTCCTAGAGGCGGAGGAATACAAATACATTTTCTAATCATGCCGTGGCGAAAACTGTCAATAATATTTCCCTATAAGCATACAGATACAGGTGCGAGCACAAAAGATATTGTTTGCAAAGCATTGACACATCAGTAAGCCATCTGCTCTATGCTAGTAAGTATACTGAGTTTTCTGCTGCTAATAACCCCAAACATGACATATAATATGTAGGTACTGGGGTCGGTTAATTGTCCGCCTAAACTTCGCTGGTTTCTCTTGGGCACGTCAATCTTAATTCGCTGAAGGCGATCATTAGACCATACCTAGTAAATAATCATGCATATAACTTAACGCACAGATGGAAATCATTTACATAAGCCCCGCCTATCAAAGTTACATTATCCAATCATCATTTTGTTCATAGCATTTAACAAATCCTGAAACACTTGGGTGGATATAATTACTAGCATAATGATGTTATCCGAAGTTGTTTACGAGTGACCATGGAAACAGTTTCTTGCATTCTCGGTGGCAATATTAGGACATGCGGCAAATATTCTCTTAATACAAGCCGCGTAGCTTCACTCAATTGAGTGCAAACAAATATCTGCTCGGCATAGTACTAATTCTCCAGTATATAAAACATACTCTAAGAACAGAATCGTAGCAATTGTGTTTGATCATTGTTTAATTCCATCACACATTTCCCATGCCAGACGGTTCGCATCTGAACAAAATCTTATAAACATCTAGTAGGAAAAATCAAAAACAATCAAAACTCTTTTAAAGGTGTGAGTTACTTTCCTTTTTAAATATATTATTCTTGACTATTGTAACTAAGTATTGATAATATTAGAACTATGTGTGCATGCGGCTTTTGAAAATAATGGTCATTTTCCCCCTTGTCGATCAATACTGAACAAACAGAAACATCTACTGTTATTTTCAACTTTGATGCTTTGTACCAACAATTTACATCATTTTCATCAACAAAGGTCTTCCGAGCTCAGTGCAAAACATAACATGACATAAGTACTAGTGCGAGAACGAATCTATCAGCTCGGCTGCAGGAGTAAGTGTGTAGTGCAAGACTCATTTGGTGGCTCGCCTGGGTTGTACACAATACACAGGAAAATTATAATATTGGAAATGCCGATGTTGGCGCAACAAAAAGATTTCTTTCAGCTTCATAAATATTTATAAATGACAGATGAATTAAATCACAGTCTGCAACGACGTAATTTGAAAACGTTCCAATGTTATTCAATCGGCCAATACAAATCTCTCATGTCAATTTGAGTTTATAAATATTTATAAAGATGAAGAGACTGCCTTTGTTGCGCCGGGAGTATATATTTATTACCACTCATGTCGGTACAACAATATCTATAAGGGATGTAAACTAATTAACTAATATAAACGTTTCCCTAATTTGCTAAAAAGATAGTTCATACATTGTTCACAAAGTTATCACGCTGATTACATAATAGTGTGGTTCTCGTCTACTCGTAACAATGATCAATGCTAATTAAATTTAATGAATTTAAATGATGCAACATAATTGGCAGATTATGTATGATACAACAGTTTTTATTGCTACGTGAAAGAATTCAAAGTCATGAATTCAATATACTGTGTTCATTTTACAATGAACACTACACACGCAATATATCAAATATGGTTGTGAAAGCGTCTGCACAAATTCAGAAAAGAGTTCAATGTTCAAGACCAGCTTTGCATGATAGAGAACTGTAGTTCACTGACTGTAGATGGCGACTATCTCTAACATGCAAAGCAGGTCTTGAACGAACATTGAACTATTTTCAGAATTTGTCAGTGAAAAAACTTGAGTAATACAAAAACAGAAATGTGTGCCTATCCAGCTATATACCTGTCCTGTCTGTCAGTATAATTTATTGAGTCATTAAATCCACCATTTTGCTCGTCACTAAAATAATTCTAAAAATATGTATATGTCACAGTATTAAAATGTAGCCTGGCGCTGAACGCCAAAACGTAATTTTGACGCTATTTACATTATAAAGGTTTTATATAATTTGTGTAGATGTGGAATATATCATGTGTCCATGAAAGTGGGCTCCACTCTCAAATGCAACTTTAAGTTTTGTTGTCCTTAAAAACTAGATTCAAAACAAAATATTTTTAAACTGATTAGGCAGTGATGTCATTACGTTTTTTTCATTGAGTAAATCCTTAGGACTTGTTACCATTTTGTACCCTAGCAATGTCATGGCAACCTTACATTTTTTTTGTATACTAAGAACTTTTGAAAAATCCAGCTCTTTCCGCCATTTGGTTGCCACTGCAGCAGAGTCACGCGATGTACTAAACGCGTTCCCTTTTGTATTTTTCGTGTTATTCATAATCCATTGGTGGACATTACGTGGCATATCTAACCCAAGAAAATCATATATGTCTTTAGCTTTCACATACGGGTCTTTTGAAATGTCCTCATACCTGACTAACATATAACGACCGTTCATCCATGACGGGGAAGTTGCAACAATATGCAAATTCTTAGTTATATCATTGCACAAATCTGTAGTTTCATCTAGACGAGTTGCTCTTCTTTTAAAATCCATGTTTGACTCTTTCATTTTTATTCTCGAGTTTATCGTTCCCCGTGGATCACGTACTAAGTGGATGATTTTTAGATTGATTGACGGGTCCATGGCAAATGACCGCAGTAGCTCGATATCGTAGAGACGAATAATTTTCATGGCTTTGTACGGGTGTACTAGGCACATACTTCTCATATTTTCTATTTTATCGCTCACGGGCAACTTGTTTGCTTTCTTGCAAAACGCAGATTGCGAAAGTACATTACTGCTGGAACAAAATAATAAATGGAATCCAATAGTGAAATCGGCATTTGTAAAATTACATTTGAATAAACGATCAATTATTTCCACTGACTGTGCATCAAAAATGTCACCATTCATCTTACCACTCAACACTCTTCTGGTGAACGGAAATAACGGCTCAAACATGTACATCACTTCAGGATTCTGGTTGAGAATCTCTCCAAGAAACGACGATCCTGTTCTTTTACTTGCAAAGATAACTATATGGAGCTTACTTTCAAGAGGTATCTCAGAATGGTTAGGTTTATTTTGACTTGATTCGTATTCCATCACCCGAGTATTTTCTGGAACTACACCAAATATTCCTAATTCAATGGTGCCTTACAAGAAAAATATATAAAATTAATTTGATATTGATTGAAAGTATATTACTCTGGGTTATGATATTCAAGTTACAATGAACCAACATTTCTCGCCTAGTTTAACATGCGGCTATTCGGCTCAATAGTATCAATTCTTACCTCTTTTCTCTAGGATCATTACTGCAACAAGAGCAAAATTGATTAGAATACATAAGTAAAACATATAGGACGACTTGGAAATTAGTTTTTTTGACCGGTTGTTTTTTTCACCATTCGCCATGTTAACCACAATTGTGAGTCTCCGTATAATCTGGAAATAAAAACAAATATATATGACTGCTATTGCTAAATTGCCAAAATCAAGTTCATTACTTAATAATTGCCTAATCGGGGTACTGATTTATCAGTACATACCACGGTATTACATGTGACAGCACTATTAACGTAGTGAGATTTTAAGTTGAAATATGAGATTTTAAGTTGAAATATGATATTGTATGTATAAACATATTGTTATATCACAGTATTTCCTCTTGAAGATGTGCCAGTGCGCATGCCCGGCATAGGGCTCCTCGGCCAGCGACATATCGGCAAGTAATATGTTGCAAGTTGATGTCAATTCCAGAATATTAGGCACCCTGTCAAGGATAAGCTAGCACCTAGTTTCAGTTCTTGAGAGACGAGTCCATTTTTTGCTCTGTGTTCTCGCTATATCTTTGGTTATTAAATTAATCCTTTAAAACTTATGATATCCCCCGTATTGTATGCATTTCAACTCATTTTTATTGTGCACATTGAAATCACAGTTTGACATTTGACAAATGCGAAGACTTATTGGTAAGCACACTATAATCACTACCCACTATTTCCGTTGAAGATTCTAAATAGCAGATTAGATTATATATGTGACGAACATCAATAGCACTGTCAGTAATTGGTATTTCAAATCTTTGAAAGAAATCGTTTTGATGATTGGAAATGCAAACGTGAAGCATTATGTTCGGAGTAATACGGTTTTTCATTCTAAATAGTGCAGTATTAAGCTGTATACTACTAATCATGAGGTTTTTATAAATAGAAAAATAAAAAAAAATGAAATATTATTATGGCTAGAGTTTAGCGTTAAATAAGTGAACGAGAAAAAAGTGTAGTCGGGGTTTGTACCGAGTTTGGGGTAACTCAGCAATCGTAGATTAGCTCAATAGGCTAGAGATACGTACGGGAATCATTACCGGGCGGTAAGGGTATATACATTGAAGAGATACGAATAGTTCAGTATGCAACGCTTAGTAGATGTATTCTTAATGTACAGTAGATCCGATCCACGACTGACGTGATACTGTTTGTTAGTCCACACGGTGACGAGAGTTCATGTAATGGGGTGAATCAACGGCGAACGAGATTCGTCTGACTTGCGAACTCTCCGTTCGTGTCACCAAGCCCGGGCTGTGGATCTCTCCACTCAGTATTCAAGGGTGTTCTGAAGTCTCATCCCTCGTAAACATAAGCTTTTGTCATGGATCGGTCATTCTTTAAACTCATTATATTTCAGCTATTTCGATTGAACCTTAGTTACACTTAATGAATGATCTATTAGTATGAGAATAACACAATTAAGCTCAGAAAACATGATGCCAATACAGCAAAGCACAAATTCAGATTAAACCACAGGGAGCCCAGGAACTATAATCAACTGTAGTACGCAGTCTCTATGAGCGGGGGGGTATCGGCTGGTATCTAGTGTAAGAAATAGACAAGGGATGAAGGCTCCAGTCAGCTCACATTTTTTAAACTCGAAAAAACAGACGAAAAGAATGAAAAATAAAATCTAAAAAAAATACCAGGTTGAAGAATATTAGTTGCTCCTCCAAATTCCGCCAAAGCCTTACCCACATTTTACCGATATCTGCAGAATAAAATCTAGAAAACTACACATTTGGCGAAATTTGAAGGAGCAACTAATATTCTTCAACCTGGTATTTTTTATAGATTTTATTTTTCATTCTTTTTGTCTGTTTTTTCGAGTTTAAAAAATATGAGCTGGCTGGAGCCTTCATCCCTTGTCTTTTTCTTACACTAGATACCAGCCGATACCCCCCCCCTCCCCGCTCATAGGGAGTGCGAACAGTTGATCATAGTTCCTGGGCTCCCTGTGGTAATATTATTAGTATTAGTACAGATGATTTCTGATGATATATTTGGTTTGTTTTTGATACATCATATCTTTAATGTAAATGAGTTTTAATTTCCAGTGCCTTATACACAATACACAGACTTACAACATCCTGGTTACGCCTAGATTAACGAACTTTGGAGTGGCTGGACAACAGTGACTAACCAGGACTACTGATAGACGATGACTATGAACTATGTCGCTTTATGTTTTAAGAACAGGGGTACTAGTTCGTAGCTCTCACACGGTTGCTATGGTTCTAACATACGCAATGTATTGTGAAGGTCTCAATCGGTAGCTTCAATATGTCGACATACCTTGGTGGCCCGGTGACAGCATCATGGTTACGCCTAGATTAACGAACTTTGGAGTACTTTGAGCAAGGATACTTGGTCGTGAGATTTTTCCAAAATAAACGAGATATAAATACATATTTGTGATTCAACCGGCATAGATTTGGAATTTGGAAGTCCTTGTTTTTGTTATGAATCGTTTTAGAAAGATGAATAAAGATGAACTTACCAGAGACTAATAAAACGACATCTATGTGTTCAGTGTTTTCATTCGAAACTGACTAGATTGTTTTACACCATGACCGTTGTCACGCGAACTGCTTTGCTTTAAAATAGTACTGGGTAGAGTTGACAGGTCGAAACCATTATTCTCACAGGTTGGAAGCGATTTTGATGGTCGAGATGTGTTGACACATATATCAATCAATTTATTTATCAGTATAGTCGATGTTGAATTTGGCGTTGTTATTCAATTAAAGTACATTGACAACATATTGTTTGCTTGTTAAAGAGCCCACAGAATCAGCAGTGAAATCAAAAACACCGTCTGCGAGTAGGCCACAGAGGCCAGACGACTTATATGTGGTTGCTTATAGCAGTGGTAATGTACATCATGTGAGACCGTGATATTAGGTGGTACAGAATTTGTCAAAACTGAAAAAAATACATATCATGTATCTATCAATATACGAAATCGTTTTTTTTTTTGTGAGCTTGAATTCACAGATGAAAGTCTGGCTGACAATAATCTCGCTATTGTTACATAAGGAAGGAAACGACCATCGACCATGCAGTTGTTGTTGTTGATCAGATCATAAAATAATCGAAAATGTCGATCTAACCACCAACAACAATGTTGTGCACCCTTTAAGGCATTTTTGGCAAAAAAAACAGCGTCAACTGCGAAGAATGTCGTTTTGATAACAACAGTACAATGTGAACTTAGTAACTCAGAAAAGCAAATGTATCTGCTTGATAGATGAAATCATGTAAACTCACTCGATAAACCGCCATTCCACAAAAAAGTCATTGACATGGTTATTATGGTACAAGGTCTACTCATTTCAGAGTCTTCATGCAACGATATTATACTGCATACTGAGAAACAAATAGTGATACAAAATGAATTTCCTAACTGGGTTGCGAATCATAACTACCTGTTGAAATAGCTCATTATGTTCATGTCCGTGATGGATTATTAGGCGTATAGTATCGTATATCATACAGTCTATCAGAAATTATATGGTGTGTGTTTAAGAAGAACCAAATAATGTATTTATTGGCCACGCATTAATGCACACAGGTACTGCTTTGTGAAATGCTTCTGGTCGACCATGGTCAAAGGTCAGATCAATTTATATTCTGTGGAAAGGATTATTTACTCACAGTGGAGACCCAATTTGCTCGTCATAGGGAGTCCGATACATATAATTCAGACGGATTGCCGGGAACATTTTATGGATTTTTTTAGAATGTGTAATAATTTAAATTAAAAATATTGGTTGAAAAGGTTGAAAAGTTGG
Organism: Saccoglossus kowalevskii; assembly: GCF_978046115.1. Lineage (NCBI taxonomy): Eukaryota > Metazoa > Hemichordata > Enteropneusta > Harrimaniidae > Saccoglossus > Saccoglossus kowalevskii. The sequence goes on along the minus strand of NC_140648.1, from coordinate 9,854,095 downwards.
ATTTAGAAGCATGCGAACGAGGATGGTAATCACACTTTGCGTGAGGATTTCCTTGTGCATTAGAAACTAAGCTTGATAAACTGTAGACTTTATATATAATATGGAAACACAAACAATAAAAGAAATCAAGATTGTTTTATCCATGTAAATTTATAATTAAATTAACTTAAACAAAAGAGGTTAAACAAAAGAACCACCATGTGCAGTATTGACACAGTGAGCCTACCAATAAAATCTTATAGTCCCAATTCTGACAAGGGTTGAGAGACAATGGTTGTAAATTTTCACTTATCTGTCTATTTTATCACCGATGTTATGGAAATAATAATCGTATAATAAGGTGATTTTTAGAAGTCAAAATGTGTGAATATTGGCAAAAATGAAATTCATAATCCGTTTTTTGAAATAAATGCGAAAGTGTTATCCTTCACATTTTACAAATTGTGAAGCTTTGATCCATGGTCTGTGTTTTTAAACAATATGCATAAGCCATGGGTACATTGGTTACACATTAGGTGAGAAAACACAATATATTTGGGGGTTAGAAATAGATAAATAAATTAATAATAAATGGTATTGTTAGTACTAATCCTGACTATTAATTCTGAAGAAGGGTGTTAGATTTTGTGAATAAAGTCAAATAAAGTCATTGACTTGGATATAGCAAAATGCTTGGGAATTATTCCAATATCAAATAAGCTGAAGACTTGCGAAGATAGTGAGCGTGAAGTGAGCATCACCGAGAAAAAATGTGCGAAGCAATATGGAAAATGAGTTATCATGGTAGGTGGTTTGAATAAGATTGAAGAGAATGGTAGTTGACTAAACTAATATTATACTGCATTTATTTAGTAACGATTATAAATACAAAGCGGAACCCCAAATTGCTTTACAAAATAACAAACAAAAAATAAGTCGTCTCCAATGGAGACCAATTACGCTGTTGAACCATGGCGACAAAATAATATCATATGTGCTAGTCCATACACTTCAAAAAGCATAAAAAACACAGGGGTTTGGTACATGGAAAACTGGCTTGTTTTCATTACTAAATGGCGCCCTCACTCAACAATATATAGAATGAGTGGTTGGTCAAATGTTAAATTAGTCACGTGCATCTATTGGCTAAGCTTGTAAGTTGTACATACATTCAAATGAGTATAGGAGCATTTAATGTTATAGGGTGTATTGGGAGGGGTGGAGGAATTCATGCAATGACCAGTCGTAATGTGCTATCTCGTTGTTTTCAAGATACAGCCTGATATTTTTTGCTTTCTTGGTTGTTTCATTATGGATACAAGTTTTGTGGTGGGTGGAAGATATGTTGATTTGTTGTTGGGTTATTTTTTAGACACCCTGTAGCTTGAAACGGTATGATCTCAACCAAAATTTGATCTGGCGTTGTCTTCTGAAAACTTAGCACAGGCCAACAGCCCTCGACCAATCAGAGTCGCGATAAAATGTGGTTCTATTTCACCACAAATTCACTTAGATCAAGGCAAAAACAAAACAAAAACAAAGGATTTTCATTGCAATTTATTTATTTATAACACCAAGATCAGATATAAAGTATCCATTGAGTTATGCTCGATTCAACTGACACTACTGACAGCACGTAGGCCATCGTTGCAACATTTTGACAAAATGTAACATAATGTCATCATTTGATTGGCTAATACGAAACTTTTCTCGGGCTGATTATTACTGTTGTAGATCATGAGAACTAGTCACTGAATATGATGTCGGGAATAAATGGTATTCTGAACAAGCTTTATTAATTATTGCTTTTGAATTGGGAGCAAATTGTAACACCGAATATAGTCGTTGTATAAACGCAATCAAAGGCGCCGACCACGCGCGTTGGCAATAAATAGAACATGTTGCGACACAGTCTCACCAGCCTCTTTCACTCACGCATTCTAATTATATTAAATTGATGCACATTTTTTTTGCGGAGGTGTGTTTGATTCGTCAATGTAATAAACATAAGTACGATGGGGAAATAACATAATTATATATTGCGTGAGTGAAAGAGGCTGGTGAGACTGTATCACAACGTGTTCTATTTATTTTCCAACGCGTGTTGTCGGCGCCTTTGATTGCGTTTATTTTGTTTGTTTTATTCTTGAAATGTATCACTGTCAGCGTTTGTTTTGTCATGTCTCACAACTGAAAGTCCAAGCTGACTTTGTTTTGGCTGTAAGGATATGGATTGTAAAATATGAAGATGAAATAGTGTTCAACAAAGTAATTTGTATATGGTAACCACAGTCAGCTGGCGCACAAGTGATATAATAAAATAAATGCGATATTTACTATATTTTTGTTATCGGTTGGCTTAATATAAACCCAACATACCGTATTTTTGTGAACGATTGGTATTTTGTCCTGATTTGTAGGAATCTGAAAAACGCGTTTCACAACTTGTCTCTTATTTAGTTGTATGCGTCATTCAAGATGGCGCCCCCCATATAATAAAATATCGCATTTATTTTATTATATCAGGTGTGCGCCAGCTGACTGTGGTTGGGGTGGACATTTTAATGTAATATCAAGGGCTTTTGAGATGGTGCGTTTTAATGTATTTCTTGGTCATTTGTTCATTTTCAATTTTCAGAAGCAGAATTTATCCAAGTGTACTGTAACAACGGCTCAAGTGACTGTAAAATATGCCATGTCTTGTCCCCTTTCCTTCTTCCTCTTTCCTTACTATTGTTACTGGGATACCCCTTACCTGATGCAACTATGTAAATTGGTGAATTTATGTAATAATTACGTCTGTAATTGAGTGCTTTAAATTACTATGTAACACTTCTAGGAGTTTTAGTATGCCTGTGCATAGGGAAAGTAAAAATCCATTGAAATCAAAAGAAATACTGTTCAAATTATATAGCAAATTAGTTTTTAAAAAATCAGTGAAAATATAATAAAATAAAATAAAATAAATTAAATAGAGATAGTATGTGTATCTTTGTATGTTGAAGACTTGGCTAGCAAATTAAAAATATAATAATATGAGGTATGCAGTTTTGCTTTTTAATTTTTTGTTTGTGAAAAAATGGTGTTTTTAAGACTGCAAACAACAAAACACCTAGAGTGCAAGGCTAGTTCACCAACATGTCTCAAATATCTCTTCTCTTGTTTATTCTCATTTTCTCAAATATTATAATATACATATAATAATAATAATATATGCTACGGGATATTATATAGCACAGATTGGGTGATGTAAAATTGAGCTAGTACTGTGATGAGAATTCGTCACTAATCAACTAACAATAATACCGTTGGTGGAAGTCGACAGCTGCAACAGTACCCGGATGTATACTTGGACATCAAGTCCCACGTAATGTTGCAGATATCGATGCGATTGAAACAAGAGGCACGTGACCAATACGTGAATAAAGCAATATGACATCGGTGTTTAATACAAATATTAACTAATATATTATCACTCTAATCTCTGGTTACATGTAATGGCTCCTACTAAACATCGGCCTAGTGCTTATGTGCACTAAAACAGCACAAACTGTTATACAAAAATACTTTTTCGTATGATCATAACAATATCAGCAACGTGGGTTATGCATTCCGTGTTTGAGTTATTATCATACGTATCCTATTTCCAAGGGGACAATACATAGAACTTGCCTAATAGGGACGTGCCCCTGAAACGGGTCTCGTTTTTTAGATTTTAGGTATAAGTATCGGTCTTATTTCTGGTCAAGATAGGTATAAATATCGGCAATAAATATGCTCTTATGTAAGTGACAGAGGTGTTTCTATGGTCAAAATACATATTTTAATAAATCAATGTGCAATGCAACTGATGGCTTACATATGCTTCTATTGGAGATGCTTTTCTAATAGAGCAAATACGGTAACTATTTTATTTTGAATAAACAGTAATGACAGAAATGGTACTTTGGTATGAATATGGGTATAGATTTTGTCACTATCAAGTTATAAAAATGGTCACACTTTTGAGCACTCAGGCACGCCTCCCTACCCTACTATGTATCAAATACCCCCGGGGTCCTATTCCTAAATTTCATATGTTTTGCCACCAGAGCTGTGCAGTAAGTGTAAACACTGTATTGTCATATTTATTCTCATGTGATCACGTCTGTCAAAACAAGAGATGCATCTAGTGCATGGCAAAGATAAAGACCAATATGTGATTTGATTCAACAGATAGCATAACCTCCGGTAGGTTTGATTTTTCAATAAATCTGGGTGTAGAATTGCCATTTTATAACAATAAATACATCATAACTTACCCGGGACTTTGGTCAATTAAACTGCATCGATTTGTTCAGACGTCTATGTGGTTTGCCCTCTGTTTATCTCGCACTGCGACTGCGAGTGTAGTCTCTTAATATGCCCTTGGTTTGCTGTATAATAGTACTGATTAAGCTCGTGTGGTTGAAACCATTATTTTCACAGGTGCATTTTAATAAATGCGGTCATGTTTTTAAAATGTTGTTTCAAAAGGTTTATTAATAATTTGAATATTGTTAAGCCCATGTTAAGCCTGAATTCCATCTGAATTGTGTATATAACGAAGTGCGTCTCTCGTGTAAGGACACATCGCTGAACCAAAGACAAAAGTCGGCCATCGCCGTTAAGTTCGCATCTACGCAACAAATAGTCATGACTGTCTGAAAAACCGTACAACCAAAAAAACGTGGAAATCGCTCGCCTCTTGTGTTGGTGAAGTGCCTTGCGGGTTAATATTCGACGTTGGCAATAATTCGTGACTTATTATTTGTATTACGTGTACACACGGGGGCAAGGTTCGCTCCAAATTACAGAGACGTTCTGTGCATCTTCCTTTTAGAAAGACGGCGTTCACGAGTATATTTATGATACCAAAAAGAGCAAAGGCAAATCAGGTTTGAGAATACATATTGGATGGTTCGTCCTAAATGTTTGTTTCACGGTGAGTGTGACATTTACAGCGTACGCCCGTATGATAACACTGCCTACGCAATGGAGGTTTGAACGATTGAAATATTATTATACCATATTATAACCTGACATGAAAATGTAAATCATCACGTCATTTTACGTAAAACCACACAGATAAGTGATGGTATGAAACTTTCTTTGATATACAATTTATCGGTGTGGTCTCATTACAGGATTGATTTATTTTTTAACGTGACATGGTCATATTTACCCTATTAATCGCCCAACCTTAATGGGAATCACGGGTATTTACAGATGAGGGGAAGGAATCAGATAAAGAACATACGTCATGTTTCCTTTGGAATCATCCTGATGGCACAAGTTCTTATATTCGTCCAATACAAGTTGTTATAGAACTAAATTAGTCTTTTAACTTTGTTGTCAACGTATTATCCAACTTGGTCTCTAGGGGGCGTATGTGGATATCGGATTATACTTTTAATGTCAATGAAACTGATTACCATTCGATATTATTCACGACATTCATGAGTAGGTATTTCATTATTCAAAGCTGAGCCAAAACGTACACATAAATGTTGTTTATGAAATATAAAGCTATATATATTCGGTAAACTACAGGTTTATGTAGTGAAGAAGTCATCACGGTTCATCATCTACAAATTCATACGACGACCCCCCCGCCATGCCCCCATGTCCGCGTCATCCAAATATTAAAATTCACTGACGCTCGTAACTTTTTTCTATTTAAGTTACCATTGACATGTGCTCTGAACATATTCGCAATGCATCGTGGGAGTATAACTACGTAGGACTTTTTTATTCTCTGTAAATCAATTCAAATACCGTGACGGAGATAACTTGTTCTCACCTAGAGGACAGTCCTTCTATCTATAGAGGGACTGTGCCTAGAGTGAACATCCTCAGTAGGAATACACACACGTGTATGTAATTAGTTCAGTTTCATGTTTATTTGGAAGATCAGTGTATGTGCAATGACCGATTAGTGAATTGTTCGTGTTGTGACTACACACACACCTCGTGTTTATTCTGCCTATAAACTGTATAATTAATTATATGACAAGACTATATATAACTAACACAATATGAAGCACTTTAAACATACCAACACAAATAATTATTCAATACATGTTTGTTTGTTTGTTTGTTTTTTTTAGACTACAAACATCCTGGTTATTTTTTTATTGGCATCTGTATCCAAGAGGGAAACACCATTAGTGACTGCTTGATCTAAATTCTCTAGACGTGTCATGTCGGCACAGGAGAACAACGATATTATTTCGTCTATCACACCCGACACCAACAATGAAGCTGCTTCAGATAGCGTTCCCAACAGCACGAACAAGTATGGAAAATATAGGGGTAGTTTATATACCACCATCGGAGTCGGTGTGATATTAGGAATGAATGGTATTATAATAGCAATAGTTGGGATACAAATACAAGGTGCTGGTTCAACTCTGAGCATCGTCGGACTGCTATTCTTCGTGTCTGCCATTGTCTGCCTGGCCGCGTCTTACAGGATACACCAAAAGATGAATGCCATTATGAAGCAGGGACGGTGTACAGATCACGGAAACAGAGACCCGACATATCAGACCAATTTGTGTAACCAGGAATCCATCGTGGAAAGTGACGTATGCCCGCCTCTGCAGAATTGCGGCAATTACAATATAGCATATCTATCACAGTGAGTATGAATGTAATGACACATTTTATTTTAATTGATCAGCAGAGATTTTTATTATGATATCTTTATTATGATATCTTTATTTTGATATATCATCCGATTAGATGTTGATTTACAGCGTGAGTATCGAAGCGGATATCTGAGGTAAACCTTTAGGAACTTCGATTTCCAAATAAGGAATGGCCACGTAGTATTTCCAAAATGGTTAGCGTTATTCAACGTGAAGTTTATATAAAAAATTGTCCACTAAATTTCCCACATTTTTAGAACTTGAGACACCATGCGATCATATCTGAACATTGTTTAATAATAAGCTTGTTTCCAGCTCTCCAGATTTACACAATAATGACATCTTGTCAGGACTGCCATCTTATGAAGACGTTTTAAGGGAGAAGAGTGCCGAGACTAGACAAGATGAAACTGTAAATAATTTACAAAGTGAAAACAGGACATGAACATTCTAGAAATAACATTTGGGTGATATTGTACATTGCAACAGCTACAATACAGAACTGCCTTCAAATGTTTCACGATGACACAGCGTGTAAAACTTCTTATATCCGGGGACGGATAGGAAATAATTCACGAGTGAAGACATCAACGAAATACTACAAGAAATATCTTTGTGACTATTGTGGTTATACAATACATTCAAAATGCAATGCAATACAATACAAATATTGTACCATGTTTGTTGTGCCATATTCTACTTACGCGTCTTGTCGACTCAACTGTTCTTTACCAATGAATCAAAAATCAACATACAACACAATGCAATTAAATAATACATGTGTGGCCACTGACGAGAGTAGTCGGCTAGTAGTAAATTCTGACTTCTATCAATGTTACAAAGTTCTGATTGAAAAACAAAATGTTACTTTATTGGCACAATGTGTGTAAGTTGAATAAAGAAAGGGGCGGGCATTGGCCAAACCTACCTTCCCCTGCCGCCAACTAAAGATGGGTGGTAATACCATATATTAATATGTCGCTATTTGATACCGTACGCGTTTTTCGAAATTAAAATTTGGAAAGGTCTTGTAAAAACGGACCCATAACATACATAACCTGTGCCAAATACCAATTCTAAACTGTGATGAGCATACATTTTTTCGTGCAAATTGCACCACCATTGTATTATGTACATATAACAAAGAATTGAGTAATTATTTCATATAATTTGCTTATATCAATAAATGCACAAATGACACTACATATAAAATTGTCGGCCATCTTGAATTTATGTACATATGTGTGGCATATCTTGAATTTAATGGTCAAATGAATACACGTGCATATACAAAATATATAATGTACATTTAAAGTTTGAATGTGAAAAGCCAAATCATGTCACTAATACAGCTCTAGGACTACCAAAAAGGCCACAAGTCGGCAATTTTGAATCTGATTTACAAACACAAAACAATGTGCATCAGCATCCCATAATGTTCATTGTATGTATCAATTTTGAAGAAAACCCATCCATACACCATCACCTCATTGACCAGCACCTCAACTAGAAACCTCAGATTGAAAAAGTAAAAAAAATAATTGCCCCCAAAGTTGGTATTATCTCCCAGATCAGACATTATGTGCCCAAATCAGTTTTACTTTTGTTATACAATTCCCTGATTCTCCCGCATATTAGTTATTGTTTAGAAGTATGGGGAAACGCCTATCATACATTATTAGAGCCTATCCTTCTTTTGCAAAAGAAAGTTGTACGGCTTATCTCATTTGCTGTTTACAATGCACATACTGCCCCTCTATTTAAAAAACTGGGCATACTTGATATTCACAAGTTGTGTAAATTTAAGATATGTCTGTTCATTTATGATCTGAAAAGCAACCGCTATGCCCATACTATCAATGACTATCTCTCTCCTCTACCTCATTTATATCCAACACGACTTGCGTCAGGTAATAACTACTATGTCCCCAGGATGAATCTTTCACTTTCCCAACATACTTTAAAATATACAGCCGTAAAACATTGGAATTCTCTACCTGAGCCAATCAAACAAATTACTAATAGAATAACTTTCAAATGTTCCCTAAAACAACATATACTGAACAACGTACTTTAATATTTAAATACTAGCTTCATCATATGTATGATACAAATATTATTTGCAGCTAAACTTTATTTGTACTTGCCCACGATTGTTCCACTAATAATATGATGTGCAGAGTAGCGCATTAACAGCTCCATTTTTTTTTCTTTATTTTTTTCTCTCATATTTTTTTTATTATTATTATTTTACTTATTTATTTCTGGAGATTTTGTTTTTTGTTTGTATGTGTATATATGTATGTGTGTGCACGTATATATACATATATATATATATATAGCCTGCATAGAAATGTATATTGGTTAGGGTTGGGCCACAGACTAGATTAGTTCGGATGAACTACCTCTGTGGTCCACACCAAGAAGTAGTAGTAGTTGTTGTTGTTGTTGTTGTTGTTGTTGTTGTTGTTGTTGTTGTTGTTGTTGTTGTTGTTGTTGTTGTTGAAATAAAATAAAATCAATCACACGACCGCGGTCTGGTTTCAGAAAGGCAAAAATGTTTTTTTTTTATTTTTATGTAGTGTGTATGAAGTTAAAATGCGATCGGCTTTGGCTTTGACGCACGGTGCCAATTTATTCACATTGTGTTCTGACTGCGTCCGAATGGAAACTAGAAAACGATAGGTACTATATTTAACAACATTCTTTCGCCGGACAAATATTACACGTTCCCGTGTAGTCAATTACTCTGCTGTAAAATGGGTCAATACAATTCAGCTTTGCGGCAATGTACAAAACAAATATTGCGTGATTTGCCGTGGGTGTCATTTGAAAGAGGGTTTGATATAACAATATTATCACATCTCACTGTTGTTACGCATGCTGTGATTAGTTGAGACTCGGTCACATGACATTGAATAAAAATGGGTATATCACATGGATGACGTCACTGAAACTACTGCGCAACGATACTGCGCAAAACAAATTGTCGTTCGTTGCACTGGTGTTACCACGACCGCTGTTGTTTTCGGCTTTGGCATCATCTATATTATGGGCAGGCAACAAATCGTGATATTACCCTCACAATGTTATACGCTTTGTATACGTCGCTATGAGTCCCATATCGAACTAGACGCGGCACGACGACTGCCGCCCTTTAAAGAGTGTTTTGTTTTTTTCTAGTTTTAAAATCAAATAATAAACAATATTGTAAGTCTTCAAAAATTAGTCCAATTCAACTCCACTTGCACTGGTATAATTGTCCCTAATTTAAACATTATTAAGGAACATTTTACATGTCGAAATTATTTTATAAAATATTAACTGAAATTGCAAAGCAAATACCAGAGTTGATGTGGAAACTCGTACCGGGCACCCGCTGGTATGTGGTAGAGTGCGCGATAGCGACGCTATTGTGTCTAAATAGGGCGTGGGTTATTAGAGGCTATGCCCTACCTAGGTCATCGGTATCAAATGCGTATTTGATTATTCCATACATTTATTAACTACAAAAATCTTTTAAAATGTGGGATAATTTATTGGAAGTTTACGTCATAACACAATTTTCGTGAATTCAGAAAGTTTAAAAAGAATATGAAATATCGGAAATCCATGCATTGATGTCAACATGCACTGGCACTGCAGAATCTGCACTGAAATTGGGACATTTTAATATGTAAATTCGTATGGTACGAGGTCGTTTACGTACTATGGTACTTATCGTAATTATGTCCACACTAATAGTTGTTATGCCATATCAGCTCATAGGGCAACGTACACATGACTACATGTATACATAACTTGAGTCTGGGGTTATATATAATTTATTTAGACGCATTGATGAGAAATATAATTCAAAGTATGCAATCCTACGAGCACAGTTGTTTTCATGTTGGTGACAATATATTTTATCCACTTGTTGTCATATGGTCATTTGCTATTATTGGAAATATCCAGATAATTGAATTGCATCGTAATTATTTTAAATTGCAACAAATTATCTATATATAGGGATTTAAGAAACATTCGGACACTTTTATTTACAGAATAATATATCTTTAATATACATAAACAGCACAAGGCAACATATCTAATGTGCCATATTTTTGTGCAAAGTAAATCACTTTCATTTTATGACGGTCGGTCATCATACGTAGATGATGAAGTCCGATATGACCCACACCACTGAAAACACGTTGTAGCTGTTTTCAGTCCTAACAATTGAACGTAAACATGGAATGTTTCAGTCACGACAAATATCCAGCCACACAATTGTTTTACTCGGCACAAGATCGCTTACTCCGGCTTCCCATGCGCAACACATGTTACACGTGGGTTAATTTATTTGTGGTCAACATGAATAGATATATGAACGTCAGCTCTATATCCCCTCCACGTTGGTATTTTAAACCTCGTATAGCTTTCTGTCAACAGTTGGAAGAGCCTGACCAACTAAATAACAAGACGTATACAACATACATATGAATTGCCAAGTAAAAGTGATTTAGGAAATTCAAGTAATGCATCACGTGTTGCACCACTTATAAAGCTAATGTGATATTAGACGCTTTTTGGAAATGTTATGTACACTTGGTTGTCATAGAAATAAAACATAGCTCATAACAAGTTCATAGCTTTCCGCAAAAACATGCGAGTTGTGTGGTGTAGGGCGTTTTCTCCTGCTTGTATTGAATATTTAATCCACATTTTCAATAATATCAAATAAATAATTGCGACACAATAAGAACAACGCATTTATTTCACACCAACACAGAAAATAGATTAATTATAAATAAATAAAACAAAGTTTCTATGTGAAGGATTGTTTTTTACCCTTTGCCGTGTTACTGCAACATTACAATGCGTCGGAAAACAATTTATTTACAATGCTTAGTGAGGTAATGTTTTTATGATTACGATGAGTATACAAGTATGTGGCATTTATAAAACTCACTGTTTTATGAATTTGCTGTTGCTCAAGCGTTTTTATAAGATAAAGTTATAAGTTTTTTATAAGAAGATGTTAAATATAAATTTACATAAATAAACAAACAAACAAACAAAATTGCATTAAGTCGTAGCATAACAAACCTTAAAGGTTCAATTTTCAATAATATGATATATGAAAAGCTTTTCAACTTGTACATGAGTATTTGTATGGCATGAATTTAGTTATGTGGAGGCTGATCTCGAAGGGTTTATCGTATATGAAATTAATATACATTCCAAGGTCGCACAATTTTCCACCATATATGGAAATTCCTTATCTTCACAGGTACCTCTTCTCTATTGTATTATTATTTGTACTTAAATTTACATATTTATAGAATAAGCTTCTAATTTATTGGAAAGGAAAGACCAAATTGAGTCTCGAGTAGTTTATCACTCAATGAATAAGACAATGGCTATATCTGGAAATGGTAAAGAATACTACAAAATGTGCCGATATCATACTAGATCCCTTCTATAATTGCTTGGTTCATGTCCGAATGTCAGTTTGTCGTAAATTTTTTGAGTTATCTGAAAACAGATGGGGACACGCTAAAGAAATATATTTTCTGAAAGAAAAATTCAACATCAATTACCGAGCAGCATTGTTTTTTATTTGCTTTAATGAGGAAAAATCAAACCGAGTAATCTATGGACTGTAATCAGAATATGACAAGAGTCACTTTGGATCACCTGCTTCAAATTAAACAACAAATTTAGTTTCTCTAGGGAAAATGGGGAGAGTTAAAGAATGAAGTCCATTGCAACTAGAAGCGATGATTCACGTGTGTTATAACTTCACCCACTACGTACGTCACACACACTGGGACAAATGGGTCAAACCAAAAGATAGATAATTAACCCATAGATATATGATAACATGACCAATGTACACATTGAGTTATCAACGCCATATTAGACACACGGAGACAAATACCTATTCGGTATATATTGAAACCGCCATTGGTTTATAACCCACTGTTTTACGGAGAATGACATTGGGTGGTAGTCGTCGGATCTGAAATAACGCGTGTTGTCGCATTTAATGATCTGCGTGATATTAGTTCGACCATCGTACAGCCACCGTGACCGTGTCTTGCACCACACACCTAAAGGTAAGTGCACAATTTCGACACATCTTAACAGTATATATTTATAATAATTGAGTTGTTTTACACCATTCGTTGTATAGCTTACTAATAACTATATATATTAAATATAGAAATGTCAAATACGCATGCGCAGTAGGGGTGATTATTTTAGATATTAAAGATATAACGTGCCACGCATGTTCGATGATGGACATCACAGTAAATATTGGTGCAATTTGATTTTTTATGGGGGTTGTAGTGAAAACGTCGACCAAGAGTTATGTAAAATGTATCATGTCAACTTTTATCAGTAGTCCACACATAATTAGGGGTGACCTGCTTTCACAAAATGGCCACCTTTCTGCAATCTGGTCGCCCCTTCTACCCATAACTGAAGACCGATTTACAGTTGGTGAAGTCCATTCATCGTCAAAAAAAACAAGACTGACTGTGACTCGGTTGTATACATTTAAACTCATTGTCTCAAGAAAACTTGTTTCTATTTATTTACGACAGGTGTATTTAAATGGAAGCCAGAGATGATACTCTCTCTCCCTCTGGTAAGTATAAGCAGTGAGCTACAAATCTACGGCCGTAACCATGAACACAGGGCAAACACCACACGATCTCCATGGTGTTTTGATACGAGACAAGCAGTACCGCAAATATTCGCGTATTTCGTGTTGCGGAGTTGTTTTTATCGCCGCTGGGGCAATACTATTAATACCAGCTATATCAGTGACGTCATTGGTTTACCGTGGTGATACGGATGATGATGACGATGACGATGATGAACACGAGGTATTCTACGTTCTCGGACCTGTTTTAATTGCAGTATCTATAACATGTGGCGTTATCGGATTCATAATATGTAAATTAGCATCGAACCGAATGAGAAAACGATACGACACCTGTCGAAGTGATATAGTGATGCAACAACTACGCAGACAGTATGGTTCACGTGACATCGAACTGTCTGCTGTAAGTCCCGTTTCCCCACCTGCCTATGAAGACATTATTGGCGGAGATGGAGAGGCGCCACCTACGTTCAGTGATGAACATTGGCCACCGAGTGACGTGACACTGGGTACCGATTCAGTTGCATATGTTGCATGTGAACGATCGGCGATTCCTGATGAGCCTCCACCCCCATATCGGGAAACAGAAGACAGTAATGATGAAACTGCTACTGTAACACCAGATATAACACTGTAATTAGACTTCAAGATGTAAGATAGGTGAACATTAGCAGTAAAATTCACGAGTTTACCCAACTGCTGATTTTGTTCTTTCTGGCGAAAATAAACTGATCAATTCCTCATGGAACATTGCAATGTCCCTTGGTAGATTATTAGCTGCATTTGAATTACACCGTTGGAAACTGGCATATCGAAAAGTACAAACTATATTTAATTATATTTCAAGTGTTTGAATTTGAAATTAAAATCCCACACTTGTGATTACATAACCGTGTTCAAGTACAGAACGCACTTATGATCCAAATATATTACAGTTTGTTAATTTTTCAAACAATTGTTTCGCTCGAAATCTGTTTGAAAACGGTTTTCACAGAGAAATCGCCAATAAAATGAAACCTTCGACTCATACCATAAGTTTGCAACGTGATTCAGAAAGGAAAAGGCCAAAAGTTGTAATTTGAATATAGACATCAAGGTCGTGTGATGTCCAGTCAACCATAATTTGAATTTTTATCCTCAACATAAAATGTGGGTAAAAAAATTGAAAAAGAACAAAGTATATTCTGTATATGAAACATACACCGCTCAGAATCTCCAAAGGGATATAAGAATATTCCATACACGCTAAAATACCATGTTTAGGGTCTAGGAATTTCCCAAGTGGTAGGGAGATTTCTTGACAAGTTTATTTTGGAGCCCGCTGTATTGATAGGAAAGTATTTAACAATGAATAACGCGATGATTCCATTAATTGGGGAGTACTATGTTCTGGTAAATCAATTAGTGTGCATGTTACGACCACGTGAACTGTCGTACTATTTGATTAGTACTTAAATGGTCCTAATTTACTCAAAACAATGTGCAATAAAATCTGATTATGTTACAACATGACACAAGCTACCTGTCACAATTATACTGAAATTACTCGAAGCTTCAGCCTAACTAAGATATATATAAAGTTAAAGAGTCGGAATGCATGGGGTAATTGTTTAGGAATTGATTGCACTGATACCATGTCATATTTCAAATAATAAACCATAGCGTCACATAAAACTGATGATCACGGTTTTTTTTCAATTACGTAACAGCACCCATTTTGCAAAAATAATTGAATGACTAAAAACTATCCTTTCACCTAACGCGATAAAATACTAACCATCAACAGCAGTGAGACGAGGCACTGAAAAATGAATTCAAACTAAATATAAAAGCGTAAAAAGAGGTGAACAACCTTTAGCGACAATGCACTTAAACTACAAACGCTAGTATCGATGTTAATAAAATTACCAATCTGAAACAGAATCCAGAAAACAAATGAACTTAAGTGAAAACAAATCTCTCTTCGATTAATGGCGCAAAGCTGAGAATATTAGTACACAACATGTATATATATATATATAAAGAGGAAGGGAGAATAAATTTATCAGATATTAATGTACTATAAAACAAGAATGAAAAATGAAATCAAAACACAGCGTGGAATGTCGCTTGTATATGTATTTTGCTTTCGTTCTTTATTCTTGTATTCCCAGTAACAGTGTACTGGAAATTGTTAATACTGCACACTGGTCACCCCGGAAATGTAGAAATACAAATTCTTGTGAAAAGTCTCAGTGGTGGCTTATAACTTTTGAGGTTCATTAATCACATGATCTAACAGAGACATCGGATTGGTTATTGAACACCCCATGTAAGGGTTGAGACGAGGTTCAGTTTAATCGAATAGTAACATGAATGTGTATACTTGTGGTCACCAAGCCATGTGAGTACTGTGCTCATTGTAATACATGTAATTTACAAATATCTGTACTCGAGTTTAAATTCATGTGTGTTTTTATAATAAAATATTATGTGATTTCATTTAATGTTATGGATTTTCTTGTTGCAGTGATTGTTATTTGAATACCTTTGAATTCGTGCGATGTCAACACAGAATAGTAACGATTAACACAGTATAAGAACACTCGCATGCCACAAACTTTGGGATTAACAGTATGGGTCTCGTGATGTAGCCCTAATTTTTTACGTATAATAATATACCAAAGCTCGTATTTGCAAATTGAGTTACGTTATTGCTAAACATTACCAGAGTTACATTACCATAAAGTTAGAGTGGTGCTTTATTCTTTGCATCAGTCCTGCACCTACATATTACATTTCAATGTTGAACTTGTAATGAAAATTCGCACATAGAATCGGTCCCTCATTCAATATGGCATGGTGTATCGCATACATCTCGCATAGAGTCGACTTCTCAACCACGGCGTTGTGGGTCACAAACTATCTCGATAGGATCGAATCCTCGTACAATAAGACGCATTGAGCCGTACAAAATCTTGCATGGAAACGACTTCTTGTCGAATATGGTGCTGTGGGTCGCACACAGTCTCACATAGAATGGACTTCAAAACCAATTTAGCGCTATGGGTCGCATACTATCCCAAACTGAATCGATTTCTCATGCAGTAAGATGCAGTGGGTCGCACACTAACTCGTATCAAATTGACTTATAATCCAATTTAACTCTGTGGGTCGCACACTATCTTGCATATAATTAACTCCTCAGTTATTACGGCGCACTGGGTCGCACACTATCTTGCATATAATTAACTCCTCAGTTATTACGGCGCACTGGGTCGCACACTATCTCGCATATAATTAACTCCTCAATTAATTTGGCGCGGTGGGTCTCACACTATCTCGCATATAATTAACTCCTCAATTAATTTGGCGCGGTGGGTCGCACACTATCTCGCATATAATTAACTCCTCAATTAATTTGGCGCGGTGGGTCTCACACTATCTCGCATATAATTAACTCCTCAATTAATTTGGCGCGGTGGGTCGCACACTATCTCGCATATAATTAACTCCTCAATTAATTTGGCGCGGTGGGTCTCACACTATCTCGCATACAATTAACTCCTCAATTAATATGGCGCGATGGGTTTCACACTATCTTGCATAGAATTATCTCCTCAATTAATATGACGTGATGGGTCTCACACTATCTCGCATAGAATTAACTCCACAATTAATATGGCGCTGTGGGTCGCACACTATATCATAATTTGACGTTCAGAAGTTATCCTGGGGTGGGTGGGCTTGGAAGATTTAAACTATGTTCCCTATGAATGCAATCTAGGCACCACTGTATAAACACAATTGTTAAACTATAACAAGCGGGGGAAAGACTTTTAAAAAAAGATAAATGAGAAAATACAATACTAAACGTAATTCAATAAAAAAATTAACTGTCACTGCCTAAATGCCACCATCTATCGATTTCCATATCTTGTAGATGCAGAATACAAATGAAATCCTCACTGCCAACTAACAGTATCAACATGGTGTCAACAGTACACACAATTTAAACTTGACCCAAATGTTCCACTCAGAATGCTTTTTGTGATATTTGAAAGTATGGCTGTGGAGACAGTAACAACCCAGGTTATCGGTGAAACTGTGACTGAAATTACTTAATACTTAATAAATAACCTAAAAATTATATTATAGACTACTCGACTGAATGTATCTCAGGAAAAGAGAAAAAAATGAAAAAAGAAAGACAACGTTGCCCTCTGTGTGCGCCTCGCTGTGCCCGTCTACAGTGTTTCCCGCGGAATAAAAATTAACCCGAACATGATGTGCAAACATCTCCACTAAAACGAGCGTGCCATGACCTCCCATTCCGGCACAACTCGCTATTGGCTGATACCATTAGTCTGACTGATGAACTGCTGATAGTAGCGGAAGTCGTTATCCCATAATGACAAGTCTTTTGTGTTACTTCAAGGTATCGCGTTACGTTCACTTCGACAGAATCTCAACTGGATGTCCAAAACTTCAAGTCAACTCAATCAGATAAGTTCAGATAGCTTCCTCAGATGGTCCTCGGATAATTCCACGTAAAAAAATTGAAACTGCAGGTATGTAAGACTTGTGATCGAACTTTGCTGTCTTTTATTACATGCAGGTGATCGTCACCTTTATTTACGGCCATGTCAGTCCGAAATGTATCACAGTTATGTGGCGTCGCAATTCTGTCAGTTTTGCTTGCGAGAAATGTAGATTGTAACATTAAAATTGCATTTGCAATGTTTACGACTCGGAATATTTATAATAGTTAAGTAAATAGACGCAGTTGAGATTTGTCAACACGATATAGCAGTAATCACAGGGCCGTTTAGTCGACCTACTCGCTATAAGGGGATCTGCTTAACGGCACTTGTCAGTCACCACAGCCACAAACGCACATACGGTCGGTCATCCGGATTCTATTAAATTCCTAAGTTCATAACGTACGGCATACGGCGACTTGGATAATAAACTGAAATAACGCCATATAACGGTGTGTGTTTTATTTACATAATATTAACTATCGAAATATTTTTTTTTTATTGGGTGCAGTTATTTCCTGCATTGTTTGTTGTGAAGTTCATTTCCGTCTCGGTTCATCTCAATGTCGATGACTCATGGTACAGTAAAAACAAGATTACAATCACATGGTGCGGGGAGAGGGGGGGTCAAGTTGCCCAATAATAATACTAGAGTAGTTCACTGTACCAGAAAGAGTATCATCATTGAATATAACGACTATATCGAATGTATCACTGTTGTTTGTGAATGTATCGGCACTGTTGGGGAATATGATATCGAATGTGTAACCACCCATGACGACTATATTGAATGTATCACTATCCTTACCGAATGCATCAGAACTCTTGGTAATTTAATGTTATTGAATGTATATATGCCACAAGTTCATACATTCATACAGTTCGCCTCGCCAATTATTGCGCGTATCAACGTAACCTCCTTGCCTAGTTATCGGGCAATAATGGGCACTCGTCAATTTTATAAAATATTGAGGAAACGTTCGATGTAGTTACTACAAATGGGATAGTCACATTTCGAAAGTGAAACGAATTGTTAAAAATCTTTGCATTACAAAATCCATACTTAGGCAGAGGCGACAACACGAAAATGTGTACATGGGGGTGAGATCTGCTCACCAACCTTGCGCCGAAGGCGCGACCTTACTAAGGGGTCCGGGGCATGCCCCCTCCTTAAAAAATTTGAAATCTAGACCCTCTGAAACGCTATTTCCTATATTTTGAGGGGCAAATTTTGCTGACACAAAGGGTTTCAGCTTGATTTTGGAGGGGCAACGGCCCCAACATTTGTTTAGAGGGGGCAAACGCCCCCTCTGTGGCGCTGCCACTGTTAAGTCTAATTACATTAGAATATGATATTTCATTTCCCTTTTGTTTAGATTTGACGTCTATCACCATGCAAGATATCAACCTAAAACCAATCGAAACTTCACCACCAAGCGACGGTTTGGGTCCTGAAATTCTAACCACGCCGTGTACGGCGTCCTTGAGCTCCAGTGGACCAGCAACTCCGGTATCAACGATTCAAGCCCAACACATGACAGAACGGATTTATGAACAAATGATGGAGAAACAGAAAAAGTTAAAAGTTGTCGCCATATGTTTATTTGTGTTTGCCACACTTTGTTTAATTTTCGGACTAATATCAATCGTACTCGGAATTCGCGGAAAAGTCCGAGTGTGGGCCGTTGCCATAGGAACGTTCAGCATTCTCCTGAGCCTTTCTCTCACGTTTGGAGGACTATGCGTCGTTTGGAAATTTATCAAGCTGCGACAAGAAACAACAAATTTTGCCAGCTCAGAAAACGTAGAAAAGAGCTCGACTCATACATACACTCATTTTCAAATAGTGTCTCCTAGTCCAATGGTTCTTCGCAACATATTAGCCGCTGTCAAAAATTCGAAATCCCCATCCAGATGGCAAGCGGATAATGACAGCACCGGAACACATCGTGTATCTGTCGGAGATTTTAATAGAGCATCTTTCAAAGAACAGCAATTTCAAAGGTATCGTCTCGTTGAATGTAAATACAAACTGCATGGGGGTATGCATATATAGCATATATACTGACAAAAGAGATATAATCAATTTATGCAAAAATTATCTTGTTGACGAACTGTCGTTCGTATACTTATAAGTTGTTTGGGTACTGTGTATGTTTGTACGTACGTGATTAGTGTGCATTGGTGACACTGTGTACGTTCGTACGTGAGTAATGTGTATTGATGACACTGTACGTTCGTACGTGAGCAATGTGTATTGATGACACTGTACGTACGTACGTGAGCAATGTGTATTGATGACACTGTGTACGTTCGTACGTGAGCAATGTGTATTGATGACACTGTGTACGTTCGTAGGTGAGCAATGTGTATTGATGACACTGTGTACGTACGTACGTGAGCAATGTGTATTGATGACACTGTGTACGTTCGTACGTGAGCAATGTGTATTGATGACACTGTGTACGTATGTACGTGAGTAATGTGTATTGATGACACTGTACGTACGTACGTGAGCAATGTGTATTGATGACACTGTGTACGTATGTATGTGAGTAATGTGTATTGATGACACGGTGTACGTACGTACGTGAGCAAGGTGTATTGATGACACTGTGTACGTACGTACGTGAGCAATGTGTATTGATGACACTGTGTACGTACGTACGTGAGCAATGTGTATTGATGACACTGTGCACGTACGTACGTGAGTAATGTGTATTGATGACACTATGTACGTTCGTACGTGAGTAATGTGTATTGATGACACTGTGTACGTGAGTAATGTGTATTGATGACACTGTGTACGTTCGTACGTGAGTAATGTGTATTGATGACACTATGTACGTTCGTACGTGAGTAATGTGTATTGATAACACTGTACGTACGTACGTGAGCAATGTGTATTGATGACACTAAGTACATTCGTACGTGAGTAATGTGTATTGATGACACTGTGTACGTTCGTACGTGTGCGATGTGTATTGATGACACTATGTACGTTCGTACGTGAGTAATGTGTATTGATGACACTGTGTACGTGAGTAATGTGTATTGATGACACTGTGTACGTTCGTACGTGAGTAATGTGTATTGATGACACTATGTACGTTCGTACGTGAGTAATGTGTATTGATAACACTGTACGTACGTACGTGAGCAATGTGTATTGATGACACTAAGTACATTCGTACGTGAGTAATGTGTATTGATGACACTGTGTACGTTCGTACGTGTGCGATGTGTATTGATGACACTGTACGTATGTACGTGAGCAATGTGTATTGATGACACTGTGTACGTTCGTACGTGAGCAATGTGTATTGATGACACTGTACGTTCGTACGTGAGTAATGTGTATTGATGACACTGTACGTACGTACGTGAGCAATGTGTATTGATGACACTGTACGTACGTACGTGAGCAATGTGTATTGATGACACTGTGTACGTTCGTACGTGAGCAATGTGTATTGATGACACTGTGTACGTATGTACGTGAGTAATGTGTATTGATGACACTGTACGTACGTACGTGAGCAATGTGTATTGATGACACTGTGTACGTATGTACGTGAGTAATGTGTATTGATGACACGGTGTACGTTCGTACGTGAGCAATGTGTATTGATGACACTGTGTACGTACGTACGTGAGCAAGGTGTATTGATGACACTGTGTACGTACGTACGTGAGCAATGTGTATTGATGACACTGTGTACGTACGTACGTGAGCAATGTGTATTGATGACACTGTGTACGTACGTACGTGAGCAATGTGTATTGATGACACTGTGCACGTACGTACGTGAGTAATGTGTATTGATGACATTATGTACGTTCGTACGTGAGTAATGTGTATTGATGACACTGTGTACGTGAGTAATGTGTATTGATGACACTGTGTACGTTCGTACGTGAGTAATGTGTATTGATGACACTATGTACGTTCGTACGTGAGTAATGTGTATTGATAACACTGTACGTACGTACGTGAGCAATGTGTATTGATGACACTAAGTACATTCGTACGTGAGTAATGTGTATTGATGACACTGTACGTGAGTAATGTGTATTGATGACACTGTGTACGTTCGTACGTGTGCGATGTGTATTGATAACACGGTGTAAGTTCGTACGTAAGTAATGTGTATTGATGAAACGGTGTACGTACGTACGTGAGCAATGTGTATTGATGACACTATGTACGTTCGTACGTGAGTAATGTGTATTGATGACACTGTGTACGTGAGTAATGTGTATTGATGACACTAAGTACATTCGTACGTGAGTAATGTGTATTGATGACACTGTGTACGTGAGTAATGTGTATTGATGACACTGTGTACGTTCGTACGTGTGCGATGTGTATTGATGACACTGTGTAAGTTCGTACGTAAGTAATGTGTATTGATGAAACGGTGTACGTACGTACGTGAGCAATGTGTATTGATGACACTATGTACGTTCGTACGTGAGCAATGTGTATTGATGACACGGTGTACGTTCGTACGTGAGCAATGTGTATTGATGACACGGTGTACGTTCGTACGTGAGCAATGTGTATTGATGACACTGTGTACGTTCGTACGTGAGCAATGTGTATTGATGACACTATGTACGTTCGTACGTGAGCAATGTGTATTGATGACACGGTGTACGTTCGTACGTGAGCAATGTGTATTGATGACACTGTGTACGTTCGTACGTGAGCAATGTGTATTGATGACACTGTGTACGTTCGTACGTGAGCAATGTGTATTGATGACTCTGTCACTCAATCACACTGACTGTGAAGAAACCAACAACATTATATACTAGTATGTGATTTTTGAATAAGACAAATAGCTTTTAATTGGATTTTAATTTAACAGGTGGTATTCAAGTGAAACTTACTAATAAATAGTATTTATAGATGTTATTACATTTACTATTAACGCGGTTTGCATATTTGGGTGCAAACTGCAATAAATAATCAAAGAAAGCTTAGAAAGAACTCCCGTGTGCTGAGAGTATTGAAGACACATTAAAAATTAATTAAAAATTACTTGTACATGAGATATTGATTGAAAAGCTGAAAACTAATTATGTAAATCAGGTAACTAATATGAACAGAACAGGACAAAAAAATTATGAATTATTATGCTAATTAGAGAATTAATATTAATCAAAATTCATCAGGCCTGTCTATTGTCCTAGAGCATTTATGTACCAAATTTTATTCAAATGTGATGATCAGTAATTGATATATCAGTGTTAATTAATTATGTTAATTAGGTGATTAATAAGCATAAATATTTACCAAAAACTAATTGGGTTTCTGCATAGTTCTCTTTAAAAGTTTCATTAAAATCCAATTTGTGGTTCTTTATATATCAGTGGAACATTATGCAAATTAGGTAATTAATATCCAATTAAAACTAATCAGGTGTCTGCATAATCCTAGAAGATCTATGTTGCAAGTCTCATTGAAATATGATAATTACTACTTGATATATCAAAAGCAGAAAATTAATTAATTATGCAAATTAGGTAATTAATATGTACTCATATTACCCTAAAAACTATCAGGTCTGTGCAGTGTCCTGTGATATTTATGTACCAAGTTTTATTGAAATGTGATGATTACTACTTGAAATATCAAAAGCTGAAAATTAATTAATTATGCAAATTAACTAATTAATATATACTGATATTACCCTAAAAACTATCAGGTCTGTGCAGTGTCCTATGACATCTATGTACCAAATTTCATTGAAATGTAATGATTACTACTTGAAATATCAAAAGCTGAAAATTAATTAATTATGCAAATTAAGTAATTAATATGTACTCATATTACCCTAAAAACTATCAGGTCTGTGCAGTGTCCTATGACATCTATGTACCAAGTGTCATTGAAATGTGATGATTACTACTTGAAATATCAAAAGCTGAAAATTAATTAATTATGCAAATTAGCTAATTAATATATACTGATATTACCCTAAAAACTATCAGGTTTGTGCAGTGTCCTATGACATCTATGTACCAAGTTTTATTGAAATGTGATGATTAGTACTTGAGATATCAGTGGAAAAGCCGAAAATTGATTAATCATTATGCAAATTAGGTAATTAATATTGCACAGATTTTTACCCAAAACTAATCAAATCTGCGCATTAGTTTGGAACATCTGTGTGCCAAGTTTCATCAAAATCCAATGAGTGGTTCTTTAGATATCAGTGGAACAGTCATGGAACAGCTAAAAATCAGCTAATTATCATGCAAATTAGGTAATTAATATGCATGGATTTTTACCAAAACCTAATCAAATCTGCGCATTGGCCCAGAGCATCTATGCATCAAGTTTCATCAAAAACTGATGTATGGTTCTTGAGATATCAGTGGAATACTAGTAGACGGACACACACACACACACACACACACACACACCCACACACCCACACACACACACACACACACACACACACACACGCAGACACACTAACTGCAAAGACTCCTTTTTTGTGCTTCGCACACGGGAGTCAAAAACGTTTAAGAGTATACAATTCTTAAGTTTCTGGTTTATCTAACTATATACATGTATATATAATATACTAATCCCCTTACACATTAACGCTTTTTGTTCTACACTTCACAGGAACAGCCAGGACGTCGAAACGCCCTCACCGTGTGTAAGCGATGACGACGCCCTACCGCTAGGAGATATGTCAAATGACATGCACGACACCGTCAGCAAAATATCAAGTGTCGAGTCAAATGATTCCATTACTACATAGTGTATTTTGTTCATGCTGCTCGTCGCGATTTCTCTGTCGTTCTGACGTTCATAGTTGGTCATATGATAAGAATGTTATCACCGGATATTACTTATTCGTATAACTAGATGGGAATCATGGCGTCACGGGTTGTATTATGCATTCATCAGCGATTCGTGCATAACACTGGCCCATGACGTCACTCGTAACAGCTAGCTCTACGCACCAGTGATATCAGGTGATAACTTCATAATATATGCAAGTAAACCATATTTATATACAGGCATTTTTAATTTTATATCTCGCATTATTGACATTTTACGAAATTTAAATAGTAACAACTTATTTTCGCTTTTTATATTATATTATTTTATATTATATTAATATTATATGTGTGTGTATATTATGTATATTCTTACAAAACATTGCATATGATAATAATAAATGTTGGTAGTACTTAGATTGTTACACCCAGGTTTCAATACTACCCAGTAAAAATATTAACATGCGTCTGTAATGGTATCTTCGTAAGTTAAAACGCGCGGGTGGATATCGGTTCGGGTATCTGCTTCCTGGCTTGTCAGACAATAAGAACGCTAAATAAGGAAGAACTAGACTTTTTTGGTACGGTGTTGTTGGAATTTGCAGAGAACGGCCCTTTATAATCATGCTATAAGTTTCTCGTTCTTCTGTCACTGTTGGCAAAACATCATTACTTGTATATTTCCCAAACTCAATTATATAAATTCGATCAAATGCTAACTGGTGACATGATTCTTGAAATTATGTGATTAGTTACGCAGTTTTGTGTTCATGCTACATTTTGGCAAATCTTACATTGGCTGTCTGCCCATGGCCCGTGGTACTGAACACGTTGTAATTAGCATACCATACACAATCCGTGTTCTTCAAACAATATGATTTGATATGGTAGTTACTTATAATTTATACATAACTTACTAGCAGCCAAATACAAATAACGATTCATAAAATGTGTAGATATATGCAACACTTGATTGACATTGATTGATAGTTGTCTTATGGATATCATGTGTAATTAATGCATGAATTATGTGATAAATGCACTGCCACATAACTATAACAGAATGTAAATATGTAAAGTTACAAGTTGTGCGATATTTACATTATTAAAGGCGATTGCTAGTTTAAAATATTGACGCATTGTGTTTACTTTTAAGTGTTCAACAATCATATAACATAACGAACATATATTAACCATGTAGCATTTGTAAAAAAAAAAAAAACAGTAACACGCGCACCACATAAATCGACATTCAAGAAGAGTTAGAGACTTTAAAGGGGGCAGAGGTGTGGTTTTTGTCACTCCGTACATGAACTTTGAGATATATGAATCAACTATGCTTATAAAAACAACTTGTATGAACTGCGAAATGTCCTAAATATCGGGTATAAAACGGGCTGTGAAGTATACGACAAACGTCCTCTTTGCATGGCGTCATTTCGTATAATCCAAGACGAATTGAAATGTTTAATCTACAATGTATGTTACTTGTTGCATCGCACTGCATTGTGGGAAGATAAATTGAATATATTGTGAATACAATCTTGTTTTATACTAAAACGATATCAATTGCAATTTTAAAATGTATAACAAATCAATATCATTAAGATTATAATCTGTTGTTAGCCATTGTCAATATGTTTTGAGATATAAATTGCATCACGAATTAGTCTCGCTTAATGTTCAGTGATCCAGTATATACATAACAGACTAATATTGCCGTGGTTGCAGGAACCAATTTTGTGATATGCTCGTAATTTGTATCTAATTGACTTTCAAGAAGACACAAACAATTACATTGCAATGATTGTATGTTTAAATCAACTATATGCTTAGTATGCTGCATGAACCTTTTAAAATCTGCCCGAGAAAAAGTAGTATAAGCAACTATGTGATTGCAATGTGATTTGTTACTTTAGAGTACATGTGGTATAATATCATTGAATATATAGGGTAGTTAAAAATTGTCCAACTTCGTTCTGTTTTGCTAATAAGCAGCGTGTCATCAAGCCTTCATATTGTGTACTTGATCTGTAATAAAGTATACCAATTCGCCTTTGTATTAAACAAAAATATACAAATACCTCATTAAGATAACATAAAATATACATTAACATCATATGTGAAATAAATGTTTGTCACGGTCGGCTTTTATAAACTTTTTTAAAAAGCAAAACGCTCTCAATATAACCCATTTTAGCAATATACATCCAATATTGCCCTATGAAAATTATGACAATGCCCTTCCTTGTCCCTGCCTCTTTGTCCCGAAAATCTAAATATATTTCACTGGTCAAACACATTTAAAGTTAGAAAATGGTAGCTATTTTCCCTTTTAAACTTCATGAACTCTACGAAATATACATACAAACACAAAAACTGCGTCATTGCCCTGAACATATATTAGCCAACTGCGATTTCTTCCAAATGTGAACTACATAGCCAATGGGTAGGCCAAACAGGCAAAGAAAAGTGAAAATGTCTCATTCGGCAAGGGAATTTATCTTCAAAAGAAGTTTAGAATAACGTGACAGTGGTGTCATAAGGATACAAGATCATCAAAGTATCTATTCAATGAAGTTTGTACGTTGCAAGTTAAGTTGGATACAAAGATTTATATTTTTATTTCTACAACTTAAAAAACTACAAGTCATTATTATTATTAGGAAAAATAAATTATTACATTCTATTGATTCAGATTTATAGAAGTATGGCACTTACTGGTGTTTTGATTCATAATTGCATACAATATTAAACCCTGAGAAGCTTTCCCGAAAACATCGTTTTAGGACGCTTGTATTCAATTGTTTTGGCAAAATCGTCAGTTAATCAAAAGAAGACCCAATATTCCAATTAGGCCCATCTAAAACGTAAACTTATATGTAATATAGTTATATAAATCCTTCAAGGATGGTACATTCAATATTATCAAAGATTTATAAGATAAAGTTATGCAACTTTGATATCAAAGATCACAGTGATATTTATTTATTCAATTCACAGTTCAACAGGCAAACCCATTAACAGAACTGGAAAAAATAAACAAAACATAAAGAATACAAATACAAATACAAATACAAATACAAATACAAATACAAATACAAATACAAATACAAATACAAATACAAATACAATACAAATACAAGAATAAGAAGATATACATCAAAATGACAAAGTAACAAAATAAAATAATTATACAGTACTGATTTAAAACTATACAAAAATGAAAAAATATCAATATTACATTTAAATGAAAAGCCATTAAATAATGTCATACACCTTAAAAGTGACGAATGCTTCGTGAAGTTGACTGCTCCACAGTCAGGCTTAAAAAATGGTTTGCGTCTCAAACAAGTATTTGGAACATAAAAATAAATATTGGCAAGAATATCAGGGCTGTCATAAGAAGAATCAACAATTGTGTATAAAAAGAGAAGATCAAGAATAGTTCTCCTGTTAAATAAAAGAGGAATGTTAAAAATTTGCAATAAATAGGATAACATGAAATACTACAATGCAACAGTCTACAAACTTATTAGGATCAGTTTGCAAAATGTGACTGTCTGTTGGAGATGTAATAGACCTATAAAGCTTGGTATCATCAGCGTAAAGACTAAGATTGGCAGAGATATCAAGGTGAGTGATGTCATTAATATACATAACAAATAAGGCCAGACTTTTTTTATTCCTTGTTTCTCGAGTTTTTATGAGGCAAATTTGTTGATGAGGGCGAAAATATAATAAAATTATTTTTTTTTCCATTAGAATTGTGTGATTCTCAAAGAATTGTAAGTATAAATAATCATTGATCCGAGAGAAACCATTTAGACACGTAACCACCCATAACTACTTTCTGCTGCCATGACTTAGATAGAATGATAACCAATGAAATGTAAACTACCACAAATACCAAGTTTAAAGACCTTGTGGAGTAGCAGTGGATGGCACACAGTGTCGAAAGCCTTACTGGAATCAGTATATATGGAATCGACCTGTTGCTTTTTGTTAATAATAGCAGATAAAAGTCAGTGTATTCCATCAGATTAGTGGAGGTTGATCTGTTTTTAATAAAACCATGTCGATTGACAGTAATATTGGGGCTAATATGATTATACAAATGAGGAAAAAGCGGTAACAAAGAAATTGAACGACAGTTAACAACATATGTGACGACGTTCTCACAATCTTGTGCAAGATCCTTGAGCACATCACTCATTGCAGTTTGGAAATGTTCAATTGCATTTACAACAATGAACAAGATTACACCAAAAACTAAAACGCACATAATATATTTGCAAAAAACAGCCTGAACGAAATAAATGAACACTAACCATTTCTGCAAATGTACTTTTGTTTTGTGATCATTTCGTAGTTCCCACATATCACACCACCATCATCTTAAAAATCCTTGATTTTGTATATGATAATTAAACCAACTGTATCAGTGCGATCACTTGACAATATATTACTGGATATATATGTAGCATACATATACTTTTAAATATTCCCAATTCACAAACTGTGAAATCATGGAGACTACAACACTTGACTACAATTCTACATGACACGATTCCATGACAGTTCACGCATTATTTACTGTTCCATTACACTTCATTTTACATTATCATTATCTTCTTCTTGGTTTGTCTCCTCTATATGTTTGGAATTTCCTATTGAAAACGGCACATGTGTAGCATCGGGCAAGTTTTCTGTATATTACAAAAAACCTAATTTGTCATCAACTGCATAAACAATTTTAACAAATAATATATAATAGTAAAACAGCTTATTGATATGAAAATGACACTATCGTGTTATTACAGATTTGGTTAATATACTGTGAGTAAAATATGTGATTTTTGGATGTAATTTTCTGGCAATATAACTTTATACACTGAAATAAGTTACACACAAACATGCACACATTTGTGTTGCACTTCATAGCTGATGAGATTAACTATGATGAACTTTTAACATATTTGTTTTAAAAATAGAGAGTTATCACAAAATCAACTAATGGAATTGAGGTCCTATCATGGCAAATGCGATTTATTAATATCCGAGGGCATAATACGCGATTTGTCTATGAAACAAATTATTATACACACGCTTATATTAATAATTAATGAAATATATTAATTAGTACATGTAACATATAGCAGCCGAAAATGCAAATGAAAAACATTTTACAGACTTGTGTCTGTATGATTGTTTGCATTCAGTGAAATGATTTCATTTCTGTACATGTAAATAATAGAAAGTGTTTAAATGACGTAAATATTATGCACATTTTCCAAATATTATTACATCCATAAAACATTCAGATACTTTTTCAAAGGTTTTTATAAATAGATAAATTCTATCGTTTTCATCGCCTAATCTATAATAAGATTTATGCGCTACAGAAATTGTCGAAATTGCTTTTGGCTCGCAGTAACTACAATAGATATCACTAGATGAAAAGCCACAGAAATGTTTTAACCCAGTGACCAATCCTTGTGACTTTCTCGGCAATAACAATTACACAAAAGCTTTTAAGGCAGGTATCAGTGATGAACAAGAAAGTTAGTCCTTGCCAATTTATCAAACATTTGTTAATGTTAATTTAGCATTTTAAAATGCTTAATGTAAAATAACAAATGCTGTCCAAATTTAGTCCTTAATTTCTTTAATTTATGCATGTAATTTCCTACCTTTCAGATATTGTACAGCTTCCTTCTCAGTGTCATAATGTTCAAAATCTGTGATATTTTCCCTGTGTAAAATTGATAGCAGTTCAGGTTTTAGGCCAGCTAATGCCAACTTAACCTCGTGTTGTGAGAATTCTACAAATAATTCTTTTATTGCCTGCAAAACAATAATATATCTGAGTAATAACAATGACGTGCATTACAATATTGCAACACTAGTCTTGTTGATATGTTGATAAGCAAGTACATAGTTTACTAGTGAACAGTTAAATTAGTGGTCCATCTGGCTGCAGTTTTCCTGTTCACTTTGTAAACTACATACCATTACATCAAATAAATGAAATAAATTGTATGAACAAACGATTTATTATCTTAATGGGTCACAATTAATCTGTACCACAAACAATTGGATACCAAGATGATAATTCAAATTTAGTAATGCCTGGCAATGCTATAATATGAAATGAGAAACCTGCTAAACGGATTTCGATTATAAACAAACAATAAATAGCAAGTATAACTTATACAATAAGTAACACAATAACAACACAAGGCAATAGAGAAACAGAATTATGAATAGGTATATAGTTAGTGATGGTTTCATTACATCCAAAGGATGCTTGCATCAAGATGGTTAACATTTGTTTTTTTTAAAACTGCTTCTGTTGGCGCTTTTATCTAACTATGTGACTGTTTTTTTTCAGTCGGTGAATCATACAAGAAGTTCTTCCAACATGTTTTGATGTTTTCTTTGTACATTGATTAAATAACAATGCCACGTCTGGATATCAATAACTACTATATCTAACTATAACTATATTACCGGTATATAATAATTATATCTACTATGGTTATTTGATCATACCCTTTCAACCCATGCTGATTCAATGACCAACAAAAAAATACTCACATGTGTGCACTACAGCTGTTATTATAAATTCATGCAATCATCTTGTTGGAGTGATGCCTTTTTAACTTTTACCTGATTAAGAACCTAGTCTACAAGTGACCTATTACGTTGTATTAAACTAAATGTCAACCCATAATTACCACGGCAAACATAAATTTACATTTAAAACTGTGTACGTTAACAATGCACATTCACTGTTAGAAATTATGTGGATGTGGATCAAGCTAGATGCAATAATTGATAAAAATGGAAAAATGGTCACTTTTTGCAGGTTACATAGAAGCTTCAATTTCAGGTGTTACCATGGTAATATACTTACAAGAATAGATGTATAATCAATATGAGCGACTCGTGAGGCATCAACAACAGCTGATTTGGCATGCTCTCCTTCAATACATTCACCTTTAACAGTATCTGTGACATGTTCAACGGCGGGAAAATATACACCAGCTTCAATCTCGATTACAGTCACTTCTTTTTCTTTCACCTGCAATTATGTATCTTACATATAAAATATGTTTACCTCTTAATAATTGCACAATGTACTATTAAAAGTGTTTTAATTAATTTGATCATCTAAAATATAATAAATGATCTCACCTTCATATCAGGTTTAGCCTGTTTATACAATAGCATACATATATCTACACCAATACCAATTATAATACCAATCTCAACACCTTGCACCAAAGAACCGATAAAAGTCCCAAGCCAAGGCAATAAATCTATCTCTTTAAGACAAAAAATGAAAATTAATTAAATTTTAGTTATATATATATATATATATATATATATATATATATATATACAAGATGTAAATTTTGTAAATAACTTTGAGTATTTTTTCAAGTACAAGTGCTGACAATACATTTAGTGCATTCCATATAGTTTCGAGACTAAAAATGACAGGCTCTTAGCATCATTTTTCGCAAGAAAGAAAACGTGATTTCTCGCGAACGCCGTGATTGTTTTAATTGGTTGGTGTAGCAAATTGACACATTTTCAAAGGCCTTCAAATTAAAATAAGAAACAACTTTAATGGAAACACTATGATATGATTTTTCATAGAACAAGTCTACTGTTTTCAATGATCAACCATACCCTGATGTTTTTTTAATATGCAATATCAAACAATTATTTAAACTCAGTTATCTACATTGCCATACCACATAACAGTGTGCTAGAAAATATCGCATAAACGTGATACAAAACACAATTCATAATAATTTCATAATAATTAATAATTTCATCACTTACTGTTTATCTTCCATATTTTTCTAACTGTTGCATAGTCAAACATTTGAGAAATAGCATAAATAATAACAGCAGCTAAAGCCGACTTTGGAATGAAATAAAATAGAGGAGTAAACACAGCCAATGACAGTAATGCCAAACATCCAGTAAATATACCCCCTAATTGTGTCTTTACACCACTCTGACTATTTACAGCTGACCTGGAATTAAACGACGGACATTTTACTCACTTTGGAGTTCTACTCACAATTTATGGAAAAATTGTAGTTAATTTGAGAGATAGATCAAAGTATGTTTTTAATATAACCAAGAGCAATAGGATTATACAGTCAGGTTTCAGTTTTGATTATATTTATCCATGTTTGGGCTAATTACTCCCATACTGAAAGTCACCTACAATACACCTCACTTTTATATTGCATCTACAATCGAAGGTAATAAGTATTGTATATCACCTTCACACTGAGCATTGTATTATATGGATATATATATATATACTGATATAGCCAATAAAACATTGTTACTAGATTGGCTACAATACTAAATACATGTCAAACTGTCTCATTGTATTTATCACATTTGTTGTGTTAAAGATAAAATAAAGATGAAAACATGTCATTTTTTATACTGCTGTTTGACTGTGCATAACTGATAACTTGATTCTGAACTAAACGTTTCCACGGTACACATACATATTATATGTGCTGATTGGGTTGGTGTGTACAATAAAACATATGTGTATTAGTGTAATTTAGTTACATCAAGGAATAAATACTATTTTGAGAAAACAGTGAATTTGTTCAACAGCATGCATTAATACCACTATTAAAAATTAAATATTTATATCACAATTATAAGAACAGAAGAAATACAATACAGAAGAAAATCATGGTATCAATATACTGTAGAATACTTTTTGCTTGGAATTAGTTTTCGCTATTTTTGCTGAAGGAATGATTCAGTGAAAATAAATTCCATACAAAACACCCAAAAAGTCTTTTCTGTGAAAATCAATTCCAGCTAAAATTAAGTATTTTACAGTAACTGTAAACCATAATACACCTAGTGCTAGATTAATTCACTGCATATATATTTATATATCAATCGAAATATGAATGGAGTCAGTATTCACATCTGCTACATTGGGCCATTCCAGTTTATATCTGCACCCCCCCCCCCCCCCCGTTGATGAGCGTGTGTGTTTACTTCATACAGGATATAATTTCCATGGGTGTCATACAAAGTTTTATTTCCAAATCACCATTCACCATACAGTGATGGAGATCCAAAACTATAGTTCCTACTTATGGTGTTGGTGAGTTCCTTTGTGCCACCATACAGAGTAGGATTTCCAAATATAACTCTCATATGCTAATTTACTAAGTTCACAATTTTATATTTGATAATGGAAATCCAAACTAGTCCTGATTCACGGTATTGATGAGCTCATTCGTGCCACCATCCTTATCTAATTTCAGTAATAACTATTTCATACTGGCCCAATTTTTTTACCATATACAGTCATTTTTTTTAGTCATACTGTTGGAAATCGAACCTCATCAACCGGTATGTGGCGAGATAAACTAGGCCACATTTTATTTAGTAGCCATAACTGCCTGGATTTCCAGGATTTTTTTTCCATACTTGTCTGAATTTCCAGATTCTGTTTCTCCATATACAGTTGGAATTCCGGGGTATTTTCCCCATCATACAGTGCTGGAAATCCGACCTCATCAACAGGGGGGTGCAGATATAAACTGGAATGGCCGATTGAGGAGCTGTCACATGTTGCATGAGAGAAATATATGTAACCAGTTATAGCCTCACCTTGTAAAACTGCCTGTAACAGGGTATGCAGACACAAAGGAACCCATAACATTGGTGGTTCCTGTAATGAGATTGTAATGACTGACATATAAGTATAAACCAATAATTTACCCTAATTGATTAGGAGAAATGATAAACAGTACATAAATAAAGAGTCACTGTACCCTTAGCAGTTGAACATATAAAATATGTTGACAGTACATTGTATAACCAGGATATTGACCATAGACACACATACCAAATACTGGTACACTGTATATCACAAAATCTTACAATCCAATGAATGTTTGGTGAAACATTGCTTGTTTATTTAATCAATTATTTTAAATGTCTGCACCTTGAGATCATTCATAAAGGTTCTTTGGGTTCTTGTGACTATGTGAAATATTTGATGGTATGAACATGCAAATATTGTAGGAATAATTGATTGGCCTAGATATACTGCTAACAGAAAAAACCCACGCAATTTTAACACTATTCAAATGATATCTAATGGAATGTGAATGCATAATTAAAATTGGAGACCAAAATGATCACCAACATTCAGACGCACTGAAAATTATTGAAAAATGTATGTTTATTGCATATTACCTGCAATTCAAACCATCAATGATTTCACATAATAAGTCACATGAGTGCAATATTTCATAGTACAAATTAAAGGTAAACAAAATAAAAAAAATGTGTATGCACTTTGGAAAATAACATAAGGCATATATTGAAAAATATTTCAATTATTTTTAAGTCGCTGAATTAATATACAATTGAGAATTCAAATTGACATCAACTTTCAAGATATTACTGTATTAATATGCAATACAAATATGCAACAAATTTATTCTGAAATGTTCTTGAGATACACACAGACTGGTAGATAAATTTTGCTTACATACCTAATGCTAACAATTCTTGGTTCGGATATACTCGATAATTGTTTTTTCGTGCTGAAATTTAAAATAGATTTGTAATGACATAGTCCCAGTAAGTGTTCATTATAATATCATATTTGGAATGCAAGATTTTTGCAGTGTTTTCCATTATACAAATCATTTCAGTTAATAAGGTTCTCGATCTTGAAAATTGTTGTTCCAATGTTCAATATAAACAACATCTATCTATTAAAGGCAGAGGTACATGTATGATCGATTTAGATTTTTTGCACAAAAAATGGATGCCAGTTAGCCATCTTGAATTGGATCATAAAAGGAATGTAAATATATGTGTCATAACCACTGGTACATTGATCCTCAAAGTCTATATAGATCAATGTCACATCTTGTAACTCTAACTCCCATAACCACTATACATGTACATGTACATGTATATCATAATAATATGGTCAAATCTTAGCCTTAGCAACAACCACTGTAACCATGGACCTCTGTTACTGCACTTATTCTGTATATCTACAGTAATGTTTTATTCTATGAATGAAGATCAAATGTAATCAAATTTGACTCAACATATTATATCATCACGTTTACCTACCAAATGCTTTGGCACAAGCAATGCTCTCCAGAAAGCTGATTATTGGAATGATGATCAATCCCAAACCAATTTCCTGTCACAGAAATGAACAAACTAACAAATGAATAAATAATTAAAAGATGAATTAATTATTAATACTAAGTAATGCTTGGGTGCATGAGATGAGTGAACAAGTAAACCAAAATTTAAATGATAACTAACCGTCATGATTTCTGCAAGGGGTACATATTCTCTGCTACTGTCAGCCAAAGTTGCTTGTGAATATCCAACAGTATCATTTTGAACTACCACTGTTTCATTTATCACTATGCTCATATTTAAGTTGACATGTTCCATTAGAGGCATGTGTCGTAAATATGGAGGTATAGGTGGTTGGAATGGAGGCAGACCAGCAGGCACATGCCCAACAAGAACAAAAACTGTGGTATTCCCATTAATATGAAATCCATAAGCCACACTTGCTGCCAAAATTACCATAATTGCGTTTCTTGCTGTGAATTCAAATGTAAGTACAGGCTTATGCTGCAGATTGCAGATATCGAATAAAATTATTGCAAAAATATTGAAGCATGAGATGATCATGCATCACAAGACAAATGTACATTCTTAAAAAATTTTAAATATGCAAATGGTGAGTCTGGGAAAAACGTTTCTCAAAGTATGTGTCACATATGTTTCACATTTTTGAATATGGTGATAATTTCACTTATTTCTCTTTATACATCTTCCCAAGCACCTAGTGTGTTCTGTGATTTGATTTGATTGATATTGAGATTATTATCTCATCTAAGTTGCATATATTGATACTGTAAAATATTTGATTTTTGCTTGTAATTAATTTTCGCTATTTTCCCTGAAGTAATGATTCAGTGAAAATAAAATTCAGCGAATATACCTTTTTTCCTATATTATACATTTAACTCACCAAAAATCAGTGAAAATCAGTGAAAATAAATTCCATACAAACACCCAAAAAGTCTTTTCAGTGAAAATTAATTCCAGTTAAAATGAAGTATTTCACAGTATAACTTACCAGTTCCTATCAGCCACACTGCTTTATATAAAACTGTTTGTGCAGCATTTTGTGGTTTTTTGACTGAAAATTTATCTTTTACATTCTGAAGGATGAATAAATAAATTATTTACAAGTTATTGTATTTTCATCTGAGCTAGAATCATAAACAAGACAAAGATACAACTCGAACACAACAACATTCCTAGCAATGATAAAACAATTCTTGAATTCATTCTCAGCTGACAACACATAGAAAGAGCAAACACATGATTCATGGCAGCAGAAGTCTACTCATGGATATTTGCAGCCAGATTTTATCTACACTGCAATAAATTGTTCGTTCAGTCAATATAAGGATGTTGACTTAATAAAATGTCACCAAACCTTTTGAAAAAAATGAAGGTTGTATTATATTTGACATTTTGTCAGTTTTAGAACATTTTACCATTAGTGGATAGGGAAATATGATGCAGTAAAAAAAATAATAAAAAAAAAAATGATGCAGTATCTAAAATTATAGGCTGGTGACATAAGGTCAAAAAATATTTTAATAACATCACGACTGAGGGTCACTTGTTTCCACTTGTTGTCCTGAGTAAATCTATTGCAGTGTCGTAGTTGCTATATAAAGTTCTCTTTAATTATGAATACAGACAAACCTAATAATCACTGCATAGTTACTGAAGACAAAGCAGATACCCTCCCCCCCATATATAAAACTAATTTTACTTTACCTTTATAATTACAAGTAAAACAAAACAAGTAAATCCCATGAGTACATCTTGCCACCTGAAAAATTAACATATAGATATAATGTCATAATATAATTAACATTTCATGATAAGTTGTTAATTTTGGCATATTCTTATATAACTTTTATAACTGTATAATGCTACATGACTACCGGTATAGATTGATAAAAAACAAAAGACTACATTCTGAATAAACTCAACTCTGAGGGTGCTGTAATAACTACCAGTAATGCATACCGGTAGAAGCGAAAAAATTCATGTTTCTGATCATTGTACACGCCAGTATGACACAAGTTATTTTTGAATTAAAACCTTGTTGAAAAAATCAAATAAAAGCATGATCAAACACAAATTAACAAGCAATTTTTGAAGCGCCAAAAGCATACTGAGTAAACCAAATCATGAGGATGCTATAACAGTAATATTATTTTTGGCTCATCTCTATCGTTCTAACCCGTGCTGCAGACAAACCACCTCCAAATTTTCAGTATTAAAGTTAAAGTATGAAAACCAAGACACTATGGTGACAGAATGGTGTACATACCTTGAATGGGGAAGCCTATATGCTGTTTTATAAAGAGTCTCTATAACATTAGTTGTTTGAAATTTAGGAATGCCAAATATATGACGTAACTGACCAACACCAATAATAACAGCAGCAGCTGAGGTGAAAGCTGTGATGACTGGATGTGATATAAAATTCACCAAAAATCCTTTAAGAAATAGAATGCAAGGGTATGAAAATAAGCAAGAAATTTTGTATTGCATGATTGATAACTATGAGAATGAAGACTATTTTGATTGAAATGAAACTGATGTTCATATTTTATTTCCATAATATTTTGTTATTGCATGAAAACACAAAATCCAGCCCATAAAAAAACAGCTGTGAAATGAAAAAAAAAACACCCCCCCCCTCCCTCTGCTGACACACACACACACACTGATACAAAAACTCCTACAGACAAAACTAACCTAGGTGAAAGATTCCCATCGCTATCTGGACAAGTCCACAGAAAAATGTTATGACTATAGCATACACCGGATTATGTAAGCCATCTTGTCTGTCAGTTTCACCACTAAAGGTTGCCACAAGTAAGCCCATGACAACTGTAGGACCTAACGTAACATCTTTGGCTGTACCCATGAAACAATACACAAAGGAACCCATGAAGGCAGTATACAGACCATACTGTGTGTAAAATAAAGAACAACAATTACTAGTAAGCATAGAGTGAAACACAACAAGTGCATATGGCATATTTTCCCTGGTAGAAGCATATATGAGGTAGAGGTGCATGCAAGCATATATTGCACTTCTACCCACAATTCAGCACATTTCATTATCTGCCATATTTAATTTCTGTTATATAACAACATACAAAGATCACTGGATATATTTTGTGATAAACCAAAGTAATAACCATGCAGATGGAGCAGAATAATGTGAATGAAAGTGATACTCATTGTACATGTATTAATGAATCAGGTGATATGTTACAAGGCATATTACATCCAAATGTTGAAAATGAAATAACAGAACATCAGAATCTGTTGCCCAATTCAAGCCAAGATGGTCATAATGTGCCAATCAAGATAGAAAAGAGAAAAATTAAAAGTGCTTTGGTCCTAGACATTTTGATGGGTACCGGTAATACATGTACAACAAGAATGAAAACTGTAAAATACTTTATTTTATCTGGAATTAATTTTTGCTGAAAAGACTTTTTTTGTTGTTTTGTATGGAACTTATTTTCACTGATTTTTGATGAGTTGAATGTAAAATATACGAAACAACTTGTATTTCACCGGAAATTATAGAGAGGTCCAACTAATAGAACGGTTATGGTAACTTACTTCCAGTGGAAGTTTAGCGACCGTTGCATACGCCAATCCTTGCGGTAATACTGTCAATCCAACTGTGATTCCAGCAATAAAATCTGATATAAGCCATTTTGGTTTATATTTGGGTAGCCATTGTGTGATGGGAAATTTGGATTTGACATTGTCAACTGTACAGCTCTCTTTGGCAAAGTCTCCACATTTCTTTCCTACAAATCTAGCATTGGTTCTTAACCGAGTCGCCATTGTGCAGTTCAGTTGTAGAATACAAAGACAAGGAAAAATCACCAAATCTGTTACATGTACCTACAAATAAACATAAATTTGTGTTTAGGCAATGAGAAAAACATTTTGTGGTTCCAAAAACCCAACCTACACTATTTTTACTGCCCAACTTTTTTGGGTGTTATATTTGAGAAAATTGTGCCACATTTTGAGATTTTACAGAAATTCAAAACTTTGCAAAACTAAGAAATCTAAACTTTGATGATTTATGACACTCATATCTGCACAACTCAAATTAACTCAGTTTACATGATTATAACCAAGAAAAAATATATAGAAAAAAAATCCTACCTACCTACCATTTTGAAAAGCATGTTATTTAATGTTTTATTTGGCCTTATTTGTTGAGAAGGGAGGAGAGTCCTTTCAAAACACATATCCCATGCCCTACACATTTCTGATGAACACCCACTAACACTCTCAACCACTACCCATCTCCTATCACCTTGTTATCTTGAATATACTACCCATCTCCTATCACCTTGTTACCTTGAATATATTATCTCCACAGTGAAAACTGTCTTCATTAACTGAGTTTAAACCATCAGTGCTGACTATAGCTGATAAAATTGTTCATAAAATCATATCTATATCTTTGCACAAAATTATGATACAATCATAATTCTAAATAACCTAATCATGTCACATATTTAAAGTAACCCGAATGGTTAGTATAATTGTGCAGTAATCCCACCTTTTATGAATATTACAATTAATACAATACTCACCAAAATAAATAACAGGATTATAACTATTTGTGACTGTGATATGCCTCAGTATCTTTTATAACCACAATATATTTATTTTGTTTTCTTTCGTCTTCCCAATTCTCTTCTGGACATTCAACCTTTCAGTTAATCTACCCTCTGCTTGTGAAAAGAGTTCCTCGCCAAGAACATGTCATACCACACACTCGACCCAATGTTTAAAAATACTGTGTGACCTTAAAAATAGAAATATACATCATGTGTTTTAAACCAACATAGATTAGAAACAGTGACTTAATGAAACAAAAACTGGGAAAAATATAACAATGGAAATAATATCTGACTTTGGTCAAAATAATTCATCTGTGAATATCTTGTATAATAATCTCTCAGCATAGAAAGTGATTGTGTGCCCCAGGCAAGTACTAGTATCTAAAATTCCCTTTGTTTCAATACACATTGTGTTAGCTTTAGTGTCTCTATGGGCTGATTCAGTGATGCAAAGACATCCAAATAATAGGTGTTGAACCATATAAATTGTATATATAATATATAGACTATATAATTTGGTTTAACCAAACTTATGTAGTCATAACCAAATTGTGCAAAACAGGGCATAAACTTCATGCAGACATTTTAATGGAATCACCTCTCCAACAACACAGATGTCCCACTAAACTGAATATATCAAATTTGGTCTCAAGTGAATCAACCATATGATACTGGGACTGGTACATGCATGATTCAAGCAGTTATTTGACCATTTCCAAATCATGCTATTTCAAGATTTGCTTTTTCGATTATTTATTAATTGATGATGAATTCTCAACTTTAAAAATATGCTGTTGAATGTAAAATATCATGATCAAGTCAAACCATGCTCATACCATCCATTTCTAGCTCCATGCTTATACCATGGAACTATAAACACGTGGTTTATAGTTCCATGCTTATACATAGATACACGTCGTTGT
This sequence comes from Saccoglossus kowalevskii, assembly GCF_978046115.1. Classification (NCBI taxonomy): domain Eukaryota; kingdom Metazoa; phylum Hemichordata; class Enteropneusta; family Harrimaniidae; genus Saccoglossus; species Saccoglossus kowalevskii. Next base: position 9,812,719 of record NC_140648.1, on the reverse strand, counting down.
GATTATACCAGGTGCGGTTCTCATTTACTGTAAAATACTGTATTTTAATTTTCGCTGAAAAGACATTTTTTGGTGTTTTGTATTTTATTTTCACCGATTTTTTGTGACTTGAATGTAAAATATAAGAAAATCACCCCTACAGCGAAAATAGTGTAAACAAATTCCAAGCAAAAAATAAGTATTTTTCAGTAATTTGACTATAAAACCGAACGCCGGCGTTGGAAGGGGTCACACATATGCCAAGCCGGACACACGCCGTGAAATCGTTACACACAGTGATTGTCCTCGTTTATGTCGTCTTCCAGCTCAAACACACGGTAGGTAAGCATACCAGTTCATATCTGTTCACGATCCCCCTATATTTGCATAGAAAACGCAGGCTCACTCAATCCTGGAAAAGGTTTAGCCTGGAACAACCACGATTCGGCTCAGTGATGGAGGTAATCAGGTGACCGAAAATGACCTTTGACCTCGGTCGTCTGCTTCAGGTGAAAGGTATCATGATCGATTCATATGATTTATGTGTTTTTAAGCTAAATTTAGGAATTAAAATTAGAAATTGAGAATTAAGTTTTAATAATAATAATAATACCCAATAACTTGACTTATTTGGCTAAATATTGGTTTGGGGTGCTTATTTGTTCACAGTAATACTTAGACTTGTGTCTCGAGCTTGGTAAACTCGGGTGATGTAGAACTTGGCAAGTCGGGGACCTTATCATCATTTGTGGCAAGTATGGCGAATAAGTTCAGTACTAAATAACGTTTTCTGCTTTTTAAAATAAATTTGTGCATTAACTTTTTTTCATACTCCTCAGGCTAGTAGTCAATTATCGACGGGGGTTCTCGCACGTGAAGAGATAGAACGAAAAAAGTTATTAATAATAAATAGAGTCTCGCAAAAATAAGTAAATGCCAACAATATCTGTTCATAATATAAAGTTAAACAACTTCCTGTTAAAATGTGAATGTAATAGTCATAAATTAGTGAGTAATTAAGATATAAAATATATACTGGGGAGACTTATGAGCGTAAGGGACCCTAACAGACATATCTGTTTGCTTGTCACTTTACATCGATGTAACAGGAAACAATGGAATACAAAACGAGTGCGAACACGCCACTCCGACAAACACAAACTTGTTATTATTTATTTTTAGATCAACCTCTTTCTATATCTATAACAGAAATTATCCCGGTTCGACAGATTTTCATTCATTTTTGCCGGTATTGAATTAGCCGCACTGATCGATCGTATTCTGATATGATATTAATATTACTGATACAGTCAGGACTAACCACCAATCAGGATAAATATGATCCCGATTGGGATACAAGTTTATCTCGATCGGGATGAATATCTAAATTATGATAATAAAATTCGATCAGGATTCTTTATTATTGACAACGTACACTGTACATTGTACACAGGTGTACATTATTTACCAAGTTATTCTTCGAGTAACCGTGTGTTTTCTGGGTAAACGTAATGAAGGTTATTGGTAATCGGAGCATTCGTTTCTGTAATTAGGTAGCGAAGGTTATTGGCAAGAACTACAGTTCATACAGGAGGGGTAGATAAAAATAATTCTACTCTGTGGTTCAATGTGACGTGTGAAAAACAACATAATTGGCGGTATAGTCGAATTAAACCAAAACAAAACAGAATAGAATAGAATAGAATAGAATAGAATAGAATAGAATAGAATAGAATAGAATAGAATAGAATAGAATAGAATAGAATAGAATAGATAAGATATTAAGAATATATATTAATAACTAATGTCCGTTTATGTATTTACTCAGAGCATGAGCTCAGAGCATAGTAGTCTGACATGTAGACGTGATTGGCGCCTTCGCCGGATGAACGGCATCGGACGGAGGGCGCAACTCACGCGACCATGTCAGACTACTAGTACTCAGAGCATGGGGGTACAAATATTTCTAACTCCATGGTCAATTTCGGCGATATTTCTTCGTGACATGTAGTTCTTCTTCTATTGTTTTTACCTACGGTTTACGGGGAAGTTGCACCAGGAAACAATAATTTGGTCTTTTATTTTCACTTGTTTTTTATTTTAGCTGTAGGATGAATCAGTGAAAAGCAAAATCCAATGAAAATACCCCTTTTACTTTTAACAATTAATGAAAATAAGCTTCATAACAGTCAAACTGTTTTTTCAGCAAAGATTATTTCCAGCTAAATAAATTATAAATTCGTTTTTGTTCATAGTTCCATTGTACAATATAATATATATACAACCAAATGCATAAAAGATGTGCTGAACAGGCGCTGTTGTCTCCAAAACATAAACAATGGTTTCCCCAGCATCTACTTGAACCTTGTTGTTAAATTCCCGAGAGAAATATAATATTTAAAAAAAGATGTAACCACTGACCCCGACGTGATTCGAACACGCAGCCTTCTGATCTGGAGTCAGACGCGCTACCGTTGCGCCACGGAGTCATTGTTAATGTGTTACGTTTGGAGCTAGAGAGAACAATTATTTGTTAATATTTACTAACCGCTTTGCGGTAAGTGGCTTTCGCGTTAAGTGGGTTTCGTATTGGGTGGGTCTTGCGGGCCGGGGAATAGGGCTTTTTTGCAGTAACTGGTCCTTTCATCGTTGTTGAGAATTAAAGTTTCATGTTTCTTTAACAACTTGCGCTATTCTGGGAATACCGTCCTTAGAAGCTATTAATTTGCCTTTATGGTTTGTACAGTTGCTCTGGCAGGAGTTCCAAAATAAAACCCATGCTTACATTACATTATCATTATGATCTTATTGGTGTTGCAAAGGATAGTTGAATATTGTTTATTAAAATTAATAATCCCCATAACCGTTTTCCAATATAGATAAATTATAGTACGTAACAAATATATAACTCAGTCTCAACAATGAAATAAAGAAAAGTATATATATATTTACATTATTACTAATGCGTTGCAATACAACTAATTAAAATTGAAAGAAATTGCAATATAAAATATTCCGTCAGTAACACTTCTCAAGGGCGTATTTCACGGTCAGTGTTATTTACGAAAATATTTGTTTATAATTTTATAAATTTGCTTGGCAATTCCCACCCCAATTAGTTATAATGTATACATGTTTTAATAAATAAAATTAAAGATACACTACCTAAAATGAAATATTAATTATTTCATTACATAAGCTGCACAAAATTAATCAATATTTTTCCTTGCTAGAATGATGTGTAACCTTATATGTGAATCCTGATAAAGTTCACAGCTGGCGATTTAGCAATAGCCGTATCAGGGATAGTCAACTTCTTGTGATTTTGATTACATAACGTTTTTAGGTTCATGTGCTGCAAGTTACAGAGCACGTACCTAAGCGGCCGTTCCTCGGCAAACAATTAAGCCAAGGCAAAGCAATTCTCCGTTTTAACACAATCTGGGAAGTTCGAATTACTAAATGAAGTACAGGACGACGAAGCTGAACTATCCAAGAACCAAATCATCAAAATCTCAAAAGTGAATAGTTGACAGGTAGGTCGTACCGTTACTGATTGGAAAAAAATCCTGGCCCACCACTGCCATTGCAACAGCCAAAAACTGATTTTTGAATACTTTCGCTCCAAATTTATTACCTCCTACCTACAAAACAACATATCCAACAAAAAACTGACAGGATTTTTACAGAAGCTCAACGAGTTGGTCTAAAAGTGAATTCCCAGAAGACAAAAGTAATGAGAATTAATGCAAGAAATGTTGACAGAATTTACATCAATGGCGAAGTTGTTGAAGATGTCAACGAATTTGTGTACCTGCGTGCAACCTTAACAAAATCAAGAGGAGGAATGGGAATGGGAGTTACGCACGAAATGTGAAACTCAATGTATACCCAAGAATTAAATCACAGTCAGTCAACATGTGTATAAATATTTCAAATTTAGTCAGTATGTTCGATGTCGCATTTTTTTTTCAAATAAAGGAAGTACAAATATTGTATTTGTAAATTTATTTATTTATTCACTTAGTATATATATCAGAATGTATTAGAATTGATGTAACGAGTGGCATTTTAATTACTGATTGATTACTGACTGAAGTGATGAGTGACATATGCAGTTTTTAAAACACAGTTGATGTATGAATTCAGTATTAATTTGAATTTCAATGACAGACAGTATATGCACAATCAACACGTATGCAAATAGAATATTGTTGTAAAACACCCTTATTTTAGAGAAACATCAGGAGGATACACTGTTTTTCGGTGTGTTTAATTCAAGTGGAAATTGTTATGTATTTCGTGAAGTTAGTTTTAAAAAATTACCCTTTTTAGGTTTTCGCGATTCTGCGAAAGAAAAAGTAGTCCTTTTTCCCGCGCTATTCAGCAAGCATATGATAATTCCACTCGGATGCCATTCAATCAAGCCTATTTAAAATAATGATTTAATTAATATAGATATATCGTCTAACGAATTCCTTGAATGCGAATAGCTGTTACTTATATGTTGCTATAACCCATTATTGAACATACAAAATGTTGCCCGGGTCAGTAATAGTTTGTCTTTGCAAGCCATTGCGTGTGAAATGTGAAGTTTCGGTTCTGTTCAAAATCGTTTTCAGCTTTTCCCACTTCATGTTTTTAAACCGTTAATACACCTCGTCACTACGATGTGACATGTGACAGTATGTGTGCAAGATATTCATGTGTAATAAAAGGAAAAAGGTGAGTTTCCCAAATTTTTTATATCATTTCCCTAAATACATTTGTAATGACATAGTTTCCTTGAACAAATCGTGGAATTAAATACAGTGAATAAGCTCAAAACATCAGAATAGTAAAAATAAATGGTTTTAGATGAGTTCAATTTTTATCCCACAATCCTTTGCTAAATCCGACATAGAATTAACACATTTCTCCCCTATATACATTGTACTAGTATTAGCATACATTAAGAGTGACTCTACAAAACAGAAACTACTGACCCCGATGTGATTCGAACACGCAGACTTCTGATTTTGTACGTTAGATTTACTGTGTGCTTTTTATAAACTGTTTATGGTTTTTGATTTCACAATTAAAGAGCGGCTGCAGAACAGTGCTATATATGAAACATTTCTGAAACCAACTCAACAAAATAGAGGCGGCGGCACGAAAATTTGCATGAGGGCCAGATCTGCTCACCAACCTTGCGCCGAAGGCGCGACCTCACTAAAAGGCCAGGGCATGCTCCCCCTTAACAATTTTTAAATATAGACACTCTGAAAAGCTATTTCCTGCATTTTGTGGGCAAATTTTGCTGACAGAAAAGGTTTCAGCTTGATTTGGGAGGGGCGATGCCCTCAACATTTTTTTCGATTGCCCCCTCTGCCGCCGCCAGTGCAAACAAAACTGCGAGGGGTGTACATGTAGTTTGATCAAAATTAACCAGGGATCACAGGATTTTTATTTGGGAAGGTTGTTTTGGCGTTACGACCATGGAATGAATATTTGTCGCCAGTTGTGCAGTTTCTGAAGGACATACAATGTAGATACATTTATAACTTCACTCGTTAATACTATACTGTAATTGGTCAAAACAGGATCACGGGGATGGCGTCACTCATCACCTGATCGTGTGATTTCCAATATGTCGTCTGCTAGTTCGGTCGCTGAAATCGATGGTCTGCCTCGAAAGACTGGACGATTTAGCTTTTCATAAGAACTTGGCACACTAGAAGAAAATAAAGATGCACCGAAGACGAAGGACGCAATCAGGTTTTCTAGAAGCGTCTTTACATCGTTTTGTGAAGAAATCGGGACACCGCTAGCAGACATCGAGAAAACGGCAGACGATCTATGCACGTTCTGAGTATGAACGTGTAATGTGTTATAAAACACATATTGCATGGCCTAATATGTGCTTAATATTTCCTTCCATGACGTAATAGTATTCTACTGGTAATACCAAGAAACAAAAGTGGTAAGTCAAAAAGTGAATAATTTGGCAGACAATACTGATAACATGACTGGCATTTAAGGGACAACAACAAAAGTTCAATGTAGGATAAAAAAACTCCTTTAGTCCCCCCCCCACTGAAACTTAATAAATATTGACCATGGCGTCAGACTACAGTCACCATTAAATACAAATTGATAATCGGACTGTAGTATGGCATAGCAGTTGGTTGTCAAGTGGTTGTAAAAAGACTACATTCGGACCAAATCATTTTCTCGTCTTGGGTGTTTTTCTTTCATTTTCTGTTTTTTTTTTGTCCATGGTTGGATAGAAAATAAACGAACTACAAATACTCCAAGATTTTTTTGTCTTCATTAAAAAATACAATCGTTTTTGTAGGATGGAAACTTTTTGAGGTCAAAACCCCCCACCCCCAAACTAAAGCAAATATGTTGTTTATCCGACATCGATCTTTTGACATTATAATATTACAATATGCACATGTATTTTCAGACCAAAATTATTCACACATCAAGCCAACAGGCTGGCAATCATAATGCTCCAGTCACATAAAGTATCTTCTCTTTTTTTTGCCGAAAATGGCATTAGCTAAAAATAGAGAAAAGTGGCAAAACCTGACCTGTCAACCCAATGTACGGTACCTACATATTAACTATCGAGGTACCGGGTAGTTAATTTTCGAGAAGTCAAAAATATTTTTTTTTTTTTCACCTAAAATTGAATACATCACAAAATAAAAAAAAAAATCTTATGTGTCCACAAAAGGCACATGCACATCAAAACAATAGAGAATTAAGTTAATACCCCGGTATCATCACCAACGAGCAAATCTGACAAACATCCACCCTCAGTACTTGCATATCAAATAGTCTAGGTGGTATTTTTAAAGAAGTGATTTATATAAAAATTGCTGCAGACGTTGAATAGATAATCATCTACATGAACAGATCTGCTTGGTCATCTTCCACAACAGCACAGCTTGTGAAACGCCACAAGGGACAGGTACGACTTACAGCATACCAGTACATGTAGCAGTAATTACAAATGACAAGAGTTTCAACTTTCTAGTGAGGACATATCAATATCCACTTTATTGATTTTTAATACACATTTCAAACATCATTTACAGCCTTATTTTATATAGAAAGCAGAGCTGAACATGCATTTTGTTTTTATCCAAATCATCCTACCCCTGATCCCGACTCATAGAAACAAGCGATTGCATCCCAAATGATAGAAACAGCCAATTAAATCCAAAACATAGAAATAAGCCATGGCAAACCAAATCCTGAAAATAAAATCCCCTTTTTCACTCCAAATACATTAAATAGACTATGATTATACATTAACATATGCTGCATGCAGATTACTTTTTTTTACCCTTGTATCAATTTCAAGTGAAGGATTAGCACCAAAAATTGTCAGTAGTTAAAATACATTGCTTGTTGCAATCATTTTGGAAATACCATCTCTTAATATACAACGTAGATGGCTACAAGGCAGCAATGGTACTGGAATACCAGTAGTTAAATATTTATTTTCAGAATAAGGACGTATTTTCACAAAGATGTTGTCACACTTTCTCTCGCTAGCAAAATTGAACACAGTTTTTAGTAGTTTGAGTATTTCAATGTAGTAGTGCCATCTTCGGGGAAATTATAATTGTTAATATTGTCTTTTTAGAATGACAAGACAAATGTAAGCTAAAATACAGAAAATTACAGTGTATATTGCATCACATTTCACCGAGTTCCAGTTTCAAAATAATGTCAATAGTATCATTCATAAAACGGTAATAGCACATGCAAACAACAGAGGTGTGTATGAGGTAAAAATAAGACATACTTTAATGATCCAGTGTACAATGACATGTTTGGTTGGTTATACAGTCTGGTTTATGCATGCATTTTATAGTTGTGCTTCCAATAGAGCAACCACAGTGATTGGAAGGATCATCAACACATTTAGATCAGCCATTCATAACTATTATACATGTACATTATACAGTTTGTATTTAAACCATCTCGAGATTGGTTTATCCCGAGATACAAACAATATGACAGTTTGTACATATTGAAAGTAGTTGGGTCAAAATAAAATGTAAATTAGGCTAAAAATGACTTGTTTCTGGCCCTGAGATATTAAATGTTGCTGTGAGCATTATTTCATTTTCTTCATTTTTACAATATTTTAAGCAGAATTTTGAGTCTAATTGAAAGATGTAAATTCACCTTGTCGCAATTTGAGAGATTCCTGGAAACACCACTGCCTGCCTACAAAAGAAACCCACTGAAAATTTACATCATTTTTTAATTCCTTTCCGAGCTGTTTCTGTATTCTTTATAAAATCATTGAATACTCCACCTAATGGTAACTACTCTCATCACCTCTCTTAAAAATCCACAACAAAATTCATAACTGTCTGAATCGCAAAACTTAACAGGTACAGAAAATATTATTTGTATACCCAGATACTAGACCAAATGTAGGAGACAAAAGTGTAAATTTTCATATTTAATGTCCCTGTAAATGTAAAGAAATAGAGTTTTTATACTTTTTATAAAAAAATTTAAATTAAAAGAAAGTAAAATAGTGACAATAGTGTATACTAATATAAAACTGAGTACGAAGAAAACAAAAAATGAATCTAACTATAAAATAAGACTAAAAAGATTATTTGAAAGTTCAGTACTCTTTACAGACGCATCAGAAATTCTACAGCGACACCCTCTACATGTATTTCAGCTGAAATTAATGTTTCTGATTTAAACATTTAGTTCACATAAACATGTAAACATTAACCTTTTCTCACTTTTCATAATATAAACCAGATATTACTGTAAAATCTGTATTAGAAGCTGCGGCTTCTATCAAAATGGCACAATGCAACAGAGGGGATGCGGCTTCTATTAGAGCATCTACATGTATGAGAAATGATGAATTTTTGGTTCTCAATTCTTCAAAAAGAATGGGTGCGACTTGTATATTAGAGATGCGGCTTATAATACAGATTTTAAGGTACTCATTTTCATATTCAATTCATTGTAAATTTACAAAGAGGTACATGTGTAATTATGCCAATTTCATTCAAAATTAAAGAAAAATGCATTGAAAATGTTGTACCAGAAATTTGGTGGAAACATTTATGTTATTAATAGTAGAAGGATATGATGTGCTGGATGATCTGGAAGTCAAGTAATATGCGTTTACATGCAGTGTGCAGCCTCTATGAGTTCCTCATACATATAGTAAGGCGAATTAATTATGCAGCATAATTGAGTCAAATTTGGCTGTATACAATAAAGTTTGTAAATAAAATATACAGGGTGTGGGGCTATTCTTGCATTTTAACTACCGCAAACTATAGCAGCATTCATTGAGACAAAAAAAAATAGTCACTGACACCAATATCACCCAGCCCCCAAATATAGTTTGTGATCCCAGACTTTTGAGTCTCTTACTAGATATTATAGGAATTTCTCAGTATGATACAAAACTAAAAGTATATGAAAAAACTCCCACAACTCGCATAGTTGTCTCCTTAAGAGAAACAAATGCCTTTCACAGTATTTAAAATACTGTTTACAGATCATCCAAGCGCTTTGATCTACAAATCACCCTCTGATACTCAATTGCATTAAATACACACCATGCACATAGCGTTATATATAAATATTTACATTATATACATTATTAAAATGATGCAAAAATACAATCAGTACCCATCACAGTTGCAAAGATTATTTGGAAGATAGAATAAAAAGATCATCACGTCTTTGTTTATTTGCACATTTGCGTTGTCAACAACAACATTTTAAAAATCCAACTTCCAAACAAAACATGTATGCAATCATACAAAAATTTTCAAGTCATGATTTTAAGGTATCTCTGTAGAGAAGTATGAAAAATATAGACTGAAATGTTACAAGACAATGGCAATTGGCAGAACCATTCAAACATCTTTCATTGTTCCAAATGCATTTTTTTTTATACTGGGTTTATATCATTAGATTTATTTAAGGGTCCATTACTTTTCATCTCAACATTACCATCTACTGTTTTTTCATCTTCATCTTCGTTATCATCTTTATCTTCTTCCTTCTTTGACTTCTCTGTATGATTTGAATTTGCTTCCATGGGGGTTAACAGCACATGTGTGGCATCTGCTTCTGGAGTATTTTCTGCATTTAAATTGACAGTGAGAAAACATTACAACCGACAAGTCATGGAAATATTCACATGTTAATTTTCAAGACATGAATGTCTACCAGTCAGTCAAATGTTGACAAATTGAAAAACAAATCAACGTGCGTATGTATTCCCTTATAACTCCTTTTTGTACCAACTTTAAATGAGCCAAACCTAAAAGACAACTTGTACAACAAGAATTAACAACCTATTAAAAGTGCATCTAGGCAAACAGGGATTGAAATAGAATTTTTTACCTGCATGCACAGTGTGCATGTTGAATTTGAAATTTACCTGCACCAACTTGTTGTGAAATGCACCACTTTTAAAGTTTTAATAAAGTTTAAAGTTTCTTTATAAGATTGTCGTCATCAGACCATGCAGCCTCATTTTCTGGTACCCGAGATCCATATCGTCTTGTATGGGGTCTTCTGCTTGTTTTGCTATCTTGAAACCACAAGTCAATTGCATTGTCAGGAACAAATGTGTCAAGTTCATCATCACATAAATTGATTGCCATTAATGCTGTTAAGGTTTCAGGTTGAAGCCTGCTTCGCCAGTCACTTTTTAATTACTGACATTAGTGAAAATCCGCGTTCACATACTGCTGTACTACATGGTATGAGAAGAACTATCTTGACAAGCATGAGAATACACTTATAATTGTCTCCAAACACCAACATCACTCTTTGCCAGATATCAAGATATTTCAGGGATTGGCCTTCTGTCTGTTCTATTTTTCGAACTATTTTCTTCAGTGCTGTCCATTCAATTAATGTGTCAATTTCATTGCATCCTCTGTATTCTAGTATCTGTTTGAAGTGACTGTACAAACATTTGACTTCATCATCTCCATACACCTCTAAAGCCTCAGTCTCAGTAGGCCACATAGCAGGATCAAATATCACTGTGGATTTCAAGATTTCATTTTCTACTAAATCTTGAAATCTGTTATCAATACACTGTACAGTTAATTCTATTGCTTTCTTTGATTCTTTTATAGCTTCTTGCTGTTTTGACTGGGTGTGATTATCTACATTTCTTTGAGGTCTTCCTGGTCCCTCTTGTAGTAAGATGCCTTCATATACAAGTTTCCCATCAGCATTAGTAGATATGCCTTCCATCATGCATCCTTTCAGTTTGTCTTCATCTTTATACTGTACCATCAGTTTCTTTACAGACTCAGCCATATTTCTGACTCTTTCTACAGTAACCTCATTGTCTTGGAGGCATTTACTGAGTACACTTATCATTCTAAAGTAAATTTGCAGGAATTTACAGAACATCACAAACTTAACACTTTTCAGCATTTTCAGGAAATACACTGCTTTGTCTTTGCTTTCTTTTCCACCATGTATTCTGACATCTTCTATATGTGCAATATGAACTTTGTAGTTCCTGAGTAGAGCCTGAACTCCTCTTTCATGATGAGGCACCCATCTTGTACCACTAACATTCACTGGCCTTACAACAGAAATGCACAAAGCTTCCCCAGCATTCTTAAAAGCAGCCCAATTCAGGGGGGAGTACTTATAGAAAAGGTACACCTTCTGAAGAAATTCATGGACTACAGTGAGATATGGCATTTGCTTTAGAACATCTTTGACAGCAAGTTCAAGTCTATGTGCAAAACAATGAACAACAACTAAGTGTGGTACATCTTCTTTCAATCTCGTGGCGACCCCTGATTTCGAACCCATCATCACATTGGCACCATCAAAACTTGCTGCTACAAGATCATTTTTCCAAGTTTTTCTTTCAAGATTTTCCTCCATTGTACTCTGGAGTGCGGCAGTGATTGACGGAGCATCAGCTTTAACAAGTGGTTTAAATGTTACAAATCTGTATGTTGGCCTACCATTTTTAATGTATTTAACATATACAATTTCCTCATCAGTAATACTAGTGTCTGTACTTCCATCTGACAGTATAGCAAAAAACTCTGATTCACTCATTTCTTTGATCATCTCAACACGTTTACTTTCATATATGTAATCTGTGAATATTCGTGCCTGCTTGTCATTTGCATAGGTTTCACTAACAGGTACATTATTAACAGCCAATAATTTTATCTGTCCAGGAAAATCTGTGAATGGACGTCCGGATTTAGCCAGAAAGAAAGCCACACGAAATAAAACTCTCATTTGTTCCAGTTCACTTTTTTCCATTCTAATCAAAAGTCGTTCTATTGGTCTGTCTTTTGGATTACATTCCTTGACTTGCTTTGATAATACAGCCTGGACATGGTTACTTGTATTTTCATGACCATTTAAAACATGTAAACGAAAGGAATTACACACCCTTGTGTGCGAAATTTGTTTACCTTTCCACTGTGGTCAAACTTCTGACAAACATCACAAAACATTACGTTATTTTTTTCATCGAATATTAGCCATTTTTTCTCTTGAAGCCACGTCTGTTGAAAACGATAAACTTTTTTTTTCTTAGTGGGTGGCGACTCAATCACCCCAGTGTTGACACATGATGCCGCACTCGTACTCTGCTGAGATTCAACATTTCCTTCAGTGGTAGAAACGTGTCCAAGTACTACATCCTGTTCAGAAATGTTTCCATTATCGGGATCATTTTTTGTTGCTTGAGATACTGGGCATTCAGCCGTCTCAGATTTTTTCAACGATGTCAATAGTCCACACTCGAAAAGGCTTCGTTGTTTTGACATGATTGTATACCAACCGAATGACACGCGACTACCGAGCATGCGCAAATTTGTATGCTGTTCTGAGGTCACGCGAGACCCAAAGTACTCTCACAATGTACGCGAGTACGCTACCAATTTACTTCCGGGTTCTCGATCGATGCGATCACGGACGAATTTGATTTTTTTCACTTGTGCTTTTGAATTTTTTTACAATATTGGTTAAAACTAATTTAGGCTTAGTGAATATAATGAGAAAATGTTGTGTTAATTTCTACATGCACAGCGTGCACATTGGATTTTGAGTTTACTTGCACTAGCTAATAATCTATGTGCATAGTGCAGTGTGCACCCGAGTATTTCGAACCCTGGCAAAGCACACATAAACCAAAACTTGCATTTTTACCATGAAAAAATTTACATAATTATATGTGTTAATAATAGAATGAATACAATAGGGGTAGAATTATATATTGGTCCATGCGTTCAAACTCGTAGAAGGTGACAACACTTTACGGTGTACAGTCCAACTATGACAGTCATTTCAGTACTTTAGTTTTAATAGTTTTGTTTACATACCTTTCATAGCTTTGATTGCATCTTCAACGGTGTCATAATGTTCAAAACCTTTGATATTTGCTCTAAGTATGATTTCTAAAAGTTCAGGTTTTAAGCCAGCTAGTGCTACTTTAACATCACGTTGTGCAAATTCAACAAATATTTCTTTTATTGCCTAAATGAAAGATAATACAACAATGAAATGAGACATTTAAATAAACACAATATGATGTGTATTTCTGTGGTTTGTTTTCAATAATAGCATCAGACTGTGCCCCTTATCACATAATTTGTTTTGTATAAATGTTAAATTGATAAATACAGCAGTACCAGGTAACCATGGTGATATACTTACAAGAATAGACGTATAATCAATATGAGTGACTCTTGAGGCATCAACAACTGCTGATTTGGCGTGTTCTCCTTCAATACATTCACCTTTAACAGTATCTGTGACATGTTCAACGGCGGGAAAATATACACCAGCTTCAATCTCAATCACAGTCACTTCTCTTTCTTTCACCTGCAATGGTTATACTAATTATTAATGTGGCAAACAATCTGTTATTGTGCTATGATGTAGTGCCTAAATGGACAATATATGTATTTACGCTTTCGCTCTACCAAGGAGTGCATGGATGGCAGTTTTTAATGGAATTCTTTGTTGAATGTCTCACAAAAGTTGATATAATTCGATAGTAATACAGGTACCATGCCCTAAATTATTACTTGTCATGGTGATAATGCTGTGCTAAACTTAGAAATCTAATATATAGAGTGTGAATTCACCTGGATTTTTTCAGTATAATTTCAAATACAGATCGTTTTAAGCATTGTTGGGAGAACAGTTGTTAATATTACCTCAATATCTGGCTTAGCTTGACCATACAGAAGAAAACACAGGTCTATGCCAATACCAATTATAATACCAATCTCAACACCTTGCACCAAAGAACCAATAAAAGTCCCAAGCCAAGATATCAAATCAATTTCTGTTGGTTATAAAAGTATGATAACACAATGAAATTTCCTGCAATACATATAATCTTCATTTCAAAACTGATACAATGTATAATCAGTCTAGACTGTATATGGATGATAGACAATTGATCAATGAATTATTTTGGCAGGCTGACGATATTTTTACCAAGTAATGCAAGAAGAAATGGAAACTGGTGTTTGGTTCTATTTATTGGTAGTCAAGTCAACAAGATACAGCCACATTTAAACAGACCAACGATCACAATCAAGATAGCAGATAGGAAAAGATATTTTGAAAGACGAATGTGTGTGCAATCTCTACTGTTCATTCATCTGCCACTAATCAGATGGTTCTCGTCAACCATGCAGGTGATGTTGGCCAACTGATCAGACAGCTCTGATCAACAATTTCATATCAGGGTAACAAAATTTGCAGTGTAAAAATTGTCATCACTCGCACCTCAAAAGATAAGGTACAGTCTTTTGATACATGGATAACATCTACTTACTTCTGACTACCCATAGCTTTTTAATTGACGAATGGTCAAACATGTTGATAACAGCACATATAATAACAGCAGCGAGAGCGGCACTTGGAATGTAGAAGAATAGTGGAGTCAAAGTTGCTAGTGATATAAGAACTAACGCTCCAGTAAAGACCCCACCAAGGGGAGTTATAACGCCACTCTGGGAGTTCACAGCAGTCCTGTATGAACGAAAAACATTTGTTATACCTTATTTGTGGATTAAATTTAAGGATTAAAATTAAATATTGTTTTATTGATTGGAGAGTTTTTAAGTTTATCTGTATAAGTACATGCATGTTGTTAATGTAGGTATCTGACCTTTTTTTTTTCAATTTCAGTATCATTAGTTTTATCATTAATCAAACATTTTACACACAACTTTAAGATGAGCCTGTAATATGTACATATGTATGCTGTAAATTAAATGTATGCAGTGGAATAATGTAATCTAGTACTTAAACCAACTATTACCACAGCAACAGAGCTCCAATACCATGGTAACAATACATCTCAACTATACCAGCTATAACTACTGGATAAGATGAAAACACTGATTATACAGTACTGTCATCTGTCCAAATTTGCTATAATGTACTCATGATCTGATCACAAATGTGTCAACGCAATTTTGTAAACATTGCTAAAAATGTTCACTGCTACCAAATGTCAAGTTTACAGACTCAACTTTAACTTGTGCAAAATGTACAGTCCAGTTTAGGTGCAACTTTAATTTTTCATAAAAATTAATAATTTTAAAATCATTGTGATTGATAATTTCAACTTTTTCCATGTAGTATTTACATATTACGTTCTTATATTTAAGCAGATTCATGGTGGTTTTGAAAGCAAATTACCTTAAAGTGCGCTAAATGTTATGTAAGGACTATAATATAACATCAGTACCACACCACGTTATCCCCATGTCCCTAAAAATACCCTAAAATGTTTACAAAATCTCACCTTGAGAAACTACCAGTTACAGGGTAAGCACCAACAAATGAACTCATGACATTGGCAGTACCTGAAAACATAATCATAAGAAAGTCATAACTATGAATGTACCGGTACCCCTGATTAGAAGATTCAGAAAAACTGAAAGTGTTTATCATAATTATGTTGCTATTCAGAATGGTGTCAATTTTTTTTTAAGTTCAATGACATGAAATATAATGTCACAGAGACTACCATTTTGCTCTGACAGTTCTGTAGGTGTTTGTTTATATTAGTGTAAAGGTGCTTGTGTTATACAAAAAAAAATTACTATTACAAACTGTACCCTGATTTTGAGCTAACTTGAAATTTATAGTGAATTTGTACCCAGATGTGTGATAAGGCAAGTAACGTAACTGAATGCTAGATAACATAGATAACAATGTCCTGTAATGTAAATGACAGTCAGTGTGCTAAGAATGAATAGAGTGACCAAAGACAGGAATAGAAGTAGATAAATAAAATACGCATACCAAGGGCTAACAATTCTTGGTTTGGCCATACTCTGTATTTATTTCTTCTACCTGTAATAAAAGAAAGTAACTTGTAGTGTTTCCCAAAATAAAGGTAACAAACATTAGACCATTCTAAAACAACAGATACTCTCGATAGATAGCTCCGCTGTGAGCAATGCAGGTTTCAAATAAAGAACTGAAGATATCATTAGAAAATGAACAAATCTGAGCGAGGTCTATCTGTGGTACCTACATGTATAACATAAAAGTTTGAAAGAGCCTTAGATAATCTACATGTTGTACATAAAAGTATGCAAATCTTTTAATCAAACATTAAAATTGTCAAATTTTGTGAGGTCCAAAAAAACTTTGAATAAACACCAGTTAGGGTGAACCATAAATTTAATGATTTGATAATATTCACAAATAGAAAACGTGATGAGAATCACTGCGACTTTGTATTCATTGTCAAAACGTGCCATTGCAGTGAAAATTTGGATTTCTAGAAATGTACGTTTCTTTTGCAATTTGCAAGACTTCTTCAATTCACACATGATCTTTATCACATAGCACATCCTTTTGTATCCAAATCATACAACAGATAACTTAATGTTAGGTACCCCGGTACTTCAGACACTGGCTCATAATTATGGCACTTTAATAACTTTATTTAATTTTACAATGTTATTTAATCTTCATGTGGAGACTTTTTAACAGTTTATGTCACTGTAATTATTCAGTCATGGAAATTAAATTTTAAATTATGATTGTGAATAGTAATCATGAATATTAATTACAGACCGTTTCTCTCGTATTGGTAACTTCACTTACCAAAAGCTTTTGCAATGGCAATACTTTCCAAGAATCCAATTAAAGGTACAACAGCAAATCCAATGCCACCTTCCTGCAAGTAACAGAAGGCAGGTTAGTACAATTGTCTCCCACAATTCCAAGGTGCAATCTCAGGGATTCACCTTTGAGCATGAATCGAAGTACAGAATTTTCAGAATAAATTAAACATGGATCAAGGATTCTAACTGTCATTGTGTTAAAAGGCAGTGGTCATTGGCAGAGGTAAATATTGGTTTAAATAAATAAACAATGTAATTCAAATTTTTACTTCGCATGGTATCCATGGGAACACAACATGATCACAGTTTTTACAACTATAGAGAAGTAACAGTTAGCAGCCCTTCTCCGTCAATGTTCTCCACAGCACATCTCAAAAAATAAGTTACCAGTATAATTAAAGATACTGAAGGCAAAGATGTATTAAGAAAAATGTCACGGTAGAATAATTCCAGGCCAAACCATAGTTCACAATGTACGAGGGACTGTAAAAGTATAACTTAATAACTTACATTAAATATGTCATTCACAGAGACATACTCTTTCTCACTTCCAGGATCTGTAGTCGGGGCAACAGTAGATGCATTCCACAACTGCTCCATGGTGCCATTTAAACTACGCTGATATTCTACAACTGTGTCATTGACAATGGTGATGTTAGGATCAGTGTTCATCTTGTAATGATCGGCTAATGGCGGCATTGGACGAAGATATGGAGGGAAGGGAGACTCAAATGGTGGAAGACCGGCTGGAACATGGCCAACAAGTGCGAAAGGCGATTCCCCATTGTATATTGCATAAGATACACAGGCTGCTAGAATCACTATGACTGCATTTTTGGCTGTTGAAAGAATATGATACACATAAATTTGGATTTCACAAACTATTTTACTATGATGCTATTTGACAATTGTTCTGAGCATGCAGATCTTTAGTACCGGTATGGACCAAGACTTAGAAGAACATGTTAGCAGGATTTCAGAAAGACTCGTGTGAAAATCAAAACATATTTAAGTGCATCTGTTTCATTTGTGGAGGAGAGAGAAATGGAACGAGCACCATTATATTATAAATGTCTATTAGTATTTAAATACAATTCATGATTTCACTGTTTGTACAATGAGTTTGACTTGTCACACAATATGAAAGAAACTATCAATTAAAATTCTGATAACCATGTAATACAAATCTATCAAGCTGAAACCCAGTGAATATTTCCTTTTTTGGGCCTGTGTTTCTTGTCAGTGTGCGCACCACAAAAACGTGCACAAACATTTATTTTCACTTATTTTGCATAGCGCCCTCTATTGACAATTTGATTTATGACAAAATTTATGTTCCATGAAATGTTTTAGAAAAAAGAATGCCTCATCAAAATTTACAACTTGAACACAAACATTTTTCACAAGGCCTTACAATATAAGTACAATATAACATGGATGCTACTTGTCAGATTTTAAGACGAGATACTCATGATGAAAGAAAATGGAAGTATTCAGTCTATATTGAATATGGACGTCCACTATGATTTTGAGTAGATGAAATTTGTTTAGATGCAAGGACAGAAATAACTTCCCTTAAATCTTAGATTTCTGATTATCAACTAACCCTTTATTGGCTTCTAATACAAAATCTGTATGTAGAAAAGAAAGTATTTTCTTGATGCTTACCTGTTCCAAAAAGCCATATGACTTTATATAAAATCTTCTGGGATGTGGTTTTCGCTTTTTTACCAGAATACCTTTCTTTAACTTTCTGAAGAAAAAAAAAATGGCGTATGTTAGACACATACAAATCAGACAGTAGAATTACACAAAAAATTAACATATCTACCACCTGAAAAACTAATTTTTACAAAATTATAAACATTTCTAACATAAATCTTAAGGCAGGTACCTTGCTCAATATATCACCACATTTAATAACTTGAATTTTCAGCTCATCATTTTTTTTTTTAAAGTATAGTAATATATGGCTAATGCCACACAGTGAAACTAAGTAATTCATTGGCACTTTGCACCCACAAGAATAACCTACATATATATCACAAATATGTTAATATTGTCATGTATCAGCTTGTGGATTAGTTGGGTTTAAATTCTGTTCCAGGTTAAAACAGATTTAATTTTCCACTGCACACATAAAAACAAATTTGATGTGGACTTGGAACATGAATAATCAAATACATACCTTCATTACCATGAGAAGAATAAAACATGTGGCCCCCATTACAAAGTCTTGCCACCTAGAAAGTTGTAATAAAAAAGTTGTTAAAAATCATGCAGACTGGTTCACTACCGAATAAATTAATATTTTCTTTTGGCTGAAAATAATGATTATTATACATCTGTATTGCAACGCCATAAGTTACTACCATATTAGTTCCTACAGCATTAGGAAAAGTTAATCACGCGCATAAGCATCCTAATAATAAAAACAAACATGTGCCGCCACCATGTGTTTGGACTTCACACAAAGAAGTTCGCTGATTCTGTTCTAAACTTTTTAAATTTTGGCATTCCCATGACGTATAATAAAAGGTTATTACAAAGATATCGCAAAGTACACAGACAGTATGTCGTCGCATTGACCTCCACTGACCGTCGGTCGATCCTTCTACTGTACTGTATTTGTGTATACTTTGAATATCCGTATTCTCATAATCTAATATTATATAAAACAAATAAAATGGATTATTATTGCCACCAATTTGTGTTGTGAATGACTTGAGTATTAGTGGTTTGCAATTTTTTATTTCATTCATAGTCTATATAATGTGTAGACAGAATCCACATACACAGCTTAGCATCTGTCTACTGCCATGACTGGTGGAATCTTTGCAGGAGATATATTATCAGATGTTTCAAATTAAATATACCTAGTTGAACAAAAATCACAATGAAATACAAATATTTGAATATCAGAGTAAATCAAAGTTCATAAAAAAATATTTTATATCTAGAAAACTGACTGGAATCATCTCAGGGCATGAGTATTTTCTATTCTTTCCAACAATGGCCGATACAGTCTTTGGTCAAAGATGGCCTGGAAATTATAAATCATTTTTTTCCCTTAAAACAGCAATATTCATTATCCTATATTTAATATCAATAACAAAGTTTTAACAATGTTGAAAAGTTCTTATATATGAAAGTGGTTTTTAATATCTAACAAAACACCAACAAAAAATTAATTTGACCAGAATAAAATTCAATTTACTTTGAGATTGTCTTGTATTAAAATGAAAAACGAAAGGTACATAGTACTATCTTATACATGTACTGCATTTGTTTTATAAGAATTACATCAATAGTGCATATAAACCAAAATTGCACTTGTATACTTGAGTACTTGATCATTAAAATATTATATATTATGACCATAAATGCAGCATCACTTCTGTAATTTACATAAGCACATACTCTAATACAATAAATACAGTACTGTATGTAATCCCCAACTTTTTTTTTCAACGTTAGGGAAATAATATATAGTACATCGTAGGATGGGAAAGCAGGCACTTAGGTGTAACAGTTTTTTTTTTCTGTTTAAATATTAAATATGATAATATCAGTTTATGTAACAGGTGGTAAGCATTGACGTTAATTATATTATTCACAGGAAATGACGTGGTAATGACTGTATTGACTTGATTCAGTGTCAGCTTGGATGCTATCAATAGGCGACAACAGCTGACGAATCAGTGACGTCAATCAGTCGTCAATACGTACTTTAGAATAGTCAATCATACTTTTATATATTGTGATAAGTTACAATGGAAAGGTTAAATGAGTTGTTGATGAGAACGTTTCGTGGGAAATACTGGTTTGGTGTAACTTTAATGGTACAGCCAAACTGCAAATGGAGAATCCAGAAAGCCAACTGATTGAACATAGACAAATTAGCATGTCAACTATTACAAGCATAACAAAAATACCCAGGTAGTCAAATTTAGATACATTGGTACATCCACGGAACTAAAATGATAAAAGCAGCCTTTGCATATAAATGAATTCCCGGTAGTACACAGGCTCAACTAAGCGCTGCTGGACATAAATTAAATATTTGAGAAATTTGGTTCAAAATGGAATTGTAGAAAAATAGTTATAAATGATGCACCAAAGTTATGGTCGGTTAACTCAAATCTCCCACCCCCAATTTAGTACAAGATTGAGGATTTCTAGTATCTGATTTTTGAGTTGAATGTAAAATACAGGAAATATATATATTCGCTGGATTTTATTTTCACTGAATCATTTCTTCAGCGAAAATTAATTCCAAGCGAAAATAAAGTATTTTAATACAGTATGAAATAGATCATTTGAGTTGATCAGAAATGGCCAAGACTTGACTCAAGGCCAATAAGGTTACGATATTGATGATATGGGTTTCATTACAAGGTGGTTTTCTAGTGGGAAAAGTTTGTTTTGAATCCAGAAATAGTTTTTACGGAAAACAAATATCAAATATAATTACTCATTTGTCATGGTCTTATCTGATTAAGTTCCTGTTTTGTTGTTTAGGAACACAGAAATGCAGTGTGAGACTATCTACACTAAGCAGATGATTTTTATTTGATCAGTTTATCTGCTGTTAAACAAACCTGATATAGTACTTTTTTAAATGAACACCTTATCTGATGATTTTTGAGATACTTGGCAGCAAAACACCAAGCTGTAATAGTATTCCATGCTTACCTTGTCTTGGGAATTCCCAGGGCAGTATAGTAGATATCATCAATAAAACCATGAGACTTGAACTTGGGAATACCAAATATATGCCGCAATTGACCCACACCAATAATGACGGCAGCAGCAGATGTGAAAGCATTGATGACATTAAAAGATATAAAATTCACTAAAAACCCTGAAGAAACAAAAATAAAAAAACACATTGGAATTACAAATTACATGTCATGTAGGTATTTGAGATTAACATTACAGATTTTCGAACTGTTTTGACAAATACGAAGCTTAAAAGAATGAAAATTGAACTAGTCTAATGAACTTGCTTGTGGTATCACTAATTTACGAGATCACTAGTTCAATGGCCTGGTGAAATAGCATCGAACTAGAACTGAACCGCTAGAAACTTTTTTCTTGTTAAGAAATGCAACTCCAATACAAATCATCTGCTCCATATTGTATGCTACTGGACCATTCACTCACACTGCTGTTATTTTCGCAAGCACTACTAATACTGCAAAAGCGTCAATTATTCACTGGGTTTTAATTTTGCCTATTTCGCTGACTGGAAAATGTGTTAAATTAAAACACAGTGAATATGTAAAAATTAGCATAAAATACATTATCTAAATGATAAAACAGTGAATTTAAAACCTACTGAATATGCCTGAAATGGTAAATCAGCGAAATTTAAACCCAGTGAAAATACGTCATTTTACAGTAAAGCAAATACAGAATTCACTGATCCACACATTATACGTCACTCCACTAACTCGTACTTAGATATTAGCTGAGTAAGGAATAGTGTGTTTGAATACCACAAAGATTCTTGGCTACTTTTGATTTTAAAAACTTACCAAGATGAAATATGCCCATCAATAACTGAGTTATCCCACAAAAGAATGCTATCGTGATAGCGTAGACGGGATTATGTAACCCGTCTTCTCGCTCCTGGCCACTGCTGAATTCAGACATAATAAGTGACATAACAGCAGTCGGTCCAAGCGTAATATCTTTTGCAGTACCCATAAAACAGTAGACAAAGTTACCCATAAATGCAGAGTAAAGTCCATACTGAAACATAATATAAACAAAAGTTACAAACTTAGTCATTATATTATATAAAATAATGTTGGTATACTCAACATTCAAGTAATACATGTCATATTTACCCTAGCAGTAGCACATTTCTAATCTGTGCATAAGGCAAAAACACTATTTTTGCTGATTTTTTTTTTTTATTTTTTATTGCTATAGCCTAATTTTGCTGAAGCACATGTTCACTGAAACACACATGGACCAAAAATTGCCTTTACTGTATGCTGGATCATTAAAATATAACAAGCTTTTACCATTGACACTTATTTACGTAAATGAATGCGCTACTATCGGTAATAAATCAAAAATACTGTGTATGCAAATATACATTGAAAATTTTTTTTAGCAGTTCCAGTAGCATTAATGTTTCACACCATCAGAAATGTACTCGTACGGATACCGTGACACTTTATCTAAATTTATCTTCTTTCAATGTTCTTATTTACAGATGAGTCTAAAACAAATCTTTCTAAATTGGGCATTACTAGTATTTACAAAATACATGTACAAATAAACAGAAATGTGCAATGTTGCATTAATATGGTGGATAACATACAACCACACTTGACAAATACTAGCACTTATACTGCCCTAATATATATTCTATTTATATTTAATTGGGGCTAGTACGATTGACAGTTTTAAAAAAACTTAAAGAGGGTCAACTGACATGCATTGCTGAACATTCTAATTCATTTTTAAAGGCCTGGGCAGAAATAAGAAGTGTTAACCAACTGTTGATGTAAACACAAAAGCTAAGACTGCTTTAAGTATATAACTTTAGGACTAGCTTATTTATCATTGCCAATATGTAAAAGTTATCTGGAGACTGGAGTTTATTCATACACTACTTTCTCTGCCATGTAATTTGGGTTTTAGGGAAATTTTGGTAGGTGATCCAGGTTTATTACATACCGGTACATGCAGTCAGAAAGAGGGTGTTAAATTAGAACTCTGACAACCGAGACTAGAATAATGACCAAGATGCAAGTAAACAACTCTGGCATTGCAAGTGATTAATGACGTACTGTAAATAAAAAAGCATAATTTTGCAACTAGGCAAGGCATTCAAAGTTATAAATCGATAATTTGAATACACAGACTTGTGAGCCAATCTTCAGTTTTCGAACAATCAATTTATCAACAAGTTTAGTTGCAAAGATTCACACAAAATCAGTGAATACAGATATGGTTGCAGCAAACTTTGAACAAAGATGAAAGATGCACGTGTTATGCAGTGCCCATAAACAGAAGCGTTTATGATTTGTTTTTTCTTCCACGGTTCAAAGGTCAAGAAGTGTAAAAGGGGGGAGGGCAAACTGTAGTATGGTTACAGGGAAGCTGCTATTAAAATACCAGTATATTAACAGTTACTGTGCCCACACACAGCACTATTATCAGAATGTATACAAATTTTAGAAAGTTTTGCTCAGGCTTAACAAATAGTCCATGTTTCCGAAAACTGGTTTATACTTCTGAGGCACAGGTAAGACTACTCAATATTTGATATGGACTGAAGCGACTTAAATCAACATGGTAACCTGCAGAATACAAATATCATGTACCATAAAACAGTTTATGTTTTACACAAGACGAAAAACTAGGAATTTTTTGTCGCAATTGTCACTGACTATCCCGAAATACCGATCTAAGTATCGATTGAGTTGGGTTATGGATTAAAAACTATATTTTGTTATTGGTCTTGTATGTAGACTATGAGGGGAGTTATAAAATCAACACCACCACTACATTGTACCGCCGCTGTGGTGTGCACTGTTTTTATTCAAATATTTAAGTTAATTTTCAACTTACCTGAAGTGGAAGTTTAGCGACCGTTGCATACGCCAATCCTTGCGGTAACACTGTCAATCCAACTGTGATTCCAGCAATAAAATCTGATATAAGCCATTTTGGTTTATATTTGGGTAGCCATTGTGTGATGGGAAATTTGGATTTGACATTGTCAACTGTACAGCTCTCTTTGGCAAAGTCTCCACATTTCTTTCCTACAAATCTAGCATTGGTTCTTAATCGAGTCGTCATTGTACAGTTTGGACGAAAACACTGAGCACACAATTCAGCTCTCGTTCAGAAGAGATCAAACCGTTGTTTATATAAAAACTTCAATAGATGATAAAGAATACAAAGAAAGGTTGAGACCAGCAATTCTGTTATCTGTTAAAAGAGATAAAAACATTACGATCTGAATGAAAAAAAAGCTAATCACTACGATGTACATTACATGGTTTGCAGGCACGTGCTAAAATTTGCGATAACCTAAAGTTTACACAGAGACTAACCCTATTACGTTCACATAGCAATGCAACCGGGTTGAAACTGTTCGACAACGCCTCGCTTTATATCATATTAAACAAAACAAACATTGATATCAAAATCAAACAAAAATTAGGACAGAAAAATTGTCACGCTATAAATATGTATAAATGAATGACCTTCAATTCAGATAATAAATATTTTAAATATATTGCCTCCATGTGAATAATTCTACATTGGGCGATAGAAAACAAATTTTACATAAAACAAGCTCCGCTGTTAGCAATGCACGTTTCAATTAAGAACTGAAGATACATGCATCATTAGAAAATGAACAAATCTAAGAGGTCTACCGTGAGGTCCCTATGTGTAATCAGATCAGACTTGCTGTTTTCAACAAGAAGTCGAAAATATCACTTTTTACCAAAAATGAAAAACATATTCACCAAAATTAGAGAATTAAAGATACGTATCATGAAATGAACAAATCTAAAAGGTCTACCATGAGGTCCCTATATGTAATCAGATCAGACTTGCCGTTTTCAACAAGAAGTCGAAAATATCACTTTTTAGTAAAAATGAAAAAATATTCACCAAAATTAGAGAATTAAAGATACGTATCATGAAATGAACAAATCTAAGAGGTCTACCGTGAGGTCCCTATATGTAATCAGATCAGACTTGCTGTTTTCAACAAAAAGTCGAAAATATCACTTTTTACCAAAAATGAAAAAAATATTCACCAAAATTAGAGAATTAAAGATACGTATCATGAAATGAACAAATCTAAGAGAGGTCTACCCAAGGTACATACACACCAAAGCATTCAGGCTTGTAGTTTTCAGGTCGAAAAAGTAAAAAGTTGACACTAACGACCACAGATAATCACTCATATGATAAGCTCCGCTCGTCTAAGTCAACAACGGAGCTAAAAATATGTTATCAAGATGTTATGCTATCACTGCATTTGTTCTATTATTGGTGCATGCACATGTATGAAGAATACAGTCATGTCTATGGTTAAATTAAGCAATATTATAATTATTCAACATACAAATAATGCAATTGTTCACTCACACGCACTTGATTGGAGATGCACTTTTAATAGAGCAAATATGATATTTGCTTTATGAAAATTGCATCTTCCATGGAAGTCAGGAAATATACTTATAAACTGTTGCTCATGTTGAAGAGAAATTTTGAAAATGAATATCAATTAAGACAACCATGATGCAGTTTGTTTTGAAAATCTTAAAACGAGGACAAATATGGAAATACATGTAAATGCAACAGATGACAGATGCAAAGTGATATATCAGTTTGTCCTTTTCATTTCACACAACTACTAGTAAATGTGAAATCAAAACTTGACCAGTCAGATAAAAATGTGAACTTCTGGCAACAAATATAA